>NC_056630.2:89929278-90656596 GCF_002870075.4 Lactuca sativa
TTGAATTTTGGCTATGGATTACCTTGGAGTAATAGGTTGGACGAATTCTATGGGGAAACCCATTAGAAATCGTCCAAGGGATATTCTAAAAGGGTCCATGGGCTGCTTAGGGTTTCCTAGTTGAAAACCCTAATAGCCTACATGTATATATAGTACCCTTACGCCCCAAAAACGTGGATAAGAGTTCATCTAGGATGTTCTTATAGCTAAAACCCATCAGTGGTATCAGAGCCTTGATTGGTTTCTATTGTATTGATGCCATGTTTATTTGTTCAAGCTTTAAAATCGATTTTATGCCTACTGCCTGATGAACTCGACGAGTTCCATGAGGAACTCGACGAGTTGGACGAACTCGAAGAGTTCCAAGGTGGACTCGATGAGTTTAGCTCTCAGACAGGCAGATTTTTGAGATTTCTTGTTGTTTTGCTTGAGGATACTTGCCTTAACTGTTATGGGTCTTTAATATTCGAATTTTATCTTATATTAGAGTATATCCTTGATTAAACAAAAGATAATTACCAATTGATTAGATAATAACTTCCTTATATGATTAAAGATTGATTATTTGTATTAATTGGGTAACTTATCTTGCAAGAAATTGAAATTAGGTCAAATATAGATAATGACAAAATTAATTGTTTAATTTCTTTTATTTGTGATTTGATCCTTGTGTTATGAAAAAGTTTCATTTGTGCCCATGTAAGTTTTATGGTTTAAATTTGAACTCAAAGGTTTTGTTTTGAAATTTAAATAGTTGAAACCCTAATGTTTTGAAATGTTTCAAAACTTGCCCTCTAGTTTTGGAATTTAAAAGTTGATTAAAAGTTTAATTTAGAAATGTTAAATTCTAAAAACCCTAGTATTATTTTGAAAAGTTCAAATCGCACCCTTATGGTTATATTAATTAATTAAGGTGTATAATTAAAAGAGATTTAATAAACCCATAAATTTTTGGTTTACATTTAATTAAATTAAAAGTATAATTTATTGAATTAGAACACCTAGTATTTTAAAAGTGTAAAATACACCCTATACTATATATAACATTAAAAGTCTAGTATTATATATGTATGAGTAAAAGTCAGTCTTACCGTTAGTAGGCCTCATTCACGAAGCTGGTCTATAAGGGGTGTTTAAGGAAATTGCCTATAAAATGGCGATTGAATAGGTATCCACTCTTACCCACCGCACTCTTGACTAGTGGAGGGTCGTTAGCCGAACGGGTAGGATAGGACAGAAACCTTCCATTATAAGTATAATGAAGTACAAAAGTAACTAAATTCTTTTACAAATTCCCAATCTTAGTTACTTTAGGCAAAAGTGAATTGATGCAATTCCATGAAATTACACTTTGCGCCCTTGCGAAGACGTTAGTGGAGCGTGTGTGGTTAACTGACACACTAAATGGTTTCTTAGCAAAGGTAGCAAAGGGTGACTCAATGTTTGTCATAGTTCGGTGGAGTGTGTGTGGTTAACCGTCACATCGAATAGATGACTGTAACATGTGGGTGCACCGTGTAAATTTGCATGGTTATTCACACCCGCTTTGTGATCCTCGGTATCCCAGTCACAAACCAGAGGGGCATATCAAGATTTAAACATGCCATTGAAATTTTCAATGAATCTCAAAAGATCTAGGAATTTTCAATAGATTTAAAACTTAAATTTCTTTTTCGTTTTTCATGGTGGGAATTAGTGAATCGTCATTCACTTACCTTCAAATATTCTGCAACTAGATTATGACAACCCTTTTCTAGGTTGTAGAGTATTGTGTTGGGTCCTAGCCTTAATATCTCATTTGGGTGATTTATTAAGGACTCAATCAATCAACAAACTTGAATTTAATTTTTCTCCCGTTTTGTAGATGTCAAAGTATGACAACTATGGTCTTCCCAAATCTTGTGGAACAAGCTTTTCACATGAAAATGATATTCCACGATTCGATCGAGGAGCACGAGATCATACTTCACTTCCTCCACCTCCTCCTATTATTCTCCCTAACCCACAAGTTCAAAAGATTGAAAAGTTCAAACTCACTCAAGCCCTTTTGGCAAGTAAACATGAAGAAGGAAAGTCAGTGTGTGCACACATCCTAGAGATGAAGTCACACATTGATAGATTAAGAATTTTGCGATCTGTTGTCTGTGAGGAGCTGGCTATTGACTGGGTTCTTCAGTCACTTCCTGACTCATATAGTGAGTTCGTAAGAGAGTACTATATGATGAACCACGACGTAACCCTCATTGATCTCACCTATATGCTTATTGCTGCTGAATCAGCAATGATTTGGTTCACTGGAAAAGCAAAGTTAATTGGTGGATCGACCTTCTAGACCTCTATGGATATAGCCAATGGCAACGAAAGGAATGCCATGATCGAAAAGTTTGATCATAAGAGAAAGGCAAAGTCAGAAGTAGTTCCGTGTGCTGTTCCAAAAGAGTCAATTTGCTTTTATTTCCAAGAGAAAGGGCATTAGAGACGAAGCTGTCCTATTTACCTAAGAGATCTAAGAGATGGGAGAGTCAAAACGTATGACTCTACTTTACATAAAATCCATTAACTAACTCTTTTAAGTTCCTATTCTAGATTCTTAATACATGATGTGATAAGATTACATTTCGATGTCTCATAGGATCGTAGAAAAGAGAGGAAGCTTAAGGGAAGAAGTGAGCGGAATCTAATCGTGAAGAAATGGATTTCGATCGCATTACTTGAAGATTAGAATCTTGTGCTACTAATTGGAGTTAGAATAAGATTGCTAAGAAATATATATTAACATAGTTTTTCAATTGATTTGCATTGTATGGACAAATTTTTTTCGCAATAAAATAAATTTTGATTTTTATATTATTTATTTATCCTTGCAATGGCGTGTATGAAAAATTGATGTTTGAAAGTTTCTATTATTAGCAATAATGGATTTGATTCTTAATTATGTTATTTGTGGAAAGGTTAAGAATTTACCAAATAGGGAAAGTTTCTCATCGCCCAAGTTTCAATTGGATAGAAACTTGGAATCATACTACAAGTATTGCATGATGAATGCGAAGTTTCATATTTGGAAATTAGACTAATTCGTTGAGAAAGTCTCAAGTGAAGGACTAGGAGATCAAGTAGACAAGGTTGTGTGTTGATCAAGTCCACCACAAGAGTGACAAAGATATTCGTCATGGTTTACTAAAGGTTTAGTGGATATGATTATACTTATAAGATTAAGTGTAATTCCGAGTTGATTTGAAAGATTTTAAATCAATAGCAGAACGAATAAGAAGAATCAAGTAGGCAGAAAGATAAAAGTTTCTCTATTCTAAGAAGAAGGGAGAGTAACTTTATTATATTTTATGATAGTTCTTAATGATTAAGAACCATATCTCAATTGATCCTCTAAGTGAGTCTTAGTGCAATTGTATGTCTGAGAAGAGGAATCAAGAATTGAAGAAATGGTTAAATCAAGAAGTCAATCATACTTCGTTCCAAAACCAAGTCTTAGAGTTAAGATTGTGACAATGAGTGACAAGTCTTAAGAAGGTTTATAACATTCATCAAATGTGGAAATTGAAAAAAGGTTTTCTTATTACTGCACATTTGAAATTGGAAAGTTGTGATGTCTTAGGTAAGACAAAGACCAACTAGGACCAATTTTGTGAAATGTTTAGTCTTGATAAAAGCTACACTGACTCTTGAATATTTGTTTGTCGAGAAATGTTTATTGACAAGAGAATCTTATATGTCAAGGAGTCAGTGGGAGTCTTAATGGTCTTGAAAGGTTTCAGGAACTAATGAAGAATAAACCTTATCAATCATCACTAGCACACGACTTGGGGTTTACAACCTATCGTGTTGACACTATCTTGTTTCTGTGCCATTCCAATTGAGGTAATTATGCATGTGAGTTCTCATTTGAACGCATAAAAGGAAAGCACCTTGATCAATGAAAAGTACATTGATAGGAAAGGGTGAGCTGCTTGACTACTTGGAAGACATGGTGGGCAGACGTGTTACCATAAGGCAAGAGATCAAGATTAAGAAGGTTCGGTCCATATGAATTTGGATTTGTCGCAACTTTGGTTTTGACAATTCGCATGGATAGGAACACATACACCATTAAAATCTAAGTGTCATAAGATTTCCTCCTTCATGAAGATGACTGTGAGGAAATGCTTTCACTAAGAGAGATTTTATGAAGATAGTGATTGTGAAATTGTATTCTCGAATTCGATTATGGTTACGGTATCCCTTTCCATGATTCGAATTATGAGATTTGGCAATTAGTCTGAATTGTTTAGACACACATATGACCTATCTAAGGCAAAGGTGTATAAGTTTGAGAAACTTAGATAAAGGATTATCAAAGCATTAGGTATTAGAAATATGAACTTAAGAAATTCAATAAGTATTGTTTTCTGAAAGTTAAGCTATTTTCTAAATACATGTCAAAGCTAGTGGGAGCATAAGTGTTATGTTTATATGATAATAATCATCATGATAGTGGGAGAATAAATGTTGTGCTTGTATGATTATTAAGGGAAGTATTGCAAGTTAGCAATATTAATTATAGAAAACAAGAGTTATACTTTGCAAAGTCGTAAGGGTTGAATAGTTGTTTCGTTATAATTAAGGGAGAGAATATTATGCTTCATTTCAAATCTAAAGGCTTAGGTTCTGGAATTTTAATAAATTTAGTCAAGAGTACATAGTGCGTTCTCAAATTATGATTGTGGCATCCCTCTTCATATTTCGAATTGTGAGAATGTGACACATAAAATATTATGGCAAAAGATTGATAAAGTATCGTATCTTTATGTAAGACATTATGCATCGTATCCCATACGCTTCGGGTAAAGGATCGATTGCAGATGCTATAATATTTGACCATTCTAAAATTTTCCAAATGTCTAGCGCATTTAGAGGGAAAAAGGACAAGAATCGGTTTTGACTAAGATAATTAAACAGCTATCAAAGGACGATCCAAAGTTCGCTGAGGATTGGTCGCTTGTGAGTAGTTAGAAGTATGGTATTGGATGGACCATATCGACATTATTATGAATTGATAAGATTCTATTAAGAATGATTTTTCATATGGCAAATATGGAAATGTTTCCATATTGAGAGTTGGATATTGAGAATCTATATCTCGATTAGAAACTATTATGAAAGAAGGATGTTCAAAGGAATGTACTTTAAGTGAGAGACATCATATCTATAGAATTGTTTCTAATAGAGATTAGCCAAGTCTTGATGATTTTGAGCTATGACCTTACGAAAGAATCATTGCATAAAATGTTAGAATCTAGTATAAGTAACAAGAATTTGATATTCTTATACTTATGATAAGGATTGGGAGTTGTCAAATGAGTATGATTGGAAATGTGTTCATTTGATCTATTTCACAAAGTAAGGACCGTAGGTAAACATTGTGTGCATGCTGAGAGCATGGGACAAGTGTAGTAATAATTCAAGTAAGAAGTTGATTACCCGAAACAACAAATAATGAGTAATCAATATGGTGATTAAATAAAATGTTTTATTTATACCCATAGTTTGTGGCCATATGGGATTAGTATTATTCTTGTGTTTCACTTTGCATGTTTTGACTTCCTGAATAATTGGTTCAAAACAATCAAATTATTCGAACGAACCACAGTCGTTCATATGTTGGAAGTAGGTATGAATGAAGACTGTCGTGAATTGATGTGTGGATTGTCTAAAGTGTATTAGACATAAGCAAATGTTTGCTGCAACGTTCATGAGTGCTTATGAATATGATCTGAGCGTTGGATTAAACCCACGCCCACTTGGATCACTTCATGGATTTTATCACGAGTGATTGGTGAGACGATAACATCTTATATTCTTGAAACCGAGATGTGCGAGTTGTATCTTGCGAGTCGGCTACACATTGATAATATGTAAACGCACCAGTAACTTGGTGTCATAAAACATATTGTTGTGTGTGATTCGGTGAGTGAGTACAAGCAAGCACTGAATCAAAGTTTATCCGTTCCTTTTATCCGGAGTAGGATGAAAGCGATATCTGTGGGCCCCTCGATGATTTAGTGATGGCACCTACGCGCTTGGCCAAGCCGAGACTAATTTGATGTGTTCAATTGTGGTCTGTTGTCAGTCATCATAAATCGGAAATCGGGAAACAACACATAGATGAGAGAATGATTTAAATCCATGTCTCAGTCTATACGATATCTAGAATAGAGGAATATATGATCCCTTATCTAAATGACGTGTATCTGACAAGATCAGAGTTGACAGCGGCTTTTGAAAGCTACGATTGCAGATCAGGATCTGAAGTCATACGCAGAATAGTTATTAGACTTATCCAAGTGGGAGACTGTTGGATTAGTTTCTAAGTCCATAACTATTTTGGTATGTACTTGACCCGATGGTGCATGGTCCTTTTGGGTTGCCTTCACCAAAGCAACTTGATAGGATGAATTATGGAGAGAAAGGATTAATTATGATTTATTAATATATTATGAGAATAATATATTAAAGGAGAAATCATATTGTTTAATTATTATTAGTCAAGAATTAATTGATAATTAATTTTGTGGCTAAAAGAGATTAATTAAACTTAAGGGACTGGAACTGTAATTATAAGATAATTGAATTTTGGCTATGGATTACCTTGGAGTAATAGGTTGGACGAATTCTATGGGGAAACCCATTAGAAATCGTCCAAGGGATATTCTAAAAGGGTCCATGGGCTGCTTAGGGTTTCCTAGTTGAAAACCCTAATAGCCTACATGTATATATAGTACCCTTACGCCCCAAAAACGTGGATAAGAGTTCATCTAGGATGTTCTTATGGCTAAAACCCATCAGTGGTATCAGAGCCTTGATTGGTTTTTATTGTATTGATGCTATGTTGATTTGTTCAAGCTTTAAAATCGATTTTATGCCTATTGCCTGATGAACTCGACGAGTTCCATGAGGAACTCGACGAGTTGGACGAACTCGAAGAGTTCCAAGGTGGACTCGATGAGTTTAGCTCTCAGACAGGCGGATTTTTGAGATTTCTTTTTGTTTTGCTTGAGGATACTTGCCTTAACTGTTGTGGGTCTTTAATATTCGAATTTTATCTTATATTAGAGTATATCCTTGATTAAACAAAAGATAATTACCAATTGATTAGATAATAACTTCCTTATATGATTAAAGATTGATTATTTGTATTAATTGGGTAACTTATCTTGCAAGAAATTGAAATTAGGTCAAATATAGATAATGACAAAATTAATTGTTTAATATCTTTTATTTGTGATTTGATCCTTGTGTTATGAAAAAGTTTCATTTGTGCCCATGTAAGTTTTATGGTTTAAATTTGAACTCAAAGGTTTTGTTTTGAAATTTAAATAGTTGAAACCCTAATGTTTTGAAATGTTTCAAAACTTGCCCTCTAGTTTTGGAATTTAAAAGTTGATTAAAAGTTTAATTTAGAAATGTTAAATTCTAAAAACCCTAGTATTATTTTGAAAAGTTCAAATCGCACCCTTATGGTTATATTAATTAATTAAGGTGTATAATTAAAAGAGATTTAATAAACCCATAAATTTTTGGTTTACATTTAATTAAATTAAAAGTATAATTTATTGAATTAGAACACCTAGTATTTTAAAAGTGTAAAATACACCCTATACTATATATAACATTAAAAGTCTAGTATTATATATGTATGAGTAAAAGTCAGTCTTACCATTAGTAGGCCTCATTCACGAAGCTGGTCTATAAGGGGTGTTTAAGGAAATTGCCTATAAAATGGCGATTGAATAGGTATCCACTCTTACCCACCGCACTCTTGACTAGTGGAGGGTCGTTAGCCGAACGGGTAGGATAGGACAGAAACCTTCCATTATAAGTATAATGAAGTACAAAAGTAACTAAATTCTTTTACAAATTCCCAATCTTAGTTACTTTAGGCAAAAGTGAATTGATGCAATTCCATGAAATTACACTTTGCGCCCTTGCGAAGACATTAGTGGAGCGTGTGTGATTAACCGACACACTAAATGGTTTCTTAGCAAAGGTAGCAAAGGGTGACTCAATGTTTGTCATAGTTCGGTGGAGTGTGTGTGGTTAACCGTCACATCGAATAGATGACTGTAACATGTGGGTGCACCGTGTAAATTTGCATGGTTATTCACACCCGCTTTGTGATCCTCGGTATCCCAGTCACAAACCAGAGGGGCATATCAAGATTTAAACATGCCATTGAAATTTTCAATGAATCTCAAAAGATCTAGGAATTTTCAATAGATTTAAAACTTAAATTTCTTTTTCGTTTTTCATGGTGGGAATTAGTGAATCGTCATTCACTTACCTTCAAATATTCTGCAACTAGATTACGACAACCCTTTTCTAGGTTGTAGAGTATTGTGTTGGGTCCTAGCCTTAATATCTCATTTGGGTGATTTATTAAGGACTCAATCAATCATCAAACTTGAATTTAATTTTTCTCCCGTTTTGTAGATGTCAAAGTATGACAACTATGGTCTTCCCAAATCTCGTGGAACAAGCTTTTCACATGAAAATGATATTCCACGATTCGATCGAGGAGCACGAGATCATACTTCACTTCCTCCACCTCCTCCTATTATTCTCCCTAACCCACAAGTTCAAAAGATTGAAAAGTTCAAACTCACTCAAGCCCTTTTGGCAAGTAAACATGAAGAAGGAAAGTCAGTGTGTGCACACATCCTAGAGATGAAGTCACACATTGATAGATTAAGAATGTTGGGATCTGTTGTCTGTGAGGAGCTGGCTATTGACTGGGTTCTTCAGTCACTTCCTAACTCATATAGAGAGTTCGTAAGAGAGTACTATATGATGAACCACGACGTAACCCTCATTGATCTCACCTATATGCTTATTGCTGCTGAATCAAGAATGATTTGGTTCACTGGAAAAGCAAAGTTAATTAGTGGATCGGCCTTCCAGACCTCTATGGATATAGCCAATGGCAACGAAAGGAATGCCATGATCGAAAAGTTTGATCATAAGAGAAAGGCAAAGTTAGAAGTAGTTCCGTGTGCTGTTCCAAAAGAGTCAATTTGCTTTTATTTCCAAGAGAAAGGGCATTAGAGACGAAGCTGTCCTATTTACCTAAGAGATCTAAGAGATGGGAGAGTCAAAACGTATGACTCTACTTTACATAAAATCCATTAACTAACTCTTTTAAGTTCCTATTCTAGATTCTTAATACATGATGTGATAAGATTACATTTCGATGTCTCATAGGATCGGAGAAAAGAGAGGAAGCTTAAGGGAAGAAGTGAGCGGAATCTAATTGTGAAGAAATGGATTTCGATCGCATTACTTGAAGATTAGAATCTTGTGCTACTAATTGGAGTTAGAATAAGATTGCTAAGAAATATATATTAACATAGTTTTTCAATTGAATTGCATTGTATGGACAAATTTTTTTCGCAATAAAATAAATTTTGATTTTTATATTATTTATTTATCCTTGCAATGGCGTGTATGAAAAATTGATGTTTGAAAGTTTCTATTATTAGCAATAATGGATTTGATTCTTAATTATGTTATTTGTGGAAAGGTCAAGAATTTACCAAATAGGGAAAGTTTCTCATTGCCCAAGTTTCAATTGGATAGAAACTTGGAATCATACTACAAGTATTGCATGATGAATGCGAAGTTTCATATTTGGAAATTAGACTAATTCGTTGAGAAAGTCTCAAGTGAAGGACTAGGAGATCAAGTAGACAAGGTTGTGTGTTGATCAAGTCCACCACAAGAGTGACAAAGATATTCGTCATGGTTTACTAAAGGTTTAGTGGATATGATTATACTTATAAGATTAAGTGTAATTCCGAGTTGATTTGAAAGATTTTAAATCAATAGCAGAACGAATAAGAAGAATCAAGTAGGCAGAAAGATAAAAGTTTCTCTATTCTAAGAAGAAGGGAGAGTAACTTTATTATATTTTATGATAGTTCTTAATGATTAAGAACCATATCTCAATTAATCCTCTAAGTGAGTCTTAGTGCAATTGTATGTCTGAGAAGAGGAATCAAGAATTGAAGAAATGGTTAAATCAAGAAGTCAATCATACTTCGTTCCAAAACCAAGTCTTAGAGTTAAGATTGTGACAATGAGTGACAAGTCTTAAGAAGGTTTATAACATTCATCAAATGTGGAAATTGAAAAAAGGTTTTCTTATTACTGCACATTTGAAATTGGAAAGTTGTGATGTCTTAGGTAAGACAAAGACCAACTAGGACCAATTTTGTGAAATGTTTAGTCTTGATAAAAGCTACACTGACTCTTGAATATTTGTTTGTCGAGAAATGTTTATTGACAAGAGAATCTTATATGTCAAGGAGTCAGTGGGAGTCTTAATGGTCTTGAAAGGTTTCAGGAACTAATGAAGAATAAACCTTATCAATCATCACTAGCACACGACTTGGGGTTTACAACCTATCGTGTTGACACTATCTTGTTTCTGTGCCATTCCAATTGAGGTAATTATGCATGTGAGTTCTCATTTGAACGCATAAAAGGAAAGCACCTTGATCAATGAAAAGTACATTGATAGGAAAGGGTGAGCTGCTTAACTACCTGGAAGACATGGTGGGCAGACGTGTTACCATAATGCAAGAGATCAAGATTAAGAAGGTTCGGTCCATATGAATTTGGATTTGTCGCAACTTTGGTTTTGACAATTCGCATGGATAGGAACACATACACCATTAAAATCTAAGTGTCATAAGATTTCCTCCTTCATGAAGATGACTGTGAGGAAATGCTTTCACTAAGAGAGATTTTATGAAGATAGTGATTGTGAAATTATATTCTCGAATTCGATTATGGTTACGGTATCCCTTTCCATGATTCGAATTATGAGATTTGGCAATTAGTCTGAATTGTTTAGACACACATATGACCTATCTAAGGCGAAGGTGTATAAGTTTGAGAAACTTAGATAAAGGATTAACAATGCATTAGGTATTAGAAATATGAACTTAAGAAATTCAATAAGTATTGTTTTCTGAAAGTTAAGCTATTTTCTAAATACATGTCAAAGCTAGTGGGAGCATAAGTGTTATGTTTATATGATAATAATCATCATGATAGTGGGAGCATAAATGTTGTGCTTGTATGATTATTAAGGGAAGTATTGCAAGTTAGCAATATTAATTATAGAAAACAAGAGTTATACTTTGCAAAGTCGTAAGGGTTGAATAGTTGTTTCGCTATAATTAAAGGAGAGAATATTATGCTTCATTTCAAATCTAAAGGCTTAGGTTGTGGAATGTTAATAAATTTAGTCAAGAGTACATAGCGCGTTCTCAAATTATGACAGTGGCATCCCTCTTCATATTTCGAATTGTAAGAATGTGACACATAAAATATTATGGCAAAAGATTGATAAAGTATCAGATCTTTATGTAAGACATTATGCATCGTATACCATACGCTTCGGGTAAAGGATCGATTGCAGACGCTATAATATTTGACCATTATAAAATTTTTCAAATGTCTAGCGCATTTAGAGGGAAAAAGGACAAGAATCGGTTTTGACTAAGATAATTAAACAACTATCAAAGGACGATCCAAAGTTCGCTAAGGATTGGTCGCTTGTGAGTAGTTAGAAGTATGGTATTGGATGGACCATATCGACATTATTATGAATTGATAAGATTCTATTAAGAATCATTTGTCATATGGAAAATATGGAAATGTTTCCATATTGGGAGTTGGATATTGAGAATCTATATCTAGATTAGAAACTATTATGAAAGAAGGATGTTCAAAGGAATGTACTTTAAGTGAGACACATCATATCTATAGAATTGTTTCTAATAGAGATTAGCCAAGTCTTGATGATTTTGAGCTATGACCTTACGAAAGAATCATTGTATAAAATGTTAGAATCTAGCATAAGTAACAAGAATTTGATATTCTTATACTTATGATAAGGATTGGGAGTTGTGAAATGAGTATGATTGGAAATGTGTTCATTTGATCTATTTCACAAAGTAAGGACCGTAGGTAAACATTGTGTGCATGCTGAGAGCATGGGACAAGTGTAGTAATAATTCAAGTAAGAAGTTGATTACCCGAAACAACAAATAATGAGTAATCAATATGGTGATTAAATAAAATGTTTTATTTATACACATAGTTTGTGGCCATATGGGATTAGTATTATTCTTGTGTTTCACTTTGCATGTTTTGACTTCCTGAATAATTGATTCAAAACAATCAAATTATTCGAACGGACCACAGTCGTTCATATGTTGGAAGTAGGTATGAATGAAGACTGTCGTGAATTGGTGTGTGGATTGTCTAAAGTGTATTAGACATAAGCAAATGTTGGCTGCAACGTTCATGAGTGCTTATGAATATGATCTGAGCATTGGATTAAACCCACGCTCACTTGGATCACTTCATGGATTTTATCACGAGTGATTGGTGAGACGATAACATCTTATATTCTTGAAACCGAGATGTGCGAGTTGTATCTTGCGAGTCGGCTACATATTGATAATATGTAAACGCACCAGTAACTTGGTGTCATAAAACATATTTTTGTGTGTGATTCGGTGAGTGAGTACAAGCAAGCACTGAATCAAAGTTTATCCGTTCCTTTTATCCAGAGTAGGATGAAAGCGATATCTGTGGGCCCCTCGATGATTTAGTGATGGCACCTACGCGCTTGGCCAAGCCGAGACTAATTTGATGTGTTCAATTGTGGTCTGTTGTCAGTCATCATAAATCGGAAATCGGGAAACAACACATAGATGAGAGAATGATTTAAATCCATGTCTCACTCTATACGATATCTAGAATAGAGGAATATATGATCCCTTATCTAAATGACGTGTATCTGACAAGATCAGAGTTGACAGCGGCTTTTGAAAGCTACGATTGCAGATCAGGATCTGAAGTCATACGCAGAATAGTTATTAGACTTATCCAAGTGGGAGACTGTTGGATTAGTGTCTAAGTCCATAACTATTTTGGTATGTACTTGACCCGATGGTGCATGGTCCTTTTGGGTTGCCTTCACCAAAGCAACTTGATAGGATGAATTATGGAGAGAAAGGATAAATTATGATTTATTAATATATTATGAGAATAATATATTAAAGGAGAAATCATATTGTTTAATTAGTATTAGTCAAGAATTAATTGATAATTAAATTTGTGGCTAAAAGAGATTAATTAAACTTAAGGGACTGGAACTGTAATTATAAGATAATTGAATTTGGCCTATGGATTACCTTGGAGTAATAGGTTGGACGAATTCTATGGGGAAATCCATTAGAAATCGTCCAAGGGATATTCTAAAAGGGTCCATGGGCTGCTTAGGGCTTAAGCAGTCAGATTAGGGTTTATTAGTTGAAAACCCTAATAGCCTACATGTATATATATAGTACCCCTTAAGCCCTAAAAACTTGGATAAGAGTTCTTCTAGGGTTTCTACACGTTTTGGACAGCCTCCTCTCTCCTCATTCTTCATCCTCTTGCTCTTGGTGTTTGTGAACCATTAAAGGAGTGACACTTGTGACTCTAAGCTTTCTAAAGCCATTACAAGGAGGATTTGAGATTGTTATTGCTACATAACAATCAAGGTAAGATCTAAAAACCCTTTCACATGTTAATATGATTAATTGTATGCTAGAACTATCGTTTAAAGTCTTGGATGAATTGCATGTACAATAGAGAAACCTAGATCCAAGCATTAGGGTTTGCATGAGCACATAGGATGTTCTTATGGCCAAAACCCATCATTAGGTTCATCCAAACCTATCAGTGTCTCATCACTGATAAGTATATCACCTTTCGCAGTAATATGGAATCCATAGTAATGCTCAGGTGCATTCCTAACCCTTGTGGAACGCCTCAGAGGTACAGACTTGTCAATTGGCTCAACAGGAGTTTCCTCCTCAAGTTGAGTGCTAGGGTTTGAAGTTCCTTCACCGCTTGACTCTTGAATTTCTTCAAGGTCAACTTGCCTCCCATTGTTTCCTTGGATTATGAAATCTCTCTCTGTAAAGAAAGCCCTCCTAGCTACAAAGACCACATTTTTACTAGGTCTGTAGAACAGTTAAGCAAAGGATTGTTGTGGGTAGCCGATGAAAATACACCTCTTGCTTCGAGGTTCCTGCTTATCATGAGTCTCACGTCTCACGAAAGCTTCGCAAACCCAACTCTTCATGTGGTCTAGTTTGGGTACTTTTCCAGTCCACATCTCATGAGGAGTTTTGGCAACTTTCTTTGTTGGGACTAGATTAAGGATATGGGCGGCAGTCTCTAAGGCATACCCCCAAAATGATATTGGTAGTGAAGCTCGACTCATCATGGAACGAACCATATACAACAAGGTTCGATTACACCTCTCAGCCACACCATTCAACTGCGGTGTCGTGGGAGGTGTCAATTGTGAGACAATCCCACATTCCCTAAGATAGTCGAGGAACTCTGAACTAAGATACTCACCACCTCGATTGTATCAAAGCATCTTAATGTTCTTGCCCAATTGATTCTCGAATTCCTGTTTATATTCTTTAAACCTTTCGAAAGTCTCTGAATTGTGCTTGATTAAGTAGACATATCCATATCTACTATAATCATCAGTAAAAGTCAAATAATAACGATTAGCATCCCTTGTGGCATGTTTGAAGGGCCCACACACATCAGTGTGTACAAGATCCAACAAACCTTCACCCCTCTCACAAGAACCTGTGAATGGTGACTTTGTCATTTTTCCAAGTAAGCATGATTCGCAACTATCATCTAACTTTAGGTCAAATGACTCCAAGACTCCATCTTTTTGGAGTTGGCCTATGCATTTCTTGCTTATATGTCCAAGACGACAATGCCATAATGATGCTTTATCCAAGTTATTATTATTAACAAAATCAATACACAATACATTATTTCCTAAGTTATCAACCACAGATAAATTTTCATACACTCCATCACAAGGTAATGCTTTAAAATAGAGAACATTATTAAAGAAAACATTAATCGAACCAACTTCATTATCAAATGAAAAGGTGAAATCTTATTTATACAATGCATGAAAGGAAATAATGTTTCTTGCCATTTCCGGCGAGTAACAACACTTATTCAAATCTAAACTAAACCCCCATGATTAAGTTTATTCTTCCATGCTCCACATTCTCACTTCCTCTTAGTCCCTGCAAATCAGAACATATATGAATACCATAACCGGTATCAAGGACCCAAGAGTTAGAATGGGGTGAGTTATTAGATAAGATAGTGTAAATACATGCATGGTTGGGTTTAACTTTCCCATCCTTCATATCTTGCTGGTATTTTGGGCAGTTCCGCTTCCAATGTGACTTTTCATGGCAATAGAAGCATTCAGCCTCTTTTGGATCAGAAGAAGGAGTGACGAAACCTATCTTGGTTCCACTTGAAGAAGAGCCATCAAGGGTCCTAGCCTTGGTACCCTTCAAAGACCTCTTCTTCCCTCGACTTTTCCCAATTGCCAAAACTGGGGCAGAGTTTTGAGTAGGAGTGTTAACAACCGACTTCCCCTTAAGACCTGTTTCCACGGTCTTGAGAAGTCCCTGAAGTTTGCTGAGTGTTACCTCTTCCTTATTCATGTGATATGTCATGCAGAATTGATCATAGCACGATGGTAAGGAGTGCAAAATGATATCTATTGCAAGCTCCTCAGGGAAGTTCACATTAAGCCTCAGCAACTGATCCACATACCTTTGCATTTTCTGCATGTGGCTCGTGACGGATTCCCTGTCCTTCATCATGGTTGTTATCATGGAGCAAATGATTTCATACCCCTCTTGTCGTGCACTTTGATCGTATCTTTCCATCAGATCTAGGTGCATTTCAAAAGGGTAGAAGTCCTCATAGGACTTTTGGAGTTCCGCTGTCATGGTGGCCAACATGATGCATGCCACTTTTATAGCATCCCTTTCATGTGCCTGGAAGTCAGCGATCTCCTGGGGAGTTGTAGTGGTCTCATCAATCTCCTTAATCTCCTTGTCAAGGACATATTCTTTATCCTCATAACGGGTAATCATCCTGATGTTTCTGATCCATTCATTGAAGTTGGATCCATCAAAAGTAACTTTCCCACACAAGTTCATAAAGGTAAAGGAGCCATTAGGATTAGAACCAGAAGCAACATTGTTTGAAGACATTTGAAAGAAGAGGACAAGATTAGTTTAGATATTAAGAGAGTCCTTAATAAAACACCAAAATGTAATATTAAGGCTAGGATCCAATCACAATATATTATAACTTAGAAGAGGTATGTCGTAATCCAAGCTATAACATATTTAAAAGGTAGGTGAATGACGATTCACCAATTTCCACCATGAAAAACAAAATATTAAATATTAGGTTTTTTGATTGGTTCTTAGAAATTCCTAGATTCTTTTAAGATTCAATGAACTTTTCAAAGGCATGTTTCAATCTCGAGTGTGCCCTCAAAGTTTTGTAACTGGGATACCGAGGATCACAAAATGAGGTGTGAAGTAACCATGCAAATCACTTGGTACCCTTAAAGTTTATAACTCAATCAATGTGCCGGTAAACCACACACGCTCCACCGATACTTTGATAAACCTTAAGTCACCCTTTACCTACCTTGTTAAGTCCAAGTTAGTGTGTCGGTTAACCACACACGCTCCACCAACGACTTAAACAAAGTGTAAAGTGTAATTTCATAGATTAGCACCTTATTCACATTTTTCCTAAAGTAACTAAGATTGGGAATTTAATAAAAGCATTTAGTTACTTCATAATATTCATCATACTTTTAATAAGAATTTATAAGTCCTTGTCTTACCCGTTTGGCTAACGACCCTCCACCGATCAAGGAAGCGGTGGGTGAGAGTGGACACCCATTAAGTTGCCATTTTATAGGCAACAACCTTATACCCCCCCCCCCCCCTTATAGACTGGCTTCATGAATGATGCGTACTAGCGGTAAGACGACTTGCTCTTATACATACATATATATATATATATATATATATATATATATATATATATATATATATATATATTATTAACTTATAATATTATAAAGTATAAGGGTTGAATTTTAACTTTTAAAATTCTAAGGGTTGGAACTAAAGTTTTAATCAAGAATTTACTTGATCCAAAACTTGAGGGCAAGTTTTGTAAACTTTCAAAACTTATCATTTCTTATAACTTATGAGTTAATTGAGTAATAAAATGAAGACTCTTCATTTTTATAACTCATGTGTTCTTTTAATGGTTTTAATAAAAGTGTGACTTTTGATTTTCCATGACTTGAGGACAAGTTATGGACTCCATTAAAACACATTATGATCATGAATTAAACTACCATGAAGGTTACAAGCAATTCTTATGATCATCTAATCTTCATAAGTTTAAGAGCATGAATATGAATACTTTCAAGAATCAAAAATTACACTTAAAACTTTCTAATTTTGATAATTGTCATTGCAAATGGATTAGCATAAAAATTACACCATCTAAAACAAGTTTTCAAGTACCAAAACAGTTTAGGGTAATGTTTCTAGTCCATTTACAGCAACAAAAGTGGAAAATCTGCATTCTGAGGCTCCTACTCGTCGAGTGCACGAACCTACTCGGCGAGTAGGATGAATTTACACATCAACTCGGCGACTCCCCCCACGGACTCGGCGAGTTCAACAGGCAGATTGCACAATATCGACTTTTTTCAACAATTTTGCAACCCTAATAACCTTGGATCTATGTTTTTCCAATAATCATGCAAAGTTGAATTCCAAGGTTATATTCCTATCTAGCATACATGTGGAACAATTTTTAAGTTGAATGAAAGATAGAATAACATACCTTGTTGTTGCTTATGATCCTTGAAACATTGTGAGCCTAGCACCCCAAGTGTGATGCCTCAAATACTTCACACAACACCAAATTCAAAGGAGTAAACTTTTTGAGAGAATACAAACTTGAAAAATCGGCCTAGCCCTCACTTGTTCTTGTGTGTCCGATTTTGGTGGAGAATGGGGTCCTTATATAGTGTTGACACATCTAGGGTTACACCATGTAAACCCTAATGTGTCATGAATCTACATTTCCATGACCCACGGGTTTGTAACTCCCATGGAGCATCCTATGGGTTTAACCCAACTTGATAATCCATGGAGCCTCTTATGGATGATTTACATAATCAACGCATATATTTAATTAGTTAACTTTTGATAACTTAATTAATCCTAAATTAATTCTTGATCAAACTAATTAAATAATACTATTAATATATTAGAACTTATAATATATTAATAAACCACAAGTGTTATTTCTCTCATTTAGCCTATCCAATTGCATGGTGCCATGCAACCCAAATGGACCATTCCGGGTCAGGTCAAGTACATACCAGAAATAGTTATCGACTTATACACCTTATCCAACAGATGCTCCCGCATCTCTGTCTCCGGCTCCCAAGTCAGCTCGGAACCTCTCCGATGTTGCCACTGGACCTGAACCAGGGGCACCTCTTTGTTCCTGAGAACCTTGATCTTCCGATCCAAGATTGCGATCGGCTTCTCAATGTAATACGGGCTCGCATCCACCTGAGTATCCTCTAGCGGTACTATTACCGTCTCATCGGCTATACACTTCCTCAACTGGGATACGTGGAAGGTATCATGGGTCCGATTCAACTCCTACGGTAGCTCTAAGCGGTATGCTACATTACCCACTCTGGCGATCACCCTAAAAGGATCGATGTATCGGGGCCCCAGCTTGCCCCTTTTCCTGAAACGGATCATTCCTTTCCAAGGTGATACCTTCAGAAGTACAAAGTCTCCAACCTGGAACTCGAGCTCGGATCACCGTCTATCCGCATAACTCTTCTGACGGCTCTGGGGTGTCAGTACCCTCTATCTGACCTGCTGAATCTGCTCAGTCGTCTTCAGAACTATCTCGGTGCTTCCGATCACTCATTGCCCTACCTCTCCCCAACAGATGGGAATCCGACACCTCCTATCATACAGAAGCTCAAAGGGAGGCATAACAATACTCAAATGGTGGTTGTTGTTGTAAGAAAACTCAGCCAAAGGTAGGTATGTGTTCCAACTTCCACCGAAGTCCATAACACATGCTCGAAGCATGTCCTCGAGCGTCTGAATCGTCCGCTCACTCTGCCCGTCTGTCTATGGGTGATATACGGTACTGAAGTGCAATCTCGTACCCATTTCCTCATGGAACTTATTCCAGAACCTGGAAGTAAAATGTACATCTCGGTCTGACACAATCAAGATTGGCACTCCATGCCGCGACACCACCTCTCTCACATATATCTCTATCAGCCTCTCCGCAAAAGAGATCTCACGGATAGCAAAGAAGTGAGCGCTCTTCGTCAACCGATCCACAATCACCCAAGTTGCATCAACACCCCTCAAGATCTTCGGTAATTTGGTGATGAAATCCATAGAAATCTGTTCCCACTTCCATTGGGGAACCTCTAACAGCTGCAACTTGCCATGTGGACGTTGGTGCTCAGCCTTAACCCGGCGACAGGTCAAGCACCTTTTTACAACCCATGCAACATCCCTCTTCATACAGGGCCACCAGTAATCTCTCTTCAAGTCCAAATACATCTTGGTGGCCCCGGGATGGATCGAGAACCTCGATCTGTGCGCCTCCTCCATCAATATGCTACGTGCCCCACCCAAAAACAGCACCCAAACCCGACCGTGAAAGGTCATAAGCCCTCAGCTATCAGTAACAAACTCGGACACCTGTCTAATCACCCTTTCCCTCTTGCAGTTCTCCGGCCTCACAGCCTCCACCTAGGCCTCTCGGATGGTACCCAAAACCGGAGTCATCACCGTCATCCTCATGCATATATCTCGAATTGGGGCACTATCCGCCCTGCGGCTCAGAACATCGTCTACTACGTTAGCCTTGCCCGGGTGGTACAGGATCTCACAATCATAATCCTTCAACACATCCAACCATCTCCTCTGACGCATGTTCGGGTTGGGCTGATCCATCAAATACTTCAAACTCTTGTGGTCCGTGTATATGGTACACCGAACCCCATACAAATAATGACGCCATATCTTGAGAGCGAACACTACTGCCCCCAACTCCAAATCATGGGTGGGATACCTCGTCTCATGAGGATTCAGCTGCCCCGATGCGTATGCTATCACGTGCCCTCTCTGCATAAGCACCGCACCCATCCCCGATATAGACATGTCACAGTACACCACAAAATCCTCCATTCCCTCTGGAAGGGCTAGCACCAGGGCTTTGCACAATCTTTGGCCAAGAGACTCGAACGAGGTCCGCTGCTCGGGACCCCAACTAAAAGCAACACCCTTACGGGTCAATCTGGTGACGGGGACGACAATGTTGGAGAAATCCCTAATAAATCTTCAATAGTAGCCGGCCAATCCCAAAAAAATCCTGATCTTGGTGGGGGATCTTGGCACCTCCCAAATCATAACAGCCTCAATCTTGTCCGGATCGACCGATAACCCATTCTGATTAACAAGATGTCCCAAGCACTGGACCTCTCGTAACCATAAATCACACTTAAAGAATTTGGCATAAAGCCTCTCTGATCTCAATACTCCAAGAATCTCCCTCGGATGCTCCTCATGCTGCTCTCTGGATCTCGAATACACTAGAATATCGTCGATGAACACAATCACTACTCAACCCAGCACCGGCCTGCATACTCGGT
Source organism: Lactuca sativa (assembly GCF_002870075.4). Classification (NCBI taxonomy): domain Eukaryota; kingdom Viridiplantae; phylum Streptophyta; class Magnoliopsida; order Asterales; family Asteraceae; genus Lactuca; species Lactuca sativa. Next base: position 89,949,989 of record NC_056630.2, read on the forward strand.
TCATGAGATCCATGAACGTTGTGGGGGCATTGGTGAGCCCAAAAGGCATCACCACGAACTCGTAATGCCCATAACGAGTCCTGAATGCCGTCTTCTGGATATCCTCATCCCGCACCCTCATCCGGTGATATCCAGACCTCAAGTCTATATTGGAGAACCAAGAAGCCCCTTGCAACTGATCGAACAGATCGTTGATCCTCGATAGTGGATAACAGTTCTTGACCGTCAACTTGTTCAACTCCCGGTAATCAATTCACATCCGATGTGAACCTTCATTTTTCTTGACAAAAAGGATCGGCGCTCCTCAAGGCAAGCTACTCGGTCGGATGAATCCTTTCCCTAACAGCTCCTGGAGCTGTGACGATAACTCTTGCATCTCCGGTGGCGTAAGGTGATAAGGTGCCTTCGCAATAGGCGCTGCCCTCGGAAACAAATCGATGTGAAACTCCACCTGCCTCTCGGGAGGCACAACCGGAAACTCCTTGGGGAAAACATCCGAAAACTCTCACACTATCGGAACCTCCTTAACAGAACTCGGCCTCTCCGCAGCAACTCGTATATCCATCACATAGGCTACAAACCCTCTACAACACTGATGTAGACTCTGTCTCTCTCTGGCAGCAGAGCAGAATGGTGACCCAGATCGGGTACCCTCGCCATATACCGTAAGTACTCCCCCACTAGCATCTCATATGGTCACCAACTTACACTCACAGTTGATAACAGCTCCAAATCGGCTCAACTATTCCATACCCACGATGACACAGACATCCCCCATCGCAATTGGTACCAAATCTATCGGAAACTCAACACCAAAAATCTCAAGTACACATCCACGAATCTCATCAGTAGCAAGTACTGATCACTCGTCAGCTATAGAAACTCGCAGAGGTCGACTCAACGCCTCTCAACGGATACTGATGTGCTGACTAAATGCTAAAGACACGAAAGATCGACTCGCACCCGAGTCAAATAACACCAAGGTAGGTACAGAATTCAAAAGGAAAGTACCTAAGCATACCACAATATAAGCACAAATATCGACTCATGTGCGCCTGCTGAGATTGTGCTGGCCACCTACCCCTCCTCTGAGACTCGGCCTCCTCCCTGGCCTGAGTCTCGAGCTCGATCTCCCTCTTCCAGGCATTTACCTGGATCTCAGCAAATGTCAGGTATGATGAGTTCTCCACGAACGCGCGAATGTCTGACCTCATTATACTCAAATATCGACTCATGTGTTCCTGCTCAGGGAAAAACAACGCCCTCTCGTGAAACATCCGTGTCATCACAGTCACGGACTTTGTCCCCTGCTTGAGGGACAAGAACTCTTGGGCCAAACGTTCCCTCTCCACCGGGGGAACATACTCGTCTCGGAACATAGTGGTGAACCTCTCCCAGGCCACTGCGGTAAGCTCTACAGAAGTAAAATCCGTCGTCATAAACTTACACCAGTCCCTCGCTCCCAAGCGAAGATGGTTCAGCGCAAACTGCACTCTCAAATGCTCAGGACATGAACAGGTGTAGAAGCATCCCTCGATGTTAGAGATCCACTTCATCGCGTCTATCAGATCCTGAGTCCCGTCAAACTCCGGTGGCTTCATGTTGCTGAACTCTCGGAACAGCAACGAGTCACCCACCTGTAGCCTTGCGGAAGCGACAGCCGCAGTGGCTGCAGCAGCAGCCGCCTCAGTCAGAGCAACATATCGCTCATCAAATGTCTCAATCAACATGGTCTTGATAGACCCGAAAATCTCGAGCATCTCAGCTTGGATGGCGGCGGCCACCTCCTCATGAATCATCCTACGGATCTCCTCATTACTAGTACCACTGGTCCCACTGCCTCCTGGGTTGTGGAGCGTCCCCACCATGATGCCTCTGAAATATAACATAAAACAATCAGAGACTCGACCGAGATTTCTCATACTCAATCAACAGTTCCTACTTGTTCCTTACCACCCTACGTATTCCTTCTTAGGATGTTTACCGATCCGGTGCTTTCAGTAGTACGGGCCCAATACTACCTTCCACACTATATCCGTGTCCACACCAAGTCCTCCTCCTAGGATCCCAATTCGCAAGTACTCTATACCCCCTAAATTCAGCCTACTCTCACGCATACTTCTCACAAGCTACTCTCTGCTACCTACATGCACTCAGAACAACTCACAACAGCACAAAATCCACTCCTGTAGTTCGTTGGACCTTTCGGTCTGGTCTAGCTCGTCGAACCCTTTGGTCCGGTCAGATCGAGGACCCTGTGGCCCCATGAGTCGTTGGACCCTCTGTTCCGGTCTATATAACACATAGCATACATATAACACAATGCACATAAATCTCAACATACACATACACATCATACCCTTCGGTCTGCACATAGATACCCTTCAAGGTAATGTATAGTGAGAAGACTCACCTCGTAAGATGTTTAGAAAACTCTCGTGCTCGAATCCCCGATCTAGCCTCTGCCTAACAAAATGATAACATCTCTAATCAATACACTCCTTACATCCTTCCTTTCTAAGAATAGGTAGAAGACCATTCTACCCCTCCCTGACCTCTCATAAATCAGTTTAACCCACCCTAAGGTCAACTGAAATCAACTCAGGCAAGAATCCAACTTTGACCAGACTCGCCGAGTGCACTCGGGTGACTCGACGAGTCCATACGTGTCCTCTGACTCCTCCTAAGGCCTTTATGTTTTGGAATTTGTGAAGTTTCACTTATGAATACTATAATTCCAAATTAAACCCTAGAGTTTTAAAAGTTAAAATTCAACCCCATATACTATTATATTATTATAAGTTTAATAATTATATATATATATATATATATATATGTATAAGAATAAGGGGGTATAAGGTTACTTCCTATAAAATGGCAGTTTAATGGGTGTCCACTCTCACCCACCTCTTTTTTCACTGGTGGATCGTCGTTAGCCGAATGGGTAGGATAGGACATTAATTCTCATTATAAGTAAAATGATAACTATAAAGTAACTAAACTTTTATTAATTCCCAATCTTAGTTACTTTAGGAAAAATGTGAAAATGGTGGTATTCCATGAAATTGCACTTTACACCTTGTTAAGTCGTTAGTGGAGCGTGTGTGGTTAACCGGAACACTAATATGGGAATGACAGTGTGTGGCAAATGGTAGCTTTATGTTTATCACAGATTAGGTGGTTGTAACATTGGATGTACCAAGCTAATTTACGTGGTTATTCACACCTTGTTTGTGACACTCGACATCCCAGTCACAAACTTGAAGGGCACAATCGAGATTTAAACATGCCATTGGAAAATTCAATGAATCTCAAAGGATCTAGGAATTTCAATCCATTTAAAACTTAATAATCAATTTTGTTTTTCATGGTGGAAATTGGTAAATCTTCATTTACCTACCTTCAAATATTTTTCAATTGGATTACAGCATCCCTCTTCCGAATTGTAAAATATTGTGTTTGGTCCTAACCTTAATATTTCATTTGGGTGTTATATTAAGGACTTAATTCAACTAACTTGAATTTCTCCCATTATAGATGTCTAGTTCTATCAACTGTGGTCTTCCTCATCCTTTTGGAAAAAGATTTCTTCAAAAAGATGATATTCCACAAGACGATCAAAGTGAAAGATTAATCCTTTCTTCATGTTGTAGTGGAACTTCACTTACTCCACCTCCTCTAATAATTCTCCCTAACTCACAAGTTCAAGGTCACTCAAAGCCCTATTGGCAGGAAGGAAAGTCTATTTGTGCTCACATCTTGGAGATGAAGTTACATATTGACAGGCTGAAAGAGTTGGGTGTCGAAGTCTCGAGAAAGTTGGCTGTTGACTGGGATCTTCAATCACTTCCTGAATTATATAGTGAGTTCATTAAGGATGACTATGTGACAGACCATGACATGACCCTTATTGATCTTACCCATTTGCTTGTTGTTGCTGAGTCAGCAATGATTTGGCGCACTGGAAAAGAAAATTTGATTGGAAGATCTACTTCTCAAACTTCAATGGACATTGACAATTGTAACATTGGAAGTCCAGAAAAGATTTCTCTTCCCAATGGAAAGGGATCGGCCATGGTCAAATCATTTGACCAAATGGTAAAGAGAAAGGCTAATTCTGAGATAGTCTCGTGTACCGTTCCCAAAGAGTCCATATGTTTCTATTGTCAAGAGAAGGGGCATTGGTTGTGAAGCTGCCCAATTTACCTGAAAGACCATAAGGATGGTAAAAGTCAAAATATTTGACTCTACTTTAGGTAAGTCCACTATCTAACTCTATTAAGTTCCTATTTGGAGATTCTTAATACATGATGTAATGTAATTACATTTTGATGTTTTGTAGAATCGAAGAAATGAAAGGAAGATTAAAGGAAGAGTAAGTTAATTCTGATCGTGAAGAGATGGATTTCAATCGCATGGTTTAATGATCAGAATTTTGAGCTGCTGCTTAAGAGTTATGATAGATTGCTTAGGAATAGATAACAACATATTTTCATATTTATTTGCATTGTAAGGATAAGTTTTCCGCAATTTTTATAAATAAAGAAATTTTTTGAAATTTATTTTATTTTAAGTTTCCTTACGATGGCATTTGTGAAAATTGTTGCTTATATGTTTCCATTGATAGCAATATTCGAAAATGGGTTTGATTCTTTCATTTGTGGCAGTGTCGAGAATTTTCCAAATAAGGAAAGATTCTCATCACCCAAGTTTCAGTTTGATAGAAACTTGGAATCATGCAACTTGTAATATGTGATGAATGAGAACCTCTGTCTTTGGAAAATTAAGTTTAATTCCTTGTCAACATGAATATGTGAGTCAAGTGAAGGACTAGGAGATTGGGTACACTTGGTTGTGTACTAGTCATGGTCCACCACAAAGATCGATAAGACTATCCGTCATGATTTACTGAAACTAAGTAAATATGGTTATGCTTACAAGTTTAAGTATAATTCTGAAACGTTGGAAAAGTTTCAATGTATTGCAGAACGAATGACAACAATCAAATTAGGAAAAAAGAAAAAAATTTCTCCAATCTAAAAAAATGGGTGAGTACTTTAGTATCTTGTTTTATGATCATCTTAATGATTATGAAAAATCATATCACAATTGATCCTTTAAGGTCATCTTAGTACATTTCTATGACTAAGAAGAGGAATCGTGAATTGTTGAAATGCTTAAATCTAGAAGTTGAGTCTTACTTCGTTTCAAAAACAAGTCTTAGAGTCATACTCCAAGATTGTGCCTTGAGTGACATTAAATTAAGAAGGTTTATAACACTCATCAAATGTAGAGTAACATGTTTCTTACTCTTTTACATTTGAAATTGGTAAGTTGAGATGTCTTGGTAAGGACAAAGACCGAATAAGACCAATTATGTGAAGTGTTTTTCTTGATTAGAATCTGCACTAACTCTTGAATATTTGGTTGTCAAGTAATGTTCCTTGACAAAGTGAATCTTATATCTCAAGAGGTCAGTGGGTGTAACACCCGTAGATCAGGGCTAGTCAATTTAGAGACGATAAGCATCAAAATGACTTTTTGATGGAAGATTATTTAGAAGGCTTAACCTTAACTAAGTTGTAGTATAGGTTGCAAGGATTCCGTACATATAAAGAACGTCGAAATCCGAGTTATAATGAAGAAGTTATGACATATCGAGGTTTCGCGACAGAACTGGCACGACACAGCGCGACGTAAATAGTGAATTTACGTTAGAGCGATATTTGGCCTTAGCAATCTAAATGAAATTCGTATACGTTAAACCGGGAGCGTGCACAAAAAGAACGACCAAATCTGACTTCGTATAAGGAAGTTATGATTTTTCCGAAGTTTCGACTTAGCAGTATGCAGCCCGAATACTCGATTTGATATCGAGCGGTTTTTAGCCGAAACAATCTAAACAAGAATCGAATATCTTGTTATTATTAGTGCAATGATAAAAAGACAGACGAAAATGCACGTCAGATGAAGAAGATATGATTTTCTAACAGAGTTTTCCTGTCCCGGCCTACTAAAAATAATATATTAATAATATATTAAAATTAATTCAAAATTATCCAACGGAGTCTAAACGAGATTTGTAGAGCATAATCTCACCTTCGCGTGGATATAAAGAACGTCAAAAACGGAGTTCGTATGCGAAAGTTATGAATTTCTGAAGTTCGGGCGCCAACCCCAAAGTTGTGTCAGAGTTCACGACGTGAAAACAGTGTTCACGATGTGAACTCGCTTCTAACGCCTGACAGACGAAATTTTTGATGATGCATGCAGTGACGATCAAGTCCCAAGACGTGAGCTTTAGAAACTCACGACGTGAGAGTAAAAATCTAGCCCTATAAATAGAAATCAAGGGTCTGCCGATTTTGGTTGCTCCTCCCTTACTCTCCCACTCCCGATACCCTCTCTAAGCCCTATTTTATATCCCCGAAGCCCCGGTATCATCCCAAGACCCGAAGAGAGTCCTGATGCCCGAAGATCCCGAGAAGTGAAATTCTTGAGCCGAAGCTCTGCCCGCGAGAAGCCAATTTTTGTGAAAATCTTCCAGATCTACTGAAGAATAATACTTCTACAATCCGTAGTGTTGTCCGATCATCTCTAATCAAGTGAGTGTATAGTCCCTTCTACAAACACGATTTTAATACAAGTACTGTTTGAATGTATTAAGTATATGTTTTTTGTGAGTGTGTAGTTACTTTCTTCTAACACATATATATGAAGTGTTTGCCATAAAATACGTGCTATGTGTTATATATTGTTTGTCTATTGGAGATGGGCGTGGAATTGATGTTTTATACAGGTGTTAAATGATTTAAACTGTGTAAGTATTTATATCTACAAAAATGTTGGGTAGAACATGGGTAGATGGGATAGTTGGTGACTATGGAGTTAGCGCCTATTGTATAAACCTTGGTGACTATGGAGTTAGCGCCTATTGTATAAACCTTGGTGACTATGGAGTTAGCGCCTATTGTATAAACCTTGGCGACTACGGAGTTAGCGCCTATTGTATAAACCTTGGTGACTATGGAGTTAGCACCTATTGCATAAACCTTGGTGACTATGGAGTTAGCGCCTATTGAGTAAACCCTGGCGGCGATGTGACTTCGTGCCTATACCTCAGGTCAATCCTTAAGAATGAAGGATAGATGATTCTTAGGGTAGATCCTTAAGATAAATGGAGATAATGGGGGATGGGTAATTGGGTTGATTGTTTGATGATTAAATATAATAATTATATTATTGTGTGTTGAAAACCCTATATGCTCACCAGGGTCGCAAGCCTGACCTACTCAGTTTTCTTTGCATTACAGGTAATGGCACAAGAGTATAAGTTGGTGGACTTGACGAGAGATTTTGGATTATAGATCAGTAGTTATAAATAACTGTTGTAAGGTCTATTTTATACTGTTTATGGTTTTGGTCTGTATCGAAACATAACATCCCGAGGTTTTATTATATAATAAAAATACATTCTCTTTGAGAAATGTTTTGATAAATGGTTATCATATTTTGTTTTTGGGACAAATTTCGCAACTGTTTTCTTTAAAAGATAACTCTAATTTTAAAACAAAGCATAAACAAACTAGTTTTTTTTTGCCGTGAAATTGGGGATGTCACAGTTAGTAACGGAGCATTAGTTTAAGCGAACTAGGAATTGTGTAGGAAATTTATAGACTTAAACTTAGAATGCTAATTAATGATCATGAGGAGTATGTCTAAAATATGTTAGGTAGTACACCTAAATTGACACGAGCACTACTTTATTTTAGGAAAGTTGCCTAAAATTCTTTTATGTGCTAAATGTTATATGTTGCCATATATGATATTATTTGTTCGGATCTATGGTCTGTTGCCGACCGGATCAGGAAACCTTATGTGTTTAGGATTCTAAGCGTACGTCTACGATATTAGAACTAGCATGTAAACGTTTCGGAGTGATAAGGATGATATATGTATCTATCGTGAATGAGGATCTAAATTCACCTTATTCGATGTATAGATCGAGAATGGCAAGAACTAGAAGCGGAGTTGGAAACGCAAATGAGAATAGGAATCAACCACCAGTGATTGAGAAAATACATATTGTAGCTGCAACACCTGCGCCAATGAAAATGGATGGTGTACAAGCAATGATGCGGGAGATGCTGGATCGTCAAATGGAGGAGACCACACAGTTGCTTCGACAGAATCGTGAAGAACTGTCAATTCAAATGGAAGAGCCTGAAATAAATGGAGGGCATTCGGAAGGAGGGAACTACAGTGGGACCGTTAGTCAAGCCAACCCACCAATAGTTCGCCAAAACAACCAAGATGGAGGAAATGACAGATGTGGATGCAAGTATAAGAATTTCATGGCATCCAAACCACAGTGTCTTTTTGGGAGCCTGACACTGATGCAAGTCATGGACTGGATCTCCGAGATAGAGAAAATATTTGAAAGTTGCGAGTGTAGCAACAGATAGAAGACCGCTCATGCAGTTCCCCTATTAAAATCTGGAGTACTGAGCTGGTGGAAGTTACTGGCTGGTTCGATGCCCAAGGGAGAAGCTAGCAAGATGTCTTGGGAAGAGTTCGTGGTGCAACTGAAAATGCAATAATGCTCTGAGCAGGATCTTCTGGAAATCAACAATGAGTTCCAGAATCTAAAAAAGGAGAAATTAAGAGTCACTGAATATGCTACAAGCTTTAAGGAGAAGATGAAGCTTATTCCATACCTAATTCCAACTGAACTTTCCAAGGTCAACAAGTTTGCCAATGGATTACCAGCGGACTTTGGTCCAATAGTCAAGAAAGCAACCACTCTAAAAGCCGCCATCTGGGCAGCCAAGAATGTTGAGACCCAAATAAGGGAAAAGGGTCTAGAAAGAGCTGAAGTTGGAGAGAAAAGGAAACATGAAGGATCTTCAGCGATCAACAAAGAAAGCAAATTCTCGAAATCTAGGGGAAGAGATGAAGCTAAGTGGTGTGAGAAGTGTAAAAAGAAACACCTCGGGAAATGTAGTGAGGAGATGACCTGCTACAAATGTGGGAAGACAGGGCATTACGCCAACAAGTGTGCGCCTATCAAGAAGGCGTGCTACAGATGTAATGAAGAAGGTCATATTTCTAAAGACTACCCAAAGAAAGACACACCGCCACAGCCGAGGGCATTCCACACGCTCCTCGGCAAAGCAGAAAACAATGGGAGGATTAAAAGATGAAGACTTCATATTAATATATAAATTCTGTGTCAGGAAGCATAGCCTGTTAGAGGCATAGTATAGGGTGAACTTGAACTTTTGTGTAATAGTTTCAAGAAATAATATAAACCCTGGTTTTGTTATCTGATGTGTTGAATGATTATATGATTTATGTATGGTGACTTGGTTGACTGCGAGACAATACTTGGGATGAGTATGAGTAGGTGTGAATCGTAGCAGAGATCTATACTACCGGAAGCACAGGACTCGCACTTGGATTAGGTAAGGTCATAAGGTTACCAAGAAGCTAGTAATTGATTCCATTTTATTCAGGTATGTCATTACCCTTGTTTCGGTAATGACTAGTAGGATGATACTTATTCCGACCCTAGTGGTCATATCTAACTGAGTCCGACTACAATGAGTTTGTTTCGTGGTTCGGAGAACCAAGTTTGATGTAACATCTGACTTAAGTCAAAAGATTGCAATCATTTTGCATGCCCTATTTTGTTGATCATTCTGGGACGTAATCATCCTAAGAGGGTGATAATTGTAACGCCCGTAGATCAGGGCTAGTCAATTTAGAGACGATAAGCATCAAAAATGACTTTTTGATGGAAGATTATTTAGAAGGATTAATCTTAACTAAGTTGTAGTATATGTTACAAGGATTCTGTACATATAAAGAACGTCGAAATCCGAGTTATAACGAAGAAGTTATGACCTATCGAAGTTTCGTAACGGAACCAGCACAACACAGCGCGACGTAAATAGTGAATTTACGTTAGAGCGATACTTGGCCTTAGCAATCTAAATGAAATTCGTAGAATACGATAAACCGAGAGCCTGCATAAAAAGAACGCCCAAATCTGACTTTGTATGAGGAAGTTATGATTTTTCGGAAGTTTCGACTTAGTAATATCCAGCCCGAATACTCGATTTGATATCGAGCGGTTTTTAGCCGAAACAACCTAAATGAGAATCAAATATCTCGTTATTATTAGTGCAATGACAAAAAGACAGACGAAAACGCACGTCATATGAAGAAGATATGATTTTCTAACGGAGTTTTCCTCTTCTGACCTACTAAAAATAATATATTAATAACATATTAAAATTAAAGTCAAAATTAGCCAGCGGAGTCTAAACTAGAGTTTTAGAGTATAATCTCACCTTCGTGTGGATATAAAGAACGTCGAAATCGGAGTTCGTATGCGAAAGTTATGAATTTCTGAAGTTCGGGCGCGAACCCCAAAGTTGTGTCGAAGTTCACGATGTGAACTGACTTCTGACGCCTTCTGGAGCCTGACAGACGAAATTTGTGATGATGCATGCAGTGACGATCAAGTCCCAAGACGTGAGCTTTAGAAACTCACGATGTGAGAGTAAAAATCTAGCCCTATAAATAGAAATCAAGGGTCTGCCGATTTTGGTTGCTCCTCCCTTACTCTCCCACTCCCGATACCCTCTCTAAGCCCTATTTTATATCCCCGAAGCCCCGGTATCATCCCGAGACCCGAAGCGAGTCGTGATGCCCGAAGATCCCGAGAAGTGAAATTCCTGAGCCGAAGCTCTGCCCGCGAGAAGCCAATTTTTGTGAAAATCTTCCAGATCTACCGAAGAATAATACTTCTATAATCCGTAGTGTTGTCCGATCATCTTCTAATCAAGTGAGTGTATAGTCCCTTCTACAAACTCGATTTTAATACAAGTATTGTTTGAATGTATTAAGTATATGTTTTTTGTGAGTGTGTAGTTACTTTCTTCTAACACATATATATATGAAGTGTTTGCCATGAAATACGTGCTATGTGTTATATATTGTTTGTCTATTGGAGATGGGCGTGGAATTGATGTTTTATACAGGTGTTAAATGACTTAAACTGTGTAAGTATTTATATCTACAAAAATGTTGGGTAGAACATGGGTAGATGGGATAGTTGGTGACTATGGAGTTAGCGCCTATTGTATAAACCTTGGTGACTATGGAGTTAGCGCCTATTGTATAAACCTTGGCGACTACGGAGTTAGCGCCTATTGTATAAACCTTGGTGACTATGGAGTTAGCACCTATTGCATAAACCTTGGTGACTATGGAGTTAGCGCCTATTGAGTAAACCCTGGCGGCGATGTGACTTCGTGCCTATACCTCAGGTCAATCCTTAAGAATGAAGGATAGATGATTCTTAGGGTAGATCCTTAAGATAAATGGAGATAATGGGGGATGGGTAATTGGGTTGATTGTTTGATGATTAAATATAATAATTATATTATTGTGTGTTGAAAACCCTATATGCTCACCAGGGTCGCAAGCCTGACCTACTCAGCTTTCTTTGCATTACAGGTAATGGCACAAGAGTATAAGTTGGTGGACTTGACGAGAGATTTTGGATTATAGATCAGTAGTTATAAATAACTGTTGTAAGGTCTATTTTATACTGTTTATGGTTTTGATCTGTATCGAAACATAACATCCCGAGGTTTTATTATATAATAAAAATACATTCTCTTTGAGAAATGTTTTGATAAATGGTTATCATATTTTGTTTTTGGGACAAATTCCGCAGCTGTTTTCTTTAAAAGATAACTCTGATTTTAAAACAAAGCATAAACAAACTAGTTTTTTCTGGCCGTGAAATTGGGGATGTCACAGTGGGAGTCTTAAAGATCTTGAAAGTTTCAAGAACTAATCAAGAGTAAACCTATTGAAAAACACTAGCACACGACTTGAGGTTTGAAACCTATCGTGTTGACTTATTCCTTTTTCTGTGCTCGATCCAGTTGGATGACTATGCATGTGACTTCCATGAGTTCTTAACTGTTTACAAAACAACCTGGAAGCAATGGTAGGCCCTTGTGCTGCCAGGTGGCAATAAATTAAGATTGAACAAGTTCAATCCATATGAGTTTGGATTTGTCACTAACCTTGTCTTGTGATTATGGTTATGAAAATTTCACATGGATAGGAACACATACACCATAAAAATCTAAGTGTCATAAGGTTTCTCTCCAGTTCATGAAAATGATTGTGAGGAAACTCTTTCACTAAATTGATTTTAAAGAGATAGGAATTGTGATCTTTGCATTCTCAAATTTGAATATGATTACGGCATCCCTCTTCATAGTTCGAATTGTGAGAAATGGAAAAAGGTCTAAACATTTGATACTTACTACTATAACTTCTAAATTTTTTTAGACACACATGCGAGCTATCTAAGTAAAGGTGTATGAGGTTGAGAAGACTAGATAAAGTCTTATCAAAGCATCTCGTATTAGAAATCTGAACTTTGGTAAGAAAGTCAAGAAGTATTGATTTCTAGAAGTCTAGCAGATTTCTGGGTACATGTCAAAGCTAGTGGGAGCGTCAGTGTTATGCTAATAAGAATGTAATAATTATGCTAGTGGGAGCACAATTATTACGTTAAGTGTTGCAAGTTAGCAATGTTAACTATAGAAAACAAAAGTTTCAATTTGCAAAGATGCAGGGTTTGAAAATTTGTTTTGCTATAACTAATGGAAAGGAAATTATACTTCACTTCAATTCTAAAAGCCTAGATTGAGATTTTTATAATCAAATTTAGTCAAGGATATATATGAATGCTATGTTGGAATGGTTCAGCATAAGGAAATTCTATATATATGGAAATGGTTATTGTGTTCTCAAAATTTTATTATGATTACGACATCCCTCTTCATAATTCGAATTATAAGAACATGGCAAATAGAAATATTGTAGCAAAAGACTGGTCAAGTATCATGTCTTTATGAATCATGTCCAATATGCTTTGGATATAGGATCGATTACATGTGCTATAATATTCATCCATTCTAAATTTTCCAAATGCCTAGGGAATTAAGAGGGAAAAAGGACTAGAACCGGATATGACTAAAGTGGTTAACAACTTTTAAGGACAATCTAAGGTTCGCCAAGGATTGGTCACTTGTAGTTGGAAGTATAAAAATGGATAGACCATATTGACACACTATGAGAAAAGGTAACTCTTGTTCAGAAGTAATAGTCAAAATGGGAACATGGAAATGTTTCCATAAGTGGAAGTTATTCTTTAAATTTGTGTAAGATTAAGATACATAATGCAAGAAAGATGCTCAAAGGAATGTACTTTGAGTTTGTGACTTCGTTTCCATGGAATTTCTCTCTATTGGAATACTTTGTAATGTGTGTTTCCAAGTCTCTGTGACTTTTGTGCGTAGTCATTACAAGAGGATCATTGCATATAAGTTTAGAATCTAACAGATTATAGTAAATGGAAAGAATTTGATATTCTTACATTTACGGTAAGGATTTGGAATTGTGAAATGGGCATCATTGAAATGTTGTCAATTGATCTATTACACAAAGTAAGGATCATAAATAAACATAGTATGCATGCTTGGATCAAGGGACAACTACTGTTTTAATTCAAGTATTAAGTTGATTATACGAAATATTATACAATGAATAATGAGTAATCAATATGGCACTCAAAATTTTTGGGGTCATATAGGATTAGTATTATTCTGGTGTTTCACTTTGCATGTTTTGACTTCCCGAATAACTAGGTTATTCAAACCATCCACAGTCGATCATACTTTGGAAGTAGGTATTGAGGCAAGATTATCATGAATTGGTCTGTAGTTTGTCTAGGTGTTTTAGACATAGCACAAGTTTGCTGCAGTGTTCATGAGTACTCCTGGTATAAGATTCGAGTATTGGATTCAACCCACGCTCATCTGACTCACTTCATGGATATTATCACGAGTGATTGTGAGATGATAATATCTTATATTTTTTAAACCAAGACATGTGAGTTGTAGTTTACAAGTCAGATGCACGTTGAAATATGTAAACGCACTAGTAATTTGGTGTTTAAAATGTATTTTTGTGTGTGATTTGATAAGTAAGTACAAGCAAGCATTTTAGTCGAAGTTTATCCATTCCTTTTACCCTTAGTGGGATAAAAACGTATATGTGGGGCCCTAGCTCGATGATTTAGTGATGACACTCCTAAGCGCTTGGCCAAGTCTGGACTGATTTGATTTGTTCAATTAGTTGGTCTTCATAAGTCGGAAATCGGGAAAAAATAGATGGACATAGAGATTGATTATAATTCATGCCTCATTCCATATGATATCTAGAATTGAGAAGTATATGATCCCTTATCTAATGGGCGCGATATTGACTAGGTCAGAGTTCGACAGCGGCTTTTAAGAGCTACGATTACTAGTCGGGATTTTGGAGTCGTACTTGAAATAATAGTTATTAGACTTATCCAAGTGAGAGTCTGTTGGATTAGGTCTCTAAGCCCATAACTATAATTGGAATGTACTTGACTCGAGTGTAGCATGGTCCATCTGGGTTGTATATCACCTCGACAATTTGATAGGATGGACTTTAGAAAAGAGGCTATTTATGATTTATTAATATATTATAAGTTCTAATATATTAATATTAAATCATATTATTTAATTAGTATTGATCAAGAATTTAATTGGAATTAATTTAGTGATCAAAAGAGACTAATTATATGTAAGAGGATTGATTTGGTAAATCAATCATTCTTATGGTCTGGGCTTATGGTTATTTAGGATGGGCTAAACCAATATGGTAGTCAATGATAGTCCATAGAGTTTTTAACCCATGGATCCTAAGTAATATGAAAAGTCATTCACATTAGGGTTTACATGGATGTAACCCTAATCCTAGCCACACTATATAAGAAGACCCTATGCTACTAAAATCGGGACCTAGTGATCATTGGAACACCATAACTGATTTTTAGTGTGCATAAACTCTCTCAAAAGTCATCCTTTGTCTAAGGTGTCTTGTGAACCATTTGAGGTGTCACACTTGGGGCACTAAGTTCTTAAAGGACAAATACAACATGTTCTACAAGCTACATAAAGAGGTAAACTCCTAAGTAGTATTTTATGTTGTTTATGTCAATTGCATGCTAGTTGTAGGCTTAATGCTTTGGAAACAATATTGCATGTATAATTAGAGAAAACATAGATCCAAAGCATTTAGGGTTGTATGTGTACCACAGGATGTTGTATACCTAACCCAACACCTGAGACCATGCACTCCCACCTTGAAAAACTTATACTTGCATTAGTAACTGCTTCTACTAAGTTAAGACACTATTTTGAAACACATCTGATAAATGAAAGAACTAATTATGTCATTAAGAATGTTATAAGAAAAGTGGACATTTTAGGAAGGATGGAAAAGTGGTTCGTGAAACTAAGCACATGTGACATAAAGTATGGTCCAAGATCTGCGATAAAGTGTCAAGCATTGGCAAACTTTGTGGCTGACTTTAGTGATGATCTACAATCTGGAAAATAAATAGAAGCCAAACAACTTCTAGAAGAAGAAAAAATGGGAAGATGGACACAATTCACAGATGGAGTATCAAACCAAAGAGGAACTAGTCTAGGGATCATACTAAAATCTCCACAGCGGGACATCCAACCCCAAACAATCAGCTGTGAGTTCAATGCAACCAACAATGAGGCAGAATACGAGGCACTAATCACGGGATTGAAGTTAGATGAGGATCTTCAAATCAAGGATCTTCATGTATTCCTTGACTCTTTGCTATTAACAAATTATTTTAATGGATCCTATGTAGTAAAGGGAGAAAGACTAGCACTATATCTCCAGATCCTCAAAATTTTAGCCTCCGAATTCGAAGCATTCACCCTAAACCAAGTTACTAGAGAGTACAATGTTGAAGCAGATGCTTTAGCCAATCTAGGATCTTCTCTTACGATCTCACCAGAAACCAGGATCCTGATAATCCACATGTTGATTCCAGCGATCGAGGATCCTACCAAAAGACTAAAGCATCCCAACGATCACGAGGAAACTACCAACATCGCTACAATAGAAGACCTCGATCCTCAACTTCCTTACAAATATCCTAACATCAAGGATCCTTCCCCAACCCCAAGATCTTGTATCCAACCTATTATGGAATACCTCCAGAATGGCACGATCCCAAAAGAGGAAAGAAGTGATTGAGCATTCAGAACAAGGGTCTCAAGGTTTGTAATAATCCAATGTAAATTATATAAAAATATATGGCAGTTATAAACCTCAGATGCTTAGAAGATCATGAAGCTGCAGAATTTCTAAGGGATATACATGAAGGAGAGTGGGACAATCACATTGGGTGAAGATTCTTATGCTCCAAAGTGTTGAGAATAGGATCAAAAATGTGATGCTTGTCAAATACATAACAACATCCTACATCAACCAGCAGAACCTCTACATCCTATCATCACCCTTGGCCATTCGTGAAGTGGGGGATGGGTATAGTGGGTAAATTTTCGGTAGCTCCTGCAGGAAAAGTGTTCATGCTAGTGATGACCGACAACTTCTCAAAGTGGATATAAGCGAACGCTTTCGTTCAGGTAAGAGACAAAGAGGTAGTCTCATTTATTAAACGCAATATCTTGACCAAGTTAGGGATCCCTGCCGAAATCATATGCGACAATGGATCCCAATTCATAAGCAAAAGGACAAGAGACTTTTACACGAGTTAAGGAATCAAAATGATAATGTTCACTCCTGTTCACCCTCAAGCCAACAGTCAAGCAAAATCTAGCAACAAAATCATAGTCAATAACTTGAAGAAAAAGTTATATGAAAAGATAGGAAAATGAGCAGAAGAACTTCCTTTTGTCCTATGGGCAGATAGAACCACTTCCAAAGTAGGCACAGGCCAAACCCCATATTCCTTGGTGTTCGGAGCAGAAGCAATGATCCTTGCTAAAGTAGGGATCCCGCAGCAAGATACCTACTTTCAAGTCAAGAAAACAACGATAGAATCCTGGCCTATGCTTTTGATACTACTGATGAACTCAGGGATCTTGCCAAGATCTAAATATCTTCTCATCAAAAGAAAATCATCAAGGTATACAACAAGAATATTAAAGTCAGAGATTCCAGATAGGGGACTTGGTATTAAGGAAAACATTCCAAAACACCAAGGATCCTAATATAGGTAAACTGACACCTAAGTGGTAAGGACCATATCTCATAGATGTTGAGGCATAAAAGGAGGCATAATGGTTAGCTACTCTGGATGGAAGTATCTTGCCAAGATCCTAGAATGTCATACATCTTAAAGCATAATATATGTAAGTAAGATTAGTCATTTTCCAACACAATCAAGGTATACATAGTCTTTACCTTTCACCCTTTATTTTTATTACTATTTGCTCTCTTCAAATACCATTACTAACATAAGCATCGGAGGGGCGTTTGTTACACTAACGCCCACCCTAACTAATGTTTGATGTGCACAGGGACTCAAGGATCCGGACACACAAGGATCCTGACACATGAAGATCCAAGGATCCTAACATACAAGGATCTTTACATTTGAGGACCCAGACACATTAGATTCCTTTAGCTACAACATTCTATAATTCTTAATGATTACAATATGTACGTATCCTAGTAATTAAGAATAGAGATTGGTCATTTCCCCTACGAATAAGGGTACTTAATCCCCTCTAAGGTTTAAAGAGTTAATTACCTATTTCATGCGAGTTAAGGTTTCTACACCTCGCTTGGATGCACGTTATCTAACTATGTGATGTGAATAAGGAGATCATTTCACGCTGCAGTGACATGGCAACCATTTTATTTTTGAACATATGTTAAGATCCTAAAGTTAAAATCTAAGGTTTATAACATTTACATGTTATCTTAAGTTGGGATCTTCCCCAGATGATTCCTACGGTTTATAACATTGACGTGTTATTTCAAGTTTGGATCTTCCCTAAAAAATACACAAGGCTCATAATATTTTCATGATATCTCAAGTTGGGATCTTCCCCAGAAAATAGCTAAGGTTTATGACATTTTTATGTTATCATACGATTTGAGATCTTCACCAGTAATTTAATAAGGTTCATAACGCTTATGTGTTACCTCAAATTAGGATAACCTCCAAAAATTATGCAAGACTCGTAGCATTAGCATGCTACAAAAAAAGAGCTTTCTTAGATATTTCCTAAGATGGGGTTATTTCCATTTAATTCCCAAGACGGATCCTCCCCAAGTTTACTAAGTTAAAGTCGACCAAGGATCCTCCCTAATGAACTCCAAAAGTAAGGATCCTTCCATAAGAGAACATGAAGATCCTATGGAACCAAGAGAATCGTCACTCTACACTTCTCCTAAGTCAAAAGAAAGTGAATTCTAAAGGTCACAAAGCCTAAGGATAATCAGATTCTATCTATCCTTATATATTTTTAAGTTATCTCTTCTTATGCGACAATTGAAGATTTATCATCTAAAAAGGATCTCAACTATTTTGAGATCCTAAATGGGTTACTAACTATTTCCAGGTTATTCAGATCCTAAGAGTTCTTGTAAATCCTGAACTCTTTAAGATCTTGATTATAAGGATCCTCGGAAATCCTACTGCAACAATCACAAGAAAATCATACAAATAAAGAATGATATATAAAAGCAAGCATAACCATGGATTATAAGTGTCGCATTCCCCATAAAAAATTAAATTCTATTACACCTGTTAAAACCAAAAACTATTTAAACTACTTTTTTGTAGGCCTAGACCATAGACTGGTCATCATTGCCTGGGGTCTTCTCCTCCTCGCTCGCCATCTGTAACGCCTGTGTTTTCGGGCTTGCCACTTTTAGCAATGTAATAGTCTAGGTTAACTTTGTAACCCGTTTTGAAATAATAATAATGTATTATTTGAGTATTATGTGTTTTGTACTTAATTGCTTAATTATGTGGTTTGATTAATTAAGAATAAAAATAAGCGTCGAAATTTAAGTTTAAAATAAACTTGATATCATTGGATAAAGTTGTAGAATATGTTAAGATAAGAGCGTCAATAAAAAGAACGCCCAAATCTGACTTCGTATGAGGAAGTTATGATTTTTCTAAGATTCGGCTTAGCAGTGCACGGCCCGAAACTCGAATTTTAGTTCGAGCAGTTTTTGGCTTACGCGACCTAAACGAGAGTTGAAGGTCTCATTAATAGGAACTCAACGGTAAAAATATGGACGAAAACGGAGTTCGTATGAAGAAGTTACGAATTCTTCGTGGTCGTTTAACAGTCTAAACTCCTCCTACTGTTAAATTTGAGATCGGTCAAGATTTAGCCGATGGAGTCTAAACGAAAGTTGTAGATCTTGATTTTACCTACGCGTGGATATAAAGAACGTCAAAAACGGAGCTCGTATGCGAAAGTTATGATTTTTCTAAGTTCGAAGGCTAACACGCGATAGGGGTGACGTGGCACCACCCAGAGTTTGACACGTGGCACCACCAGAAAGCCGCCACAAGGACCAACTCGGCGAGTAGGTGTCCCCTACTCAGCGAGTATGGGCCAACTCGGCGAGTAGGTGTCCCCTACTCGGCGAGTACATCAGATATTTTCACTATAAATAGGATGCGAGGGTTCAGGGTTTATTTGCTCATTTCTTCTCGTCTTTGCGCCGAAGCTCTGCATTTTTTTACCCCTGAAGCCCCGGTATCATACTCCAGCCCCGAGGCAAGTCCCGAGATCCCGAAGATCCCGAGAAGTGCGGTTTCCGAGTCGAAGCTCTGCCCGCGAAAAGTTCGATTTTCGAGGAGATCTTCCAGATCTGCTGAGGAATACTACTTCTATAAGCCGTAGTGCTGTCGGATCATCTTCTGATCAAGTGAGTGTATACTACCTTTCATAAACACAATAATAATACGAGTTTGGTTCGAGTGTATTAAGAGTATTGTTGTTTATAAGTGTGAGTGTGTAGTTATTTTCTTTCCAAATACAATAATACGAAGTATTATATATAAAATACGTGCTATGTGTATATATTTGGTTGTGTTATGTGTGAATGAGTATTCACTCTCTTCTATCTTATAGATCTGCTTATTTCTTTATGAGATATGTGTTATGTGTGTGTGTGCCTCATCTGTTATGTGATATATGTGTTGATTAAAGCATGCTATACAGGTTTTCTTTAAACTATGTATACAAATGTATATTTTTATCTACTAATATGTTGGGTAGAACATGGGTAGACAGTTGGTGTGTAATAAACAGATGAGAGGCCTCGTTGTTGTTTGATTGAGTCATCTAGCGGAGTTTAGATGACGACCATTGGCTATTCTAGACAGTCTTGTGGAAACATTAGCAGGTTCGCCACCTGTAGGTGTTAATGAACTTGGGTGTTCATTCGCTGTACTCCATCCCCCTCATGGTTGCCTTATTTGACTTATATTGCTGAGGTACCCCCGAAGCATGTGTTGTCGCCCCGATGAAATATTCTTAGACTAGGTCCCTTATGTTAGTTGTTTTAGGGACATTAAAGTGAGAATAACGGGAATGGGTAATTGGGTTATTGTTGGTTGGTGAAAATTAAATATGATATTTATTGTGGGTTGAAAACCCTATATGCTCACCAGGCTCCCAAGCCTGACCCACTCAGTTTTAAATTGTATTACAGGTAGTGGCGGAAGGGCATGAGATGGATGAACCATCAAGTTGTTTTGTTTACAAGTCTGCATATGTTTATATTTGTCATATGACTTGTAATGTATTCGTTTATGCTTATTGGTCTGTATCGGAACATGACACCCCAAGTTTTGATTATAATGAAAATACATTTCCTTTATGAAATGCTTCGGTAAACAATGTTTTATCATGTTTTGTTTTTGGGAACAAATTCCGCAACTCTTTCAAATCAAAAGGATTTACTCTGAAAATATTTAAAAGCATAAATGAAAATCGGTCTTTTCTGGCCGAGATTTTGGGGATGTCACAGTTGGTATCAGAGCATTAGTTTAAGCGAACTAGGAATTTGTAGGATTTCTAGACTTAAACTTAGAATGCTAAGTGAAGTTTTGAGATGTGTGTCTGTTGTGATTTAGACACGAGCACTAGTTTATTTTAGGAAAGTTGCCTAAAATTCTTTATGTGCTAAATGTTATATGTTGCCATATATGATATTATTTGTTCGGATCTATGGTCTGTTGCCGACCTGATCTAGAAACCTTATGTGTGTAGGATTCTAAGCGTACGTCTACGATATTAGAACTAGCATGTAAACGTTTCGGAGTGATAAGGATGATTTGATTATCTATCATGATTGAGGATCTAATTTCACCTTATTCGGTCTGTAGATCAAAATGGTGAGAACAAGAAGTGGAGTTGGAAATGCTGACGAAAACAGGAATCAACCACCAGTGATTGAGCCAATACCTGCCGTAGCAGCAGCACCTGAGCCAATAACCATGGCTGGCGTGCAATTGATGATTCAGACGATGTTGGATCATCAGATGGATGAAACTAGACAGTTGCTTCAACAAAATCGTGAAGAACTGTCGATTCGTGTGGAAGAGCCTGAATTAAATGAAGGGCACTCGGAAGGTGGAAACTTCAGTGGGTCTGTTGGTCCAGCCAACCCACCGATAGTTAGGCAAGATAACCATGAAGGAAGGAATGATGGAATGGGATGCAAGTACAAGGACTTTTTGACTTGCAAACCATCGACCTTCAATGGAAAGGAGGATCCGATTGGGGTTATGGATTGGATCTCCGAAATGGAGCTAGCCTTCATGACTTGTGGCTGCAGAGGTAAGTTGCAAACTATCTATGCCGTGCGTCAATTCCGAGGTGGAGCCGTTCGTTGGTGGAACACTCTAGGGAAGACCTTAAGCCCTAATGAGCCACTGCAATTGACATGGGCAGAATTCTTGGTGCAGTTCAAGCGCAAGTTTTGTTCGGCTCAAAATCTGTTGGAGTTGGAGAATAAGTTTTTGACATTGACGAAAGGTAGCATGTCAGTTGATGAATACACCAATAACTTCACCGATAAGATGGAGTTTGCCTTGCGTATCGTTCCAGACGAGTTGACAAAGGTGGACCGATATGCGAAGGGACTCCCATGGGAGTACGAGGTGCCAGTACGTCAGGCACTTACTCTAGAGGCAGCTATCTGGGCTGCCAAGTCTGTTGAAAACATGATAAAGGGAAGAACCACCGTCAAAGTTGAGGTTGGTGAGAAAGGAAAGTTTGAAGGAACATCTGGTTCCGGTAAGAAAGGAAAATTTTCGAAATCTGATTCGAAAAAGTTTGGAGGAAAAAGAGGCGAAGCAAAGTGGTGTGATAAGTGTAAGAAAAAACACTTTGGGAAATGTAGCGAGGATGTAACCTGCTACAAGTGTGGAAAGGTTGGACATTTTGCCAATGAATGTCCGAACAACAAAAGGATGTGTTTTGGGTGTAATGAAGAGGGGCATATTTTGAAAGACTGTCCGAAGAAGAAGGAGGCAGCTAGGCCCAACATTCCACCAAAGCCGAAGTCAAGAGCCTTCCAGATGACACTTGAGGCTGCTAAAGATGAAGCTGATGTCGCTTCAGGTACCTTTCTCGTAAATGAATTACCTGCTCAAATTTTGTTTGATTCTGGAGCCAACTACTCCTTTATTTCGCATGAGTTTTGTAGAAAGCTAGCCTTGCCTATTGATAGACTAGATAATGCTTTATTAGTCGAAGTAGCTAGTGGCAAGTTTGTACCTGTTAGCCACCGTATGAAAAACGTCTTGATCGACCTTAATGGGAATAAGTTTCATGAGGCGTTATTGCCTATCGAACTTAATGGTTTCGACATCGTCTTGGGAATGGATTGGCTTAGCGCCAATGATGCCGAAATTTTATGCAAGAAAAAGATAGTTAAAGTAAACCCGCCTGGAAAAGATTCGTTTATGGTGTATGGGGACAAACGGCGAGTGAATTTTGGGATCATTTCTCTAATGAAAGCCAGAAAGTGTTTGACCAAGGGATGTACATCATATTTAGCATTTGTGATTGATGCTAAGAAAGAAAAGAAGGTGATGCAGAGCATTCCAGTGGTGTGTGATTATCCGGAAGTATTTCCCGAAGATCTTCCTGGATTACCACCTGATAGACAAGTGGAGTTCAGAATAGACTTGTTACCAGGAACCACGCCAATAGCAAAAGCACCTTATCGATTAGCACCGACGGAGATGAAGGAGTTAATGATGCAACTTCAGGAGTTGTTGGACAAAGGTTTCATTAGACCTAGTTCATCGCCCTGGGGAGCTCCGGTGTTATTTGTGAAGAAGAAAGATGGAAGTATGAGAATGTGCATCGATTACAGAGAGCTGAACAAGGCAACAATAAAGAATAGATATTCGTTGCCGAGGATTGATGACCTGTTTGATCAATTGCAAGGTTCGAGCTATTTCTCGAAGATCGACCTAAGGTCAGGATTGTTGGATTAATGTCTAAGTCCATAACTATAATTGGTAAGACTTGACCCGACCCGGCATGGTCCATTTGGGTTGCATACGATCATGCACTTGGATGAGAGAAATAAGACACTTATGGTTATTAATATATTATAAGTTCTAGTATATTAATAATAAGAATAATAAGATTATTTAATTAGTATTGATCAAGAATTAATCTAGGATTAATTAAGTGATCAAAAGAAGACTAATTAAATATGGGTTGATTGTGTAAATCATCCATACTTGTATAGTGGGCTAATGCTCCATGGATAATCAAGTTGGGCTAAAACCCATAGGATGGTCCATGGATGCTCCATGGTGTATTTGTACCCATGGATCCAAGGAAATGGAAAGTCATGACAATTAGGGTTTACCCTAATTGTAACACTATATAAAGATCCTATTCTTGACAAAATTGGCGACTAGTATTATTCTAGAGAGGGCTAGCCGATTTTGATAAGTGTAGAATTCTCTCAAGTCATTCCAAGTGTTTTGATGATTGTGATTCCATTTGAGGTGTCACACTTGGGGCACTAGGCACTCAAGCTTCATGAAGACTTTCTACATCAAAGAGGTATGTATTCTATCTTGCTATAGTTATTGTTTTGTATGCTAGATTAGGATAATACCTTGGAAGTTCTTATTTGCATGTATAATAGAGAAAACATAGATCCAAGGTATTTAGGGTTGCATGTACACTTAGGAGTGTTAGAATGCTCAAAACCCAACAAGGATATCATCAGCTGAAAGTAAGAGAGCAAGATATCGAGAAGACTGCATTCAGAACAAGATATGGACACTACGAGTTCTTGGTTATGTCGTTTGGACTAACCAATGCTCCAGCAGCGTTCATGGATTTGATGAATAGGGTTTGTAATCCTTTCCTTGATAAATCCGTGATAGTGTTTATAGACGACATTCTGATCTACTCGAAAAGCCAGGAGGAGCATGGCAGACACTTGCGAGAAGTGTTAGAAGTTTTGAAGGAGGAGAAGCTTTATGCAAAGTTCTCCAAATGTGATTTTTGGATTCGTGAGGTCCAATTCTTGGGTCACGTGGTCAACCAAGAAGGGATAATGGTTGATCCAGCGAAGATCGAAGCTGTGACGAAGTGGGAACAACCGAAAAGTCCCACGGAGATTCGAAGCTTTTTGGGATTAGCCGGATATTACCGCAGGTTTATCCAAGGCTTTTCTTCGATTGCTACTCCATTGACAGCTTTGATCCACAAAGGAGCTACTTATGCTTGGAGTGAGAAGCATAAAGAAGCATTCGAGAAGTTAAAGAAGAAGCTATGCGAGGCACCGATACTTTCTCTACCCGATGGAGTTGAAGACTTCGCTGTTTATAGCGATGCGTCTGGTGTTGGATTGGGTTGTGTTTTGACCCAAAGAGAAAAGGTGATAGCATATGCGTCTCGACAGCTGAAAGAGCATGAAAAGAATTACCCGACTCATGATTTGGAGTTGGCAGCGGTAGTTTTCGCTCTGAAAATATGGAGGCATTACCTCTATGGCACGAAGTGCAAACTTTTCACTGATCATAAGAGTCTCCAATACCTCTTTAATCAGAATGAATTGAATATGAGGCAACGACGCTGGCTAGAATTACTTAAAGACTATGACTGCGAGATACTTTACCACCCCGGTAAAGCTAATGTTGTTGCTGATGCTCTCAGTCGGAAAGTCAATCTTGAAAGGAAAAGGCCAAGAGCGTTGAGAATTGAAGTTGTCTCGACTATTTTGGAAAGTATAAAGAAAGCTCAAGAGGAAGCTTCTGAGAAAAATGACCGAAAGGAGGAACGTTTGGGTAAAACGTTGGTGTTTGGTACTAACGGTCATGGACTGAAGGTATTCCAAGATCGTATTTGGGTACCTAAGTTAGGAGGAATTAGGGATCTTTTGATGGAAGAAGCTCACAAAACCATGTACTCAATTCATCCGGGTAGCACTAAAATGTATAGGGACCTGAAACCCTACTACTGGTGGCCGACGATGAAGCTTGATGTTGCAAAGTATGTGGCCGAGTGTGTGACTTGTGCGAGAGTCAAGACACAACATCATAAACCTTACGGGAGTTTAGAACCTTTGCCTGTGCCTATGGGTAAGTGGGAAGACATTGCTATGGATTTTGTCACTAAACTGCCCAGAACAAAGAATGGTCACGACATGATTTGGGTGGTCGTTGATCGATTCACTAAGAGTGCGCATTTCATAGCGGCCAGGGAGAAATGGTCTATGGAAAAGCTTACGAATTCTTACGTGAAGGAAATTGTAAGGCTTCACGGTGTTCCATTAACGATTGTATCGGATCGTGATAGCCGTTTCACCTCAAGGTTTTGGAAATGTCTACAAGAGGAAATGGGTACCAAGTTATGTTTAAGCACAGCTTACCATCCGCAGACTGATGGTCAGAGTGAAAGAACAATACAAACACTTGAAGATATGCTGAGAGCATGTACCTTGGAATTCCTAGGTAATGGGGATGAACATTTACCGTTGGTAGAATTTTCCTATAATAATAGTTTTCACTCGAGCATTAAGATGGCACCTTATCAAGCTTTGTATGGACAGAAGTGTCGTACGCCGTCTTGTTGGCTTGAGGCTGGGGAAAAGCAGTTTATGGGACCGGAGATGGTTCATCAAACTGCTGAAAAGTTGAAAATAATTAGGGAAAGAATGTTAGCAGCTCAAGATCGTCAAAAGAGCTATCCTGACAAGAAGCGAAGACCGATAACTTTTGAGGTTGGGGATTCGGTTTTGCTTAAAGTCTCGCCGTGGAAGGGACTTATAAGATTTGGTAAAAGGGGAAAGTTGAGTCCAAGGTTTATTGGACCGTTTAAAGTCCTTCAGAGGATTGGGAATCAAGCTTACAAGCTCGAATTACCCGAGGAACTGAATGGAATTCACAACACTTTTCATGTGTGTTATTTGAGGAAGTTCACGGGAGAAGTTCCCGATATAATTCCAATTTCTGAATTGAGGATTGATGAGAACAAAAGGTTGATTGAAGAACCAGAGGCAATTGTTGACCGAAAGACTAAGAAGTTGCGACGCAAAATGGTTGGGTTAGTGCTTGTCCGATGGAAACACACGAATGGGCCGAATCTCACCTGGGAGACGGAGAGTGACATGTTGAGTCGCTATCCGCATTTGTTTGTCGATGTGTGATTCCGGGGACGGAATCATTCTAAGGTGGAGAGAATTGTAACGCCTGTGTTTCCGGGCTTGCCACTTTTAGCAATGTAATAGTCTAGGTTAACTTTGTAACCCGTTTTGAAATAATAATAATGTATTATTTGAGTATTATGTGTTTTGTGCTTAATTGCTTAATTATGTGGTTTGATTAATTAAGAATAAAAATAAGCGTCGAAATTTAAGTTTAAAATAAACTTGATATCATTGGATAAAGTTGTAGAATATGTTAAGATAAGAGCGTCAATAAAAAGAACGCCCAAATCTGACTTCGTATGAGGAAGTTATGATTTTTCTAAGATTCGGCTTAGCAGTGCACGGCCCGAAACTCGAATTTTAGTTCGAGCGGTTTTTGGCTTACGCGACCTAAATGAGAGTTGTAGGTCTCATTAATAGGAACTCAACGGTAAAAATATGGACGAAAACGGAGTTCGTATGAAGGAGTTACGAATTCTTCGCGGTCGTTTAACAGTCTAAACTCCTCCTACTGTTAAATTTGAGATCGGTCAAGATTTAGCCGACGGAGTCTAAACGAAAGTTGTAGATCTTGATTTTACCTACGCGTGGATATAAAGAACGTCAAAAACGGAGCTCGTATGCGAAAGTTATGATTTTTCTAAGTTCGAAGGCTAACACGCGATAGGGGTGACGTGGCACCACCCAGAGTTTGACACGTGGCACCACCAGAAAGCCGCCACATGGACCAACTCGGCGAGTAGGTGTCCCCTACTCGGCGAGTACATCAGATATTTTCACTATAAATAGGATGCGAGGGTTCAGGGTTTATTTGCTCATTTCTTCTCGTCTTTGCGCCGAAGCTCTGCATTTTTTTACCCCTGAAGCCCCGGTATCATACTCCAGCCCCGAGGCAAGTCCCGAGATCCCGAAGATCCCGAGAAGTGCGGTTTCCGAGTCGAAGCTCTGCCCGCAATAGTTCGATTTTCGAGGAGATCTTCCAGATCTGCTGAGGAATACTACTTCTATAAGCCGTAGTGCTGTCGGATCATCTTCTGATCAAGTGAGTGTATACTACCTTTCATAAACACAATAATAATACGAGTTTGGTTCGAGTGTATTAAGAGTATTGTTGTTTATAAGTGTGAGTGTGTAGTTATTTTCTTTCCAAATACAATAATACGAAGTATTATATATAAAATACGTGCTATGTGTATATATTTGGTCGTGTTATGTGTGAATGAGTATTCACTCTCTTCTATCTTATAGATCTGCTTATTTCTTTATGAGATATGTGTTATGTGTGTGTGTGCCTCATCTGTTATGTGATATATGTGTTGATTAAAGCATGCTATACAGGTTTTCTTTAAACTATGTATACAAATGTATATTTTTATCTACTAATATGTTGGGTAGAACATGGGTAGACAGTTGGTGTGTAATAAACAGATGAGAGGCCTCGTTGTTGTTTGATTGAGTCATCTAGCGGAGTTTAGATGACGACCACTGGCTATTCTAGACAGTCTTGTGGAAACATTAGCAGGTTCGCCACCTGTAGGTGTTAATGAACTTGGGTGTTCATTCGTTGTACTCCATCCCCCTCATGGTTGCCTTATTTGACTTATATTGCTGAGGTACCCCCGAAGCATGTGTTGTCGCCCCGATGAAATATTCTTAGACTAGGTCCCTTATGTTAGTTGTTTTAGGGACATTAAAGTGAGAATAACGGGAATGGGTAATTGGGTTATTGTTGGTTGGTGAAAATTAAATATGATATTTATTGTGGGTTGAAAACCCTATATGCTCACCAGGCTCCCAAGCCTGACCCACTCAGTTTTAAATTGTATTACAGGTAGTGGCGGAAGGGCATGAGATGGATGAACCATCAAGTTGTTTTGTTTACAAGTCTGCATATGTTTATATTTGTCATATGACTTGTAATGTATTCGTTTATGCTTATTGGTCTGTATCGGAACATGACACCCCGAGTTTTGATTATAATGAAAATACATTTCCTTTATGAAATGCTTCGGTAAACAATGTTTTATCATGTTTTGTTTTTGGGAACAAATTCCGCAACTCTTTCAAATCAAAAGGATTTACTCTGAAAATATTTAAAAGCATAAATGAAAATCGGTCTTTTCTGGCCGAGATTTTGGGGATGTCACACCATCAGCTGCTGCCCTTTAGGATCCTGACTGATGTTAACACGTTCACCAGTTAGTTGTGAAAGAGCGGCACACCACCCTGCTAGGTTCCAGGATCATGTATTGGCCACGTCCTTAACTAGTTTTATCTTGGCTTCCCAGACGGCCACAACATCACTAGCCTTTACCTCAACGATCACCTCCTTTATATCTACGGCATGCTCCTCTTCTTTCTCGGCCTTCTCCTTGCTCAAAATACCCACCCTTTTTAGGAGGTCCTCATTGGTTTCTTTCCAAATTTACTCTTGCTCTTTGAGGGCTTGTTTGGCTCTTTCAGCCCGGATCCTCAACTCAGCAGGACATGATCGGAGACCTAAAACAAGAAAGATATAAGAAATAGAAAAGAGTAAAAATGTAAAGAGAAGAAGGATATTTGGTGTTACAGTCTGAGAGAAGGAAACCAACTTCTGGAGTGCATCTTCCACCCTAACATTTTCAAAACCCAAACTCGTGACTTCAGCAGCTATCCTCTTCCGGGATCCCAACGTCTTCATAGTAAGATCAATATGGGCCTTCTTTGGGACAAAGGAAGAAGCAGCCTTTTCTTTCTTCATAAACATTTGGCCACTTGACATTGCCATATCAAGGTCAGAAAGGGAGAAATGAGCACTGGCACGTGTAGCTTTGGACCTTGGAAATAACAAAGAAATATTTAGGATCCTCCGGGATATAAAAAATAATAGCAATCAAGGATCCTACCGGTAGTCATCGGGATGATGGCCGTCGAACTTTCTTGGTGGCTAGAATGTTCAAGCTTCAATGTCCTATCGACCTCAGGCAGGGCGAAGAAACTCTCAATTCTCTCCTCAAAATCTTCAGCAAGGGGAACTAGCTCGTCAAACTTGAAGTTTTCAAAAAATCAAACAACATAATAATGTGAATATCGGGATCCTTAACGTAAATATATGAAATCCTACCCTTCTTTATCTGGGATTACGGTAAAAGATTCTCGTCAAGAATCCAGTCGCGTCTTACAAAGAAATGTTTCCCTTTCCAAGCACCATCATTATGCTTGGACATCAAAACAAGGGGAAATCTATCAGTTTTAACCTTCAACAGAAAACGAGATTTCCCAAAACTCATAAGATCATAAATATATTCTAGCTTATTTATGAAAACAGAAAGATCCATGGAACGATTCAAATGATCAATCCAATAGAGGATCTTCCAAATCATTGGCATGACTTGAATGTACGTGAATTTTGTGATCTCAAAAAATACAAAAATGATTCGAGAGAAGGGGTAAGAGAGTCCTAGGGTGAAAGGATACTCGAGGAGACAAAGCCAAGTAGAAGAAACGAAATCAGGGTGAATCCTAGCATCAAAAGCCCTAAAAATGGTACCGGCAGGAAACAAGAAGAGTACCTTCGATAATACATGATGAACGTCAGAAATAAGAGCTAAAAGAGTAAGATAAAACTAACGAGCTGAACGTCCTATTTATACCAGAATCATAGAAAGGTAAAAGGGTGATTTGACCTACTCCAACGGCTAGAAATCTATCCGTTGAAATTTAAATTACCCTATCTGTTAAACTTCAAAATCTTATCTCTTTTTTATTTTGTTTTAAATTGTACTTTTAAATATTGGATAACTAACCTCGATATTTCGCAGGAATAAATTGGGGGCAATTGTTAAGGAAGGATCCTTAGATCATATTCAGGATCCTTAATATCGCCATGGGCTCAGGATCCTTAAACACGTCTCAGGATCCTGATTATTATCGCTAATATTTACTAACACTTACAATAGCTATATATTACTTTATTTTTCTAAAATGTGTAGAATCAGCCAACTAAGGACTTATTCTCAACAGAGAATCGTCTCAACCAGGCAAAAGACCTGGAATACCAAGTCAAACAACGTTCATATGCTGATTCTCGGAGGACCCCAAAATTATTAGACTTCTTGTTATTAGCATTTGACTATACATAACACATGTAACAAACACAGTATACACACGATTAGCTTATCTATGATATTTGTACTTATATTTACACATTCGTCTCTATAATCAAAAACTTTAATCAATAAAATCGTCAAGGAGGTAATCATGATCAACTCCCAAGGTTTTGTGTCGGAGATCCTAGCAAGGATCAAGGACTTTCCTTGTAAACCCACATTTTTTCTTGATTACAATTTTCTACTTACATTAATTCAAATACAACAGCCTTTCATTCAATTTGGTTCAGTTTCACTTGTGTAATTTATGTCCAAAAGATTTAGCATTTAGAATTTAGGCCTAATGCCCTTAGGGTTTCGGTTAATTCTAACATCCTGCTGCGAGATGATATTAATTGAATGATCGAATAATAATTAAGCTAGTAATGGTCTTGAGTCTCAAAGGATTAGAGTTTAGACCTTAAGGAATAAGGTCCAAACCCATGAAATTTAGAATGTCTTCCGAATTTAAAGGCTTAAACTTTCGGATTAGGTCATCCTCTTTAGCCTCTAACCTTCCAACATGAAACCCTAGCCTTCATGCATGTTTAACAGCTTATTTGCTGGATTGAAGGCTTGTTCTTGGATTTTGGTGAAGATTGTGTGTAACACCCCATTTTTGCCTTATAGTATAAATGACCAGTTACGTAAATAGACGTCTTTGATAGAAGACTATTTAGGATAATTAGTCTTGACAAAACTCAAAGTAATTTCAACACTAAGAGCATACATATAGAGAATGTCTAAATCTGACTTCATAAGAGGAAGTTATGATTTTTAGAAGTTTTAGTGTAAAAGTGTGCGACACAAAAACGTAAATTAAGATCAGTTGATTCTTAAGAAAAGCAATCGAAACAAGAGTTGAAGATCTCGATCATACCTATCTGTCAATATAAACACAATCGAGAACAGAATTCATATGAGAGAGTTTTGATTTTTATACGGTCTTTAATAGTCTAAGCCTGTTAAAAATTATAGCTTTAAAAGTAAATTGAAAATTACCCGAAGGAGTATAAATGAAAGTTGTAGATCTGATCGGTAGCTATGTGTGGATCTAAAATGCGTGGAAATAGAGCTTGTATCACATTTTTGTGTGCACGGACAACATACGCTGCTATCATTAACACTACAACATAATCTCGCCACATATCACTACACAGACGACGCCACGTCACCCTCTTCCGACCATGTGTGTGGGGCGCACCTGCCTTACGCGCAGTGCACCCTCAGATTTCACCTATATAAACCTTCTAATTTCATCACTCTTCTCACCCCTATTCCTTCATATTCTCTTTGGAATTATTCGTACCGCTCACCCCTTTACTCCCGAGTTCCCGACTACTATAGCGAGTCCCTACAATATCAAATAGCCAACAATTAGAATCTCTCGGATCAGAAATCTGCCCACATAATTCCCAGATTTTTCTAATAACTCTTTGTAAGTCAGACTACACTTAGTATGCTTTAAGTGTAACTTGTATTTATATTCATAGTGTTATGAATCTGTTAATAAGTTTTATAATAAATTACAGTCATAATATTGATTGATCTACTTATGGGAGAGGTGTCTAGAATGGTCATGTTGGCTTCGTTCTTGAATTTTAGAAAGGCTATATGCCGAAATGATCCCGTCTCCCAACTGTCCGGCGTCGCTCATCCTTATTTGATAGAAGTCTCGGTATTCACTGGGATTAGTGATGGATCAAGATTTCATGATCAGATTACCATAGGAACTGATAAGTTATAATATTCTAGGTTAATATATGTTATATGCGTTAACCATTACGACGGAGGGATATCTATCAATCATCGGAGTAATTTGCCAAGTGAGTTATCTAACTATACTATGTACTACAATACATGTCAATGAATGTTAGATAGAGAACTGATAGATTCAAGCTTATAGAATAGTCTCTATGTGCTTAAGTGTAAATTGGTAGAGTACAAAGCATAATTTTGCATGTGCTAGTCAAATATAAAGTACAATCTCTATGTGTGTAATTATTGTAATTAAATGATTTGTTAGGGGATGGTGGTCGAAAGGTTAAAAAGGTTGGGAGCCTATTGGCCCGCATGTTAACGAAATGGAATGTAGGTCATAGGTACACGTATTATTGGCAGATCGTGAGTCATTATATGTATGCATGTATATGTATTGTGCAATATGGTATTTTGGGGAACTCACTGAGCCTAGCGCTTACCTAGTTGATACAAATGTTTTTCGGGTACTTTGTGAGTAGGGAAAGGTTCAACAATACACATGTGTATGTTTCCGCATAATGTATTTATAACTCTGATAAATTTTAATAAATAAAAGTGAAAATTTTGGGTTGAAAATCGGGACATAATAAGTTGCTATCAGAGCCCTAGTTTGAGTGAACTGATGAACAATCATGTGATTTCATACTCAAACTAAGGATCTGAGTACCTAATAAACCTTTTCATAAAAAGAATAATACGAAACAGAAAGAAAGCAATGTGTACACCCATCCAAAGCTCAAAAAGGAAAGTAATTCCCAAAATATCCACATTTACTGATATATGAAATGTTATAAGTGCATGCTTGTATGTAGGCTATGGATCTCTTCAGGAACAGTTGGTTACAATTGCCTGATATTTAAGATGTTGTATAGCCTAGGGATCTACTTGTTATTTGCTTCTTAGAACCTATATTAATATTAATTAGTTATTCCAAAAATATGATGGGTTGCATGCTCCGAAAATTAAATAGTTTTAGATTACTTGATTTGGCACTATTTTGCAGCTTTTGCCTGAGTCTAACTGTAGCAGTGTCGGATTTTTCAGTCAACAGAAGGTTTGACATTAGAAGTGTGTAATAATATTTTTCTGATAATAAGTGAATATTACTAGAAGTTCTTCCTCAACCGATAAGCACAAAGGAGTGGCAGGAATCCTAGAAGGTTAGTCTAGGAATTTTAATATATATTTGATAGGCCATATGTTTGTAAAATAGGGCGTCGATAGAAACAAAAGAACCTAGTAAAGTATATGTAAGTCTCCAAAATTGCTTGTGTATCAATCAGATCCAATTGATGGTGCAAAATCCCAATGAATTGGATGATGTCAGATCAAATAGAAAAGAAGAAGAAGAAGAATTAAGATGAATCTAATGATGTATTCAATATGAATGAGTGATGCTCCTTACAATAGATTCTCTCTCTCACACACTTCTTCTCTCTAACTTTCTCTCTCTTCTCTAGCCTCTTCTTCTCATCTTAACCGTACACTCCTACATGTACTCCTCTATTTATATGGACCTCTAGCCATACACATGTGTACGACCACACACCTTGTGTACGGCCGTACACAAACCGTAAACACATACAACATTACATAAAAATATATTTTCCTAGAAAAGCAAAGTATAAACCATATTTTTGACCCAACAATATCCCCCTTGGTTTATAGCTTTCTTTTCTAATTGGCCCAACAAACTCCCCCTAAAAATAGCTGGCTTTTTCTTGTTAATCTTCATTGGGAGCTTGGCTTCAGCATTAATCTTCAAATTTCTTCGCAGCATCAAGATGAACATATGAATCTTCAATAAATGGCTTCATCTTGAGCAGTTGGGATTTCTGCAGAATTTGACATTGAACGCACATTGGGTGAGGAGGCTTCTTGTAGAGATTCTTGGAAGATAGCGCTTTCAACTGGAGAATCCTCAAAGAGAACAACAAAGAGAAATAATCTACTGGATCACTTCAGCAGGTTTAAGATAGCAGAAGACTGATTGAAGAGGCTTCAATGCAATCCGTCACATAATCTTCAATTTCAGCTTCACCTTGCTTCTGGGGTTGACAAATTAAATGTTGAAAGAATAATCTTCATTTCTTCTTCCTTCGAATGAGAATTCTTTGATGCTCACGGATGAAGCCTTGGCTCATAAGATCTTCAATACAGTCTCCACAAGTCTCATCTATGCCTGAAATCACTTTTCAAGACAAAACAAAACTAAAAGAAAAATTAGCACACAAAAAAATATTTTTGGATTTTTTATATTTTCTGGAAAAATTAAAACAGAAACAAAACTATTTTTTGGATTTTCTGAACAAGAAATAACACTATTTTTTTTTAATTTTCTGACTTTTGTTTGATTTTTGAATTATTTTTAATTCTCCCCCTTTCTCTATGCACAAATTTAACAAAAATAAAATGATATCTAAATTTAAGAATGATTTGGGATCAAAGTTTTTAGACAGCCTTTATCCGCTTGTCGGTACCTTCCATCTTCACGTCTTTGTCTGGTCGATCGCCGGTATTGTTGTCCACTTAAACACGAAAAATTGTGACAAAATTAGGACATACTATAAGTGATAAGACAATGTGATCCTAAGTTCCTAGATATTATATATGATCCTAGGTTTCTAGATACTATATCTTAAGGACCATTCAACTGACGACGACCAGGGATATTGTTGTCCACCTAAATTGAGCAGCGAAATCTATAGACAATCTTTGAGTGTTCAATTTTAATTGTACTGGAACATTTTTCCCGCTTCCAGATATGCCCCGGTAATCAAGGACTTCCAGAGTACACCTTACATCGGATGAGCAGACCATCCTTAGGGGAGAAGATAGATTCAGAGTATTATCACTTATAGTGCATATGCTATGTACCAGGTCGGATTGTTAGTCACGCAAAGGAGACAGCATATGGCTAACAGATAAGAGGAATTTCATATATATATATATATATATATATATATATATATATATATATATATATATATATATATATATATGTATAATATGCAGAGAAATAGAGTTGCATATGTTACAGTCTAGGTCGGATCTCTTCCAATCACGCAGAGGAGGTAACATATGACTAACAAATAGAAAGAAAGAAAATGATTTTCTACAGACCTAATTTATCGAAATTTACCAGTTGCCCCATCAATACCGGAATTAAGGACAGAATCCACACATGGAGGAAAAGTTAAAGCACAGCTCCATATACGGGTTCATTTAATGTGACGAGTAGATTCCCATATATATCTCCCTGCTCAACCTATCTAAGCGTCGTATTGTCAAGCTAAACGCAACTAACTAGGTCAAGATTTGTCACCTTTATAGATTCCTTAAGTTCATCTGCACCTAGTCAATTCTGTTAAATTCTTCGTGCCTACCGGCGCATCAAACCAGAGCATAGACCCTTCAACTTTGGGTACGTTATGCAGACCCAGATTGCTCGTTATCACTCACTTCCCAAAACATCTCCCTCAAGCAAATTCCATAACCAACATATTATTATTATTATTTTTTTAATTTTCTAATTTTTGTTTTGTTTTTATTTCTCCCCCTAAATTTGTACATAGGAGAGAAACGAAAGTAAATGCGCAAATTTAAACTATCCTAAAACAAAATTTTGTCTTTAAAGCGAATCAGCTAAAGAAAAACTCAAGAGTATAGAGAAGAAAACTCAAACCGTAAGTCACCGCTTGAATTTGCATCCAGAAGGTCTGAGAACAGCACGCGTAATCTCAGAACAGATCCAAAAATTCTTCATGTCATTAAGCACAAACCCCATGTGATCCCTTCCTTTCTTCCCTTCCCGCAAAGGACACATACTCTCAAACAAATGTTTGAATGTTGTACAGTTGAGAGATGTCCCCTATCAAGTGCCAGAAACAGCCACTACCAACAAACCGAAGTCTGATGATATGCCTCCATAGCTGCTCCGACAGAAAGCGGGATCAGTTGGTCTTTAGAACCCAGTCCATTTTGAAACTAGGTCGACCTTTGTCATCTTTGCACGATACTCTCTCCCATGACATGTCCTGCTTATCACAAACAGAAGATGTACAAATATTAAAAGCGTTAGAAGATTTCGAAGAGTGAGCCTTTGGAACCCATTTGTAGTTGGGTTTAACCCATTTCTTTTTCGATCTGATGGGTGGCTCAGTACTTGCTTTGGGACTTGATGTCGGCCGTTGAGATGACTTTGATTTTGGCTTCATGGAAACATCTCTTGGATTTGGCTTCTTGGCCAACATTCCCTTCTTGTTCTTGGGATTCAGATTCTTGGCCTTCTGGGCATTCCAGTCGCTATTGTATGAATGTGGCCTCGAAGGGTTTCTTTTGGGGTATCTCCCTCTTGGTTTTTTCTGCTAGCCATGTGCGTAGT
Organism: Lactuca sativa; assembly: GCF_002870075.4. Classification (NCBI taxonomy): domain Eukaryota; kingdom Viridiplantae; phylum Streptophyta; class Magnoliopsida; order Asterales; family Asteraceae; genus Lactuca; species Lactuca sativa. Next base: position 89,986,904 of record NC_056630.2, read on the forward strand.
AGGGAACGTATGCGCGATTTGGACAATTTCTGGCAATGTGTCCAGGTGTTCCACAGTGAAAACATGTCTTTTTCTTCACCGTGGAGTTGTTTCTTCCTGCCCCTGGTGGCGTAACCTTGCCTTATCTCTTGTTTTTCCCACATGCATACTTGCAACGAGAACTCTATTGCGTTGGAATTGGTGGCCTATATTTCTCAATGGCAGGTTGATCAGAAGCAATTGAGTTCGAAGCAACAAATTTAGAGTTCAAGGAGATGTTGGTTTGTTTAATGGTGTTCTCCTTTTTCTCATCCTCTGCTACTTTACCTGCACATAAAGTAGAAGCATTAGTATCTTCAACTTGAATACCTCTTGACACAAATCCAGATGGTTTGCCATATTGAAGATGTGCCTCCCTTTCAATTTCGTCATGTGTCATAGGGATGGATGTGTAGTTATGATTGAAAGGTGGAGGAACACTATCATACCCTAGACCCTTGTTTTGATTTTCTTTGAATTTTAATTGGGTTTCATATAAGGACTCGACTGTCTTACTTGACGCAGTGTAATTTTTGAAACTAACATCTATTTTTCCACACTTTATTTTCAAAGCGTCAAGTTCTTAAGTTACAGCATCAAGTTTTTTCTTAATGTGATCATAATTTTCACACTTGTTGCTGTAATCTTCTTGTAATTTCCGAAAATCCTTGATTTTGGTTTCTAATTGAGCTTTTAACGGTTTCTGTCCTTTCCTAAGAGTATAGCCTTCATATTTGAGGTCCTCATTTTCTCTTTTTAATAAATCAATTTGTTCGCGAATAAATTTAATCGTAGCTTTACAAGATGGAGTACATGAAACTTCATTTACCGGAATTGATGTGGAACTCAATTTTTTTTAATTTTATATATATATATATATATATATATATATATATATATATATATATATATATATATATATATATATATATATATAATTTCCCGTTGACTTAAAAACCGAGAAAGTCAACCTTAAAAGTCAAATTTAAAAAGTCAAACTTGAAAAGTCAAACCGAAAAGCCAAATTTGAAAAATTATAAGTCAAATGTCAACTTTTAAAAGTCAAAGTCAAAATTTTAAGTAAAAAATCAAAAATAAAAGTTAAAATTTAATAACTAAAATTTTGGGTTGAAAATTGAATTTAAAAATAAAAGGAATTGATTTTTGGGCTGATTTTGTCAAAAATGCGAAATTAGGTTCGAAAAAAACAAGTTATATTTCAAATTTCGGAAGAATAAAACAAAGTGCCTCCTAGACGAGTTGGTTAAGGCGCTGACTGATGAACCAAAGGTCATAGGTTCGATTCCTGGCAGGCGCAAAATCGTTTCTTTTTATTTTTAAGTGTACGCTAGACGCTTGCGAAGACTATATAATCTGAAATTGAAAAGTGATTAACATGTGGCTTGGTAGTTCAACTGGTAAGATGCGTGTTATATAACTTAAAGGTGTGCGGCCGTACACAAACAGCAAACACATACAACATTACATATAAATATATTTTCCTAGAAAAGCTAAGTATAAACCATATTTTTGACCCAACAGTATATAGGAAAGAAATAACTAGGTCTTTGAAACAGTATATGTGTGAAAAAACCTAACAATAGCAAAGTATAGTGACTTGGACGCTTCGGGGAAATTCTAGGATCTAGTACGGATAGGTGTGGAAGGTAGTATGGGCTTGTACTACTGGAAGCACAGAATTTATACAAGAGCAAAGACAAGACACAAAGTTGCTAAGGAACTGTAAAGGATTAAAAATACTATTTTATAGTAAGTTCGATAAATATTTACCTATTCCCGTACACCTTCAGCGTGGTAATGATCCAAGAGCAAGCGGGACGCGTTTTGGATCTGAAGGGTCAGGACCAAGTGAGACTGAGATACACGATTGGATAGAGACGGTAGTATCAACAACTATAAGAGGGATAATTCCATAAATATTTGGAACTAATAAGACTAAATTAATATCCCTGTTTGATGAACAATAGGCTACTATTGTCAGTACCGCTGCTACCACAGCCACTGTTGTTGTCACTTTTGCAGCTTTACCTGGAGAAAAGGAAATGCCTTATCGACAGTTCAACAACACTAAACCCCCATAGTTCGATGTTGTTAGAGATCCAGCTTTTTCCATTAGGTGGATCTCGGATGTGGAAGGATACTTCTACACTTGTGCTTATCCGACAAACATGAAGTTTAGATATGCGTAGAACCTTCTACGTCTAGGAGCAAAAGACTAGTGGAACTTTATCACCAAGAACTATTCATCGGCGGAGAAGAGCGTGTGACTTGGGAACGGTTCATTGATAAGTTCAAGGAAGAGTATGTTCCACCAGTAGAGAAGGAAAAACTCGCTCATGAATATTTGTCACTTAAAAAGACCACGAAATCGGTGACTAATATCACCAAGATGTTAACTGAGGGAGCCTTTTGTTACCCACAAAAGTCACATCAAGGCCAACTGCCCTCTTCTGCATCCAACAGGCACAATACAAGTTCCAACACCTACAGCTTTAAGGATAATCGGTGGAAAGCAAGCCAGATTTGAAGCTCCAAGGACTAAAGCACGAACCTTTCAGCTTGTGGTGGATGAAGAAAGGGAGGCACTAGAGTTTGTAGTTGGTTATTCTTTTGATTTAGGTAAAGCTCCAACATAAAAATAAATGCATAACTGACAGGACTCATGTTAAAGTTTAAGCACAATTTGTATAGATATTGAGGAAAGTACAAAAATGTAGAAGCATGTACTTGCTTACTACACTATTCTCTCTATCTGTCTATCTCTCTCTCTCTCTCTCTCTTTTTCTCTCTCTCTAGAAATACTCTCTATAAATCTATACAATGGAGCTCTCTCAACCTATACAATGATACTAAGACTAGAGTTTATAGGTTAGCTCAACCCAAAAAAAGCCATATCACAAGGGTTAAGCCTAAGACACCATCCAATGGAGAGCTTTGCACCGTAACAGAATCACTTAGTTGAGCTTGGCTAATTGCATGCATCGCACCCCTCTTTTGTAAAAATCTTTTTAGAAATTTATTTTCTTTCAAAAAGATTATCAATTCCCCAGACCAAGGCTTTGATACCAACTTGTAAGGTCCCAAAAAATCAATAAAATTTTCATACAAACATTTTTCCAAAACCAATCATACTAAAATATATCTCATAAGCATCAGAGTAAACAATAATAGTCAGTGCAGAAAAAGTCACCAAGGGATGTTGTGCAGTCAAACCGGGTCCGTCCCTTTGGAACTGGAAGTACCTAATAATATTTAAACCACAAAAACCTAAGCAAAGACTTAGTTAATTCCCCAAAATACCACATACCATACATAAAATAGTGCATTCTATGGGCCAAGTCTTGTCTTACAGTCACTTCCTACCATAGGCCATGTCATGGTCTTTCCTTTCAATGTCAAGAGCCAAATTCGGGTCTTACATACAAGTGCCAGGGGCACCACATAGTCTTCCATGCATGTATCATGAAGACAACTAGAAATCTTACATACAAATCGGTCAAACAATTGCCAGGAGCCAAATCCTGGTCTTTCATATATATGCTAAAGGCCACAGCCAGGTCTTCAAAGTATAGTCAGAAGACTCACCTCACAAACGTAGACAACACCTAACTGTTATCGCAACCAAAAAATAGGTGTTATACACCTCTTAATATACCACACAAGGTAAACCCTTAGTCCACCTTCTAAAACTAGCCAATTGACCAAAATTCAACCAACAAGTCAATAGTCAACACCCTAAACAGTTGACCTTCACGTCGTGGCCAGACAATGGCCACGTCATGGCAAACAACTCAGTCCTGATCCAAAATTTGAATTACAAACAACTCATCCACGATCAAAACTAGTTCACATCATGATAGCCATGTCACCACGTCATGACAGAGTCCATCCAAAACAGGCAATCAGCCTCAACTTCACGTCGTGGCCTCCATATGGTCACGTTATGAATACTGCATTTAGGGCAACTTAATGCATTCAGTCCTAAATCCTTTAAGATATACATTCCAACTTTCTAGAGGGCCTTCTTACTCCAAGAACATTCAAAAAAAATATATGCTTTATAGACATGCATGTCCAATGCATATCCTTAGCTCATGTTAGGTCAAAATCGTGAAAGATGGAACCAAAATAACATGTATAGATTCAAAACTTAGCCAGACTTCATATCCAAAACATATATCCTTCAAGGGACCTCAAGGACTCATAAATTTGCCAACTTTATGGAATCCATCCATCCAAAAAGCTACTTGACTAAAATCTTTAAGCCTGCCAACGGGGTTCTTTAAACCACAAGGATCTTCTTCTTCCTTCCAAAGGCACCAAATCACCAAAAGTAAGCTTAACTATGTTGGAAATGGTATTAGGGTTTGCTTCAAGGTTCTTCGGGTGATGGAGGGTCAGAGGCCTAAATATGGATAAAATTATGGTCTTGGGCCGAAGAAGTCGCCATGTTGTGACACCATTCTTGTCAGGTCATGGTGTTCATCTGATGAACGCATTCTTCATCTTGCAAGCCACATCGTGACATTCCATGCATCATGTTGTGGCATATGGTTTTCCATAAAAACCATGCAATTGATTCGTGTATCCTTTTTGGGATATGAGTCTTACATCATCGCCACCATTTTCTCCTGACTTGGCAACAACGTAAAGAAGATTTTTCCATAACATGGTGTCTATTGACTTGCTGGCCGATGACTTTTTTTAACGTTGACTTTTAACTAGTTTGACGTTGAGCCAATCTTGTAGAATTTGGGTTGTTGATTGAGTATTTATATTTGTTGGAGATAGCCATTTCGTGGGTCTAACCAGTATGCGGAGTTGAAGTTTTTTTGTGTTGCATTGGGTCTTCGATTCAAGTGAGTTTACAAACTACAATGTATGTTACAATGTATGTCCTTGTATGAAAGGCTATAGGAAGTAGTGGTAAGTTGGTTATAGTACGATTACATGTTCGACCGTCTATCTTATCAATTTTTACATACAACTATGCATTTATTTGGAGAGTTCCCGTTTAGCATAGAGTGCAGTAGTTGTTTATTGTGTAATTTGAACTTCCTAGACAGGTAGACTAGGCTAGTCAGTTACATGTGTTGTGTGATTATGTATTTTTTTTGTTTATATGATGACTTGTATCAGTGGGAAGATTTGAGGCGGTCCTATTGTGTGTGGTAGGCTAAGATACTCAGGAGGGATAGCTTATGATGAATGCCAAAGGGGGCAAGTTTTATGGTATATGTATGAGATGCGGACTAGTCGTGGACCGAAGGTCATTGTATGTATGTGCGAGAAGCAGAATTGTCATTGACTGAAGGCCAAAGTGTATATGATGGTATGTATATTGTGGTGTGTGGTATTTTGGGAAAACTCAGTAAGATTTGGCTTAGAATTGTGTATTAAATGTGTTTCTAGAACTTCTATTGATATTATGGTATGTGGTATTTTGTTTATATGCTGATTGTACACACTCATCGGCTTCAAAGGTGTTTCTGCGTTATTTTGATAACTCTGACTTTCTTGTAAATGTATTTTGGAACAAATAAGATTTCTTGACTTTGGTTTAATTAAAATGGTGTTTTATTCTAACTAAAAATGAAAAAAAAATTGTGAAAATGGGCCATTAAAATTTGGTATTAGAGCCCTAGTTTGAGGGATTTGGATGAACACTCGTGTGAATCCAAACTCAAACTAGGGTCCAAGAATTTTCAGAAATGTTTTCAAAAGGAATTTATGATAAAATATTCAGTTTAGAAACATGAACTCGTTTCCTTTTCATGTTCTTGTTTGACTGTTGGCATTGGATTATGGACATGGATCTCTGACTCGACTTTAGTTTCTCATGGGAAGATGTGATGTGTACAGTCCGCCGGAGCCGAGAAGTAAAGTGGTCCCTAAAATATCCATCCTTGTTATATATATATATATATATATATATATATATATATATATATATATATATATATATATATATATATATATATATATATATATATATTGTGTTTAAGCTTGTTGATATGTGAACTGTTAGCACTGCATCCAAGTTGATAGGCTAAGGATCCCCTCAAGAGTTTCATGATAAAGTTTCCTAAATTGTGATTCCTTGTAGTCTAAGAGATTTCTTGGTTTCCTTACTTGGAATTTGGACTAATATCGTTGATTTCTAAGTTTATGCTATATAGTTGCACATAATTATGTTTATAGCCCTAGAATATGTGGTTTAATCTTATTTCATGTTCCTTGTTTGGTAGTGGACTTGGGGTAGAATCAATTTATTCAACCGTCTATCAAATATTGGATTATGTATGACTTACATACACAAAGAAATCATAGAGATTAGTGGAGGCCTCTAGTGGTGAAAGAGCATGGTTGAGGAGAATCCTAGGAGAAGCGTCTAGGAAGTTTGTAGTGGCTCTGAGGAGCATGTAGGTGTGTGCTAGTACACCTAAGAGTGGTCTAATATAGTGACTTAGTACCATATGATGAATTTTGAGTTGACTACATATAGGTGTGAAAGGTAGTATGCGCCCATACTACTGCAAGAACAAGATCCATATGAGAATTGGAAAGAGTCTCGAGGTTACTAAGGAACTAATAAGTGAGGTCATAGTGTGTGTGTGTGTGTGTGTGTGTGGGCCTTATGGATTGATGTTTGAGCTTTTGTTATATGTTTTCAGTATGGTGACTATCAAAGGTTCAGGATCGGGCTCTAGTGACCCATAGAGGATGGGTCTGAGTGATGAGGAGATCAATAGGATCTTTGCAATTGAGGTGGACAAGGCAATTAGAGAGGCGATTCCAGAGATGTTTGGTCCTATCGAGACCATGCTAATTAAGGAGTTTGACGGGTGTTATGCCACCTTCATGGAGGCTATTGCTTTCTCATCCACTACAGCCATCACCGCTACAGGACTTCAGAGAGGTGGTACCATGCAATACTGAGATTTTAGTAATATGAAGCCTCCAGACTTCAACAGGGGCAAGGACGCAGTTACTTCTTTAAGGTGGATATTAGATATGGAGGGATGGTTCTACATGTTTTCATGTCTGGATGATCAGAAGCTGAAGTTTTCATTGAACCATCTTCATTTGGGAGCGAAGGATTGGTGGAAGTTTGTGACTAAGACCTTTTCTTATGCAGAGCAAGCCATAGTAAATTGGGATCAGTTTTTGGAAGTGTTTCGAACTACGTATGTCCCGCTTGTGGGGAGAGAGCGGCTAGCATAGAAGTACCACGTTGCTCAAGCATACAACAAAGACATTTATGAAGATCGCTAGGATGTTTCATGAGAGGCTCTATTAACCCTTGAGTTTACATCCTCAGAGCATGTACATGTGACCTGTTACTTGAGTTTACTTAAGAATGAAATTATAGCGTTCGTGGATAACACCCAGTATCGTACATTGGCTTAGCTACAGTTGAACGTCAAGAAGAGAGAGATTGAGATAGATATTCAAAGGAACGAGGAGAGGCCAATTCTATTTCAGTCACAGTCGGCAACCAAGCGGTTCAATTCCGCTAACTTAAGATCAGGGGCACTAAAGCAGAGGAGTTCTGAATGTCATAAGGGTGGGAAGTTTCATGATGCGGTGTGTCAGTCGGTTACATTTCATAAATGTGGCAAGGATGGGTATTTCATATGGGACTAAAGACAGAATATGTGAGTTTTTTTTTCATTGTGATCTAGTAAGCCACATTAAGGCCAATTATCCCCTGCTCGTTTTCGGTGCGGTGCATAACCTTACACCTTTATATTGACACATGCAAGATGGATGTCAACGGAGGGATGAGATGCCTAGCGTTGAGGAAGAGCCTACCTAGTTGTTGCAAAGGATTTGGGAGTGGTGGATACGATGATTGTAGGTATGTTTCTAGCTTATATTATTTCTCATTGATGTATTGACTTTCCCCTTTGGATGTTTTCCTCCTGGGTGATTGTTGTCTTTTGAATGCATTTCATTTAGGGTGTTACTAGCTTCTTGATAGACTATAGTAATGGGGTGACACATACCAAAAACTTTCAATTTGACCTCTCTGCATGTTCTTCTTTAATGAAGGTTTGGGGATTAATTTGGATGGTTTGAACGACTATCATACTCTAATTATGTTTATTTTTTAGGCGGTATTGGTAGTATTCTGGTTTGGTCGATCTAGAGCTGTAGTTACCTACCGATTGTGTCGTCATTTCAATCTTCAGCCAAACTGCTCAAGTTAATGACTTTCATGTGATTACTCAATCTTCAGAGTTCTATGTTGTGTTCATTACAATGGATGAATTTTCATTCTGAATGGTCTTAGTATAGGTTGTGTAGAACGTTTCGTATGGCTTTATCGTGTCCTAGAATGTTAGGAATCTCAGGTTGAGGATAATGATAAGGATCTCCTTGTTTTTTCATGTTTGATTAGGACCTAAAGATCCAAGCCGAGATCCAAAGGCCTGATGGATGTTCAAGTTTCTTGAGATTCATTAGTGGTTAACGGGTCGGGGTAATCCTGAGAGTTGCTAGTAGTTGACAGATCAGGGTGAGCTCGAGAGTCGTTGTGGTTGATGGATCGGGTTGAGCCCAAGAGTCGTGGTGGTGGACAAATCAGGGGAATCTTGATAGTCGTTAGTGATGGATGGGTTAGTTTATGCCCAAGATTCATTAGGGGTTGAAGATTCGGGTGAGCAATGATTGTTAAGTGATGTTAGGACCATCGTACTCTTGCATACTGAGTGTCAGGAAACTTTGGGAGACGAAACATGGAATATTGAGTGTTTTAGTTAGGTAATAATTGATGTATGTGGTAGCCTTGTCTGGCTGGAAGTCAAGCGCGATCTTGGAGTCTTGGAATTATCCACATGAAGTAGTTTTCATCGATGATTGTTTGATTTGTTTATTACTCGTTTCGCCGACGGGTCGTGTGTTCTCGTTAATTGTTTTGTCGGCATATATGTGGGGAATGTTTGGTTTTTTTAAGTATTATTCTATCACTACATTAAGATGGAATTTCGACCATTGGATGTTTTCTTCATGACTAGAATATGTTCTTGTTCATGAGTACCCTTTTTTCGTTAAACAGATCTTTGAAAGTGGAACTATGTTGACTTATGCAAAAGGAGGTAGACTTGGAGAAAACCACAAGAGGATTAGGAGTGTTTAAGGAGTAAGTAGTAAGGACAGATTTCGAGGACAATATCTAATTTAAGTGAGGAAGAATTGTAACATCTTGTTTTGAGATAATCTTAATTCAAGGATCGGACGGTAATTGAGCAAATAAAGGTTGTTGGATTAGGTGTCTAAGACCATTTACTATAACTAGTATAAACTTGAATTGATGGTAGCACAGTCCTTTTGGGTTGCCCTCAAACCTGGAAATTGAATATGATGACTTTTAGTGAGATTATATTTATTATTTGGTTAATAAATTGATTAGAAATCAAAATATATTATTTTTTAATATATTATGAGAATAATATATTAATTAGAAATTGTACTATTTAACTAAAACTTAATCAGAAATTAATTGGAATTTTGGGATTAATTACATTAATTAAAGGTAAGAGGACTAAAGGTGATAATGTTCAATAGTTGAGAATTGAAGAATTCTAGAACCACCCATATGGAGGGGACGCATTCTAGATCCTTTCTAGGGTTTCTTGGGCTCTAAGGGTGTCTTATATGTCTTAAGGAGGAAGCTAAGGGATTAAGGTTATCTTGGAGATACCTGCCTTATTCCACACCTTCCCATCACCTATATAAAGCCTCTTTAGGTTTAAATTTCGGCCAAGCCTTCTTTCTAGGAGTTTTGAACGAAATTTTGGATCCTTCCCTCTCTCTTTCTCTCTATAGTTTTCCTTGGTTGCTAGGGTTTGGGTGCGAGCCATTAGAGGCGCGACACTTGTGGCACTTGCTACCAAAGGTTTTCAAGCTTGGATTAAGATTCTTATTACTATATAACAATTAAAGGTATGTATCTTAATCTTTATTGTGTGAATTTTTATTATTATCTATAGGTCTAGGGTTTGCATGATGTTGTTCGTATTGTATGTTCAATTAGAGAAAACATAGATATTTATTAGGGTTACATGCACCCATAGGATTGTTTGTTATGCTTAAAATGCATTAATGGTATCAGAGGCTAGGTTTAGTTTCTACTGAATTGATACTAATATGAACTAGAATAAGGAGAAGAGCTAATAGAATTGTCATTATGTTCCGACACCACGACGTGGTGACCTTCACCATGACGTGGTGGCCTTCGATTTTGCGTTGCAACAACGTGGTAAGTTGTTAGGTCCAAAATTATCAATTTTAAGATATGTTATGAATATGATTAGGAAATTTACCTTTTATAATATTGTATAAATCTGAATATTTTGATATATAACTTGACACCCATATCTAAAATTCATAAATGGTTTTTTTTTAATTTAATTATTAATTTTCATATTTTAAAATATAACCCTAGTATTTTGAAAAGATTATGGATCTTATTATTAATTTAATTAAGTGATTAATTAAAAGATAATTAATAAATCTGTTTTGGTCAAAAATTACACAAGTACTAATCAACTAAATTGATTGAGAGGCTGTGATGTTCAGATTGTGTAAAAGCAAGTGGTAAAAGAAAGTGACACGATGGTTTACAAGGAAAGCCCTTAAACCTTACTAGGATCTCCAGCATAAAACCTTGGAAGGTGATAATGATCACCTACCTTGATGATTTTATTGATATAAAATTGAAGATTACGGTGAGTTCTTGGTAAAAATAAGTAGAGAATTTCATAGAGTAAGCTTAAGCTAAAGAACAGTATGTCGTGTGCAGATTACTAGTGCCAATTTATATACTATTTTAGCCAACAAGATGTCCGATATTCTCGGGATCCTCTATGACCTGCTTCACGAACGTTATTTGACCAAGTATCTCGGGTCTTTAGCATAGTTGAGATGATTCTTCATTGAGAATTAGTCTTCCTTTGACTACTTCTGCACACGTGTTAGTTATAGACAAAATATGACCGTTATAAATATTGATAAAAATAATAGCGATAATTAACCTGGATCTTGATATTGTTGGGTATCCTGGATATAGTAAGGATCCTGGTCCCAACAATTGCCCCCAAGTTATTCCTGAAAATATGTGGGTTAGTTCCATAAATATTAAAGAAATAAATTAAAGTAAATAGGTAAAAACAATTTGAATTTAATCTTTAAGGGATAAGTCTTATCTTAATTGAGATAACCAAGAAATGGTCAAATCATCTCCATCATCTTTTCCTAGCTATAAATGATGGCTTTAGGTAACTCCTATTTTTACTTTTCCAAGTCGCTATCATCTTGTTGTGAAGGTAATCCTTTTTTCCTTTCATTCGTTCTTCCGTTGTTTTGATTTTCCTTGTCATGGCTAAGAAGATTAGTTGTTCTCGAGCTGGCATTGTTATTCCTTCCGAGAACAATTTTAATGATCAAGTAATCTTAACCTTTGACGAGGTTTTTTCTTTTGACAATGAAGACACGGAATTGTTGAAAGCCATCGGGGTTTTCCCTTCTGACGTGGTTTTTTGTCCTTTCGAGGCTACCATTCAACCGAATTTTGTGTCTCCAACATGGGTTTGTTTTCCCGAATATCCATTTACTCTAGGTCTGACTTATCCTTTTACTAGTATTGTCCATGTTTTCTTTCTGCGTACCCAAATCTCCTATATCCAAACTATGTCTGTGGTTTGGAGGATCCTCTTTTGGATTGGTCGCCTGAATCAGTCCAAAAATATGGGCAATAGATTACCTAAGTTGACCTCTATCTATGATCTTTCTACTTTTGGTTCCTCTCATTTCTTGTTAAGAGTTAAGACAAACAACCCCCACCTCATTCTGAAATCTAAACAAAACGTTGGCGCTTGCAAAGAAAAATATTTCTTGTTGAGGTGAGATTCGATTCTTAAGGGGGATTCCCTGCCTAGATCATGGGTAAAAAGGGTAGGAAACAAATTTAGAGATCAAGGATCCTGAAATTTACTTCCCTGATGCATCGTTTAGGTTTGAGGAGCTAATTCCTACCGTTGGCAATTTTGAGGACAAGATATCCAAATTCCTCACACTTCCTGCGGTGGAGAGGTCGTTCAAGCTTGAATATTCTAGTCTTCAAGAGTGTTCCTCCACTATTGCTTCTATGGCTACTAGTTACATTGTTTTTCTTGGATATATCTTTTTATAGGATCCTGACTTGATAGGGATCTCTATCAAGTTCTAATACTACCCGGTCCAAGACCCGCTTTGGTTTGGCAGATCTTGAAGATGATATGACCTGTGGTTCAATAAAAACTAAACAGGAAAAAGGTGTGATTCTCCTCCTCCTAAAATATCTCATATAGATCTTATGGTTAAGGCTTCAGGGTCCTGAAAACGAAATACTGTTGAGGTTGTAGATTTCAGCTTAGAGAACCTCAGCATCGAGGATGCTCTCAGGAAGTTGTCTTCGTTTTCTCAAGCTATAAAAAATTGGCATAGGCATTATTCATATTAATCTATCATACCTATCATTTTTCATGCTGATTTTTATGTTTCTTCCATGTATTTGCTCATGTTTCTCATGTTACCAACGACCCCAGGGTTCGTGTTGATAAAGCCGAGTTTGTTCTAAAAGATCAAGAGAAGACATGGAGCGTCACCAACGAGGATCTTCTCCAAAGGGTTGAGTTATTGAGCAAGCAGAAAGTCGAAAAGGAAGAAGAGCATATGGCGGATCACGAGGAGGTGATTGTTGATGCCAAGACGAGCGTTGCAATAGCTATTCTGCAGGCCAAGATCAACCTGGCTGAGGATCTGGATAAATCGAGTTCCTGGGACATGGAGGGATGGCGTGAGGTGTTGGCGAAACTAATTGATAATCTTGTTGTCGCCAATCAGGATCCTATGTTGATGTTGACCGGAGGATAGGAGAAGGAGGTCACGACCGATGATGACCAGACTAAGGTCTAAGCATGTAAAAAATTGGTTTGAGTAGTTTTTGCTTTTGTTAGTGATGTAAGACAAATAACCTTTTGGCTGTGTTGATATGCAATTGTTTTTTCTTTTGGATGATATGGTAGCATTTTCCTTTTACATCTCTCTTATGGCTTTTCTACATGGTCGATTGTCTTCCAGTTTCTCTATGAGCTTCAAGATTCTTTGAGTTTCAGAATTTACTGAGGATAAATTCCAACTTAGGAGAGAACTTTAGTTCAATGTTGGGAATGAGGTCCCTTACTAACGAAGGTCGATGAGGATCCTTAAGGACAAGGATCCTTACCATCAGAGATTCTACAAAATAAAGATCTTGGATCTTGTAAAGGAATTTCTCCTTACAATAACCTATTTAAATTATAGACTTAGACAAAATAGATAACATGTAAATGTTATATTCTAGGGATGATCCCTGCTTGAGATATAATTGGTTGTGTAGGTAACATGAAAACGTTACGGTCTGACCGGATTTTCTGGGGAATATTCCCAACATGTGACAACATGAAGCTGGTATAGGTCTTGTGTAATTTGTAGAGAAAAATCCCAATCTTTGATAACATGAAAATGTTATAATCCTTAAGTAGTTACTGAGGTAAAATCCTGATAACATGAAAATGTCATAAGCTTTAAGTAATCACTAGGGTAGGATCCCGATTTCTAGATAACATGAAAATGTTATAAACCATAAGGATCTTAACTTGTGTTCAAAGATAAGTAGGTTGCCAAGCCACTGAACCATGAAATGATCCCCTTATTTGTATCCCATAGTTAGATAACATGTATCCAAGCGAGGTGTATAAACATTACTTCATGTGAAAGAGGTAATTACCGCTTTAAACCTTAGAGGGGATTAAGTACCCTTAGGCGTAGGAGAGATGATCAGTCCCTAGCTTGTGTACATGCTAGTTTAGGTATTATATTGTTAAATATAATGGGGTTTACCAAGTATTAGGATCTTTTTGTGTCAAGATCCTTGTACTTCGGGGTGTTCAAACTTGAGGATCCAGTCGTTCCGGGATCTCTAATTGTGAGGATCCCGGTGTTTCAATATCTCCATTCTTAAGGATCCTTAAATGTATGTTGTTGTAAATAGAAAGAGTTAGCTAAGGGTGGGCATTAGTCTAGCTAACGCCCCTCCTATGCTTAAGCTAGTAATGTGTTTGAGAAATCAATAATAATAAAAGTTTTAAGGTAAAGGACATGTGTACCTTGGCTTGGTTGTGGATCATTTTATCCTATTTACATGTAGTAGGATTTAAGGTGTATGGCATTCCAAGATCTTGGCAGAACGTCTCCTTCGAGTGTTGCTAGCCAATATGCTCCTTTTCATGCTTCAGCATCTACAAGATATGGTCCTTCCCATTTGGGAGCCAAATTTCCTACACTAGGATCCTTGGTTTTTTGGAATGTTTTCCTTAAAACCATGTCTCCTATTTGAAACCTTCTGAGCCTTATATTCATATTGTAAGCCTTGGTATTTTTTGTTGGTGAGTAGCAATGCGTATTTTGGCAAGATCCCTAAGCTCGCCAATAGTGTCAAGATCCTGTGTTAGGGTCATGCCATTATTCTCTTGGTCTTACAGCAAGTATCTTGCCATTAGGATCACTACTTCAATAGGGATTACTGCTTCTATACCAAAATCCAAGGAATAAGGGGTCTGACCTGTGGCCACTTTGGAAGTGGTTCTATCTGCCCATAAAACGAAAGGGAGTTATTCTACCTATCTTCCCTTCTTTTTGTCCAACCTTTTCTTCAAATTGTTAACTATGATTTTGTTGTTGGGCTCCGCTTGACCATTAGCTTGGGGATGAACAGGACTAGACATTATCATTTTGATCCCCCATCTTATGCAAAACTCTCATGTTCTTTGCTAATAAATTAGGATCCATTGTCGCATATGATCTTAGTCGGGATCCCGAACCTGGTCAAGATATTACGTTTAATAAATAATGCTACTTCTTTGTCACTTACCTAGACAAAAGCTTCAGCTTTGATCCATTTGGAGAACTAATCAGTCATCAGCAACATGAAGACTTTTCCTCCTGGGGCTACTGACAATTTTCCTACAATATCCATCCCCTATTTCATGCATGGCCATGGGGAGATAATAGGACGTAGAGGTCCTTCCAGTTGGTGCAAGATGTTGTTATGTATTTGGCAAGCATCACATTTTTTAGCATGTAGAAAGGAGTCTTTCTTCATGGTTGCTAGTAGTATCCTGTTCTTAGTATTTTGGAGCATAAGGATCTGCCCCCGGTGTGATTGCCACAATCTCCTTCGTGTATATCCTTTAAGACTTTTGCAGCTTCAGGATCTTCCAAACATCTTAGGTGTGGACCTGTCATAGATTTTTTGTAAAGTTTACCTTGGATTAACACGAATATTGAGACTCTCGTCTTGAATGCTCTTTCACTTTTTTCTCCTGTCGGGATTGTTCCATTTTGGAGATATTCCATAATGGGTTGGGTCCATGATCGCAGACTTCTTTGAGGATCCTGTTTGTCAGGATCTATTCGAGGAAGGATCCTAGGGTCAGGATCTTCAGTAATTGCTATGCCTTTCGGACGCTTGGGAGCTTCTGACTTGTCGAAGAGGGTTTTTATGGCTGGGGTTATTATGTGAGTTATAGGAATCTCCATCACTGGTGGGATCCTAAGGGGGGATCCTAAATTGGCTAATGCATCTGCTTCTATGTTTTCCTCTCTGGGAACTAGGGTTAGGCTAAAGTTTTCGAAATCAAAAGCTAATTTTTTGAGGATCTCTAGGTATAATGCTAATTTTTTACCTTTCACTACATAAGATCCATTGTAGTGATTGGTTAGTAATAAAGAGTCAACAAACACCTGAACATCCTTGAATTGAAAATCCTTAGCCAATTGTAGTCCCATGATGAGTGCTTCGTATTCTGCTTCGTTTTTGGTAGTGTTGCATTCAAAACTAACTGCCTGGGGTATGATGTCCCCCTGTGGCAACTTTAGTATGATCCCAAGGCCTGTTCCTTTCTGATTTGAAGCTCCCTATGGCAACTTTAGACATGACAATTGTTTGCTGCAATGTTCATGAGTACTTGGAAAATAAGGATTTTGAGTATTGGATAAACACACGCTCAGAGAATTACTTCATGGATTTTATCACGAGTAATTTTGAAACGATAATATCTTATATTTTTTTGAAACGGAGATATATGAGTTGTTGTTTACAAGTCAGTTGTGCATTGATAATACGTAAACGCATTAGTAACTTGATGTTATAAAACGTATTGTTATGTGTGATTTGATGAATAAATAGTGCAAGCATATAAGTCGAAGTTTATCCATTCCTATTTCCTTAACGGGAAAAGCGATATATGTAGGCCCCTCGATGATTTGATGTCGACATCTAAAGCGCTTGGCCAAACCTGGACTGAATTGATGTCTTCAATTTGTAGTCTGATTTCAGTCGTCATAAATCAGAAATCGGGAAACAAATCTTGGACAGAGATCTTGATTACAATCCATGTATCATAACCATATGATATCTTGTTGAATGGAGGAATATTTGATCACTTATATTAGGACACGTAACTGACTGGGTCAGAGTTCGACAGCGGCTTTTGGTAGCTATAATTTGCTAGTCAATTTGGTAGTTATACTAGCAATTATAGTTATTAGACTTATCCAAGTGAGAGACTGCTGGATTAGGTATCTAAGCTCGTTAACGATAACTGGTATAAACTTAAATTGATGGTAACATAGTCCTTTTGAGTTGCCCTCAAACCTAGCAATTGATAGGATGACTTTTAGAGAGAGAAGATTAATTTATTAATTTATTATTTGGTTAATAAATTAATTAGAAATCAAAATATATGATTTGTTAATATATTATCAGAATAATATATTAATTTAACATTGAAATATTTAATTAATAATTAATCAGAAATTAATTGGAATTTTGGGATTAATTGGATTAAATAAAAGTAGGAGGACTAAAGGTGAAAATGTTCAATAGTTGAGCATTGAAAAATTATAGAACCTCCCACATGCAGGGGGGAGAATTCTAGATCCTTTCTAGGGTTTCTTGGGCTCTAAGGGTGCCTTGGATGCCTTAGGGAGGAAGCTAAGGGATTAGGGTTATCTTGGAGATACCTGTCTTATCATACACCTTCTCATCACCTATATAAAGCCTCCTTAGGGTTAAATATTGCCAAGACTTCATTTTATGAGTTTTGAATGAAATTTTGGATCCTTCCCTCTCTCTCTCTCTCTATAGTTTTTCTTGGTTTCTAGGTTTTGGATATGAACTATTAGAGGCACGACACTTGTGGAGCTTGCTATTAAAGGTTTTCAAGCTTGGATTAAGATTGTTATTACTATATAACAATAAAAGGTATGTATCTTAATCTTTATTATGTGAATTTCGACTATTAACTATAGGCTAGGGTTTGCATGATGTTGTTCATATTGTATGTTCAATTAGAGAAAACACAGATCTTTATTAGGGTTGCATGCACACATAGGATTGTTTGTAATGCTCAAAACCCATCAAAGTTATCGGGTCTCAAAGAATTGAGTTTTGAGCTTAAGGAATAAGGTTACTAGGCTTGGCGGTTAGACTATAGTCTTGGAGTGGAATTGGGATTAAATCAAATTTGGGTTGTTGGCTCAGGTGTACCACAGCGTGGTACATTGCTTAAGGAAAGATCACGTAGGATTGGTCACCACGACGTGGTGGTGTCCACCGCGATGTGGTAAATATTACAGCCCAAGCCCATGAAATTTAAGGTTTCTTCCATATTTAAAGGCTTAAACTCTATGATTAAGTCGTCATCTTCAACCTCCAACGCATGTTTGAGAGCTTGTTTGCTTTACTGAAGACTTGTTCATTGGATTTAGGTGAAGATTATACATTTTGTGCAAGGAAGCAAGAATCTAGTTTGGATTCATCATCTCCTTCAGATTTCTTAGTTATTGGAGGTATAAAGCTCATACTTTGACCATTGTTCTTCTTGTTACATGTTTGAATTCATTTTAGATGACTTTGGTCCCTTCTTGGATGCTCTTGTAGTTTGAGGAACTGGAGCGATTGTTATGATTTAGTCATAGTCATTAGGCTTGTAAGAACTGAGAAAAGAGTCATCTTTGGACTTACATTGTGTCCATACACAGAGGGCTGTAAACAAACCGAACGTTCGGCAAATAGTTCGTGAACTGTTCGGCGGGAAGTTCGTTTATGTTCGTTTATTTAATAAATGACTGAACATGAATATGAATTCTCGTCCATTTAGTTCAACGAACGAAGATGAACAGTAGTCTTGTTCTTTTATTTATTTTTGTGAACGTTCGTTTATGATGTTCGTCTGTTCATTTATTGCCATACCCTCTGCCCGAAATTTGGCGGAAACACCGAGCAGTGAGATGGTATAAAGAGAGTCAATCCTATTAGCCTTAGAATGCATGCATTTTGAAAGTCAACATAATGTTGATGAGTGCGCGAGTTATTATATCAAAATTTTGAATTCCTTTTAAGAATACTTTTCTTTAGTGAAAACCATTCTTATATAGTTATATAGTCTTCTATCTTTTAAGATATCTTTTATTGATCTTAAATGACTATCTTTTCAAGATATCTAACGATCCTAATATAATATAATTAGGATTGTCTTTTGTTAATCCTAATTTACTATCTTTTAAGGATTTCTAACGATCCTAACTTATTTTAATTACATACCAGGTGTCCTTAATGGTAATCTAAGCTCTAAGGAAATTATTAATATATTAACGTGAGCCCCTTATAATCGACGCTACGACCGTAAATGTACCCCTGATCACGACGTTTCATCGGACTTTAAATAGTAACTTATATGGAAGGTGTCATGTCGGGATTGTAGCTAGCAATGGCAAGTAGGGTTGTCACGGCCTCGTATAGATCTATACATAACTTCCTAGCTCTCGCAAGATTGACGATTATAGGTATTAGGGATATGCCGAATTTAATCAAGGCTTTTAGATGAATAACCAACTCACTAATGTATTAACCATAGGCTTTTATCTTTTATCTTTATCATAATTAAACCTATATATATATATATATATATATATATATATATATATATATATAGGGTCCGATTCAATTTTAAAGTGAGGACTCGTGAGGACACCTTAAAAAATTGAAAAAAAAATCTAAAAAAATACAAATCATAAAATCGAGCATATATCTATATCCGAAAGAAAAAAAATGAAAAAAATGCATTATTAAAATTGATCCATGATTCAATTTTAATGTTTTATTTTGCATCATTATGATCCATGATTCAATTTTAATGATCCAATTTTTTTTCTGCCGGACATAGATCTATGCTCAATTTTATGATTTGTATTCTTTTAGATTTTTTTTCAAATTTTTTTAAGGTGTCCTCACGAGTCCTCACTTTAAAATGAGTCATCACCTGATCTTATCTCTCTCTCTCTCTCTCTCTCTCTCTATATATATATATATATATATATATATATATATATATATATATAGTTATTATCGTACATATATATATTTGATAATTATATTTGTGATCTCATAATTATCTGATATATATATAAATTGTCATATATATACCCTAATTATGGTTATTTAAACAAGAGATTTGGACAACGTAACAATTAAGTACAGTTCATATCCTAAATCATGTCTACCATAACTCCTAGGTACTTCAAGTTTCCTAGGGATTTTTGGCCATTATAACATCTAGGTATTACCTACTCCTAGATTATCGAGCGTCATATCTTTTAGACATAGATCATAGCTTAAATATAGGCATACTATCTACAGTTATACTATCCTAAGGTATCTTGCTTATACTAAAATGAATTATTATTTATAAGATAAATACTTTTATAAAATAATTTTTAAGCATATATTCCCCCTAAAAACATATTAAAACAGTAAAATATGGGTCGTGAACTCTGTCTAATAGCGTATCGAGAAGCGCCCGAACTGTTGCGACCAGAGTTTCTTGCTATCGAGACGGTATTGAAGTATAAAGAGAGTGTGTTTGGAGGTTGGTTTGAGATGAAGAACCAAGAAGCAAGCACCCCTATTTATAGTGATGATGTGCACTGGGCAGTCTGCTGCACGGCGTGCACTCGCTTCGTGGCCTATCTGAATCTTGTCACGTGTCACTCTTCTGGTGGTCCACATTTCCAAATCTCCGACTAATCTGGAGGTCGGATGTATGCGACGGGAATAGAGCGCACATTGACATGCACCCTTTAATTCTATTTAAAATTTTATATTTTCTTCATATGAACTTTGTTTCTTACCCTTTTATATATTTGTGTAGCTCTTTCCTAGAACTACAACTTTCCTTCAAGTTACATCTTCTAATTTTAACTTTCATTTTTAACCCACACTTTTATATTTTATAAAAATTGTATCTCCTTCTTACGACTTCCATTTTTTCCATTCTTTCTTCTCAAGTTCTTATCTCATGTTTTACTACAAATTTCCTTTTTGTAGTGTTAGCCGAAACTCAGCCGTTCTCTTTTTTCTATTTTTGACGTCAATAGAGTTATTAATGTGGTTGGTTTCTATTCGTCATAAATCATAACTCTTCCATTCAGAGATAGATTTTCTCGACGCTTTTAATTTTTGGGATCATTAGGTCGCGTATTTTCTAAACAGCTAACCATTTTAACTTTTTGATTACTTTATTTTAAACTCAACTATTATCCTTCAATATGGGAAGTTTTTGTCTTTATGAGTCGAACGTAACTCCTAGTAACAATTAATGACGGAAAATTCTCAATATTTACATTTGTGTTCGTTCATTTAAGTTTATTTATGTTCATATATGTTCGACTATTTTGTATTACATTACTATATTATACGTTCATATGTACATATATGTTCAATTGTGTTTGTTTATCTTTGTTCGTTTATGTTCATTTGTTTATGTTCATTTAACATGTTCATAAACATAATCAAATGAACATGAACAAATTAAATTTTTAAACGAACGAACATAAATAAGAAAACTCGTTCATTTATCTGTTCGTGTTCGTTCATTTGTTCGGCTAACTTAAATGAATGAACATGAACATGGTCATGTTTTTGTTCGTTCGGTTCGTTTACAACCCTACATGCACAAACTTTGGTCATACTAATGACTTAATGGATTTAGGGTTGTATATATTGCATTGTGGTGAAGTCCTAATGGATAAATTCGGAAATTTTATCCATTAAATCATTGAAAAGGATCAAGTCTGAAGTTATGGGCTTAGATCTTTAGGGATTAAGCTCTCAATGTAGAAAATGGCATTATGCTAAAAACCATGATATGTCCAAGGGCTTGCCACGACGTGGTGGTGCTCTACATTACGACCATTTTGTCTTGAGTTTTCCACAACGTCTTGGTGGTCTATATTGCAACCATTTTTCCCAAAGTTTTCCACGATGTGACCAAGGGCTTGGTACGACGTGGTGGCCGTTTACTTTTGTTCACCGTAGACTTTTGTTCTATTTGACCTTAGGTCAAAATTGGAGATTTTGGGTTGTTGATTGAGGGTTTATCTTTGTTGGTGATAGTTGGTTCGTGGGTCTGACTAGTGTGGGGAATTGTAGTGTTGCTATATTGCTTTGGTTCTTCCATTCAGGTGAGTTTCCTCACTATACTATGTGTTACAGTGTATATCCTTGCGTGATAGGATATAGGGAGTAGTGGTAAGTTGGTTAGAGTACGTTAATCATTATGTTAAATGGTGTAGTGGTTGTATGTAGTTATGTTAGATAGCCTAAGAACTCTTGATCTAGGCTTTATTGCATATTCCTTGTTTGGTTGTGGCTCTAGAGTAGGACTATTTGTTCAACTATCTATCTTATCTCTGATTACATATAGCTATGCATTTATTTGGATACATTTCGTTGTAGTATAGAGTGTTGTAAGATTTCTTTGGGTAATGTGGACATGCTAGACAGGTGGACTAGGTTGGTCAATTGCATGTGTTATGTGATTATGTATTTTTTTATGTGTTGACTTGTATGAGTGGGAAGAGTTGAGGCGGTCATGTTATATGTGTAGGACAAGATACTCAAGCATGCCAACTTATGTTGAAGGCCAATGGGGGACCAGTTTTATGGTGTACGTGTGAGAGGCAGACCAGTCTTGGACTGAAATCTAATGAATGTATGTGCGAGACACAAACC
The DNA here is from genome assembly GCF_002870075.4 of Lactuca sativa. Lineage (NCBI taxonomy): Eukaryota > Viridiplantae > Streptophyta > Magnoliopsida > Asterales > Asteraceae > Lactuca > Lactuca sativa. The sequence continues at coordinate 90,009,102 of NC_056630.2, forward strand.
AATCATGGACTGAAGGTCAAAGTGTGTATGCTTGTATGTATATTGTTGTCTATGGTATTTTAAATGAACTCACTAAGATTTCACTTATATTTATGTATTAAATGTGTTTCAAGTACTTCTATTGATCGTCGGAAGGCGAAGGCGTCATTGTACACACTCATCAGCAGCAATGGTGCTTCTGTGTTATTTTGATAACTTTGTATTTCTTATAAAATTTATTTTGGGACGAATGAGATTTCTTGACTTGGGTTTTATTAAAATGTTATTTTATTCTAACTAAAAATGAAAAAAAAAAAAAAATATATATATATATATATATATATATATATATATATATATATATATATATATATATATATATATATATATATATATTATGAAAATGAGACATTATATAGGTTAAGGGCCCCTTATGTATTTCTATTTATATGAGGTTTAGTCCTCATTATTAATCAATCAATCTATTATATATCATAGTACCATAGCTCCAGGTTAAAACCTTACTGTTCACCACAACACGCAACCGCCGCTATCCAACTCCGACGACATTCTCTCATAGTCGTCCAATGTGCTTTCATTATGCTCCATATTTTCCCTTTTTTTCTCTCCTCCTAAATAATAAAACGGCCATCGATATCAAACTATAGTTGTTTCCTCGATTTCTTCTACTGCCTCGTTTTGTTATGCTTCCTCCTCCTCGGGTGGTCCCTGCCTCCGAACCTTTTGCCTTCTCCTCAGCTTGCCTATTCTTTAGGTCTATTTTCCGAGTCAGACAGAATAGACTCCATTCGGCGTCGCCACTCCTCTCATCAATGGAATCGTTGCTTATTCTCTCTCCTTCTCCAATGACCTGTTGTTGTTAGCTACTTTCGTCAGAGATCTGTCACTACCGATGTCGCTATTTTCATTATGCTCTTTTTTATGTTTTTTTTTTCCTTTTGTTTTGTTTTTTTTTTCAGTTTAATCGACTCCTCCATATCAAACTGCGCGGGGGTTATGGGTTTATGTCCAATGTCTTTAGGCTTTAGGTTAGGTCATGGGTCCATGATGTATGCCTATTTATATAAGATTTAACATTCACTATTAATCAATCAATCTATTATATATCATTTAGGAAATGCATGTCGCAAGATTTTCAAATCAAAATTTATGATTATATATTGCTAATAAAATATTATATTGCTAATAAAAATGATAATCATTCAAGCGAAGTTTGACAAGAACTAGCATTAACTCTTTCTAGATAAGATTTGAGAATATGTTTCGCTTCCATCATGATCATGTGATATATGTGTGTGTAGAATAATGGCAGGCTATTTAACCATCCTTTTCAGTTTCATCTTTTGGCTACTTTTGTGGTTCAAAACAAAGACCCATTTAAACACACAATAAAAATGTTTTATTATTTTATACACTTATTTAGACCATTTTTTACCTTTAGATCTCTAAGTTAAATTCTAAAAAGATGAGGATATAATATGCTTGTCATAAATTTGATTTCGTAAGTGTATCTGGATTGCATTCGCCCGCCCGCTCACGAGTAACATGGGTTTGTACTTTGTAGTTTGTCCGCATGTTTCATGGACATATGAAATCCATACATCCATGAATATCGAAAAATATCAAAGTAAATAAAAACTAATCCTTTTTATTTCATTTCTTTTTATTTTCTAAATAGAGAGAGAGAGATAGATTGTCATCTCCAAAAGCCCGACCAATAGCACGTGCAGCATGTTCAAGCCAATCGCAAGAATCCATATGTAAAATAAATTAATTAATTGATTAACTGAAAAATTATTATTATTATTATTATTATTATTATTATTATTATTATTATTATTATTATTATTATTACTGTATTATATATGTTTTGAGTATACCTAGTTAAAAAAATCCCTGGGTTTCGTTCCGGGTTGGGTTTTTTTTACAATAGAAAGCGGCAGAGATTAAACTTGTCAAACTGTGGAAAATATTATGGCTATAAACTTTTGTAATAAGGGACAAAAAGTGTAAGATTCTACAAGTTTAGTGGCAAATGTCTAAAAAAAAGGAACTTTACTATTTCTTAAGCTTTTGAGAATTAAAAGACTAAACTTTCCAAATATGAAAAATATTGTTGTTAACTTTTGAAGACCACAAACTTTTTGTAATATGGGACCAAACGTGTAAAAATGGAAAAGTTTAGTGGAAAATTTTTAGAACAAAAAAAGCTAAATTTTGAAGTGACAAAACTGCAAAAAAATGTCCCTGTGGTTTGCAAATTTTTAAGGTTTTAGTTCAAACCCTGAGTTTTTTGGGTTTATGGTCCTTTTGGAGTGGTTGTTTGTATGTGGAATTGGTTCCCGAACTTAACTTGTGTTAACTTGTTGTTAACCCCCTCATGTGCCTCTCACATGAGGGTATATTTGTCTTTTCACTTCTAAGGAACCATTTTTGCACTGAAAAAATATATTCCTTTTTTTAAAAAAAAAAATAATACGTATTTATTTATTTTTATAATTAAAAAATAAAAAAGCTCTCTCTCCCTCTCTCTCTCTCTCTCTCATCAGATGGGCAACGAAGAAAATAAAGGGTTGCTGCCCTTTAGATTTTACCCACCGGTTTCCCTCCACCTCTTCTCCACCATTTTACCGTCGAGCACAACCCCAAACGTACCCACCAGCTAATCTGTCTTCCTCTACACTATACCTCTCTTCTCTCTCTCGTTGTATATCTCCGGCGAGGAAAGAATCCGGCGAACCAAAGTTGTCACCCCTATTTCAGTTTCTCTTTTTCCTCCCTCATTCTTCCCTGTCGATCAATAACTCAAAACCTCCCCTCATTTTGCAGTGGTCCTCAATTTTGGCTTCGATGAAACGAGAGGAAGAAGAACCAGTAAACTAGCTACCTCCGCCTTTCCCCCCTTGTGACTGCTTAACTATTGCAGAACCACACTCCACCATCGGAGCTTCTTGATAGCAGCCTTCCATTCGTGATTTCATCTTCTCTGAACAGACGAAGACGGAGACCTGTTCAAATAAGAAATCCTCCGATGCTTCAAATCAAACACAAACGAGATTTTTCGTGATAAAATAGAACCCCTAAAAACGAGACTTTTCGTGATAAAATAGTTTGAAGATGAGGTTTTTTTTTGCAGATTGAAATCTTGATTTTATCAGCATGCTTGTCTAATTGATGGAACTCATCAACAGTATACCATGCTTCATCGATGGTGAACACACATACACACCACCTGTTTGATCAAATGCCTCATTGACTCTTCTTCACTTTCATTTTGTGTTTTTGATTTACAGTACTGCTCCAATGGATTTTCAATTTTTCTGGATTTGATTTGTGTTTCTTGTGTTTCTCATTTGTCTATGATAAGAAACTTGAACAAGTGTGACTTTTTCTTTGTGCATCCCCAACAACAATAAGAAAGTTGAACCCATATGTGTTTTTTTATTTGAATTTTTGATTTGAAATTAGTTCATTTTATTTTCAGGGTGAGTGCTTTTAGTAATCATGTAGACGATGTGTGTGTGTGTGTGTGGTTTATCTATGTATTTTTCGTTGCAGGTTATGGAGATGAAGGTGGGGAGAGAGAGAGAGAGAGAGAGAAAGAAAGAGAGATCTTTTATTTTTTTAATTATTAAAATAAATAAATAGGTATTAATTTAAAAAAAAAAAAAAAAGAGGGATATACTTTTTTTATGCAAAAATGGTCCCTTAGAAGTAAAAAGACAAATATACCCTCATAGGAGAGGCACATGAGGGTGTTAACAGCATCAAGTTAATGGAAATTATGTCCGATGACAAATTCCACATACAAACAACACTAAAACGACCATGAATCCAAAAAACTCAGGGTTTGGACTAAAACCCCAAAATTTTGCATACCACAATGACCTTTTTTGCAATTTTGTCTTTTGAAGACCACACATTTTTTTATTGAGGGACCAAAAGTGTAAGAATCGAAACGTTTAGTGGAAAATGCCTAAAACAAAGGAACTTTAATATTCTTTAAGCTTTTCAGAATTAAGTGAATAAACTTGCCAAAATGTAGAAAATATTATGGTTAAATTTTGAAGACCACAAACTTTTGTAATAAGGGACCAAAAATGTAAGAATAAAAAAGCTTAGTGAAGATGTCTAAAACAAAGGAGCTTTATTATTCCTTAACCGTTTGAGAATATATATATATATATATATATATATATATATATATATATATATATATATATATATATATATTTCGAAAACAAAAAAACACTAAAAATCATAAAAATGCGTAAAAAATACCAAGACATCACAAAACTTTTTTTAGAATTTTTTTATCAAAAAATCGCATCATTTTTTACAATTTCGCTGGAAAAAAAAAATAAAAAAAACAATTTTTTTTTGGTAAAAAATAAATTTTTCGAAAAAAAATTCAGCGATTTTGACCTAAAAGTTGCTATTTTTTGATAAAAAAAAAAATTCAAAAAAAAGTTTTGTGACCTCTAAGTATTTTTTATGCATTTTAATGATTTTTAGGGTTTTTTGTTTTCCATAGAACCTATATATATATATATCAAGGTTGTAAAAATCGTTCAACGGTAGCTCGATGGTCGATTGGTGTTAAGGGATTAATTGGTCTTAGCGGGGATTAATCGGAGATTAATCGTGGACCATAGATTATTAATAAAATATTAAAATTAATCAAATATTAATATATTTTAAGAAAAACAAGTACTTAAAAATTACAAAATAAGAAAATTTGTAATTTAAAATTTTGAAAATACGAAAATATGAATATTTTGGTATAATATTTGAAATTTTGAAAATTTGAAAATTTTGGAGTAAAAAAAGTAGGTTTTTTGATTTTTTTTTTTTGACTTTTTCACTGTTTTGACGTTTGTTGACTTTTATTTTCCGATTAATCCCGACAAGACTGATTAATCCCGCCAAACCCAATTAATCCTAAATTTCCGGTAAATACCCTAATCCTCGACGATTAATCGCGGATTAATCCCGATTTCTGCAACCATGATATATATATATATATATATATATATATATATATATATATATATATATATATATATATATATATATATATATATATATATATATATATATATATAGGGGTTCATACAAAAATGCAAATAATTTGCAAAAACGCGAAAACAAGAAAAATTTATGATCATGTGTCACCTCAACATTATATTTTGGAAAATAATTCATCCAAACTTTGAAATACATGATGATAATCGATGATAGATGAGAAATTGTTTCATATTAGCAAAGTATGATTTTTAACATTTTTATTATGAAAACATGAATTTAAAAATGATTAATTACGTGAAAAAAATATATTAAAACCGTCTTTAAATCTATATTAGCATAACATCATCCAATGTAAACTTACTAGCTTTAATTTAATGCTAATAAATTTATTTTTTTATAGTACATGTGTTTGATTCATGTGTTTGATTTTTATAAGATAAAATCTATTTTTGTGTTTTCGCAAGATATATATGTTTTCACATGAACCTACTTCTTTATATATATATATATATATATATATATATATATATATATATATATATATATATATATATATATATATATATATATATATATATATATATATATATATATATATATATATATATATATATATATATATATATATAATTTTGTACGGGGGTTGTGAGATTTCTAAAGACATAAAAAGATGAATGGAGAAGAATGAACATCATTTTTTATTAGATCACTAAACAATACATCACATATGTACACATGAAGCTACTAACTAATATAATTAACTAACCAAGTAAAAACTTTACGAAGTCATGTGATAACCAAGTACAAACTCTAACCCCCCCCCCCCTCCCATTTCAAGTTTGAGGATGTTTCGACAAACCCAGTTTTGATGGAACTTCAAGATGTTGTTCCTTAGACAAGATCTTTGTAAACAAGTCGGCTAATTGACCTTTAGTAGAAACATGATACAAAGTGATTAAACCAGTTTGAAGTTTCTCACGAACAAAGTGAGAATCTAATTCAAAGGAATAGGAGTGACATCTGGAACTTCCAATTCATTTAATAATCGAGCTAACCATGCTAACTCGGACCAAAATTGGCGCATAGATAGGTATTTTGGTTCAGCAGAAGAAAGTGACATCGTAACTCGCTTTTTGGACTTCCATGAAAAATGACTATCTCCAAACATGATGAAATACCTACTTACAGAATGTTAGGCAATAGGACAAGAAGCCCATTTGTAACACCCGTTTTCCATAATGGATCAGTCAAGGATTTAAAAAGGGTCAAAGATAAGGTTTTTGGAGAAAACCTTATGCCACGACATGGTGCATGGAAGACCACGACGTGGCATAACACAAATGGATCACGTGTTTTGATGGACACCACAATGCAACAAGTAGGATGCCACAACATGGTAGTTGTTGCATGGATCTTCTTGCAAAGTTTGGAAAGAAAACAAGCATTGATCTTCTTGCAAAGTTTGGAAAGAAAAAAAACACCAAAGAAGAAGATTTTAGCAACCTTTTTAGACGTTGAATCCTCTAAGGGAGGCTTGGAAGTTGATGGAGAATGTGGAACCTTTGAGACACCAACATGTAACCAACTTGATTTAAGATTTCAGTCTTATGTAAAACTCTTAATCTCTTAAGCTCTAAGTGTACATAAAAATATGACTTAAAGAGGGCATACAAAAGCAAGTATTCTCCAAGTGCTTAACCAAAACTAAAGAGAAAGAGAGGGAGGGAATAGAATTCAGCAATTATGCAAGCATATGAATCCAAGACGAAAGTGTTTCCTATAAGGCTTAATCTTTATCCAAGGGACTTATCACTTTAAGTCAATCATGCACCTAAGAAACTGTCTCTCATGCTCTAAGCCATGCCATACTTTTGATTAATCTAATTAAAAACCCATGCCTTCTTTTGTCTTCTACATATTTCGAAAATAATAACAAAAGGAAGACAGGTTTTGTAAATTTTATAAACTAGTTTATAAAATATAAACTTTAATTTTATGGTAAAAGACAAAAAGATTTATCTAGTAAAAAATGTTGTGCATGAATTATAAAATTCAAACCATATGAATTATGTAATGTTACTTGCTAATGAAAATCATTATTTCCTATAAATAAATAATTTCCAGTTAATTATAAAAGTTTATTGAATATTTATTAAAATCAATTTCTAATAAATAATCAATTATATCAAGTTTTTCTTAGTGTGACCGTTAGGATCATATGTATTTAGCAATATCACTTTAATATGATTCTTGAGCATACTAGCTCTTTCATGAGGAACTCCAAAGCTTGTTGTGGTTCTCAAATGGTCATTAAATTTCTGAGAATGAGAAAAGAGTCATGTTTGGAGTTATCTTGTATCCATGAGCAAGTTTTGGTCATAATTAAGACTTAATGGACTTAGGGTTGTAGATCTTTCCTTGGGGTGAAGTCCTGATGGATAAAGTTGGAAAATTTATCCGTTAATTCATTGAAAAGGATTCAATCTGAAGTTATGGGCTTTGATCTATAAGGACTAAGCACTTAATGAAGGAAATCACATTATGTTAGAAACCACGACATGGCCAAGGTCTTGCCACGATGTGGTGGCGTTCAGCCTCGCGACTACTTTGCTGGACTTGCCCATGACGTGGCCAAGAGGTCACCACACCGTGGTGGATGTTGAGCTGGTTACCCGTTGACTTTTGTTGACTATTTACTTTTGACCAATTTCACCTTGGATCAAACTTTAAGGATTTGGATTGTTGTCTGAGATTCGATCTTTGTTTGATGTTAGTCACTTCGCGGGATTGATTACTGCAAGGAGTGAGTGTTATGTGCTTTTTTCAAATATGTGATTCAGGTGAGTTTCTCACTATGTAATGTATAACATTGTATATCCCTTACATGGTAGGATAGAGGTAGTGTTAGGCTACGAGTATGGTATTTGACAAGGATAACTCCTTGTTGTACATGTGCAGTGTAGGACAATTGGTGTTGTGTTATGCTAGACTTGTAGGGTCTTTCTAGTGGATTGTATGATATTTTTGGTTTCATGAATGGTTATGGTAATGTCAATAGTGATTGTTTATAGAGGGTTGTATGTGGTTAAGTTAGATAGCCTGAGAAGTATTGATTTAATGCCTTATTGTGATGTTCTTGTCTGGTTACATGGTCTACTCTTACATGCATTGATTCGTTTTTTTTTCTCTTTTGATTGAGAACAATTTATGAGAAATTTTATGGTAAGGTCAAAATGTAAGAGCCTTCAATATGCAAATGAGCATAATGTAAGTGTATTTCTTTTATGAGTAAAGTGTTGTAAGTATGTTGCCATTGTATATAGTTATGTGTTTTTGAAATTTTTTATGTAAAAATATCATTAGCTACTATGAATTTGAACGAGATTGTTACTTCAAAGGTTTGATTTTATTAAAGAATTTGGGATTGATTTTGTTATTTGCAAGTTTATTTCACACGTGTTTGATTTTGAAAATTAAAGTTTTATACATCATAGGATATTGATTGGATGACAAGTTAATCGACTAGTGGCGTAGTCAGGATTTTGTTTTAGGTAGGCCAAATAATATACAAAATATGAACGAACAGCAAAATTCTTCAAACGATAACAAAATATAACTATATATGCATTCTTAACTAAATTGTTTATTTTAAGTTGCACATGATGTCGTCTCACATCATTAATATAATAAAAAATTGAGTCTAATAGACATAGACAACAATGTATTATCTTTTACCAATATCAAGTTTAGAATGAAATAGGTCATATTACAATCCTAACTCCTTTTATTTAACAAAAATATATATTGTACATACCATATATATATATATATATATATATATATATATATATATATATATATATATATATATATATATATATATATATATATGTGTGTGTGTGTGTGACCTTAATTTTGTGTAGGTGAGACAAGGCCCACTTTTGCCCTATATTGTCTACGCCCTTGGTGGTACCTCACCTTAGCACACTTTTGGCGTGTCACGTAAACATCACATTATTTTCCTCTAATCCTCCCTTCACACCACAAAATTGATATGAAATTGTATCACTTCACCACACTTGTTTGGGTTGGAGTCGTTGGGATTTTTTGGTGTAGTAGGCTACTTTGATGTGGTGACCCTACTCATCAGCACCGCACCCCACCATGGTGTTTGGTTTGTTCCACTCTAACTAGCCTGACAGTTATATTTTACATATCTAAGATGAAACACAATTATTAAGAAAAAACATAGAAAAATAAAGATGTGCTACATTATACAAAAGTAAAGATGGATATCGAGATCGTATCCGGCATAAATCCACATTAAACAAAGCGTATAAAAGCAAACATATACCACATTATATGTAACTGTATGTGCTCTTCTCCAAAATCAAAACAAATTAAATGATAAAACAAACTAAAAGCTCCAACAAGCTCCAACTAAGATACTAACCCAAAAAAAAGTTGCATATTTGTTTGCTAATCAATTCCCATAGTATAAAACAATTTCGATTGTAGTTGGTCCAGGTTTTATTTAGTGGCGAAAATAAATTTTTGGGAATGAGTATATAATTTATAATTGACCATAATTTTTGTTTTATGATGTGAATATTACATAATTTGTAAAGTTTGTTAAAACTTAGGTCAAAGTTGTATAATTTGTAATATATATATATATATATATATATATATATATATATATATATATATATATATATATATATATATATATATATATATATATATATATATGGGAGGTTCACTTGAGATTAAAAAAAAAGTAGAGATCTTGAGTTTCAACCTCAGCCACATATTTCTCATTTGTCGCTCTAATGTTCTAGCGTACCGGCAGCAACAGCGTATACGTAATCATAAATGATTATATGGCAGAGAGGTATAATCATATAGGATTATACATATTTATATGTATATGTCTAATCATAAATGATTATATATATATATATATATATATATATATATATATATATATATATATATATGTCTATTCACAAATTGAGTAATCATAAATGATTATGACATTTGGCAGCAGAAGAGGTGATGGTGACAGAAGTGACGGTGGTATAAGTAACGAATGTAATTGTGGTGGGGTTGACTGGTGTTAGAGATGGTGGTAGTGGTGGCGGTTATGGTGGTGGGGATGGTGGCGGAGGAGAAAAGAACGGGCAACACTGTATAATCATTTATTATTATACCAGGTATGTCGTGCAGGTACGCCGGCGGGTTAGAGCGGCAGATGTGAAATACGTGGTTGGGGTTGAATCTCAAGATTTCTATTTTATTTTTAATCTCAACGGAACCTACATACCTATATATATATATATATATATATATATATATATATATATATATATATATATATATATATATATATATATATATATATATATATATATATATATATATATATATAAAATAAGAAAATAATCTTCTCTTATTCTCTATTCTAATAAAAGAATAGTTTTATTCTCCTTTTGACATGTGTCATCATATTATGCCTCTTAATTAATGTATATTTTACTCTTTTTTTTATCATGTGGCAACCTATTCTTCTAATTAATTCATGTCATTTTTTAACTTATTGATTCTCCATTTAAATTTCAAAATTTTCACTCTAATTATATTTAATAAATAACATTAGAATAAAAATTAAAATAAAAGTAATACAAATTATAAAATGATATAATGTACATATTTATTTAAATCAATGATTATAATTTTATATAATTAAAAAATCTCTTAATTAATAATTTATTTAAAATAAATGATTAATAATTTTGAATTTTTACTCTAAAAATTTAATCAATTTTATAACCATAATTGTCACGAATTATAAAATAGCAATAATACCGTTTACAATTTCAAGTCAGTGTTTTTTATCTTCATTTATGTGTCACTAAACTTATATTGATCCCGAGGGAATTACGCATACATTATGCCATTATGGGCTATGGAAGAATACTGGGGCACCCCAAACGTTGGGTTAATAAGCCTTTAAAAAATAGGAACAAGCCCAAATTTAATCTTTTGTAGCTGTTATTGAACTATAATACTGTAATATAATATATATATATACCTAAGGATAAATTACAGAAAATAGCAATCTATTTTGTTTTTTTTGTTGTAAACAGTGTATCTTAATTTTTATCCATAATAAGGTCATGTCTATGTTTTTAAAAATACAAACTACATTATTATTTTCTATAATTTACTACAGAAAATAGCAACATAATGAGGCAAAAAGAAAAAGAAAAAAAAATCAATGGAACTCTCATAAATTACAGAAAATAGCAATCCATTGCGTTGTACTTTTGAATTCTAAAATCAATTAGGGATGAGCTTATCTGTTCTGAAATAGTGTAGGCCTTTTGACTTTTGAGTCCTAAGTAAAGTCGTTCTTGAAAACAAGAGCTTAACGCTATTTTTTAAACCCTACGGACAAAATTGTACTAAATTTTTTAAAAATGGGCTAAATTTATTAATTTCAAGGAAAAAACATTTAACATAATTTTAGATTAAATCGTAATAAATAGGTTAGAACATGGTTGTTCAATTCCGTTCATGTTTATGTTTTGATTATAAAAAATGGTATCAGAACGATTAAGATCTGTTGTTCATGTTTATGTTTTTGCCGTTTTCTTCAATATGTGAGTCGTTTCGAACCATCCACTCCGTCGATCGTTCCTGACTAGTCGTTCTTTACTTCTTGAAGCCCTCTTATAAGTTTTTTCTTTTTTTAACTGCTGAGTAATTTTTTAAAAGCACTTAATTTAATTTTCTTCCTATAGCCCATATATATAAACTCTCTTCTTTAATGGTTTCTTTTAAAGCCACATATCATATTAAAAAGTGTTTCTTACATGGGCCCATATAAATTTTCTTTTAGTGTTTTTCCTTCAAAACATTTTTTTATATCCATATAACATCGTGATTTTAACAGAGCCTATTGCTTGATTTTATTAAAGCCAAATATTAAACACTTTAATTGTGTTTTATTCAGCCATTAATATAGACCAATTACTCTATGGCTACCATCAAATACGATCTTCCACTTTTAGATCGTGGCAATCTTTTTTCACTTTGCAAGTGAAGATGCGAGAATTTTTGGCTCAAGTGGATTACGACAATGCATTAGATTCATTTGGAAATAAACCTAAAGCTACTTGGACTCCTGTTGAGATAAAGAAGGATCGTAAAGTTGGTTAAAGCTCGAGTCAATATGCATGTCAAAAGATCTCATGAGTAAGATGCATTTAAAGCAAAAGCTTTTTCTACATAAGCTTCAAGAGGGGGGTAATTTAGTTAACCAAATCTTCGATATTAAAAAAAATCGTATCTGATTTAGCGACTTTGGAAATTAAGTATGCTGAAGAAGACCTTAGTTTGATTCTTTTATGCTCTCTTCCGAGCTCCTACTCAAACATAAGAGATACAATTCTTTATAGTTGTGACACCCTTACTTTACAAGAAGTTTATGAAGCTTTGTATTGAATAGAAAAGAGGAAAGAGATGGTATCTTCAAATGGGGCAAGCAGGTCACAAGTGGAAGGGTTATCGGTTCGAGGTCGTTCCAAAGACAGGGGCTTTCGTGGAAAGTAAGGGTGTTCCAAATCTCAAGGCAAAGACAATGAAAAAAACTGTAGGTATTGTCACAAAGATGGTCATGATATTTCAAAGTGCTACAAGTTGAAAAATAAAGAAAATATAAACGGGGAAAAGGAAGACGAAGACAAATCGGCTATTTATGCTCGTGACAACAACAATTCTGGATGTGAAGTTCTTGCGGTTATCACAGGGGTTGCCGATATTCATGACAAATGGATTCTTGAATCGGATTGCACATATCACATGTGCCCACATAAATAATGGTTTTCCACTTTTGAACCAATTCTCAACGGTGTGTCCGTTCTTGGTTTTGACAATTCACAATGCAAAATTGAAGGAATCGACTCCATTCGTATCAAGATGTTTGATGGTACTATTCGTAAATTGACCGATGTTCGTTACATACCGAAGATGAAAAGAAACCTTATATCACTTAGTGTCTTCGACAATAAAGGTTTCAAATTTACAGGTAGAGACAGTATGTTAAAGATCTCAAAAAGGTTCTTTAGTTGTTATTAAAGCCAATTTGTGAAAATCCAATGGATTGTACTATGTTTGGGGTACAACTATCACTACTTCTGCTACTCTCGTGACTCCTAATAATCATGTACCTAATTCTCATGAAATATCAGCCCCAAAGGATTTAACAAATTCCAAAATCGATCACAAACAATGATTCTTCAGTTAATCCCGAAACTGCTTCCAATTTTAGTCCAGTTTTGTCTACTGCCTCTTCAAAAACTGATGCAGTTAAAAAATGACATTGTCGATTAGGCCATATGACTGAATTTGGATTGTCTAAACTAAATAAACGGAATCTACTTGATGGTTTCGGCAAAGGCTGGAATTTTGTGAACATTGCATTTTCGGTAAATCTAAGCGAGTAAAGTTCAATACTGGCAAGCACACCACCAAATGCATTTTAGATTACATACATTTTGATTTTTGGGGTCCTTCCCAACACAAATCTCTTGGTGGTGCGAGTTATATGTTGACGATAATCGATGACTACTCCCAAAAGGTATGGCTTTATTTTCTTAAAAACAAGTATGTCGCATTTTCTACCATTAAGAATGGAAGATTATGATTGAAAATCAAACCGAGAATAAAATTAAACAGCTAAGGACTGATAATGGGATGGAATTTTGTTCAAAAGAGTTTGAATCATTTTGCAAATCTGAAGGTATTGTTCGTCACTACACTGTTCCTCAACACCGCAACAAAATGGTGTAGCCGAATGTATGAATCACACCATTATTAGAAGGCTTGTTGTATGCTATCTTAGGCATCTTTACATCATAGATTTTGCGTTGAAGCAGCCACCACGGAATGTTATTTGATCAATTTTTCACCCTCAATTCCATTGGACAAGAAGACTTTGATTGATGTTTTGGACCGATTTGCCTGCAGGCTACTCAGAGTTGCGAACTTTCGGGTGTGTTGCATATGCTCGCGTCGAGAATGGTAAGTTGAATCCTAGATCAATTAAATGCATTTTTATTGGTTAAAATCAGGAGTGAAAAGATACAAGCTTTGGAATTCTGATACAAGCAAAGTATTTAGAAGTCGAAATATCATTTTCAACGAAACTATGATGTATTACTCACACAACAAACACGTCAATTATCAGCATGGTTCATTGCCAAATATTTTAGACTCCTCCCGGGCTTCTCCCAATCATATTGATTCTCATGATAGCGCTCAAATTCAGGTGGAGCACACTATTGCTTCTGAAAATATCGAAAATCAAGACAATTCGCTCGACCCGGGTAACAATGTTTCATCAACTCCTTCAAGCTCTTCGTCCCCATCTCGTTCTATTGCAACCGATAGACATAGGAGGGTTATTATACCTCCTAATAGGTTCACTAATGTTTCTAATTTAGTAGCTTATGCTTTCTCGGTTGCCGTTGAAATTAAAAATTATCAAGAGCCATCATCCTATACTAAAAGCAAAGGAAATTGAAAATTATCAAGAGCCATCATCCTATACTAAAGTAATTTCTAATTTTGATTCTGGCAAGTGGATTACTACAATGCAAGAAGAAATGGAATCTCTAGAGAAGAATCAGACTTGGGAACTTGTCAAATTACCCAAGGAAACGAATCGAAATGGGTGTACAAGAAAAAGGAAGATTCCATATTCAAAGTCCGACTCGTTGTAAAAGGGTATAGCCAAATACCCAATATAGATTTTACTAATGTGTTTTCTCCCATTGTCAAGCATCGTTCCATTCGTACTTTACTTAGCATTGTTGCAATGCATGATTTGGAGCTTCAACAACTTGATTTGAATACCGTTTTCTTACACGGTAACTTGGAAGAAAACATTTACATGGATCAATCCAAAGGGTTTGCTATTCCCGGGAAAGAAGATTTGGTATGTCGGCTAAAGAAATCGCTTTATGGCTTAAAGGAATCACATCGACAATGGTATAAGAAGTTTGATAACTTCATGATGTCTCAAAACTTTAAAAGATGAGATTATGATTCATGTGTTTACCTAAAATTAGAAAAAGGGCATCCTCTCTACTTATTACTCTATGTTGATGAAATGCTTATAGCTGTAAAAGACAAGTCTGTCATCACCAAACCGAAAAACCAACTTAGGCGGGAGTTTGAGATGAAATATTTGGGTGATGCAAAGAAGATACTTTTCATGGAAATTTAAAGGAATTGATCCATTGGAAAGTTATATTTAAGCCAAAGCAGCTACATCAACAAAGTTCTACACCGATTCAACATGCAAAATGCCAAACCGGTAAGTTCACCGCTTGTCGGACATTTCCGGCTTTCTTCTAGAATTTCTCCACAAACAAATGATGAAATTGATCAGATGTCAAAGTTTCCTTATTCAAGTGTATTTGGATCGTTAATGTATGCTATGGTTTGTTCCCGTCCCGACTTATCACATGTTTTGAGTGTTGTAACTCGTTTATTCTAATCCGGGAAAACAACACTGGAAATTCGTTCAATAGATCTTGAGGTAACTTAAAGGTACTTCTAATGCCTGTTTGGAGTTTAGGAAATCAACGGTTGGGTTATGTGGATACGTTTATGTAGACAATGGAGGCGATCTCAACAAAAGAAGACTGCTCACGGTTTATGTTTTTACTACCGGTGATTATGCCATGAGTTGGAAAGCTACACTTCAATCTACCGTTGCTTTGTCTACTACGTAAGATAAGTACATGGCTATTTCGGAATTGTGTAAAGAGGCTACTTGGCTTAAAGGGTTGTACGCTGAGCTATGTGGTGATTTCTCATGTACTACAATTTATTGCGACAGTCAAAGTGCAATATGCCTCACGAAGGATTCGATGTTCCACGAGTGAACAAAGCACATTGGCATACGACACCATTACATCATAAATGTGATAGCCCAAGGCGATATGAAGGTGATAACGATTAACACCAAGCACAACCCGGTTGACATGATGATGATGCCGGTTCCGACCGCCAAATTTGAACTTTGTTCAGATTTGGTTGGTATTTCAAATTAAGTCCTTAGGGGCTTTGGAACACTATATGTTTTTCATTTCACTCGATGATTGAAGGTTACCTTGTTGAAGTTTTGGTTTCGTCTCAAGGTGGTGATTATTGAATATGATCTGAATCAAAGCATGCATGCGATATTTTCTGTTTGGTGACACATTCCAGAAACTGTCGCTAGAGAGTTTGGCAAGTTGTCATAGCTTCCTTGTTCAGTAAGGTTGCCGTTTTTCTTGCTCTCAAAGTAGAGTTCTATTAGGACTCTTATTAGTTCTCATATATAGGATAGTAGATTGTATTTTCTAATTATCCTTTTCATTCCCGTTTTACACAAAGCACAAGCCATTGTAATCCCTTTAAACATTTCAGAAATATATAGTGTTCTTCCAAAGTGGTATTTCTTGTTTTTTTTTTTTTTTTTTTTTTTTTTTTTTTTTTTTTTGGTTTTCCACTGTAAATCTGGCGTTCAATTCCATTCATGTTATGTTTTGATTATAACATTATGAAGATCAATCTTCGATTGAATGTCTGGTTGTAAACTAGAAATAAAGCATTTTCGGCAGGCTAATGAGGAAAGATGGGTCACCTAGTTAGTAACTTTTTCAAACTCGCTTTGGTATGCGAAGACGGTGGTGGATTGTCATTCATCGGGTTTGTACATTAATATGTTTTTTTTTTTGTTAACTTACTTAATAAATTACTTGCAATTTAAATAAGCAATTTATTGTAAAATGCATACATTGTTACATTTTGTTACCATTTGGATTATATTATGTTATTTTTCATATTTTTTTAAATTATTTGGTATACCCTAACACAAAATCATAAGCACGACGAAAACACCAAATGATTGAGTCATCTTCAAGAGGGCTAATATGGCTAAAACATTTTTTCTGTCGTATCATCTAAATGGAGCTTACAATAATTTAAATAGCAAACTAATCACTACTACTAACAAGGAATTATGAAATAATACCAAACATGAACCGTCTAAAATGAAAGGATAACAACCAACCAATCAGAAACCAACTACCAGGTAAAAGTGACCGTAAACAAACCATAAGAATAAACATGTTTAGGAACAAAAAAGCAATTGTCTTTGTTGTACTAGAATCTAATGTAATCTTTTATGTAACATGTTAATTTTCTGTACTGCTTTGGCAAACATTTTGTTAGTTGGGGGCTAAAATTGCCAGACTTCAAAACCTTCGAGCATGAATATATTGGCAAAACATCCCTTTCACCCGACTTAGCGACCCAATTCCAATTTGTGGACTTAGTATCGATTTGGATAAGTCAACTTGATTTTTCTTTTATCACATAATTATTCAAAATCTATGACTTGTTAGGTGAATTGCCAACGACTTTAAGCTTAGACCGGAATAAAACGACATTTTTTGTGGTCCTTAAACGTTCGGTTTCATCCACCATTAATCGTGCTTGACAACAATGCCGTTCAAGAATTAATGAATCAACATGCCTAGTTTTGATATATATTACAATGTTAAGTAGAAGGTTGTATTCAAGATTTATTTCCAAATCACCACTAAACCTTTATACTTGAGTTAATCTCGTTCAAAACTCCATGATTTTAACGATTGACTTGTGGTTTAAAACCACTTTATGAGCTCGTATATGTTCACAAAGTTAAGATGTAATCTAAATTTGAAGTACAAATAAGGGAAGGGTCTGGAGCTTGAAAAAAAAAGTAAAAAATATAAGCTCTCAAAAGCTTTTAGTCAAACATGTCTTATGGTATCATTAACAAAAACTAGTTGGTAGATGGAAGCAGAAATTTTAACTTTTACTTGTGTAAAAAATGTTCGGCAAAACCAATCATAA
Source organism: Lactuca sativa (assembly GCF_002870075.4). Lineage (NCBI taxonomy): Eukaryota > Viridiplantae > Streptophyta > Magnoliopsida > Asterales > Asteraceae > Lactuca > Lactuca sativa. Next base: position 90,027,087 of record NC_056630.2, read on the forward strand.
TTTTTTGAAACGTGTAAGGCTACACGGTATATATGCATGTCATCGTGCGGTGGTGAGGTATGGGCATTTCACTGCACCACAACATCATACCCTAGGTTTGGTGATGATGCAGTGAAAAATCGCATGGGGTTTATATATTGTTTCTCTCTCTCTCTCTCTCTCTCTCTCTCTCCAACAGCTACATCTTCAATAGAATCTTTTTTTAAACCAATGGTCAAAATATTAAAAAAAAAAAATTGGAACGAGAGTATTATTATAAAAACTAGCAAGAAGTTAGAGAAATAATTACATCAAAATTGTAGCAGACATAGGATTATGAAGCCAAGAATTCCAAACGATCTTGGCTTCCCTACATTTATAAGTAATCCAAAAAATGCCCTATACGCCACAAACTACCATCAATAAAACCACAAGCAGAAGAAATAGAAAAAGTGCCACGAGTGGCAATAACCCAACCCAATCTATTAGGGACTGACTGCAACTGGATATTCTGAATAATTGACAGTAAACCATCCAACTGCTCCTGCTCAACGCCACCTCTAGGATTACGTCTTAGTGTAGTCATTTCCCAACCCTTAAACATCTTATCACTAACATTGAGATGTCTAAAGGTATCCAAAGCATGGACTCTATGGAAAGTAGACTCGAGCAAATATTCACATATCCAAAGATCCTTCCAAAAAGATGTGTATCGACCATCCACGATCTTGATAGCACATAAATATTGAATATCGATACCTCTACCTTTGAGTTGGATGAACATACGAATAAATCTACTCCATGGACATGTACCAACTCTTCTTGTGAACAAGGATCTACACCCACCATCTAGATCATACAAGGATTTTATAATACAATCCCACAAAAAATCACGGCAATGATAAAATCTCCACCACCAACGTAACATCGTAGCTCTATTAAAGGAAAAAGGCTTCCTACTCCCAATCCTCCCTCCTTCTTAGTCGCTAAAACTATGTCATATCTAACCTAGTGCATATGTCTCCCATCCAGATCTGCACCCCAAAAAAATCTCACCCTCAAAGTCTCTAAAGAGGTAAGAACCAAAATATGAGTAAGGAAAACCAACATCAAGTAACTGCCTAACGACCCCAAAACAAACTTCACCAAAGTTAGCTTTCCTCCAATAGAAAGGCATTTTGCCTTCTAACCCGAGATTCTAGTCTGAAACTGATCAAAAACAGAAGTCCAAGTAGAAATACGAGTCATTTTCTAACCCAACGGAACACCAAGATGAATAAACAGGAGCTCAGTCACATCACATCCAATCTTGTCAGCAACTCTAGAAACCTGGGAAAAAGGAACACCCAATATAATTAATTTACTTTTTAGCAAATTAATTTTAACCCTAAAGCCATAAAAAAGCATCGGAGAATGCAAATGAGATGGTTCATATTCTCTAGATCCTAAGTTAAAACTAGCATGACATCTTATGCATAGAAAATATGAGAAATCTCAGTCCCTTTAATAAAAATTCCCCTAAACACATTATTCAAACGATCCCTAATAAGAGAAACATGTAATCTATCCATGTATAAAATAAAAAGAAAATGAGAAAGATGGTCTCAATGACTCAAACCACGATGAAACTAAAACTCATCAGTAGGCGATCAATTCACTAACATCGCAGCCCTAACATATGCCAATAATTCTTAAATCAAGCCACACAATCTGGTACCAAATCCCATGATATGCATGACCTCTAAAAGATAATCACATGATAAAGAATCATATGACTTCTAAAAGTCCACCTTAAAGAACAACAAAGAATTTTAGACGCCTTGCTCCAAGAAACCAGTTCGTTAAGGAGGAATTGACCGTCTAGAACTTGCTTACCTTTAACAAAGGCATGTTCTCCAAGCTAACAAGACTTCCAATCACCTCCCCAATTTATTAGCTAAAAGTTCACCAATAATTTTATATTGGCAACCAATGGTGCTAATAGGTCTAAAATCTTTCCTAGTATTCAGGTTGCTAAATTTTAGGATAATAGTAAAATAAAAGCATTACACCCCTTCGGAATAGAGGAATAGTGAAAAAAACTACATGACAAACGCCTCTACATCAACAACTACAAGAACCTAATGTCGTTTCAGGAACCCAAAGGTAAAACCATCGGGGCATGGGGACTTTGTAGAACCATAATCCCAAAGTGTCTTATTGATCTCCTCCCGAGTAAAAGGAGACTACAAAAAATCAATTTGCAAATCCAGAAAGTGTTAGAGTGGCAAGCATCAATCGAGGGTCACCAACTGTAACATCCGAATCTTTGAGGTGGGAATTTTAGAGTAATTTCTTAGTTTTAGGAATGCTATGACATGGTAGAGGTATTACCACGATGTAGCATGGCCCACATGAGACATATATCTCATTGAGACGCCACAACGTGACACTATTTTGGTCACGACGTGGACCATGCCATGGGAAAACCCAAACTTTTCGGGCTTAGGCCCTATATAAGGAAAGTGATAGCTAGGGTTTTCTCTATGCTCATCCTACATAACCCCCCAACACCTTGAAGCAAACACTAATCCCTTTTCCTCCATTTTTGAGCTCATTTTCATCTTCTAGGTGATTCTTGATGGAAGAAGAAGGTCCTTGTGGTGTAGAGAGCATCTTGGCAAGCTTAGAGATTTCATTTGAGCACCTACTTGACTTTTGTAAGTCATCAAGATTTAATCTTTTTGGGTATTTTGCTATGGATCTAGATTTGTTGCATGTTGCAAGAATAGCATAAGATACCAATTGAATATATGGGTAAGTAACTGGATGACTATGAGAACATTCTAATACTACTTAAGAAGAACTAAAAGAATGTATATGAGAAAATTAGTTTAGAATAAAATCTTCATGTAAAGAGCTACATACGATTTCGACTTCAATACTTATAGATATAATTATGAATTATAAACGGATTTTGACTTCGTTATTGAATAAAGAGTAAGTTTAATTAGAATATTGTAACGCCCGTAGACCCGAGCTAGTCAATTTAGAGATAATAGGGGTCGAAAATGATTTTTAGACAAAATATTATTTAGAATAAATAATCTTAACCAAGTTTTATAATATGTCTCAAGGCTTCTGTACATATAAAGAACATTGAAATCCGAATTATAACGAAGAAGTTATGGCCCGTCGAAGTTTTACGGCAAAACCGGCATGGCACCGGGAGACGTAAATAATGAATTTTTGATAAAGTACTTTTTAGCCTTATTGATCCAAATAAAATTTGTAGTATATGTTAAACCGAGAACATACAAAAAAAGAACGCCCAAATCTGACTTCGTATGAGGAAGTTATTAATTTTCTAAGATTTAGCATAGCAGTGCACAACTCAAAACTTGAATTTTAGTTCGAGCGGTTTTTGGCCTATGCGACCTAAATGAGAATTGAATATCTCATTAATAGGAACTCAACGGTAAAAAGACAGACGAAAACAGAGTCCGTATGTAGAAGTTATGAATTTCACGCGGACATTTAACAATATAATCTCCTCGTACTGTTAAATTTAAGATCGGCCGCGAATTAGCCAACGGAGTCAAAATGAAAGTTGTAGATCTTATTTTTACCTACGCGTGGATATAAAGAACGTAAAAAATGGAGGTCGTATGTGAAAGTTATGGATTTTAGAAGTCGGAAGTGTGTTGTGCGAAAATGGGTGATGTGGCACAATCTTGGCCATTGCTTTCTCCCCAAGTCTTGCCACTAGATGGTGACATGTGACACCAAGTTCAGCCATTTTCACCCTATAAATAGAACATCTCCCACCCTCATTCTATTCACACCTTTCCCATTCTTTCTTCTTTTTAGTCTCTCTCTAGAACCTCTCTCTAGCCCCGAAACCCCCCGAAAATCCTAGGGAACCTCCCTAGCACGAGGCGGAAACCCCGGAGTGCTCGACTGCTCCGAGAAGAAGAGCTATTCAGCTTGGGAACGCCGCACCAATCAAAGCCCGGTTTTCTATAAAACCCGTTGTAAGTGAGCTACGCCTACGCTATTTTTAATATAGTTTTTATTTAATTATAGTAACGTTATTAGGAACTTATAATAAGTATTTGGGCTATTATTATGAGTTATATAAGTATTGTTTAATGCTTATATAATAGTAATAATAACTAGACTATTAATTAGTCTCGACAAATAATAGACTAAACTCTAGTGGTAATAATACTAGGTTTCGTCGAAGGAAATTATTTTTAAGAAGCGAAGCGTTGTCTGAGTTCGGAATCACCACCTTTTCAGGTGAGTGCATAGTCCCTTTCATGAACATGATTTTAATACAAGTATCGATTGAAGTATTAAATATATGTTTATGTGCGAATTATTTGATGTTGCCTAAGATACTTGTTAAAGAACATACCTGATTATATATGCTGATTTAGGATAAAGAGTAAACCTAAATTAATTATGAGGAATATTGGGTAGTGTTTTCTTACGAATACGAGTGAATTATACTCAGAGAATAAAAACTTAGTATATGTCATTGATCCGGGAGCATGGATTAGACATAGTCATTGTCCCTAGTCCGAGAGTATGGATTAGGCATAATCATTCATCATTAATCTGAGAGTATGGATTAGCCATTCGTCCCTAGTCCGAGAGTATGGATTAGGTAAAGTCGTTCATTTCTGATTCGGGAGTATGGATTAGGTAAAACAGCTAATCTTAGGTCCGAGAGTATGGATAGTCTCATTGTGAGGATCGACGGGGTGGGATAAGAGTTGTTTATATATATGGTGAAATTGTATATTTTGTGAGTTTTAAACTATATATATGGTATAACATTGTGGAATTGAAATCCCTATGTACTCACCAGGTTTCCCAACCTGACCCACTCAGGTTATTTATATCACAACTGTTGATATGAAGTCACATTACACTGAGAGATTAAGGAGATATAAATCACTAGTGATAATGAATGTAAATTATGTTTATGCTTATGTTTCTGTATTGACGATGACATCCCAAATGTTTTAAAATAAATAAAAATACTTTTCTTCGGAAGTGCTTTGATAACGTATTTATCATGTTTTACTAGGAACGAATTTCGCAACATTTCTATTAATAGAGATACTCTGATTTTTATAAAGCATAAACAAAATCGGTCTTTTCTGGCCGTGAAAATGGGTATGTCACAAATATGGTCTAAGAAAAACATAATGACACAATATTCTACAAAAATTAGAATGCACTACTACTTTAGAGTTTGAAATCAAATATGATTGGATGAATGAGTTCATTGACAAACTATGTTGATTTCTGCCATTCAAGGATCACATAGAAATCTTTGTGACTTCTAGAGTATACTTAATGAAGCTAAGAGACTCTATATCAAGAAAGAACACCAATCATATTCTTCAAGATATTTAACTATACTTACATTAGATTCAAATATATAGATGATAATATTCACAAAATTTAAACAAATTAAATTTAGTCATACCCATTAATAAAGTCTTTCTTTTAAACTAAGTATGAATGGTCACACTTCACCTTTAAGACTTTATTATTCTAGAAATTGGATTTTGATTTGGATTTAGTATTTTGATATTGGAGCATTGTAACAACTATTGCATAATGTTTTGATATACTAGGATATGACCATCACATTAATACTTGTTGTGTTCTATATTAACATGTTTAATCCATAAATAATCTTATTATTCTAAAAGTTCATAGTTGGTTATATTTGTGGGAGCAATTATAAAGTAAGACTAATATGAATTGGATTGGTTGACTATCACTGGATGAAAGTATGCAAGTGGTTGTAACCAAGATTTATAGGTACTTGTCATAGAACTGGTATTGAACTGACCCACATCAAGATCACCTCATGGATCGTTGTTATGAGTGATACTTAATTAAAAGGTACTATCTTTGTTTCCTTAACACTTGAGATACTTAGTGGGACGTAAGTATAGGGAGTGTTATGCTTAGATATGTTGATCCTTAACCACATAATTATAAAAGCCATTTTCAGGTATGGTGTTAACTATGCAAGAGGCTTATGTAGTCAAGATATGATTTCTTCCTCCTATGTGTTGAGAGTTAGAAATATAAGGTGCCTTACCAAAAGTTAAACACCAGATGAGATTGATTGCGATTCGTATCTCATGTTCAACATGATGTTTGTGACAAAGGGATAACTGGTAACTTACCTTATACACCAATTGAAACTTTAAGCTTATAGGGAATTGGATGTTGATAAAATGGCACAAAGTTGTATGTTGTTAGGGGAGATGAAATGGTGTTATACGTTCACCATTGTCTATATTAATCTAACATGATGGTTCTAGAATTGCTTCGTTTGCTTAATTATTGAACAATTATAATTCACCCATTCTACCTTTATTTAATTTCAATTAATCCCAAATTAATTCCAGATTAATTCCGATTAATAATTAATTAATTCTAGTTGATTTCTCATTAATTTATTAATCATATAAATTAAAAAATCAATTATTTTAACAATTGATCTCATAATAATTTATTAATCACATAACAAATTAATAAACCAACAGTCTTTTTCCAATTAATATATTAATCATATAATATTTTAACAAATTATTTCCTCATAATTTCCAATTAGTTTATTAATCATATAATAATCTAATACATCATCATCTCTCTATAAATGTCATTTGAATCAAGTTCTAGTTATGAGGGAAACCTAAAAAGAACTTTGCTTCTAATTACAAGATTATACCAATTTAGTTCCTGGCTTAGACACCTTAATCCAACAGTATTCCACTTGGAAAAGTTTGTAACTATAATTTCAAGTATAGACCTTGAACTAAACAGCAAAGAGTGTTTTCCAAAGCTAATTTTGAACTCTGATTCAAATCAAACGTTGGCCTTAAGATAAGTGATCAACTATTCTTTCGTTTTGCAAGATATCATATAAACTAAGTCATGCATTAAATGATCAGCATCATGTTCATTTATTTGTTTCCCGATTTCCTGATTTATGATCAATTTAGGCAACAAAATCAAATGCATCAATTTAGTCCGAACCAGACGCATGGTTATCATCGATTAACTCAAATCACTGAGGGGCCCACATATATCGCTTTTCCTTATTCATGCAAAACGAACGAATTACATTGACTATATAGTCATACAGCTTACATATCAAATCACACATGGAATAACCCTTTATCAAATCAAGTTTCGAGATGTTTTTGAGCAAACCAATGCACAACTGATTTGTAAACTATGAAACTATATATCTCTTCTTTAAGAATAGAATATATTATCGTCTTAGAATTACTTGTGATTAAAATCCATGAATCAACCTCTAAGCATGAGTTTATCCAATACTTAAAATATTTATTTTCAATGTACTCATGAATATTATAGCAAATTGCAATGTCTTAACCTCAATCAACAATCTACAATCAATTCATGACGATCTTTATTTGTTGCTTACTTCCAAAAGTTTAAATGATTGTGGAATTTTGAATAATATTTAAATTACTTAGGGAAGTAAAACATGCAAAGTGAAACACTACAATAAATTAATTAACTATAGCATCATGCTTATTGATTATAAATAAATCCATATTATTTAATCATAATAAAAATTACGAACTTATTCATTTTATAATGTTTCGAGTAATCAACTAACCACTTGAATTAGATAACATCAGCACTGCCATGTCATGAACATGGATACTATGCCTCTCAATGCCCTTCCTTTATGAACAAATCAACCGGACATTACTCAATGATACTCATTTCACAATTCCAAATTCTTCTTCTTATTTAAGATGTAGTGGAATTTGATCTTTACATGCATTGTCCTTTTGTGATGTCGAGGTTCTAAAGTCACAAAGACTGAGCCTTCGATATTACATAATGTTCCACTGGAACTTGTAACTAGAAACAATTCCATAGTTATGATGTCTCAAATTCAAGGTACACTCCTTGAACACTTCTTTGCATTAAAGTTTCCAACTCACTTGTAGATTTTACAAACATATCCTATTATGGAAACATTTCCATATTTCTATATGGCCATCAATTTTGATCAAGAGTCATCTCAATTCATAATGTGTCACTATAGTCCTCAAATAATGTCATACGTCCAACTATCCACAAGTAACCAGTCTTTGGTAAACCTCATAATGTTCTTGACAGTTGTTTAACAATTTCAGTCACATGCAATTCTAATCCTTTTCACACAAGGCTAAAAGCATTTGAAAAATAGAATAATCAAATATTATAGCATATGTAATCGATCCTATATCTGAAGCATATGAGACTCAACTCATTATTATAAGGGTCTAATATTTGTATAATTATTTGCTATAATATTTCCATAAATCTTTTGATTTGTAACGAAGTATAAACACCCTCTCCCTTATGTCAATTATAGCAAAAAAAAATTCGAACTTTCCAATTTGCAAAAACAGAGGCGTTGTTCCCTATGAACAATATTGTCAACATACAATACCAGCATAACAATTATGCTCCTGCTAGCTTTAACATGTACCCAGAAATCAACTGGACTTCTAGAAATCAATACCCTTTGACTTTATCATGGAATTGCAGTTTCCTATTTTGTAATGCTTCGTCAAGCCTATAATTAGACTTATTAAGCTTATGCACTATATCTGGATAGTGTATATGTTCAAAATCTTTCAAGACGTGATCAATATATCTCCTCACAGTTCAAACAATTCCTTTCCATTCCTCACAATTTGAAATATGAAGAGGGATGTCGTAATCATATTGTGAATTTGAGAATGCAATTAATACAAACAATATTTGTATTGATCTTTATTAGATCTTTAAAATTTACTATAAAAAGTATTTCATCAAAACCATTTTCATGAAGTAGAGTGAAACCCTTTTGTCACCTAGATTCGAAGGGGCATACATTCTTATCCATGTAGAATTCTCATTTTCAACCTACGGTTATAAGACAAGGTTTAGGACAAACCAAAATCACATTTAGATCTCCTTCATGGACTGAACTTTGCTTAATCAAAATTTCTTGCCTTATGGAAGCTTAAAAGGCCCACCAGTGCTTCCATGTTGTTAGCAGCTCGCCCATATTGATCAGTGTACTTTCACTAACTAACGTGCTTAGCCTTTTGTAGTTTAATGAAGAACATAGGACTCATAGGCGTTGCCAAATCAAGTGGAAGTGCACAAAAATTAGAATGTGTCAATAAACACAATAGGTTATCAACCTCAAGTCCCATACTAGTGATATCTAAAAGGATCATTGTCACTTGACTCTTGAAACTTTCAAGATCAATATGACTCCCATTGACTTCTTGACAAATAATTTTCTCTAAAGAAACATTCCTTGATGAGATAAAACCAATATTCAAAAGTTTGTGCGAATTTCTGAAAAAGAAAACACTTTATAAAATAGGTCTCAGTTTATATTTGTTTCCCAATCAATGAAAACATCACAACTCCAATTCTAAATGCACTAGAGTAAGAAAACAATATTACTCCATATATTACGAAGTGTTATCATCCTTCTTAGTTTGGAATGAGTTTCAAGATAAGATTCATAGTTACTAGAGCATGGCTCTAAAACTATATTTGGAATGAAGCACGACCCATCTATGATTGAACCATTTCCAACAATGTTCAATTCCTATTCTTAGTCATACAATTGAAATAAGATGTTCTTGGAGGATTAATTGTGATACAATTCCACAATTACTAAGATGATCATAATATATGACACTAAAGCACTCTCTTTTCTTTTCTTAGTGAAGAATCTTTTATCCTTTTGCCTAATAGATTCTTCCATTCATTCTACTACTCTTTGAATATTTTCAAAGTATCAGAATTATGTTTAATCTTATAAACATAATCATATTTACTAAATGATTAGTAAATCATGAAGAATAGAGTTATTGTCCCATGTGGTGGATATGAAGATTCCATGTACTAGATCCATTAATCTTTCACTTGCCTCACATAAATATGTGAACAATGAATTAAGTATTGATTTTCCGATGAACAAGATTCTCATATATTATACAACTCGAATTGTATGAAACCAAGTATCTTTCTAGTTAGTGATAAGATTTCTTTTCACTTGGTTAATTATGACAACACCACAAGTGATATTATAAGAATCAAATCCATTATTAATATTGTTATTATTAGAAACATAACCAACACTTTCATTAATGATATTTCAAGGAAATAAGATAAGGTAACTATGTATACCAAAACTTCGCTTTATTGTTAAAAAGAAAATTGGAACTCGTCCGTACAATGCATAAATTGAAAAATTTTATTTCTAGACATCTCCGAAGAGTAATAGAAATCTATTAAATTATCCTAACTCGCTAGTAGTAGCTCCAAATTCTGACCATCGAACCATGCGACAAAAGTCCATTTCTCACGATCAAATTTAGCTCACTCTACTTAAGCTTCCTTCTTTCTCTTAGATTCTGCAATACCATCAAAATGTGATCATCACATTATGTATTAAGAGTCTAAGAATAAGAATTTATGGAGTTCGATAATGGATGTACCTGAAGTAGAGTCACACAACTTGACTTTACTATCTTTAAGATCTTTCAGGTATTTCGGGCAACTTCGCTTCCAATGTCCCTTCAATTGGTAGTAGAAACAAGTGGACTCTTTGGGTTTTAACACATGGAACAATCATGGAACAAGCCTTTCTCTTTACCAGACAATCAAACACTTTGATCTTGGACGATCCCTTTTTATTGGGAAGAGAAATCTTTTCTGGAGCACCTATGTTACCAATGCCAATGTCCATGAAACCTAGGAATTAGACCCTATAAGCATTTCTGCTTCAACAACCATCAACATATAGGTCAGATGAATTAGGGTCACATCAAGATTCATCATATGAAAGTTCTTAACAAACTGGCCTTATGACTCAGAAAGAGAAAGGAACCAAATCATTGGCTTGCACCTTTGTGAATACGATACCCATTCTCTCTAATTTGTCAATGTACGATTTCATTTTCAGAACATGTTCACACACATAATTTCTATCTTCATGTTTTCATGCCAATAGGGATTGAGTAGTTTCATATCTTTCAAGTTGTAACATTGGGAGGGTCATAAGAGGAAGGGATGGAGGAGTTGAAGGAGGATGACGTTCAATTCCATCATTTCCTAAGGAAGGGAAAACAATTCCACCTTGACTCGCATGTGGAAGACCATCTCCAGAAGATTAAGGAAAACCATTTCCAGAAAAACAAGGAGGACCATTTCTATCTTCATAAGACATCTAAAGTTTGGGAAAAGAGAGAATTCAAGTTAGTCGATTTTAATCCTTAATTATTAACCTAAAATTTAAATTAAGTCTAGGATCCATATTTTTATTTCATAATATGAAGAGGCATGTCGTAGTTATATCACAAAACTATTTTAGGTAAGTGTAACATTTCACCAATTTGAATCACATGAAACTCCTAGATCTTTTGAGATTCATTGAATCTTATCAATGGCATGTTTAATCTTGATTATGATCTTACCAATTATGATTGGGATGCCAAGGATCACAATTAATATTTGAATAACAATGCAAACCTGGCTAAACACCGTCGATCAATTTATAATCTCCCATTGATGTGTCGGTTAACCACCAAACTCCATCAATAACTATAAACACGAGTTGTTTCATCGTTTCATCTTTATAGTCCAAAATTAGAATGTCGGTTAAACACACACGCTCCACTGACGACTCATAAAGAAACAATGTGTAACATCCCGAACTTCGCAGGTACATTTCGAATCCCTTCTCTTTTATTAACTGTCATTAGTAGTCCCTAGGGTTGTTTGAGTTGGGCCATGACAACTATAAGTAATAAAGTCGCAACTTTAAGTCGGGAGGGAGTACGATGAGCGTACATAAGGGTACGCTGAGCGTACTAGGCACGCCCAAGTATGTTGGGCGTACACTCATGTATGTTGGGCGTACTCATGTCAGGAGAAAACCCTAATATTTAGGGTATGGGGACTATATAAACACCCTTATAGATCATTTCCTTTGATTATCCTCAGCCTTCACTGCCTACATTCGTTCTCCCCAAACCCTAGTTCTTCCTTTGTGTGTTTAAGCTTATTTGGTGTGTTTTTGAGTGCTTCAAGAGGAAGGTATTGCTTCAAAGTGTTGTAGAAGAGGATCAAGTTTGTAGATCTAAAGTTAGTTTGTGCTCAAGAAGCTCCAAAAGGTATAAAGTTCCACACTTTATACAAATATGCTTAGATCTCACCATTTTACTTTATTAGAAGCATTCCTTGTCCCAAAGCCATAAATTGGTGCATGTTGTGTAGTGGACGAAAAGAGTTGTCCTTCCAGGCTCTTGAAGGGACCTTAAGTGATAAAAACAAGGTCCCATTAGTTGTAGGTGTCCCTTGAAAAGAGAAATAAGGTCTTAATGGATTAAGACCGAGAATTTAGAACTTTATGGATGTCCAAAGTGATAAATTTCGAGACTTTATGAGTCCTATGCACATTTGGTCATTGGATCTGGAGTTTGGGCTTAAGTGCTTAAGCCATTAAGCACTTATTAGGGTTTTGATGAAACCCTGCGTACGCCCAACGTATGAGTCAATGACCCCGTTTTCCAATCAACACGAGGCTCGTGTACACCCCGCGTAGCCTTGGGGTACGCCCAACGTACTCCTTCTATGGACTTTTGGTAATTTGGGCTTTGGGTTTGGTTGGGCTAGTAAGGTTTGGGCCTTTGCTGGACTTGGTAAATAAGATGTTTTGGTCTATTTAGTGGTAGTGGATCATGGGGTTAGGCCCAATAAGGAGGTTGGGCCCAATTTGGTAAATTGGGCCAATAGTGGACTTATGTGTATGGACTTTCAAGTTAGGGAATTGGTGTGGGACCTTGGCCCAACAAAAGGGAATGGACTTAATGAGTTATGAGGACACATAGCCAAGGGAGTAACTCCGAGTATTAACCTAGTATTTATTATTATTATTATGTGACGGTTCGGGATTCCCGGTGAGATAGTAGTCAAAGATTTGTAGTATTTCAGCACTACTTGCAAGGTGAGTTACCTTATTATACTAAGGGCTCTAAGGCTCCAAGCCCGGCCCATTGGATATGTTATCCTAGAAGTGTTAGATGTTGAGTATGAGTTAGTGTTGCATGCTAGTGGTTATGCCAGTTAGGTAGGTCTGTAGGACTACCTGTGTTGTTATATGATTATCTGCATGCTTAGTAGTTATGTTATATATCGATATATTATGTGGGGTCGGTTGAGGTGACACTGCTTCGTGCGGTAACCAACAAACCCGGGAGCGTTCCAGATACGAGCTGAGGGCCAGGCGGGGCATGCCAGACTCGTACTGTGGGCTCGGGAGCATTCTAGATACAAGCTGAGGGAGACTCGTACTGTGGACTCGATGGAAATTCGGATGTGAGCTGTGGGCCCGAATGGCAATCCAGACTCACACAGTGGACCCAGGGGTAATCCAGTTTGTAAAGCTGTAGACCCTGCACATGCTGTTATTTGTATATGTATTATGTGCAGTGTATCGGTATTTTGGGGAACTCACTAAGCCTCAAGCTTAAAGTTTCAGTTTATTGTTTCAGGTACATCAGGGGATTGCGGCAAGGCTAGGGCGTGATCGTATAGCTCCTCATATTTATGTTTATGTTTCTGGGATACTCTGATATTATACATTTTGAAAACAATTTTTGTAATAACTAATGGTTTTTGGATTGTTTGAAAAGTTTTAAATAGGCTTGAATTTTTGGGTGTTACAAGTTGGTATCAGAGCCTTGGTTTGAGTAATTTGGAGGAACACTCGTGTAACTCCAGTCTCAAATCAAGGAAAGGATTTTCAAAATGATTTTTTCAAAAGGTTTTCAAAATAAGCAAAGGAGGATGCAAGGTGTACGATCAGCCTGAGCCAGTAAGTAGATCCCAAAATACCCTACGGTTGTGTGATTACATGATATGTTAGAATAGCATGCTAGTACTAGGCTAGGGATCTCAGGAATTACATGATAGAATTACCTAATTACATGATGCCTGCTAGCCTAGGGTTTTCTCTATATGGATTGACATCATTACTATAGTTGCTTGTGTATGCATCACGGTTGTATATAATTAAGATCTTATATCCTAAGAATGTTTGATTTAGCCTTATGTTCTGTTCTTATTAATTGGGGCATAGGGTAGGATTGGATATTCGAAAGTCTATAGGGTCCAGCGTTATGTATGGCTAACATACATTAGTGCTACAGGGTTGGTAGAAATTTAATAGATGGGTGGGTTGTGCAAGGCCGGAGGGTCAGTTATGAGATATTTAGCATTCCTCTAGGAGCAAGGATTGAGCGCTCGCTATGTTTATATATATATATATATATATATATATATATATATATATATATATATATATATATATATATATATATATATATATATATATATATATATATATATATATGGTTAGGGTGTTGTGGTGATACTTGAGACAAATATGGGTAGGTGTGGAAGGTAGCATGGGCCCGTACTACTGAAAGCACAGGACCCATACGCGTAGCAAGAAATTCACAACCCCTAGGGTTTGTCGGGAGTTGATTCCCAGTTCTTTTTGGGTGTTACAAGTTGGTATCAAAGTGAAGGTCGAATATCAGAAACCCTCAGGTCTGCTCCAACAGCCCGAAATACCTGAGTGGAAATTGGAGATGATTACTATGGATTTCATTACCAAATTACCCAAATCTCCGAGTGGGTACGATACCATTTGGTTAATTTTCGATCGATTGATAAACTCCGCTCACTTCCTACCGATCAAAGAAACGTTCAAAATGGAAAGACTCACGCGAATCTACATTCAGGAAATAGTTCGACTGCACGGTGTGCCTGTGTCCATTATCTCCGATTGAGATAGCAGTTTTACCTCAAGATTTTGGCAGTCCCTACAGAAGGCTCTTGGAACTAAGTTAGACATGAGCGCGGCTTATCATCCTCAGACAGATGGGCAGAGTGAGAGAACTATCCATACCTTGGAAGACATATTGAGAGCATGTGTCATTGATTTCAGAAAGTCGTGGGACACTCATTTACCTTTGGTCGAGTTCTCATATAACAACAGTTACCACACCAGTATCAAGGATGCCCCGATCGAAGCCCTCTATGGTCGAAAGTGCAGATCCCCTCTGTGCTGGGCCGAGGTAGGGGACACGAAGCTAGCCAAGGTTTGAGTTCCCGATAGTGCTCTCACTGGCCCTAAAATCATCCGTGAAACCACCGAAAAGATCATCCAAATCCGAGATCGATTGAAAGCCTCTAGAGACAGACAAAAGAGCTATGCCGATAAACAACGAAAACCCTTGGAATTCCAGGTTGGAGATCGTGTCCTGTTGAAGGTCTCGCCCTGGAAAGGCATGATACGCTTTGGGAAGCGCAGGAAATTAAACCCAAGGTACATCGTACCTTTTGAGATCCTCGCTAGGATCGGTCCAGTAGCCTACAAACTCCGATTACCTCATGAACTTAGCAACATCCATCCTGTATTCCACGTCTCTAATCTTAAGAAGTGCCTATACGATGAAACCCTTGTGATCCCTCTTGATGAGATTGAAATCAACGAAAATCTGAACTTCGTGGAGGAACCAATTAAAATCATGGATCGAGAGATCGAACGAACAAAGCAAAGTCGCATCCCGATAGTGAAGATTCGCTGGAACGCCAAACGAGGACCCGAATTCACTTAGGAGCGTGAAGATTCAATGAAACAAAAATATCCGCATCTCTTTCCAAATCCATGATTTGTATCTTAATTCTAAATTTAGGGACAAAATTTCCTCTAACGGGGGGATGATGTGACAACCTGAAATTTATTCCGTCACTGTAACCCACATCCGTTAATAAAATTTATTTTTATTAAATTTTTTCCGATAAATTTTGAGTTAAGTAAATCAATTAAGATTTTTGTTGCATTTTCATATGCGTCAGAGAGCAATAAAATCACACGAAATACCCTCAATTTCCCTTGGAAAGTTTTTAGTTCATGACCAAGTCGGGTTACGACCATTTAATCGGGTACAACCATAAACTCCGTTTGATGTCGGGATTGGGTGGATCCCCACCTTGTCGTAAACTCAACCCTATATAAGGGTTGAGTGGTCTTCATTTGAACCCTTTTCACAATCTAGGAACTTTCTCTCTCTATAAATCGGGTTTTGATCGAAAAACGCCCCTTTCAAGCTTCACAACAGTAAGTAAACCCTCCTAGCTTATTGTTTTGCTTAGTATACTTGCAAATTCGTGGTTTAACCACCCAAAAACCCCAAGAACATGGGTTTATGGTTTGGGAACATCCCAAAACCGTAAACACCCTAAAAGGGGGTTTTGATGCCCCAAAACCCTTCCAATGCTTGGCTAATGACCTAGAAACTTGCATGAATGATCTTAGAACCCCAAGACATGAAAAGAGAGGAGTAAACATGAGTTTACGGTTGGAGATTATCCTAAAACCGTAAACACCTTTTTAGGGTGTTAAAGTGCCCTTAAACACCTTCTATGACTTGAATGAGTGGCTAGAACCTTGCAAGCTTACCCTAGAAGCACCAAACCATGAAAGAAAGTGACAAACATGATTTACGACCGTAAATGCATGTGTTTACGATGGTAAACTCCAAATTAAGGCCATTTCAAGCTCCAATCACTTCCTAAGCCTTTGATTCAACCCTAGGACCTTTCCTTGTGAAGCATGAGACCTTGGAACACCCAAATGCACCATTCACATGAGTTTACAGTTGTAAACTCATGGGGGATATAGTCTTGAAACCGTAAACACCCCTAAGGCCACCACTTGAAGAGTAAACTCCATAATGAGGCCATACACTCCTTAGATGCAACCCGTATCACCCTTAACACTTGGAATAAAGTGTTTTCACGCATTAGAGTGTATTTACTTACTTAATTAGTGATTAAATACCTAATTAGATACAATTATGTATCGCTTCTTGTCACATAGGATCCTCGCGTGTGTTCAAGTCCTCGATTGACACCTAGCATCCTACCCGACACATCCATTCATTCCACTCACTGCAGGTGAGTTCATACCCCTACACTTTTCCGAGGTTTTCATGTTTTCAGGGGGGAATACAAGCAAAAATCATAAAGGATTTCGTAATTTAAAAACTGATGTAATTATAACGATTTTCTATCAAACTTTTAGATACCTTTATCCCTTTTGTAATATGTGGAGCATAAGGGACGATTTTCTATCAAACTTTTAGATACCTTTATCATAACTCAGTAATAATGGTTTTCACTATTTACTACATTCTTTATCAATGAAACTGAAGTATTTTCACAAGATTTAATAACCAATTTTTCCTTACAAAACATGCTAATGAACTCACCAGCTTTATGCTGATATTTATATAACTGCTTGTATTCTCAGGATCACGTTAGACAGGTATCTCGCGTACTTTTGGAGAAGACGGAGCATAGAAGTCTCGTCTTTACTTTTCTTTATACTAATGTACTTAATATATGTATAATCTTCACTTTCAACCAAATGTAAATATTCTTATGTAATGTAATGGTTGTGTGTACCATGCTTACTATGTACAATGGTTGTGATACTATGCATGACGTCCTCCGCCCCAGAATGTTTCCGTCGTCGGTTTCGGGGTGTGACAACTCTGGATCAGGATCAGGATACGGTGGCCAGGTGGGGCCAACAGCACTTGAGCATGTGGTGCAGATGGATACAGAGGAGTTAGATGCTAGGATTCGAGAGATCCTACATGATAAGGTTCCTGCTATGTTCCGGGCGCAGCTACCAGAGATGTTTGGGTCTATTAAGACCGCTATGGTTGAGTACTTTAACGAGTGTTAAGCAGCCCTTGTAGAGACGGTTGCCACTGCATTTGCATCGGTTGTAACAACGGCATGAAGAAGTAGAGCTAGTTGGGGCTTCCAGTATTGGGACTTCGATAACACGAAGCCCCCGACCTTCGATGGTACCTAGGACTTGCTTAGAGCTATGAGGTGGTTATCCGACGTGGAGGGCTGTTTCTTCATGTGTTCATGTCCTACTGACCAGAAGGTCAGATGTGCCCTGAACATGCTGAGGCTCGGGCCCAAGGACTGGTGGAGATTGACGACAGGGTCGTACACTGATGATCAGAGAGCCACTGTTACTTGGGAGCAGTTCAGGGACATGTTCTGCGCTCGATACATTCCTCGGTTGAGCGGGAACGATTGGCTCAGGAGTTTTTGAGTTTGAGACAGGAGGGTGAGTCAGTGACAGAGATCACCTGGATGTTCACGGAGAGGGCGATGTTCTGCCTGGAGTTTGCATCGGAGCAGGCTCAGATGACACGTTATTTGAGCATGCTCAAGACTGAAATTCGTCATTTTGTCATCACACAGCGATGCGATACTCTACTGGAGTTACAGGAGGCCGCTAGGCGGCATGAGTTGGAGATTGAGCTGCAGATGAGGGAGTAGCGACAGGCCCGACACAGTCACAACCGGCGCCAAAGCGGTCTAAGACCGCTGATTCTAGGGTTGGGAGCCAGCAGAGCCGCACTTGTGGAAAGTGCGACAAGGGTCATTATGGGGTTTTTCGAGCTGGTACTGGGTGCCACAAGTGTGGCAAGGAGGGGCATTATGCGAAGGATTGTCGCCAACCCGCCACAGTTTTGAGTATGAGGTTGCGTTATCATTGTGATCAGGTTGGCCACATGAAGGCCAACTGTTCATTGCTTGTCGCTAAGCCGGCACCGTCTCCCGCTCCAGCTACATTAAGGATTGCAGATGGGAGGCCAGCTAAGGCAGAGCCTCCGAAGGCTCAGGGGCGTGCCTTCCAGCTTACAGTAGAGGAGGCCAGGGCAACACCAAATGTGGTTGCTGGTATGTTTCTATCCTTTATTTCATTTATTATATATGTTTTATGATTATCCGTTGTACCTGTGAATAGGTACGTTTTTAGTGAATTCCTTGCCTGCTTTGGTTTTATTTGACTCAGGGGCGAGTTGATCTTTCATATCTCAGACATTTAGTAGGGAGTTTAGAGTGCCAGTGGGCGAGCTAGAGTGTCCGTTGCGACTCTCCATCGCCAACGAACACAGAGTTTCTGCTTCTTCGGTCTACCGAGGATGTGAGATGGAGATCTTCGGGGTGTCTTTCCCCAAAGATTTGATTCCGATTCCCATGGGGGAGGTGTGCGTGATTGTAGGGATGGATTGGCTTAGTCGATTTGGTACTATGATAGATTGTGAAGGCCAGCGGGTTGTAGTTCGAACCCCAAGTGGGGGAGAACTGATTGTTTATGGCGAGGGCACCAGGGTGGGTTCAGGGTTCTGTTCAGCTGCCCGAGCTCGGCAGTACATTTAGCATGGATGTGCGGGTTACCTAGCGTACATGGTAGATACGCGGACCAGAGAGCAGGTTTCAGTTTCATAGGTTCCGGTGGTCAAGGAGTTTGCTGATGTGTTCCCGGAGGAGTTATCCAGAGTATCTCCGGAGAGGCTGGTCAAGTTCAGGATCGACCTAGTGCCAGGTGCGGCCCCTATTGCTAAGGCACTGTACTGGTTGACACCACCAAAGATGCAAGAGTTGTCATCACAGCTGCAAGAGCTGCTGGGAAAGCAGTTCATTCGTCCAGGCAGTTCTCCATGGAGATCACCGATCCTCTTCGTCAGGAAGAAGGACAGTTCGCACCGGATGTGCATTGATTATAGGAAGTTGAACAAGTTGAAGGTGAAGAACCGTTATCCACTTCCAAGGATAGATGATCTCTTTGATCAGTTGTAGGGGCATCTCTATTTTCCAAGATAGATTTGAGGTCGGGGTATCATCAGGTCCAGGTCAGAGAGGAGGACGTGGAGAAGACCGCGTTCCAGACTCGTTATGGTCATTATGAGTTCGTGATGATGGCGTTTGGGCTCACCAATGCGCCGACAGTATTTATGGGCCTGATGAATCGAGTCTGCAGACCGATGCTCGATCACTCGGTCATCGTGTTTATAGATGATATATTGGTGTATTCTAAGTCTCGAGAGCAGCACGAGGAACATCTCAGGGAATTGTTGGGAGTTCCGAGACGAGTTTTTATATTTTAAGATCTCGAAGTGTGAGTTTTGGTTACGGGAGGTCCAGTTCCTCGAGCACCTCGTTAACCAGGATGAAATTTTGGTCGACCCGACCAAAATCGAGGCAATCATGCAGTGGGAGGTTTCGAAATCTCCCTCATATATCAGGAGTTTTCTGGGATTGGCAGGGTAGTACCGGAGATTCATACGGGATTTCTCCAAGATTGCAGTACCCATTACTCGTTTAACGAGGAAGGGGTGGATTTCTGGTGGGGCCCTGACCAGCAGAGGGCGTTTGAGACCCTCCGTCGGCGTTTGTGTGAGGCTCCAATTTTGACACTCCCGGAGGGAGTTGAGGATTTTGTGGTGTTCTGTGATGCATCCATCACAATTTTAGGGGCGGTCCTCATGCAGAGAGGATGAGTGATAGCCTACGCATCGCGGCAGCTGAAGCCGCATGAGACGAGATACCCTACGCATGATTTAGAGCTGGGAGTGGTGGCGTTCGCTCTCAAGATATGGAGACATTACCTATATAGGGTCGGTTGTACCATTTACACGGATCACAAGAGCTTGAGACATATCATGGATCAGGCGAACCTGAAGATGAGGCCACGTAGGTGGCTGGATGTAGTCAAGGACTACGATTGCGAGATCCTTTACCACCCTGGTAAAGTGAATGTGGTTGCGGATGCATTGAGTTGCAAGTCAGCTGGGTCTTCCACCCCAGCGATATGTATGAGGATAGGGATGGATTCTATGCTTGTGAGTCTGATCAGAGATGCTCAGGCCGAGGGCATGCGGCCAAAGAACTAGAAGCTGGAGAGGATCAGGGGTGAAAACACCCGGTTTGTGCAGGATAACTGGGATTTATTATCCCGATGCGGTCGGGTATGAGTTCCAATGTCTGGTGGGGTCAAAAAACAGTCATGGAGGAGGCTCATAAGTCTCACTTCTCTATTCACCTGGGGGCCACCAAGATGTACCGGGATTTGAGTTTGAGCTAATAGTGGCCGTGCATGAAGCGAGAAATTGCTTGGTACGTCGAGAGGTGCTTGACATGTAGGATGGTCAAGGCCGAGCATCAGAGGCCGCATGGAAAGTTGCAGCCCCTGGAGATCCACATGTGGAAATGGGAACAGATCATGATGGATTTTATAACCAAGTTGTCGAGAATGACAAAGGGGTTTGATCCTATATGGGTCATCGTGGATCGATTAACCAAGAGTGCCCATTTCTTGGCCATACGAGAGAGTTCGTCGGTCGAGAAGTTGATCGATGTGTAGGTCCGCGAGATCGTGGCTTGCCATGGGGTTCCGGTCTCCATCATCTTCGACCGAGATGTTAGGTTTACCTCCCGTTTCTGGCAGAAGTTCCACGAGGAGCTGCGCACGCGGCTGCACTTTAGTACAACATTCCATCCGCAGACCGACGGTCAGAGCGAGCAGACCATACAGACCATCGAGGACATGTTGAGGGCTTGTGTTATTGACTTCGGTGGGAGCTGGGATTCCCACCTACTCCTTGTAGAGTTTGCTTACAACAACAAATACCATTCCGGCATTGGCGCTCCACCTTTCGAGCTGTTGTACGGGCAAAGATGTCACACCCCGGTTTGTTGGGGAGAGGTTGGCCACAAAGTGATGGGACGGACAGAAAGTCAATTACATTATGATGACAAAATAAACTGTTTGACGATTAATCGTCCCATCCTCAAAGTGTTGTTGGTTTTCCTGTTTCACTGATTTCCTGAGAATACAAGTAGTTTTGAAAAAGTGTCAACAATTAAGTTTGTGAGTTCATAACAGTTTTGTTTGAGGAAAAAACCGTTTTCCTTGTAAAAGCGATAGAGTATGATTTCCAGAAAAACCAATATTTTCTTAGTTAAGTGTGGAATGAATGCTCCTATGTTATGCAATAATGAACTCTAGAAGAACCCATAGATTCCTTCTATGATCACTCAGCGTATATAAGTTACATATAATTTGAGTTATATGAACCGTTGAAGTCTAACAATTCTAGACGAGATGTAGTGTTAATAGAAATATGTTCCAAAGAAAATCCAATATTTTCCTTATAAAAGTTATGTAGTCCTAAATCCCAAGACCGAAAATAAAAAAGTATTTTCCATACTTAAAGATATAAAAGTGATTTTAAATCGGCATAAAACCCTTTTTGATTTGAGAAAAATTCCGTAAACTTTATGTGTTATGAGTTGTCTTTAATCCTAAGACCGAAAGTGTACAAGTATTTTACTATACTTAAGGTAATTCATGTAAGTTTAAATCGACATAAACTCGTTTGATTTAGAAGTAAACCCCTTTTCAAGGTAAACATTTCCATGTAAACTTGAAAGATTGTTAACTACCTATGTGAGTCGCTATAACCATACTATGACGAGAAATAACCTACACAACGTTTTTAGACGTTAAGATACTATGACTCTTGTCACCCGTAGACCTGCAGGTCCCACTGTAGCTAGCAGCAAGGTGTGGGGTGTCAAACCCAATATAGATCTATACACAATTATCACACTCTCCCTACAAGAGACTCTGGTTATAACTTACAGGAATTGGGATCCCGTACTCGAACGTACGGGGAGAGAATTGCCTCACAACCTAAGTTAACTTGTTTACACGTAATTTGATATTAAAACCTCTTCCGTGGAGGAAGTAAAATTACCTTTTCTGAATAAATTAGTGATATGAAATCCTTAAACTGTTACTATTATAATTTATCATGTAGGATATGAAAACCCATTTGTTTTGAGAGTAAAACCTTTTTCATGTAGTAAAATCCATAAACTATGCTTATTGAAGTTTATTATATGTGTTCGGAATGAATAAGTAAGCCTTATCATGAATGACTAAATTTCAGTTTATGTTGTTAAACTAACAAGATAACACATTCAATATTTAGAACTTATGGTTATACACTTTGCTCAACATTTTACAAAGTGTTATGCAAGTTGTAAGCTGTTAACTAGTTTTTAACCTTTCAGCACTGTTTTAGAAAAATCATAAAAAAATCATACAAAGTCAAAAAGTGAATCCGTAAATTCTGAGAGTTCATAAAATGTGTCTAGTTTATTCATAATTTTTATTATGATTTTTGGAAGTCTTTAACTTGTGTTAAAATGTTCATATTCACAGACTGGTCCGAATTCGCTTCTGAAATGATAGGCTGTTTTGCAAAAATCACCATAAATTGTGGAAACATCTTATGGAGATGTACAAGTATTCATTTTAAAGTTATGAACCTAAACTATTTTCACCTAATACAATTTTGAAAACTAAAATGTTTAAGTTGACCAAAACAGTCTGTGATTGGAGTTAAACTTTTCAGAGGAAGGCTGTTAAATGTATTTAGTTGTGTTCTTGGTGTTTTATCTTGTATCCCCCCCCCTTAAAACTTAAGAAAAACCTGAAATATTGGGGCATGAACTCACCTTGAGTGATTTCAGTAGATGGATGATGGAGAAAAGAAGTGTTCAACTCAAGGACACTTGGGAGATGCCTTGAAGATTTGAAGATCTAACACAAATGTGATGATGTTTATGTAAGGTATCTATGATTTGAGTATAAGGAACTGAAATAATCATAAGGAGGATAATATCACTTACCACAAATGAGAGAAAACTTGATGATCAACCCTTAAATCTTGAATTTGAGTGAGAGAGAAGTGAGAGAGAAAGGTGTTTGTTCTTTGGGTGGAAATGAGAGAAAGGTGAGGAGAGATAAGAGTTTTCAGCCTTTGACCAAGAGTGTGGCTGGTCAAATGGTGGGGAAAGTACTCTTGAATGACCAGGTATGGTGGAAGGACAATGGTTGGTCATGGAATGGGCATGGAGGTGGTTGCTTGTGTCATACACTAAGGCAAAGTCAACACTCCACCACAAGATCTTACTTAATAGATTTTATTCTTAAATAAGGATTTCCTTAAAAATATGCTGAATTTATGAATATATGGGGACTTATATGTCGAAATATAAGTTTGGGTGAAAATCCCTCGTTAAAATAATTAAAAACGGGCTTAAAACGGAGTCGTGGTCAAAAACCGAGTGGAAAATGGGAAATCCGAAGTCAGGGCGAGGGTCCGGTCTTAGCAGTCTTATAACCGGAGTGATGTTATGGGTGGGTGTATTGGAACCGAGGGGAAGGGACTTCGGTCCGAGCAGGTACCGCAGGCGGACTCATCCGAAGGGACTGAAGGCGGGGTCAGGTGCGGTGCTCCAGTTGCGGGTGGGGTTCAGCGCTGCGGTCTTCAGCAGCCTCGGTCCTCAGTAGTTCCACTCCTTAGTCATTGCGGTCTGATGGTTACGGTTCCTTAAGGGGACTTCGGTTTTGGTCCTTGGGGCTTTGGCTCAAGGAAGGTTTGGTCCTTATAGAGGGACTTCGGTCCTAAAAGGCTATTTTCCAATGTATTTTCCCGTTTCGAATGGTTTGTCACCAAGTCAAGTGTCGGGATGCCCCAAAAGATTAAAATAAATCAAAAGAGGTTTTGAGAGAGATTTGGGAGAGATTTGACATACTTGGAGAGATTTGGGAGAGATTTCACATTCTTGGAGAGATTTCTCATATAGAGAGAGATTTGGAAGAGATTTCACATATTTGAAGAGATTTCTCATACAGAGAGAGATTTGGGAGCGATTTCACATTCTTGGACAGATTTGGGAGAGATTTTACATTCCTGGAGAGATTTCTCATACAGAGAGAGATTTAGGAGAGTTTGAGTGAAAGAGATTGAGAGAGACTTCTTTTGTGACCTTTTTGAGTGTTTGGCTCTATAATTCATTGTTCGTAAACCTCGTTAAGTCTTGTTATGATTGTTATATGCCCCCAAGGGTCAAGGAATAATGTTTTATCGAGTAGTTTCATCACTTGCCCTGATTAGGGTTTAGAATTTCCGAACACGTGAAACTCTAAGTGATACTTTGTATTAAGATTGCGAGTTGTTCAATAAGAAACATAATGGAAACCCTAATATACAAGGGTTAGATGAATTGACCGGTTTGACTTGTTGACTTTAGTTGACTTTGACTTGGCCAAAATTGACGGTTGTCACAAAGACAAATCAAAGCACCGCGTATCAGAAATTTGAACTTTGGTAAGAAAAGTCAATAGGTATTGATTTCTAGAAGTCCAGTTGATTTTTGAGTACATGTCAAAGCTAGTGGGAGCATAATCGTTATGCTGGTAAGAACATAATTGTTATGCTTGTGGTACCATGATTATTATGTTAAGTGTTGCAAGTTAGCAATGCTATTTATAGGAAACAAAGTTCTAAATTTGCAAAGTCGTAGAATTTGGAAATTGTTTCGCTATAGTAAGAATTAAGGGAGAGGGCATCAATACTTCATTTCGAATCTCAAAGTTTAGATTTAAATTTTAATAGAAGTTAGTCATGAACGTATATGAATGTCATGTTGAAATGCTTCAACATAGGAAATTCTATATATGGAAATATTATAGCAAAAGACTGATCAAGTATCATGTCTTTATGTAAGACATTATGTATCGAATCCCATATGCTTCAGATATAGGATTGATCACATATGTTATAATACTCACTCGCTCTGATTTTCCAAATGCCTATGGCATTAAGAAGGAAAAAGGACCAGAACCGGATATCACTAAAATTATTAAACAACTGTTAAGTACAATCTAAGGGTTACCAAAGATTGGTTGCTTGGGACAGTTGGAAGTATAAGTAATGGATGCACCATATTGATATTATTCTGAATAGATATAATTCTATTTAGAATAAATAGTCATATGGAAATTATGGAAATATTTCCATAATGGGAGTAGGATATTAAGAATCTATGTGTAAGTTAGAAACTTTTATGCAAGAAGGATGTTCAAGGAATGTACCTTGAATGTGTGACTTCATCTCCATGGAATTGTTCCGTAATAAATCTCTAGTGGAATGTTTTCTAATATCATTGGAAAAGTATTTGTGACTTTAGTACCTTGACATTACAAAAGGGTACAGTGCATGTAAGTTTAGACTCTAACAGATTCTAGTAGTGGTAAGAATTTTGTATTCTTACACTTATAATAAGGATTAGGGAATTGTGTAATGAGCATCATTGGAAATGTGTTCAATTGATCTACTTCACAAAGGAAGGAACATATATAAACATAGTGTGCATGATTGGAGAATGTGATGACTATTGTTTTAATTCAAGTATTTAGTTGATTGATCGAAACATTATACAATGATTAAGGTCTAATTAATATGATGATTAAATACCAAGGGTTTTATTTATATTCAAAAGATTGATACCATACTGGATTAGGTTATTCTTGTGTTTCACTTCACATGTTTTACTTCCCGAATAACTAGGTTATTCAAACATCCACAATCGGTCATACTTTGGAAGTAAGTATTGAATTAAGACTGTCATGAATCCATCTGTAGATTATATAAGTGCTTAGACATAGCACAAGTTTGTTGCAATGTTCATGAGTACTCCTGAAATAGGATTTGAGTATTGGATTAAACCCATGCTCATTTGAATCACTTCATGAATTTTATCATGAGTGATTGTGAGACGATAATATCTTATATTCTTGAAACGGAGACATATAAGTTGTTGTTTACAAGTCGGTTTCGCATTGTTAATACATAAACGCATCGGTAACTTGATGTTATAAAACATATTGTTATCTGTAATTTGATGAGTAAATAGTACAAGTATATGAGTCAACGTTTATCCATTCTTTTTTCCCTAAAGGAATAAAAGCGATATATGTGAGCCCCTCGATGATTTAGTGATGACACCCTAAGCGCTTGGCCAAGTCTAGACTAAGTTGATGTGTTTAATTATAGTCTGTAGTCAGTCGTCATAAATCAGAAATCGGAAACCAACACATGGATCGAGAGAATGATTATAATCTATGTCTCATTCCATACGATATCTTGTAGAACGGAGGAATATTTGATCCCTTATCTAAGGGCATGTCATTGACCGGTTCAAAGTTCGACAGCAACTTTTGGTAGCTAAAATTTGCTAGTCAATTTGGTAATTATACATGCAACTGTAGTTATTAGACTTATCCAAGTGGGAGACTGTTGGATTAGGTGTCTAAGCTCATAACTATAATTGATATAAACTTGAATTCATGGTAGCAATGTCCTTTTGGGTTGCCTTCTGTGACATCCCCATTTTCACGGCCAGAAAAGACCAATTTGTTTATGCTTTGTTTTATAAAATCAGAGTAATCTTTTAAAGAAAACAGTTGCGGAATTTGTTCCCAAAACGAAATATGATAAAAATTATCAAAGCATTTCCTTAAAGAAATGTATTTTCATTATATAACAAAATCTCGGGATGTCATGTTCAATACAGACCAAAAGCATAAACAGAACAAAATAGACCTTACAACAGTTATTCATAACTATTGGCCTATAATCCAAAATCTCTCGTCAAGTCCACCAACTTATACTCTTGTGCCATTACCTGTAATGCAAAGAAAACTGAGTGGGTCAGGCTTGGGAGCCTGGTGAGCAAATAGGGTTTTCAACCCACAATAATATAATTATTATATTCAACCATTAAACAATCAACTCAATTACTCATCCCTATTATCTTTCTAAGGATTTTACCCTAGGAATTCAACTACCCGTCATTCATTCATTCCTAAGGATTGACCTAAGGAATTAGCACAACTTCCAATGCTACATAAGGCGCATCTGCCAACATTATCCTTTAAGCGCCTCTGCCAGGATTACGTCATACACTATGAGGCGCAACTGCCAGGTTTATGACATTCTCTTTTAGGCGCATCTGCCGACATTGTCTTATAAGCTCATCTGCCAAGATTATCCTATAAGCGCATCTGCTATTATTATGACAATCTCTATTTGGCGCATCTGCCAAGATCACGACATTCACTACTTGGTGCATCTACCGATATTATTCTCAAGCGCATCTGCTAGCATTATGGCATGCTCTTTTAGGTTCATCTACCAAAACTATACTTAAGTGCATCTACTAGTATTATGTCACTCTCTCTTTGGTGCATTTACCAATACTATGCTTGAGTGCATCTGCTAGCATTATCACATGCTCTTTTAGGTTCATCTACCAAAACTATACTTAAGTGCATCTACTAGTATTATGTCACTCTCTCTTTGGTGCATCTACCAATACTATGCTTGAGCGCATCTGCTAGCATTATGACATTCTCTAATTGGTGCATCTGCCAATATCATTCTTAATCATCTTTCATACCTCATCATTTTATCACATACCAACTATCTCATCTACCCATGTTCTACCCAACATATTTGTAGATATAAAATACATATACAGTTTAACTCATTTAAAAACTATATAAAACATTCATTCCATACTCATATCAAATAAACAACAATATATAAACACATAGCACGTATTTTATAACAAATACTTCATACTTATGTGTTAGAAGAAAGTAACCACACACTCTCCCAAACATATAATTAATACATTCAAACAATACTTGTATTATACTCGTGTTTATGAAAGGGACTATACACCCACACATATAAACAACTTTATATTATACACATAGCATGTATTTTATAGAAAATACTTAATATTTATGTGTTAGAAGAAAGTAACTACACACTCACTCGTATAAACAGCAATATACTTAATACACTCAAACCATACTTGTATTATTATCGTGTTTGTGAAAGGTAGTATACACTCACACATATAAACAACTTTATATATACACATAGAACGTATTTTATAAAATACTTCATATCTATGTGTAAGATGAAAGTGACTATACACTCACTTGATCAGAAGATGATCGGACAGCACTACGACTTGCAGAAGTAGTATTCTTCGGTAGATCTGGAAGATCTCCACAAAAACCGGACTTCTCGTGGGCAGAGCTTCGGCTCGGGAATCGCACTTCACGGTATCTCGGGAGCGTAAAACTTCCTTCTTAACTTGGATATGAGATCCGGGGTGTCGGGATGGCTTCGGGGGTTTACATGCAGAGCTTCGGCACAAAAACGAGGAGAAATGAGCAAATAAGCCCGGAACCCTCGCATCCTATTTATAGGAGGCTGGAGCCTCGGAGTATGCGGGGCGTACTGGTCCGAAATCGTCATTGCGTTCGTCATCCGAAGAACTCGAGTGCGAAGGTCGTCATGCTTCGCTGTACGCGGGGCATACAGCAGTACGCTGGGCGTACTTCGGATATGCCCGGTGACTCCCCCTTCGGATAATACCGGGTTTTATAATTAAATTTAAATATTAATTATTTAATAAACTTCGGAAATTCATATCTTCTTCATACAAACTCCGTTTTCGATATTCTTTATATCCACGCGTAGGTGAGACTACACTCTACAACTTTCGTTTAGATTCCGTCGGCTAATTTTGACTTTATTTTTATTATTTATTTTTAATAGGCCGGGACAGAAAAACTTCGTTATAAATTCATAACTTCTTCGTTTGACGTCCGTTCTCGCCTAAATTTTCACCGCTTCGATACCAACAACGAGACCTTCGATCCTCGTTAAGATTGCTTCGGCTAAAAACCGCTCGATCTCAAATCGAGTATTTCAGGCTGCATACCGTTAAGTCGATACTTCGAAAAATCATAACTTCCTCATACGAAGTCAGATTTGGGCGTTCTTTTTATGCACACTCATGGTTTAACGTATTCTACAACTTTCATTTAGATTGCTAAGGCTAAATATTGCTCTAACGTAAATTCACTTTTTACGTCGCGTTGTGTCGTGTCGGTTCTGTCGCGAAACTTCGACAGGTCATAACTTCTTCGTTATAACTCGGATTTCGGCGTTCTTTATATGTACGGAATCCTTGTAACATATACTACAACTTAGTTAAGATTATTCATTCTAAATAATATTTCATCAAAAATTCATTTTTGACGCCTATCGTCTCTAAATTGACTAGCCCTGATCTACGGGCGTTACACCTTTAAACCTGGCAATGGAATAAGATGACTGTTAGAGAGAGAATAATATTTTATTAATTTATTACTTGGTTGATAAATTAATTTTAAATAAAACTAAATTATTTAATTAATGTATTATGTGAATAATATATTAATTAGTAATCATATAGTTTAATTAATATTTAATCAGAAATTAACTTGGAGTTAATTTTGGGATTAAAGAAATTAATTAAAACTGTAGGGACTAAAGGTGACAATATTCAATAGTTGAGCATTGAGCATTCTAAAACCTTCCTTAGAGAGGGGGGGACGAATCTAGATGCTCCTAGGGTTTCCTTGGGCTCTAAGGGTGCCTTGGAAGCCTTAGGGAGGAAATTAAGGGATTAGGGTTATCTACGATACACTTGCCTTATCCTAAACCTTCCTTATCACCTATATAAACCCTTATAGGGTTGGATTTCGTCAAATGCACTCCAAGAAAGTCTTAGAGCCGAATTTTCCACTTCCCTTCTCTCTCTCTCTCCACAGTAATCCTTTGTTGCTATGTTTTTTTTGTGAGCCATTAGAGGCATGACACTTGTGGCCCTTGCTACCAAAGGTTTTTCAAGCAAGGTTTTTAGATTGTTATTACAATATAACAATCAAGGTATGTATTTTAATCCTTATTGTGTGAATTTGAGTATACTACATATAACCTAGGGTTTCATCTTTTGTGTTCAAGTTGCATGTTCAATTAGAGAAAACCTAGATCCAATTCAATTAGGGTTGCATGCACACGTAGGATTGTATGTTTTGCTCAAAACCCATCAAGTACTTGCAAGACATAAAAGATGGCAAGGTGAAGCCAACCTTGGCAGGTATTTACACTGTCTTATCTAAAAACTCATCATATTCTCATTCTTGGTTCCTTGATACAGGATGTGGTTTTCACGTTTGTTCTGTTTTTTAACGGCTAAGAAAAAGTGAGGTTGTGGAGCATGGGAGAATGAACTTGATCATAGGAAATAGGCGAACGTCACCTGTTACCAAGATTGGAGTTTATAACTTAGTGCTTAGTAGTGGATTATGTTTAGATTTGAATAATTGGTGCTACTCGTCAGAAATGACATGAAACATCATTTCATTTCATGCTTTATATAAACAAGGTTTTAGATATTCTTTTGATAATAAGAATAGATCTATTTTTACTTTTAAAAATGGTGTATTTTATTTTGAAGCTTTACCTTGTGATGGTGTGTATGAAACTATGATGGATGTAAATAATTTAGGTAATAGTGTTTTACAAATTGAATCGTCTAATGGTTTATACAAAGCATGCTTGTGGCATTGACGTCTTGGACATGTCCACAAGAAACACATCACCCAACTCCAAAATGATGGAGTGTTGGAAACATTTGACTTACGGATAGATGATACGTGCGAGTCTTGTTTATTTGAAAAGATGACAAAATCGCCTTTCACTGGTTCTTGTGAAAGAGGTGAAGGATTGTTGGATCTCATGCATACAGATGTGTGTGGGCCCTTCAGATCCACCACAAGGGATGAAAATCGATTTTATGTCACTTTTACTGATGATTATAGCAGATATGGCAATATCTACTTAATCAATCATAAGTCAGAAACCTTTGAAAAAGTTCAAAAAGTTTAAACAAGAAGTCGAGAATCAATTAGACAGGAAGATAAAGATGCTTAGATCCAATAGAGGTGGTGATTATCTTAGTATCGAGTTCCATGACTACCTCAAGGAATGTGGAATATTTTCACAATTGGCTCCTCGTAGAACACCACAACTTAATGGTGTGGCTGAGAGGCGTACTCAAACCTTGTTGGACATGGTTCTCTCCATGATGAGTCGAGCTTCACTTCCAATCTCTTTCTGGGGGTATGCCTTAGAGAGTGTCTCCCACATTCTTAATCTTGTCCCAACAAAGAAGCTTACCAAAATACCTCACGAGATGTGGACAGGAAAAGTTCCCTCGTTAGCACATATCAAGGTTTGGGGTTGTGAATCATTCGTTAGACGAGAGACTTACGACAAGCTTGAACCTCGAAGTTGTTGGATTAGTGTCTAAGTCCATCACTATTTTGGTATGTACTTGACCTGATTATGAGCATGGTCCTTTTGGGTTGCCTTCACCATAGCAATATGTAGGATGAATTAAGGAGATAAAGGTTTAATTATGATTTGTTAATATTTTATGAGAATAATATATTAAAGGAGAAATCATATTGTTTAATTAATATTAGTCAAGAATTAATTTTGTGGCTAAAAGAGATTAATTAAACTTAAGGGACTTATTATGTAATTATAAGATAATTACATAGATGGGCTAATGGAATCCATAGAAGTTGGAGTGGACGAATTCTATGGGGAAACCCATTAGAAATCATCCAAGACTTCTAAAGAGGTAGTCCATGGGCTGCTTAGGGCTTAAGCAACCAGATTAGGGTTTCCTAGCTGTAAACCCTAATAGCCAGCATATATAAGGAACCCTTATGGCCCCAAAAACGTGGTGAATACTTCCTTTAGGGTTTCCATCCATTTTTGGTGCCTCCTCTCTCCTCCCTCTTCATCCAAGTTGCTTAGTGGTGTTTGTGACTCCATTAGAGGTGCAACACTTGAGGCACTAAGCTTTCTAAAGCCAAGGATTGATTGTTATTGCTATATAACAATCAAAGGTAAGATCTAAACCCTAATTTTAGTTATAGTTTATTAGATCTAGGGTTTATGGCTTTGGATTATCAATTGCATGTTCATTAGACAAACTAGATCCAAAGCTATTAGGGTTTGCATGTACACCATAGGATTGATGTATTGCTCAAAACCCATTAGTGGTATCAGAGCCTAGGGTTGTTTGTTAGTGAATTTGATGCTTATTCGATCGAACTTTGGCTGAAAATCGATATTCTTGAGGTTTTTCGACTTGACTCGCCAAGTTAACTAGGTGACTCGCCGAGTCCTTAGTGAACTCGACGAGTCAGAGGGACAGATGGATTATTTGTAAAATCTAATTTTTATCAATATTTTGAGATTATCCTTGCCAAAATAGAAGATAATTGTCAAAATTTAGAAAATCTTTTGTTTTATTAGATAAAAGATTGATTATTTGTAATTTAGATTTGAATTATCTTGTGAAAAAGTTTCATTTTTCCCCTTTAGGTTTTATAGTTTAAATTTGAACTTAAAATTTTTGTTTTTTGAAATTTAAATAGTTAAACCCTAATGTTTTGAAGAGTTTCAAAACTTGCCCTCAAGTTTTGGAGTTTAAAAGTTGATTAAAAGTTTAATTTTGAAATGTTAAATTCTAAAAACTTCGTATTTTGAAAAGTTCAAATTACACCCTTATGGTTTTATTAATTAATTAAAGTGTATAATTAAAAGAGAGTTAATAAATCCATAAAGTTTTGGTTTACATTTAATTAAATTAAAAGTCTAATTAATTAAATTAGACCACCTAGTATTTTTAAAAGTGTAAAATACACCCTATACTATATATAACATTAAAAGTCGAATATTATATATATATATATATGTATGAGTAAACAGTCAGTCTTACCATTAGTAGGCCTCATTCACGAAGCTGGTCTATAAGGGGTGTTTAAGGAAATTGCCAATAAAATGACGATTGAATGGGTATCCACTCTTACCCACCGCACTCTTGACTAGTGGAGGGTCGTTAGCCGAACGAGTAGGATAGGACAGAAACCTTCCATTATAATTATAATGAAGTACAAAGTAACTAAATGTTTTTCAAATTCCCAAATCATAGTTACTTTAGGCAAAATGTGAAATTGTATGCTAATCCATGGAATTACACTTCGTACCCTTGTCAAACATTAGTGGAGCATGTGTGGTTAACCGGCACACTAATTTTGGAATTGACATTGGTGGCGAAGGGTGGCTCAATGTTTATCATATATCAATGGAGCGCATGTGGCTAACCGGCACATTGATTAGGTGATAGTAGCATTGAGTGCACCACGTGATTCGCATGGTTATTCACACCTTGTTTGTGATCCTCGGCATCCCAGTCGCAAATAGTAGGGCATAATCGAGATTAAACATGTCATTGAAAAGTTCAATGAATCTCAAAAGATCTAGGAGTTTCAATTCATTTAAAACCTAAATTTCTTTTTCTTTTTTCATGGTGGAAATTGGTAAATCGTCATTTACCTACCTTCAAATATTATGCAACTAGATTACGGCATCCCTCTTCTAGGTTGTAGAGTATTGTGTTGGATCCTAGCCTTGATGTTTCATTTGGGTGTTACATCAAGGATTCTAATCAACTTGACTTGAATTTCTCCCGTTTTGTAGATGTCTGAATCTAACAATAGTCTTCCCAAATCCCATGGAACAAGTTTTCCATATGAAGATGATATTCCACGATATGATTAAGGAACCATAGATCATGCTTCACTTCCTCCACCTCCTCCAATTATTCTCCCTGACCCACAAGTTCGAAGGCTTGAATAGTTCAAGCTAACTCAATCCCTTTTGGCAAGTAAACACGAAGATGGAAAACCTATGTGTGCACACGTCCTAGAGATGAAGTCACACATTGAAAGGTTAAGGATGTTGGGTGTCGAGATTTCAGGTGAGTTGGCTGTTGACTGGGTTCTTCAGTCACTTCCTGAATCATATAGTGAGTTCGTTAGAGAGTACTATATGATGGACCACGACGTGACCCTCATTGATTTGACCTATTTGCTTATAGTTATTGAATCAGCAATGATTTGGGATGTTGGTCAAGCAAATTTGTCTGGTGAATCAAACTCCCAAACTTCAATGGACACTGGAAACATTGGAAGTCCAGAAAGGACTAAGCATGAGATTTTCCCATGTGTTGTGCCAAAGGAGTCCATTTGCTTTTATTGCCAAGAGAAGGGGCATTGGAGGCGAAGCTACCCAAACTACCTGAGAGATATAAGAGATGGGAGAGTCAAGGCATATGGCTCTATTTCAGGTAAAATCCATTATCTAACTCTTTTGAGTTCCTATTCTAGATTCTTAATTCATGATGTGATAAGATTACATTTTGATGTATTGTAGGATCGAAGAAAAGAGAGGAAGCTTAAGGGAAGAAGTGAGTTGAATCTGATCGTAAAGAAATGGATTTTGATCACATTGCTTGAAGATTGGAATCTTGAGCTACTACTTGGAGTTAGAATAGATTGCTAAGAAATATGTAATAGCATAGTTTTTAGTTGAATTGCATTGTAAGGACAAATTTTCCGAAATAAGATAAATTTCGATTTTGTCTTATTTATGTATCCTTGCGATGGCATGTATGGAAAATTAATGTTTGAATATTTCTATTATTAGCAATGATGGATTTGATTCTTAATTAGGATATTTGTGGAAATGTTGAGAATTTATCAAATAGGGAAGATTCTCATCGCCCAAGATTCAATTGGACAGAAACTTGGAATCATACAACTAGGTTGTGTGATGAATGAGAAACTTCATATTTGGAAATTAGACTAATTCTTTGACAAAGTGTCAAATGGAGGACTAGGAGATCGAGTACACTAGGTTATGCGTTGATCAAGTCCACCACAAGAGTGATAAAGATATTCGTCATGATTTTCTAAAGTTTAATAAATATGGTTATACTTATAAGATTAATTATAATTCTAAGTTTATTGAAAGAGTTTCAATCAATAGCATAACGAATATGAAGAATCAAGTAGGCAGAAAGATAAAATTTTCTCCATTCTAAGAAGAAGGGAGAGTACCTTTTATCGTGTTTTATGATAAGTCTTAATGATTAAGAACCATATCTCAATTGA
Organism: Lactuca sativa; assembly: GCF_002870075.4. NCBI lineage: Eukaryota > Viridiplantae > Streptophyta > Magnoliopsida > Asterales > Asteraceae > Lactuca > Lactuca sativa. Next base: position 90,062,866 of record NC_056630.2, read on the forward strand.
TCCTCTAAGTGAGTCTTAGTACATTTATATGTATAACAAGAGGAATCAGGAATTATGGAAATGGTTAAATCAAGAAGTCAATCATACTTCGTTCCAATATCGAATCTTAGAGTCATACTCCAAGATTACGAATTGAGTGACATGTCTTTAGTAGGTTTATAACACTCAACAAATGTGGAATATGGAAAAGTTTTCTTATTCTTGTATGTTTGAAATTGGTAAGTTGTGATGTCTTGGATAAGACAAAGACCAACTAGGAACAACTATGTGAAGTGTTAGTCTTGATAAGATTTCGCACTAACTCTTGAATATTTGTTTTGTCAAGGAAAGTTCCTTGATAAGAGAATCATGTATGTCAAGAGGTCAGTGGGAGTCTCAATTGTCTTGAAGAGTTCAAGAGCTAATCAAGAATTAACCAATAGTTAATCACTAGCACACGACTTGAGGTTGGCGACCTATCGAGTTGACATAATTTTGTTTCTGTGCCATTCCAGATTAAGTCAACTATGCAATATGAGTTCTAAGAGTTCTCAATTGGATTACATAAAGAAAAGGCACCCTGATCAAAGGAAAGTACATTGATAAGGAAAGGGTGAGCTGCTTAACAACCTGGAAGCAATGGTGGGCATTCATGCTGCCATAAGGCGAGAAACCAAGATTGAACAAGTTCATTCCATATGAGTTGGATTTGTCACAAACATTGTCTTATGATTGTTGTTATGACAAATTCACATTGATAGGAGCACATACACTTTAAAATCTAAGTGTCATAAGGTTTCCCTCCTTCATGAAAATTATTGTAAGGAAATGCTTTCACTAAGAGAGATTTTAAGAAGATTGCAGTTGTAAAAATTGTATTCTCAAATTCGATTATGATTACGGCATCCATCTTAATAACTCGAATTGTGAGATTTAGAAATTAGTCTGAACATTTGGGACTTAGTAACATAAGCTCTGAAGTTGTTTAGACACACATTTGAGCTTGCTAAGACAAAGGTGTATGAGTTTAAGAAGCTTATATAAAGGCTTATCAAAGCATCAAGTATTTAGAAATATGAACTTAAGGAATTCAATAAGCACTGTTTTCTGAAAGTTCAGATGTTTTCTAGATATATGTCAAAGCTAGAGGGAGCATAAGTGTTAAGCTTGTATGGTAATAATCATCGTGTTAGTGGGAGCATGATTATTTCATGTATTGCAAGTTAGCAATATTAATTATACAAAACAAAGATTCACTTTGCAAAGTTGTAGGCGTTGAAAAGTTGTTTTGCTATAATTAAGGGAGAGAATATTATACTTCATTTCAAATCTAAAGGCTTAGATTGTGGAATTTTTTTAATCAAATTTAGTCAAATATATATGAATGTTGTGTTGGAATGGTTCAACATGAGGAAATTCTATATATAATTGCATTCTCAAAATTTGGTTATGATTACGGCATCCCTTTTCATAATCAAAATTGTGAGAACATGGTAATTCGAAATATTATAGCAAAAGACTGGTAAAGTATCACGTCTTTATGTAAGACATTATGAATCGTGTCCTATACGCTTTGGGTATAGGATCAATTGCATATGCTATAATGTTTGATCATTCTAAAATTTTCCAAATGCTTAGCGCATTAAGAGGGAAAAGGGACTAGAACGGTTTTTGACTAAAATAGTTAAACAACTATCAAAGGACGATCTAAGGTTCGCCAAGGATTTGTTGCTTGTGAGTAGTTATAAGTATTGTGTTGGATGGACCATATCGACATTATTATGAGTAGATAAGATTCTATTAAAAATGAGTTTTCGTATGGCAAATATGGAAATGTTTCCATATTAGGAGTTGGAAATTAAGAACTTATGTCTAGATTAGAAAATTTTATGCAAAAAGGATGTTCAAAGGAATGTACCTTGAGTGAGAGACATCACATCTATTGAATTGTTTTGTAACAATTTCTGAGAGAGAACCTTGTATTTTCATTGGCCAAGTCTTGGTGACTTTTGTGCTATGACTTTACGAAAGGAACGTTGCATAAAATGCTAGAATCTAACATATTATAGTAGTGGCAAGAACCTTGTATTCTTACACTATCCTTGAGGATTAGGAATTGTGAAATGATCATCATTGGAAAAGTTTCCAATTGATCTATTTCACAAAGTATGGACCATAGGAAACATAGTGTGCATGCTCGGAGCATGGGACAGCTATTGTTGTAATTCAAGTAATAAGTTGATTTTCTAAACCAGTAAACAATGAATAATGAGTAATCAATATGGTGTGTAAATAAAAGTGTTTTATTTACGCTCAAAAGTTTTGGGGCCATATAGGATTAAATATTATTATTGCGTTTCACTCTGCATGTTTTGACTTCTAGAATAACTGGGTTATTCGAACCTCCACAGTCGGTCATACGTTGGAAGAAGGTATGAAGGAAGACTGTCATGAATCTGTCTATAGATTGTTTGAAGTGTTTAGACAAAGCACAAATTTGCTGCAGAGTTCATGAGTGTTTTAATAAGAGTAGAGTATTGGATTAAACCCATGCTCACCTAAATCACTTCATGGATTTTATCACGAGTGATTGTCAGACGATAATATTGTATATTCTTGAAACCGAGACGTGTAAGTTGTTATTTGTTGGTCGGTTGCACATTGATGATAAGTAAACGCACCAGTAACTTGATGTTATAAAACTTATTGTTGTGTGTGATTCGATCAGTAGGTGCAAGCGAGCATTTGACTCAAAGTTTATCCATTCCTTTTACCCAAAGTGGGATAAAAGTGATATTTTTGGGCCCCTTGATGATTTAGTGATGACACCCTAAGCGCTTGGCCAAGTCGGGACTAAGTTGATGTGTTCAATTGTAGTCTGTTGTTAGTCGTTATAAATCGAAAGTCGGGAAACAATATAGAAAGAATGATCGAATTTCATGTCTTGTGTCTATACGATAACTTGAGAATGGAGGAATATATAATCCTTTATCTAAAGGACACGCTATCTGATAATATCAGAGTTGACAGCGGCTTTTGAAATCTACGATTGCTGATCAGGTTCTGATGTTATGCAAAATAGTTATTAGACTTATCCAAGTAGGAGACTGTTGGATTAGTGTCTAAGTCCATAACTATTTTAGTATGTACTTGACCCGATTTTTAGCATGGTCCTTTTGGGTTGCCTTCACCATAGCAATATGTAGGATGAATTAAGGAGATAAAGGTTTAATTATGATTTATTAATATATTATGAGAATAATATATTAAAGGAGAAATCATATTGTTTAATTAATATTAGTCGAGAATTAATTTTGTGGCTAAAAGAGATTAATTAAACTTAAGGGACTTATTGTGTAATTATATGATAATTACAGAGATGGACTAATGGACTCCATAGAAGTTTGAGTGGACGAATTCTATGGGGAAACCCATTAGAAATCGTCCAAGACTTCTAAAGAGGGAGTCTATGGGCTGCTTAGGGCTTAAGCAGTCAGATTAGGGTTTCCTAGTTGTAAACCCTAATAGCCAGCATATATAAGGAACCCTTATAGCCCCAAAAACGTGGTGAATACTTCCTTTAGGTTTTCTAGCCGTTTTTGGTGCCTCCTCTCTCCTCGCTCTTCATCCAAGTTGCTTAGTGGTGTTTGTGACTCCATTAGAGGTGCAACACTTCAGGCACTAAGCTTTCTGAAGCCAAGGATTGATTGTTATTGCTATATAACAATCAAAGGTAAGATCTAAACCCTAATTTCAGTTATAGTTTATTATATCTAGGTTTTATGGCTTTGGATTATCAATTTCATGTTCATTAGACAAACTAGATCCAAAGCTATTAGGGTTTGCATGTACACCATAGGATTGATGTATTGCTCAAAACCCATCAGAAGTGAGAGATGTATTTTCATTGGCTGCCCACATAAGTCTTTTGGATAGTTGCTCCATAGACCTAGTGAAAACATGGTCTTCGTAGCACGGAGGGGAGTCTTTCACGAGAGAGAGCTTATATGCAAAAAGGACAGTGACAGTACCATTGATCTTGAAGAAATTCAAGAGTCAAACGATAAAGGAAGATCTAAAAATGCTAGCGCTCAACCGGAGGAAGAAATTTCAGTTGAACCGATTGACGAGTCATTACCTCTTAGGCATTCCAGGTAGTAAGACAGTTGACAATGTACCAAGTCGTAAGACGGTTTGGTGCAAATGGATATTTAAGAAGAAGACCGACATGGATGGAAAGATGCACACTTTCAAGGATCTACTGGTTGCAAAGGGCTTTTCTCAAACCCCAGGGGTTGACTATGATGAGACCTTCTCACCAGTAGCTAAGATTAAATATATAAAGGTCATGTTATCCATAGTTGCGTTTCATCACTATGAAATTTGACAGATGGACGTCAAAATCGCTTTCCTTAATGGGAATTTGGTTGAAGACGTTTACATGAATCAACCAGAGGGTGTTGTGGATGCTAAGTTCCCCAATGGAGTATGTACGCTTGAGAAATCAATCTATGGATTGAAACAAGCTTCTCACAGATGGAATCTTTGCTTTGACGAGAAAGTTAAAAAGTTTGACTTCTTTAGAAGTGAAGATAAATCTTGTGGGGGTATGGTGACCTTCCTGGTATTGTATGTTGATGACATACTTCTCATAGGAAACGACATTCCAACTTTGCAAGAAGTTAAGTCTTGGTTTGGAAAGTGTTTCACTATGAAGGATCTGGAAGAGGCTGCCTATATTCTAGGGATAAGGATTTTGAGAACCAGGAGTGAAAAACTAATTGGACTTAGTGAAAGTACGTATTTGGATAAAGTGTTAAAACATTTTAACATGGAAAATTCCAAGAAAGGAGAACTACCTATCCAGAGTAATACCAAACTGTGTAAGACTCAGAGTACGAGTACTGATGCAGAGATAGAAGAAATGACTTGAGTTTCATATGTTTCCGCCATTGGGTCGATCATGTATGCTATGAAATGCACTCACCCTAATGTGGCTTTTGCTTTGAGCATGGTTAGTCGATATCAGAGAAATCCGGGTAGACCTCATTGGATAGCGGTCAAAAATATTCTTAAGTATCTGCGAAGAACTAAGGACTAGGTCCTTGTGCTTGGTGGCAGTGATGACTTGAGAGTAACTGGGTATAGTGACACTAGTTTTCAGACAAACAAATACATCTCGTTGGGTGTTTACCCTTAATGGAGGAGCAGTGGCTTGGAAAAGTTCCAAACAGGAGACCGTGGTTGATTCTACCTATGAATCAGAGTATATATCAGCAAGCGAAGCATCGAAGGAGGCTATATGGTTGAAGAACTTCATCAGAGACCTTGGAGTTGGGCCAGCCATAAAGGAGCTAATGGAAATTTTCTATGATAATGAAGGAGTGGTTGCCTTGATAGTGAAACCAAGAGATCATGGTAGATCAATACATATCGATAGAAAATACCATTTTATCATACATAGAGTATAAGAAGGACACCTCGTTGTGAAGATGATATCATAATAAGAAAATCTTACAAATCCCCTCATAAAGGGTCTGAGTAGGGTTAAGCAGGTTCAACATGTAAGGAGCATTGGTTTAAAAGATGATATTAGTTTTAGTGGTTAGATAGATATTTAGAAACTTGTAACAAATTAAATGTAATTGACATTTGATGAATAAATAATGGAGATTTATGAAAGGTCTAGTATGCTCAAGAGTCATATTAAAGTGATATTGATAATTAACTTATGATACAAATGGGTCACACTAACAACAAATTGATATAATTTATTATTTATTAGAAATTGATTTTAATAAATATTTGATAAAACTCTTATAATTAAATTGGGAATTATTTATTTCATGGAAAAAAATAATTTTCATTAGCAAGTAATATAACATATTATTTCATGATGTATGAATTAATAAGTCATGCACAAAATTTTGGACTAGTTGAATTCTTTTTTGTCTTTTACCTAAAGAAAAAGTTTATATTTTATAAACTTTGAGTTTACAAAATTTAAACATAATCTTCTCTTTTTCTTCACTATGGCCGAAAGCTGAAGGATAGAGGTGGTGCATGAGATTTCAAATTGTTTAATCAAAAGTATTAAGTCTAGAAGCATGGAAGAAAGCATGGGGGACAAGGTGTCTAAAGGTCTTAATGGTTAAAGATCTTTAGATCATGTGCACGCTTTAAATAGCTAAAGTCTTGCACTCTTGGGGTGGTTCCTTCTTGCAATTTCTGAGAGCATCTTCCCTCTCCTCTTCTCTTCTCTTGCTTTGAACACTTGAAGATTTTTTGCTTGCATTTTGCTCTCTTTGAACCATACTTGGGTTTGGTTCAAAGCTTAAGAGTTTTTATACAAGGAACTAGCATTCTACATCAAGTTGAGTCATTGTTGGTGTCTCAAAGGTTCCACATTCTTCATCAACCTCCAAGCCTCCCAAGAGTACCCAAAGAACAACAAAGGTTGTTATTTCTTCATCATTTCTATGGTTGGTGCTTAATCTTTCTACAACTTGCAAGGAGATCGTTGGTGGGTATAAAATTTTTATGTTATTCAAAATTTTTAAGTCTTCCATTTGCCATGTTTTGTAGTTTTTGAAACTAATTTTGAACTAAAACCCAACAATTGGTATCAGAGCTACCTTGCAAGTTTGGTTATATTTTTTATTTTTGGAAATATTAGTTTTTGGAGAATATGGATAACTTGTTTTTGTATAAAAATAAGTTCGTACATATTTTATGACAACTTTATATTTGTTATTTTATGTGACAAAAGTTTCATGCATCTTTTGTCATTTAAAAGTTGTATTAAAAAAACAAAGGTTGTTTTATGTGTATGTTGATGTGTATAATGTACATAAATTAGCCAATGACCATTATGATTATTGTGTAGTTATGTTTGTTGTTTTTGTTATAAAAATGGTTGTAATAATTTATTTATTCATATGGTATGTAATACTTAAATAGATTAGCTTTTCTTGTTTATTTTTGTAAAGTAATCGATTAGTTTTTAGAAATAATTTATTTGTACAAAGATGTAACAAGAAGTGAAGTTAGAACCATTTTTTGAATACAAAAAGTGCAATTTTCGAGTCTAAAAGGTGTGCAGAATTTTCAGTGACACTTTTTGAAAAGTGTCACTAATGTTGTTTACAAAGGGTTGTTGGACCTTTAGCGACAGTTGTTGAATTTTAGCCTTCAAGAAGTTTTTCCAATCCTTTGCAAGCAATTGGTGTTTACTCAATTGGGAGCTTCTTCAACAACATTACAAGAAGATTTTTGGTCCCCTTAAATGTCCCTTTAGGAATTGACTTGGCATTTTTGTGTTGGCTCACAAAAAATGTCATTAGTTGGTTATGTTTATACACATATCGTTTTATGCATGTTTGTGTTGTTTATTTTATGCAATTATTATGTGTGGTTGATAAATTAATTTTCACATGCTAGAATAATTTGGACAAAATAAACATCACATGAAGTTTGAGTTTTCAAAACTGGACATAAGATGTAACAAGTTATTATTTTAAAGATAAAATCCAGTTTTATAAAATCGTTAATAACGGCAAATTTTGAAATACTTCATTATAAGTTTTAAAATGGTGATTTTTGTAACTTATACAAACTCCAAATATATAAGTAATAAAATGAAGTTTTGTTAAACACATAAAATGTTCAAATGCACTCAAAATTAATATCGGTTATTAAAATTGAATTGCGTTAAATTATATAAAAACTAGCTTCTTATATAGAACCTTTAAAAGTGATTTTCTTTTGAAAATTGATACCATGGTTTATTATATGCATGTAATAACCATGATATCATATGTTTTTAAACTAGAATTATAAAACATATAAAGACCCTTTTTACAAATCTCAAATCTATACAATCCTTTCGAAGAACACTTGCACATCTCTTGTATGCACTGGTGGGATAAAGGATACATAACCGCTTAGTGTTGTCTTTTGATGGCCGGGGTGTCTTCGTGATTTCTATAACCAAGTTATAGGCCAATTACACAAGTTTTTCAAGTTGGATGATTTGATCAGAAATCTTTTGTGATAAAGGATACCTAAGCATGAGAAATTATAGACATACATGGGATCAAACATGTCTAATTAAATTTTTTATTAGCGATCCCATAAATCTAGGAATTATATAGTAAGATATAATTGATAATCGATATCTATCAGGTTGAATTCAAATGGATGGGATAAAGGATACCTAACCGTTTATTTGTTTTCGAACTTGGATCCTAGACTTTGATAATTAATGTTTTTGCGAACTAAAAGGATATTAATTATTAAAGATTAAATAATGAAAATACTAAATGAATTTTGTTAAAATTTTGTAGTTAAATAATTCATTCTCATTATCTTGAATTGTCACTTTCTTTAATGACTTGATGAAACAATAACAGTCAATAGATACAACTTCAATTAATGAGTTCATGTCTTAAGAGACAATCTCGTGGGAGATATGAAATTGTATACACTTAAAGTTCCTAGTCCTAAACTATTTGCTTTGAGTAATAAACTTGAACATGATACCTAGTAAAGACATCACTGTGATGCTAAATATGCTTCTAACATCAAGCTAGGAATAGTTATTCATGACTTCTAGGAAATCTTGGATAATTTAAACATATAACTAATGATATAACAAGCGAAGCAATATTCCAATAAATACAATGATATTTTATTTAAAGCTAGTTTAAACATTGGAATAATATAAGGCTAAAAGAGTCACATAGTGTGATCTAAGAGGCCCATGTTTTATGGACTGAACACCTTTAATCCCAAGAAATCTACTAAAGCCCACATATATGGATCTTGTTGCTTTTATGAAGAAACTAGACACTAGAAAGTTTGGAAAAGACTATTACTTCTAGTATCTACTAGATAGAACTCATACTTTTCAAATAACAATTAGGTACTTGGTACTTAAATGTTAACCTAATATTTGTAATTGGCTTGTAGATATTTACCGAAGAGTACCAGCTGAGCACAATCAAGTCGGAACTACATTCTCGAAGTTTAGTTTGTTATTTATGCTTAGAACATAAAGTACTTGTTACGTAAAACAATATTTGTTTTGGAACAATGTATGTTTTAATTTAGCATGTCTAAATTTATGTCTCAGTTATTTTATTCAAAATGTTTGATCATTTACTTAATCGTTTGTCATAACGATAAAATTCAGATTCTGAAATTATTAACTTCTATTGATGAGACTAGATCTCTTAATAGATTTATAAAGTAAATATCAACATTTTATAAATAAAATCAAGTTCTATATACAAACGCTTTTGACTTAAACTTGTTTTAAATCAAACTCATCTTTGACATTGTTATCTTTATTATATAAATAGCATTCACATATTCCAACTTCACAAAAAGGTTATTTGAACATATGTGAACCTTATTTATATGTAAAGGATTCCTAATTATATTTTCACTAAGGTGTAGAGAAAATATGTAACACCTGATTCCTAGTACGCATTTAATTTAAGCATTTCTGTATTTTTTTTTTCTGGGACTCAACGAGTTGGAGGCCTAACTCATCGAGTAGGGTCATGATCCGTGGGCATTTTAAGTGACCTACTCGACGAGCCGGGACACTGACTCGACGAGTAGGTGTTGTTTGATGAAAACCCTAAATCCGAGGGTTTGCACCCTATTTAAACGCCTTATTGCAGCCTCCATTGTCCCTTATGCTCCCAGAACACCTTTTATCGAAACCCTAGCCGCTTTGAGTGATCTAAGGCCATTTTTGGTGCTTTTGGGTGGTTGTGAAGCTTGGAAGGAAGGGAGAAGCTTGGGAATTTAAGTTGTGGCTTGTAGATCCAGAGATCTTATTCCATCTTCAGCTCAACCAAGGTAAATGCCTCCTGTTTTGGTCTTTATTTTGGTTCTTCATCTTTAGGGCTTAGATTTTGGGTGCATTTAGGGCTTTCTAAGCCATTTCCAAATTTGTGAAGTGATTCATGGGGTTCTACTTTCATATCTGAGTCATTAGAGGGATCTCATGGCATAAAGGTGCCAACTCTATGGCCATGAGAGCCCCATGCACATTGTAGAGAACCTTTCATGGGACTCGACAAGTGTATGAACAGACTCGACGAGTCCAAGGCAACCCCCCAACATTTGAAGATGGACTCGACGAGTTTTTCTACAACTCGGGGAGTCATAGACTGGACACGTTCTTATGAGTGAGATGAACTCGCCGAGTGGAAGGAAGAACTCGGCAAGTCGGATGGAGATGGTCCTGATGGTTTGAATGAAGGAAAACTCGACGAGTGGTGTCAAGGTTGTATCGGATTAGTGGAGTATGGACTCAGCAAGTTGGCGGACCAACTCGGCGAGTCAGGTCAACTGGATGTTGACTTTGACTGGTTATGGTACCTGGTTAGCGTTGCATGTTCTGGTTGATGACGTGAGAATTGTCGTGTAGGGATTGAGGAGTCGAGGAGAGTCGATCTTCGTGTAGAGGACGGTTCAGACACTACACGACATCGAGGTGAGTTACCTTCCAGTAGGGGTGGGTCTAAGGCCACAATGCCGACCCACCAATAGGGGTAATTAGTAGATAGTTGTCTTTGTGATAATTATCTTGGTCTGGTTATGTGATTTGGTTATGAGATATGCATGAGTGATATGATATTTGTGTCAGTGGTAGTGATAGGGAATAGTCTTTCCCTAGCATAGGTCATTAGGACCGAGGGGTAGGTCAGTACCCAATATACCTAACTGTATGTTTACAGTATGTTATTGGTAGGGGTGAAATAGTCCCCAATTACCGGTTGAAAGATATTGATGGCAGTACTGGTTGAAAGATACTGATGATAGTTACCGGCTGAAAGATACCGATGGCAGTTACCAGTTGAAAGATACTGACGATATTATATGATATGTGGTATGATGATGGAACTCACTAAGCTTTGTGCTTACAGTTTTGGTTTGGTTTCAAGTACCTCTTCGTCGAAGGGGAAGGAGCCGGCGGTGTAGCAGCGCATCACACACACATGGTTTCTGCATAGTTTTCTGGGATTGTACTCTGATATTTATTACATTCAGATGATATGGTTTTTGAGACATGACACTACGGTCTTATATAATGATATGATTTTAGCAATGTTTTGGCAAGTTATTTTATAATTCACTAAATTTAAAAATGAAATTTTTGGTCTCGAAATTTGGGATGTTACAAAATAATTAAGGAAATACACACTTTGGTGTATGACTTCCTTTCTAATGAATGTCTAAGATTAAGCACAAGATACCAAATCAACTTTATTAAAACCTATAGTAGTTTTAATTATATTTTACGTGGTAAAGCATAATTGTGAAATCTTTGTTGAAGGTTTCAAGAGTTGAGATACAAACCGGTAAGAACCACCTAAGGCCTTAATGATAATAAATAATGCATTAAATCTTACTTGGTATGATTACTTTCTAATCAGTAGAAATATCCTCATTTAATCTTTTTGGGATAATACTTCAATCACTGTTAATTGTATCTTGAATACAAATACCAACTAATAAATAGATTGAACACTTTATAAGATTTAGTATGGAAAGGCTCCATCTTCCTCTTACTAAATGTTTTGTGGATTTGAAGCCGATGTTAGACTAAATCTTCTAAACCTAAAATCTACTATTTACATATTTGTATAATACTCTAAATGTGGCTTAGATTATCATATGCAAACCTACGAAGAATAAGTTCTCTTATTCTTGTGAAAGCTAAGTTAGTAGAAAGCAAGCTTATAATGATAAAGCAAGTGGGAGATACATGGAACTTGAAGCAGCTCAAGAACCATAACCTTATGTAGTAATAGTTGGCACTAATTTTAACAAGGATTGTTAAACTTGAATAATAGCTATTCACAAACACAAATTGTTCGCATTAATCGTAGAAATCATTTATGACTTGAGAAATGTGGAATCTCTCATTGATGAGCTTTTATTAATGGTTTCCGGAAAATCCATCAAATACCAGGATGCTATGTCAGATCTTAAATCTGATAAATGACTTAGAGTCATAAACATGAGATGTAATCTATGTATGAGAATCAAGTATGGGCTTGATTAAAATTTATCCTTATAGTAAGTCTATAAGGAGAAAATGATTCTTCTATAAAGAATAAATTACATGGATAACCATACATATTTAAAGCAAGACTTTTAATAAAAGGACTTTCTCATACTCATGTCATTGACTATGGTGCTCATCATACTCATGACATTGACTGTTATCAAACCTTTTTCACAAGTAGCTATGATTAGATCAACAAAGATATTATTTACTATAAATTCATATTCTTAATATGAGATATAGCAAATAGATTTCAAGAAAGACCGCTTTTCTTAATAGACATCTACTGGAGGATACCTATATAGAGTAGCCTGGAGGTTTTCTTAATCCATGTTATCCTAAACAAAATGGGTAGGTCTTGAGATCCACTTGTGTATATAAAGAAAACATCTCAATGTTATAATCATCATTTTATATAAAACTACAAGGTATTTTTTATATCAAAATGAATAGAACATGTGTGTTTACTAAGAACTAGTGGGAGCATAGTGAAATTTCTAATCTTGTATGAATGAAACATACTTAATCATTTGAAATCACATTCTGACTAAGCAAGGTCGCTTTCACCTTGACTCGGAAAGTGTTTTTAAAATGAAAGACTTAGGAAGGAGAAGATACATTCTTGGAATGTAAAATCTATAAGGGATAGATAATAGGAATGTTAAAATTTTCATTTCCTTATACATATATTGGCAATATCATGAAAGGGATCAAGACATAATATTCTTTTGAAGAATTCTTGGCATTGTCATATGGCACCATTTTAAGCTAGCCTCAAAAGTACATAGCTCATAGGTTTAAACTAGATGAAATGATTTATATTCCATTTGCTTGGCAAATGAATTCATCACTTACGCCATATTATGTTTTTATCCTTAACACCTGAGATACATAGTGGGACTTAAGTGTAGGGAGCTACCTGGTCCTCAACTCGTATCTGGAATGCACCTAAGCCCTCAGTATGAGTCTGGCATACCACCTGGTCCTCAGCTCATAACTAGAATGCCCCAGGGTTTGTTGGCTATAGCACGAAGCAGTACAACATCAACCCAACATGTAAGTGATAAACATGTAATCAGTCAATAGATAAACAGGCAGATCTACAGATCACCAGGCATACCATCATCCTATCTACCAAGATACAGATCCAACAGATCACTACTGAACACAATCATACAATAAACCAAGATAACAATCCATAGGGTCGGTCTTGGTGCCTTCGACCCAAAAGTACAGTGAGGCAAACTCACCTCTCGATCTAATCCATTGGAACTACAAAGAAGGTCCAAAACTCAATCCAAAAAGCTTAATAATGCAAGAACTTAACCAATAGGCATTTAATCCTTAATGTCTAAAGTCCATCCTTTCCAGAAGTGATTCTACCACCAAAACCATCCCAAAGGTTGGTGCTTTATAGATATACATGTCAAATGCATGTCTTGAACCCATATTAGGTCAAAATGAGGACTTATGACCTAATCTCTATGCATGGCATCAAAACTTGATTATAGACCAGATCCAAGATAGTACTAGGTCACCTTGACCTGGAGATTCATAAATTTGCAAACTTTATGAGATCTAACCGCTTCAACATTCAAGAACAAATAGCACATGGGACAAAACCCAAGATCTAACAACTTTGAATGATAAAAATCGAGTCTTGGACACTTACCAAGGTCCAGAAGAGTGACAAACTGAAGAATGGGGGCTTGCTTGTTGGATCTTTGTTTCCTTCTTCCACCTTCTTCCTTCCTTAGCTCTAAAAACACCAAACTAGCTCAATAATGGGAGGAAAAGATGATTAGGGTTTCTTTCAGGGCTTGAGGAGCTGATGGGGGCTAAGGATGAACAAACCCTAGCCTCCATATTCCTTTAAATAAGGAGCAAAACCCGAAAGATTAGGGTTTCATCAGCAGCCATCAACACGTCGTGTTCCAAGAGGCAACACTTCGTATTGTCCATAATAAAATCCATGTTTCCTCATATCTGGACACGCCTTGTTGGTGCCTCCAACACGCTACGTCAAATCCTCAAAAGGTGATTCTTTCCCAAAATTGCTCCTCAAATTTTCGGGCGTTACACTTACACCATCATGATTATAAACCCACTAAAAGTTTTGTTCTTCCTCCGATGAGTCCACACCCACTTGGTTTTTCCAAATTTCATTCCAAATACTAAACTTTGAGGATCGATATATCATTCACAAATACTCTATTTTGGACATATTATATATTGTTTTGAATCTCTCACATAGGAGAACACAAATCACTAAAGATTAATTATATATACAACATATATACTTATTTAAAAGTGTCCACGATTTAGTAAAAATACATAATTTTATCAAATTTTCCAACATTACGTTACTTCCCTTACAATAAGGGTGTAAAATCATCACCACATTTATATATCCACATACACGAAACATAAATATGTCTCATGTCATCTTTTTAAGTATAATGATGTCATATGTCATTTCTTTGTATTTTTCAATTCACTTGATATAAATCACATATTTTAAGAGGTTTAAATTTTTAAAATTTTAATTAAGGAATAATAAATTGTAATAAAATCTAGAAATTAATTTGAATTCAAAATTTAGCAATAAATTAGGAATGTGATATATTGTCTACGTTATTATGATTTGTCAACCATATATAGTACACGTGTTTAAAACCTAATACCTTACTAAAAGGAACCCATTTGATACATAAAGCTATGGGGTTTTCCGCACATGGATAGTTTAGTGTTACATACGTCATATGCATGAAGTATAAATAATTTGGGCTTTTAGCCTAGATTATTGGTTTAAACAATACCAATAATTAGTTCTTTTAGCCTTTTTTTTTGGTTTAAATTATACTGATGTGCACATCACATGATGGGAGTTTACAATTCCCTATGTGAGTTTGGTTTCAAGGATGTTGGATTGGACAAATTTGATATGTTTGGATGTGGTTTGTGTGACTTTTTTTGGGGTGATTTGGTGTTATAGGAACATGAATATAGGCAGGTATCCGAAAAATTTGATATGAATCGGAACCAATGGATTTTTGGAATTATGGAATCGGTCGTATCTATTTTCTACATTCTTAGAACCGATTCTGGAACCATTGAAATCGTTTCCAATAGAAGGTGCTTGATTTTTTTTATTCATCACCTCTAAATGAAAAAAGAATTACAATGAGTAACAAATGTAATATAAACTAAAAGAAAAATATAAATTACAACATATATAAACAAACTAATGAAATGATAGAAGGTCGTGGATGTTTGTAATATAGAAAATAAACTCTGACAAAATCAACTACGTTGATAGGGTGGGTGGTCAATCTGATTTCGGATCTGTAGCTTTTGTTTTAGTTAAAAGCTAAAAGCTTCTATTGCTGAACATTTTTTTTTCTAAAAGTTAAAAGTTTTTAAAAGCTATGTGTCAAACACTTTCATGTCTAAGTAGTAACCAATTGCCAATGCTATAACAAGTCATATTTGTAAAACCTAAACAAAAACTAGTTTTAGAGACCATGTTATGATGTAAAATAACAATTCGCCATCAATATATATTTTTAACCATTTTAAGATTGAAGCTTGTCATATTCGAATATGGGTCAACTTCAATTTGAAATGTTTCATACTGAATGATTGTTTTGATAGTTGTTAATGGAATCAATTTCTAAATGAATAAAATCCATCTTTAATCGGATAAAGGAAGAGACATATCAAATGCTTATTATTATGGTATAATCCAACCGAATCAAACTCGATCTTTCTTTAATCAGACTCATTAAGAATCAAGCTACCCCTTAACTGACATTACTTCCACAAAAAATAGTCTGCCCAATATTGTATGTCTAGTCTAACTACTTAGTAAGCGACATACAGACTTTTAATTATGATATCAAACTGTCCAGCGACATACAGACTTTTAATTATGATATCAAACTGCCCGACCGAATCAAACTTTGTCTTTCTTTTATATTTCTTTTATTAGACTCGTTAAAAATCATATCAAGCTGACCCTTAACATAACATTACTTCCATAGAAAATAGCGCTATAGCTTTAGAAAGTCAGTCCAATTTTGTATGCCTCGTCTAACTAAGCAGTCGAACAGAACCCACCACAACAAGAGCAACATGATTAGACAAACAAATGATTTGAAGAGCAATCTTCACGCATTATATCGCTCTTGCTTCCTCTCAAACATATTCTCCAAACAAATTATAAAAGATTTGCAAGCAAATAAATTACACATAATACAATGTATCAAGAATCATGACACACAAAGAGAGAAAAAGAAAACAAATTTGAGATAAATACATTACCAAATGAAGGATCTTTAAATATAAATAACATATAAAAGACAAGTCTTTTTCTCTAGTCACTTGCACATATTGGCACCAAGAGTTCAATACTCTCAAAACCCCAATATAACATCAAATAAATAAACGTTAAATCACATATAAATAACTTACTAACAAATACACCAAAAAAAAGATTCTAGGGCTTCTAACTCATAATCTTGATTCCCTTTCCTAATTTGTGTAATTAGGCTTAAACCAATCATATATCAATTGTCTGAAGATTTTTCTGCACTTTTCTCCTCTAACAGTTTACCAGATTCATCATCAACCTGGGTTGCCTTCTTTTCTACTTCTTTAGCCTTAAGTGCCTGTAATTTCGCATGATTATAATAAGCAACACCCAAGAAAGCAATGCCATAACCGAGTAGATTAATGGGGGTCACAGTGTCCTTGATCACAGACCAAGAAAACACAATCAACAACCAATCTTTGACAACTCCGGCCACATTCATCGTCAATGCTGAAGTCTTTCCAACAAGTAAAAACACAGCAAGATTCAAAGCGAATGCACACAAAGAATTTGTTCCAAAGATGAGGTAATCAAACTGGAAACTTGAGGTATCTCTGAGTTTGGGAAACTCAACGATGATCCAAGGGATAGATAAGAAGGCAAAACAACAAGGAGCGACATAGTAAAGAGAAGTAATTGGATTGAATGTAATGCCTTTAGAAGTCAACAAGATCTGAATCAAAACTAATCGGGTAGCCTCGAAACAAACAGCACCAAGCTGTAACATGACACCCCAGCTATTGAATTTAGCTTCGCCGTAAGCGGCAATGGCGACACCGAAGGAGATCGATAGCATGTTAGTCATGGTATCGCCTTTAAACCCGTCTTTTTTCAACAAAACGCCGATGGAGTAAACGGCGACACGCATTAAAGCTTTGAGCATTTGAATGAAAGAAACAGAGAGATAAATGTAAAATCTATAAGGGATAGATAATAGGAATGTTAAAGTTTTCATGTCCTTATACATATATTGGCAATATATTGAAAGGGATCAAGACGTAATATTCTTTTGAAGAATTCTTGGCATTGTCATATGGCACCATTTTGAGCTAGCCTCAAAAGTACATAACTCATAGGTTTAAACGAGAGGAAATTATTTATATTCCATTTGCTTGGCAAATGAATTCATCACTTACACCATATTATGCATAGGACACGGTATTTGATCATGATGTAAGCATGTCATAGGATACTAATTCAATACATGGTTAAGTCACTGGATGACTAAGAGTACTTTAGAAAAACTAATAGAATGTATATGAGACAATCAGTTTAGAAAGGATCTTTATGGAAAGAGCTACACAAGATGTTAATTTCTAAACATATATAAATAATTATGAATTATAATTGGATTTTGACATTCATTGTGGAATGAAGGGTAAGTCTTGTTGGAATGAGGTCCAAGCAAAACACAATGACACAATCTACTACAAATAAGAATGCACTACCTTAGAAGTTGAATTCAAATATGATTGGATGAATGGGGTCATTGAAAAACTATGCTGATTTCTGTCATTCAATGATCATATAGAAATAATTGTGACTTCGAGAGTATACTTAATCAAGCTAAGAGACTCTATGTCACAAAAGAACACCAATCATATTCTCCAAAATATATAACTATACTTAAAGTAAAGTTAAGTATCGAGATGATAGTATTCACAGAATTCACACAAACTGAATTTAGTCAGATCCATTGATAAAGTCATTCTTTTGAGCTAAGTATGAATGGTCACACTTCAGCTATAAAACTTTATTATTCTATAAATGTATTTTTGATTTGGATTTAGTATTTGGATATTGGAACATTATAACAACAACCATTAGATAATGTTATGGTATATTGGGATATAGTCATCACATTAATACTTTTTGTGTTCTATATTAACATGTTTAATCTATGAATAATGTTATTATTCTAAAAGTTCATAGTCGGTTATAATTGTGGGAGCAATTATGAAGTAAGACTAATATGAAATGGATTGGTTGACTCTCACTAGATGAAAGTAGGCAAGTGGTTGTAACCAAGTTTTATAGGTACTCGTCAGAGAACTAGTATTGAACTGACCCGCATCAAGATCATCTCATGGATCGCTATCATGAATGATACTTGATTAAAAGGTACTATATTTGTATTCTTAACACCTGAGATACATAGTAGGACTTAAGTGTAGGGAGCCACCTGGTCCTCAGCTCGTATCTAGAATGCACCTAAGCCCTCAGTATGAGTCTGGCATACCACCTGGTCCTCAGCTCATAACTGGAATGCCCCAACGTTTGTTGGCTATAGCACAAAGCAGTATAACCTCAACCCAACATGTAACATATACACATGTAATCAATCAATAGACAAACAGGTAGATCTACAGATCACTAGGCATAACATCATCCTATCTACCAGGATACAGATCCAACAGATCACTACTGAACATAATCATACAATAAACCAGGATAACAATCCATAGGGTCGGCCTTGGTGCCTTCGACCGAAAAGTATAGTGAGGCAAACTCACCTCTCGATCTTATTTATAGCTGATGAGGTCCCGACTCTGAATCTCAGCTCCAACCAACACCTATTCATCAAACAGTGATCAATCCTTAGATACCACCCAAAATACTTCAAATACCCTTAGGTCAAACTTGGTCAAAGTCAACCGTCCATGTTGACGCCAACACGCCATGTTTACTTAGAAACATGTTATGCTCCGCCTGCATCCAAACAGTGGGGAAGATCCCGACCAACATGTCATGTTGACTTAGAAACGCGTCGTGTTTGCCAAAGTTCCAACACCTTAATACATTAATTCATTTTCTTTGATTCCAAGAGCTTCAAAGCTCAGATCTAGTCCAAAATGTGATCCGGAAGGATAAAGTTTCCAACTTTATCCATTGGAACTACCCAAGAAGGTCCAAAGCCCAATCCAAAAAGCTTAATAATGCAAGGGCTTAACAAATAGGCATTTAATCCTTAATGTCCGAAGTCCATCCTTTCCAGAAGTGAGTCTAGCACCAAAACCATCCCAAAGGTTGGTGCTTTATAGACATACATGTCAAATTCATGTCTTGAACCCATATTAGGTCAAAATGAAGACTTATGACCTAATCTTTATGCATGGCATCAAAACTTGATTATAGACCAAATCCAAGATAATACTAGGTCACCTTGACTTGGATATTCATAAATTTGCAAACTTTATGAGATCTAACCGCTTCAACATTCAAGAACAAGAAGCATAAGGGACAAAACCCAAGATCTAACAACTTTGAATGATAAAAATCAAGTCTTGGACACTTACCAAGGTCCTGAAGAGTGACAAACTGAAGAATGGGGGCTTGCTTGCTGGATCTTTGCTTCCTTCTTCCACCTTCTTCCTTCCTTAGCTCCAAAACACCAAACTAGCTCAATAATGGGAGGAAAAGATAATTATGGTTTCTTTCAGTGCTTGAGGAGCTAATGGGGGCAAAGGATGAACAAACCCTAGCCTCCATATTCCTTTAAATAAAGAGCAAAACCCGAAAGATTAGGGTTTCATCACCAGCCATCAACACGTCGTTTTCCAAGAGGCAACACTTCGTATTGTCATTAATAAAATCCATGTTTCCTCATATCTGGACACGCCTTGTTGGTGCCTCCAACACGCTACGTCAAATCCTCAAAAGGTGACTCTTTCCCAAAATTGCTCCTCAAATTTTCGGGTGTTACACTTACACCATCATGATTATAAACCCACTAAAAGTTTTGTTCTTCCTCCGATGAGTCCACACCCACTTGGTTTTTCCAAATTTCATTCCAAATACTAAACTTTGAGGATCGATATATCATTCACAAATACTCTATTTTGGACATATTATATATTGTTTTGAATCTCTCACATAGGAGAACACAAATCACTAAAGATTAATTATATATACAACATATATACTTATTTAAAAGTGTCCATGATTTAGTAAAAATACATAATTTTATCAAATTTTCCAACATTACGTTACTTCCCTTACAATAAGGGTGTAAAATCATCACCACATTTATCTATCCTAATGCACGAAACATAAATATGTCTCGTGTCATCTTTTTAATCATAATGATGTCATATGTCATTTCTTTGTATTTTTCAATTCACTTGATATAAATCACATATTTTAAGAGGTTTAAATTTTTAAAATTTTAATTAAGGAATAATAAATTGTAATAAAATCTAGAAATTAATTTGAATTCAAAATTTAGCAATAAATTAGGAATGTGATATATTGT
This sequence comes from Lactuca sativa, assembly GCF_002870075.4. NCBI lineage: Eukaryota > Viridiplantae > Streptophyta > Magnoliopsida > Asterales > Asteraceae > Lactuca > Lactuca sativa. The sequence continues at coordinate 90,083,557 of NC_056630.2, forward strand.
CTACGTTATTATGATTTGCTAACCATACCAATAATCTAGCCTTTTTTGGTTTAAATTATACTGATGTGCACATCACTCGGTGATGGGAGTTTACAATTCCCTATGTGAGTTTGGTTTCAAGGATGTTGGATTGGACAAATTTGATATGTTTGGATGTGGTTTGTGTGACTTTTTTTGGGGTGATTTGGTGTTATAGGAACATGAATATAGGCAGGTATCCGAAAAATTTGATATGAATCGGAACCGATGGATTTTTGGAATTATGGAATCGGTCGTATCTATTTTCTACATTCTTAGAACCGATTCTGGAACCATTGAAATCGTTTCCAATAGAAGGTGCTTGATTTTTTTTTATTCATCACCTCTAAATGAAAAAAGAATTACAATGAGTAACAAATGTAATATAAACTAAAAGAAAAATATAAATTACAACATATATAAACAAACTAATGAAATGATAGAAGGTCGTGGATGTTTGTAATATAGAAAATAAACTCTGACAAAATCAACTACGTTGATAGGGTGGGTGGTCAATCTGATTTCGGATCTGTAGCTTTTGTTTTAGTTAAAAGCTAAAAGCTTCTATTGCTGAACATTTTTTTTTCTAAAAGTTAAAAGTTTTTAAAAGCTACGTGTCAAACACTTTCATGTCTAAGTAGTAACCAATTGCCAATGCTATAACAAGTCATATTTGTAAAACCTAAACAAAAACTAGTTTTAGAGACCATGTTATGATGTAAAATAACAATTCGCCATCAATATAGATTTTTAACCATTTTAAGATTGAAGCTTGTCAAATTCGAATATGGGTCAACTTCAATTTGAAATGTTTCATACTGAATGATTGTTTTGATTAGGGTTGGTAAAATTCTACCATGAACAACAAACCAACATGTTACCAATTGAACCAAGAAAGTTGATAGTCAATATAGTTGGTAGCCAATATGTTTGATTGGTAGTACCGTACCAATTAAGTAATGTTGGTACGTTAATGGTACAAAAGTTAGAATATCATGGTAATACCGTACAATTCATTTATTATATATATATATATATATATATATATATATATATATATATATATATATATATATATATATATATATATATATATAAACAAAATCGTATATTTCAACTGCTAATTGTGTTTAGTGTTTACATTTTTAAGAACATTATGCAACCCATTTGGTTGCATTAGTCAATAATTATTATCACGTTAAAGCACAAAATGAAAACTTTAATTTAATGTTACTTCAATAGAATTCTTTTGTAAACTAAAAGAACTACGTAACTATTTTCTATATTAAACATCAAAATTACTTAATGTATTTGCTTATTTTAAAATCTTACAATAAAAATTAAAAGAAGTTGGTATATATCATTACTAATTTGTACCAACCAAACTTATTGGTAGCCAACTATATTGGTACCAAGTATACTTGGTACGGTACCAGTAACAAATTTTTGTTACCGATTATAGTTTGTACGGTACACGGTTTAGAGAAAAATGAATTGGTACCGTATCAATTCCACCCCTAGTTTTGATAGTGGTTAATTGAATCAATTTCTAAATGAATCAAATCCATCTTTAATCGGATAAAGGAAGAGACATATCAAATGCTTATTATTATGGTATAATCCAATCGAAGCATACTCGATCTTTCTTTAATCAGACTCTTTAAGAATCAAGCTACCCCTTAAAAGACATTACTTCCATAAAAAATAGTTTTAGAAAGTCTGTCCAATATTATATGTCTAGTTTAACTACTTAGTAAGCGACACAGAGAGTTTTAATTATGATATCAAACTGCACGACCAAATCAAACTTTGTCTTTCTTTTATTAGACTCGTTAAAAATCATATCAAGCTGACCCTTAACATAACATTACTTCCATAGAAAATAACGTTATAGCTTTAGAAAGTCGGTCCAATTTTGTATGCCTCGTCTAACTAAGTAGTCGAACGGAACCCACCACAACAAGAGCAACACGATTAGACAAACAAATGATTTGAACAACAATCTTCACGCATTATATCGCTCTTGCTTCCTCTCAAACATATTCTCCATACAAATTATAAAAGATTTGCAAGCAAATAAATTACACATAACACAATGTATCAAGAACCATGACACACAAAGAGAGAAAAAAGAAAACAAATTTGAGATAAATACATTACCAAATGAAGGATCTTTAAATATAAATAACATATAAAAGACAAGTCTTTTTCTCTGGTCACTTGCACATATTGGCACCAAGAGTTCAATACTCTCAAAACCCCAATATAACATCAAATAAATAAACGTTAAATCACATATAAATAACTTACTAACAAATACACCAAAAAAAAAGATTCTAGGGCTTCTAACTCATAATCTTGATTCCCTTTCCTAATTTGTGTAATTAGGCTTAAACCAATCATATATCAATTGTCTGAAGATTTTTCTGCACTTTTCTCCTCTAACAGTTTACCAGATTCATCATCAACCTGGGTTGCCTTCTTTTCTACTTCTTTAGCCTTAAGTGCCTGTAATTTCGCATGATTATAATAAGCAACACCCAAGAAAGCAATGCCATAACCGAGTAGATTAATGGGGGTCACAGTGTCCTTGATCACAGACCAAGAAAACGCAATCAACAACCAATCTTTGACAACTCCGGCCACATTCATCGTCAATGCTGAAGTCTTTCCAACAAGTAAAAACACAGCAAGATTCAAAGCGAATGCACACAAAGAATTTGTGCCAAAGATGAAGTAATCGAAATGGAAACTTGAGGTATCTCTGAGTTTGGGAAACTCAACGATGATCCAAGGGATAGATAAGAAGGCAAAACAACAAGGAGCGACATAGTAAAGAGAAGTAATTGGATTGAATGTAATGCCTTTCGAAGTCAACAAGATCTGAATCAAAACCAATCGGGTAGCCTCGAAACAAACAGCACCAAGCTGTAACATGACACCCCAGCTATTGAATTTAGCTTCGCCGTAAGCGGCAATGGCAACACCGAAGGAGATCGATAGCATGTTAGTCATGGTATCGCCTTTAAACCCGTCTTTTTTCAACAAAACGCCGATGGAGTAAACGGCGACAGGCATTAAAGCTTTGAGCATTTGAATGAAAGAAACAGAGAGATAAATGTAAGCGGAATTCGAAAGCCATAAACTGAGAGAATAAAGCAAACCGATTGGAACGACGGATTTGAGATAAATATCGCGAGTCATCTGAACTGGTTCGACGACTTTGAGAACACTGACGAGGATGTATGCTAACGAAGAACAGAAACCCATGTGGATCATGGTTAGTGAGATTGGGTAAGGCCAATCGTACATCTTCCGATCGAGGATGTATTTGTTGTAGACGATGACTGTGAAGCTGAGGGAGATCCATATTGCGACGTAGGTGTATGAAAGAATGATCTTCTTCAATACGCCATCGCTTAGGGCTCCTCCTTTCCCCATTGCTATTGGTGGACTGGATCTGAGTGATTAATTAATCAAATTTGATGAAATCAATGGGAGAAAAGAAGAAACCCAATGTGGGATTAGGGATCTATGGCGGATGGAAGATGGGTTTTAAAGAGATTTGAGTGAATTTAGGGGAATTAGGTTAGAAGAAAACGTTGAATTTACGGAGTTTTTGTGTGTGTTTTAGTGTGTGTGTGTAATGGGGGTAGGTGACGACTGATGAGGACCGAATCGCGTTTTTACACTTTTACTAGTCTTTGTGAGCGTGACATACTAAATAGACAGATACTAAAACTTTTAAAAAAATATTAAAAATAACAATATATTTTAATTTATTGAATATCTTTATTAAACTAGAGTATTTTTATTATTTTTATTTTTAAAATAAGTTGCATTTCCTACAAAAATATCAAGTAAGTTACAATAGTCTATATGGTTTGCATTTTTTTTGTAGGTTTAGTTCTAGTTTTGACAAAAAAATGATACAAATTATATCCTTCGGGTTGTAATATCTATCAAATTTGGTCATATAGTCGGTTAATGTCAACCCCATATACAATGACGAGTTATTTTATGGTATGTTTGAATATGAATATATGACAAATTTGGTTTATTTAGTTTATAGATTTTATTAATTTGGGGTGGAGAGAGGGGTAAAGTAAGTGGTTAAGGGACCAAACTTGATAGATGCAAACCATAGGGACCAAAACCATAGTTTACTCAAAATAGTAAGATAAGAGAATCGAAAACAACTCAAATTGACTATTGAAACAAATAAAAAGTTTTAATGTGTTATCTAAGATCAACTTATGATTCACATGAGTTTGTAAAATGGCATAATTACGAAGTTTAATATTAAATGTATTTAGAAATTAGAAATTTATCCAAAAGAAAATATAAATACTATTATAAACAAATTGTAAATCCAATCAACTTAAAACCTTATATTAAAAATGAATTTACATAAGTCTTCTTATTCTTTTGGTTTTCATATAACAAGTGGTAATCATTGGCGAATATTATATAGATGAGAAATGGTCGAATAATTGATACAATACTTTTATATGGTTTACAAAGTCAATCGACCGTATATTTTAAAAAATTATTAAAATGGATTATCGTTATATTATTAGGTAATTAGTTCTCACCCACTTCTTATTATATAGAAAAAGGAAATAATAGTGTCATTATCTTTTAGCTATAAATCTACGAATTTAGTTTTTTTTTATTAGAACCAGCGGCGTTTATTTGTGGAGTAGGGGAGAAGTGTTTGACTATTATTTATTCCAACTAAAAATTTAGGTAAAACATTAAGGGCATATTTTGGCAAATATTGTGGTAGAATTGGAAGTTAGATGTTATAGCTTTTATTTGTGAAGGCAAAATTGTGGTAGAATTGGAAGTTAGATGTTATAGTTTTATTTGTGAAGGCAAAAGTAATCAGGGTCGGTCGATTGGTTTTCAATTACCAATGCAAAATCCTAAATTAATGCCCTCATATAAAAAACAACTTATATATCAAAAATGGAAAAACATTTATAACTAAATTAAATCAAGGTTATACAAACTAAATCATAAAAAAAATATTTAATACAATGTCTTCATTCATTTTTTGGAAGCCAATACATCTTATTTTAATTTAATCAAAGACTTTGTACAAATTGACATTTTTTTTCGAACGACAACAAATATCATTAAAACAAACCTAACGATGAGCTAGAACATTACAAAATACAAGATACATATAGGAGAACAACATCAATTTGTCTGGTCTAAGGACTTCAAGCAACACCTATGTTTTAACCATTTGAAACAAATTAATTGTATTATCATCTTCATCGGTTATCCACAAACATTTTTGAACAATATGTTATTTCTTGTCCTCCAAATTGCCCAAAAGAAGCAATAACTCAAAGCATACCTTAACTTAAGCCCTTTGTTGCTCAACCTCAAATTCGCCAACATAGTTAGGAGATCAGATCTGAAATTGCTAATCCATTGAATCTTTACTGAGTTATGATACTTCAAAGAAAAATACAACCTGTAGTTAACTATCCATAACCACAACCTGCAAAGAATATAAATTAGTTTACAACTAACATTTCAAATTTTTAGAAATTACATTAACATAAGATTTTTAGAAATCAGATACATCATATTATTCAAATAACCTATTAGATTTTCATATACATCAGATTTTCAAACTTGGAATTCACATAATAGATTTTCAGAATTGGAATTCACACAACAAAACTCCAATACCAGAATTTTAATATCAGAATTTCAGTATCAAAATTTCAGATACATCTGATTTTTAAAATAAGAATTTCAGTATCTTAATTCACTTAAGAATTTCAAATACATCAGATTTTCACATTACAGATTTTCAATATCAGAATTTCAAAATCAAATTATATAGAAATACAAAATTCAGAATATTATAATGGATTTTCAAAATCAGAATGTATATTATCAGATTTTAAATTAGAATTTAGCATACATCAGATTAATCAGAAATAAGAAAAAACAATTACATCAAGAAATTTAAGAAAATCTTATAACATTAAACCTTATAGAAGTTTCAAGAAATTTAAAAAATTGAAATACCTCGGGAAATCATGGAACTTATAGCAGCCCTAGCCCTGGATAAGAAGATTACAACTTTGATTGACATCTTATTTTCAGCAGTAAGTTATATAAAAAAAAACTAAAATTTCATAAAATCAGGGAAGACTTACCTGGATCGATTAGGTGGACCGAATCATTTAATTACTCATTGAAACTTCACTTTAATATGACCGATTAGAAGAGTGAATGATTGTCTGAATCTTCAGAAGTGTAATAGAACTGTAGAAGAAACGATTCAGATAGAAGCAAAATTAGGAGCAACTAAGAGAGAGTGAGAGAAGAGAACATAACAGTTGGTTTGAATTAGACTAGATGATTTTTATTTTGAATGGTCCATTACCTTCTAGAAAACCAGACACCTCGTCTTCATCATCTTCAATTATTAGGTATGGTCGTATGGGCGCGTGGCTGGTGCTTGGATCGAGAAGTGGGAAGCTGCGAAATCAAATTCCAATCGACGTCGAATTAGGTCTCAATGTTGATAACTGATAAGCGCTTCCAGCTGCCCTTTTTGAAATGGATTGGACTTTGGTAGTGGATCAATGGCCCAAATAACAGAATATATATAACGGACATCAAAAGATCATGCCCCTTCAGGATTTGCTGCCCTGGGCCGTGGCCCAGCTCGCCCTGGGCTTGGGCCGACCCTGAAAGTAAGGGTGCCTTCTGGTGCATTTAGAACTTCAGGAACGGTGTGATTTTCAGAACGGATATGTCTAAGAAATCTATGATTTTTTATGATGTTGTTCATAAATCTTATGTTTGGATTTCTAGTACGTGTAGTAAAGCCAAGATTAATTGGTCCTCTTGGCTTCATAATCCTTTTTCTGCTACTATTTTGATGTAATTCTTTTTCTAGCTTCTTGCTAGCTTTATATTATTCCGCCGTTCCCAAAATAAAAAAAAAGGGTAAAAACTTTCAAAATATATATTTGAAATAGTTTTTGGATTATGAGTTTATTATTTTGAATATAAGCTAAAACTTTCTAATGGTGAAAAAGAATTTGTATTTTTTCCTAAAAGTTAGAAGTTATCAAAACCCGAGATGTCCTTAAATTAATATCAGATTTAGATTACAACTTTTTTAGAGAATTACAAGTTGTTACATTGGATAGCAAATATTTTGTAAATCAAAAATTTCATCACGATTTCGAAATTTTAAAATTTAAATATAGAGATTACGAACAAATTCTTAATTAGATATAAATTTCAAATATGGTATTTTTAATTATTATGTATCAAAATCTACTTATCTTCCACATATTTGAGTTTTCATAAGAAGCCATTGAGAAATCACGTTTATATAATCAAAGTCAAAACACAAAGGTTTATAAGGTTTTATATGATTCCGTTAAATTTCATTAAAATCTTTGTTTAAAGAAATTATCCTACTTAAACTCAAACAAACATATAAACATCACCAAAACTGAAAAACTATAAATATTCATTCTTGACTCAACTTGAAGTCCTCATCGTTCCAAAATGATAAAAACAAGTTTAAATATCTAAAACTTGAGGTGAATTTTGTTCATCAAGAATGATAACAATTGCAACACAAATAAGTGTTTATTAAAAGAAATAATGACTTAATAACCAAAATTGAATAGATGAATACTTTGTCAATTGCATAAAACAAAAAATTACAAAAAAAATAATATTAAAATTTTGACATTTTTATATCATTTATATTTTAGCTTTTAAAATTGCAAACCAAACATAAACCAACATAATATATATATAGACACACACTAGATGTGTGCCCGCGCAAAGCAGCGACGATAAATAGTTTTTTTGACGAATAATTTTCTTACGGGAAAATAATTATTAGATTTTTTTAATAGTTATTATGTGATAAGAAAAATTACCACTTTTAATTAAAATATTTATGTTTAGAACTTATATTTGTATTGTATGTTTATACATTTGATATAAATTAATCATTATTTGTATCTAGTTTAAGAAATGTAAATTAACTTATATTGATGAATTTAATATTTTAAATTTGTTAATTTGCTCCAAATTGATTTTTTAATAACGTTTCTTAATTCAAGTTTTCAAAATTTTGGTAAGTATTAATGGTTTTGTTATGCATAATTGATTTGTACAAAAAGTTTTGTATCTTATACCGCTTAGAATTCAAAATATGACTAATATATTTTATATATAGTATAAGATATAAGATATATTAAAAGCTAACTTTTATTTATGTAAGTGAAAGTTACTAAAACTAAACATCCACTTTATAATGCATAATATAGGAATATACAGCTCAACTGCAACTTTCATTCCAATGATGCGCTCATTTTCACATTTTGTTTCTTTTTTAATGGGAGATGATTTGTACATAATAATTTTTCTCCGTACATAACAATGGGTGTTTTAAAATGTTGTATTTTATAACTCTATAATACATATATTGTCGTGTATGGCAAAAAACTGTTGTGTACGAATCACTTCCTTTTTTCAATACTCGCCAAACACCACGCTTTTATTACATATTATATTATTATTATTATTATTATTATTATTATTATTATTTGGTCAAAATAAATTTTAGAGTTTACTACTCCATAAATATGACAAGGGTACATATGACCTAATGTTTTTTATGACAAGGGTACATATGACCTAATGTTTTTTAATAAATGATTTTTTCTTTTGATTTCTAAATATAAGCAAATATCATTCTTGTTACATTTCACGTATCAATTTCTTATGAGTTTTTTTTTTCAAACTATTTACTGGTAAATATATTTGAATAATATAATTAGACATTTTATACGATTAACTACTTTTAATAAACTCTTAAGTCTATATCATTTTTATTATTTAAATTGTAATTAAATTTACATAATTTCTTTTAATTAGATTCCAACAAAAATACACATTAACTAATAATTTATGAAATACCTTGGTAATTTATTTTATACCTATGACAGTGCAAGAAACTATGATATGATGTACAGGTCCACAAAATGAGTTCAAATACTAGTTTTTTATTATTTCATAAGCAGCTTTGTTTCTTAGGGAGGAGGGAGTCCTTCCCTCCCAACCCATTGAGTTCACTGCCACATCATTTTTTTTCTTTTATTTTTCTTCGACTTTCCCAACCCACAACACGCGGAAACCTTATCTTTTTTGAACTCACTCAATTAAAAAAAATACAAAACAATCAAATGTAAAATTTTAATTAACAATAGAGTTATCGGCGGTACCACTCTCGCTTCAATAAGTGAGTTGATTGGTTTCACTAACTCACTTCATCATCTTTCTCTACTTTTTCTTTCTTAGTTTCTCTTGTACCATGTTTTTTTTTTAAAACCTGTACATTAGTTGTTTTGAATTTTTTTTTTAATTGAGTGTGTTGAGTGGGTTCAAAAAATTAGGATTTTCGTGTGTTGTGGGTTGGGAAAGATGAAAAAAAAAAGAGACAAAAATTGATATGACAGTGGGTTCGGTGGGTTGGGAGGGAACGACTCCCTCCTCCCTTATACTGGATTAATTACAATTTTGGTTGTTATAATTTTTAATTTAGGAAATTATATTTTTTGCTTCTGTAGCTTTGTAATTATTAGAAAAGATTAAATAATTAAGTTTTATATTTAAAGTTTTTTTATGGTCAACAAGCTTTTAATTCTAAAGTCATATCAGGAAAAATGAGTAAATTACAGTTTTGGTCCGTGTGGTTTACGTTCATTTACACTTTAGGTCTAAATTTTGAAACTTTTACATTGATGATCTTTACAGTCGGCAAAAATTACACATTTGGTTCATGTGGCTGTTACCATCAAGCCTATTTTTGTTAAATTTTAAAAAGTGACCATTTTACCCTCACTTTTATCTTTTTTCATTTTAGTTTTTATTTTATAATTATTTATTTATTTTTAATAAATAGAACCTCTATCAACCATCCATTTTTAATTATATTTATAAATACACAAATAATCTTATATATAAACTTTTTCAAAATTAAATTATTCGTTCAAAAATACTTAAAATTAAAAATCCAACACAGCATACAGACGATCACCACTCGTTTTCCTTAATTTTAAGGAAGCAGCATAATGTAAATTTAGGAGACAAGAGGCATGAATGAGGGGTGTAGAACTGGAAGTGGAATACACGTCAAGTTATTGCTTTCAATACGTTCTACTTTTCCCAACCATTTTTAGATCCGGATCCGAGGGGTATGTCACGTGACCCCTTTGCTCCCTTTCTACTAACACCGACACGTGTCTCTCGTTGCCTTTATGCACCACACGCCTTTATATCACTTTAAAAGTAAATCTGGAAAACTACTTTATTGAATTCAATATCTTTTACATGTTTTTAACTTTTTAGTCAAAAATAGAAAAACAATTACTACAATTTGCTTGTTGAAAAAACTAAGACAAAACTTCAAAAATGGTCTATATTGTTCCATAAAATCTAAAGTTTTGTCTAATTTACAAAAATCTTACGGATTGTCCATGTGGTTTCAAAACTTTTAATATTTGGTCATTTCGGCTCCCTCCGTTACTAAATAGCCGTTAAGTAAGGGACATTTTTGTCATTTCACTACCTAGTGACCATTTATGAGGTTTTGTATTACTTATTTTAAAATAAATAAAATTTAATATGCAAGAGGTCTCTCTCTCTCTCTCTCTCTCTCTCTTCTCTTATTCTACTTCTTCTTCTTCTTCTTCTTCTTCTTCTTCTTCTTCTTCCAGAAAAAAATCCCCCCGCTTCCCTTTTATCTGACCACGATTTTTCCCTTTTATTTTATCATGAATGATAACCAACGGAATTCCCAACACCCAACCCTTAACCATACCATAACCCTCAAAGAACAACGAATACAATACCAAAAACCACACAACGAGACTAGCAGATATACAATACTCCAAAATAATCACAAAATAACAAGACATCAAGAAAGAAACATATCCGCATCTGCATCCGGCACTGCCCTGACCTCCTCTGCTGTAAGCTGAAAAGCACGACCCTGAGCCCTTGGGGGCTCCGCTCCACCCTGACCTCCACCCGTAATCCTCAATGTGGTCGGTGCTGGAGCCTGCACCGGTCCTGCAGTAAGATGTGGACAGTTGACCCTCAAGTGTCCAACCTGATGGCAATGAAAACAAATCCTCAAATCCCGTACCGGGGCTGTCTGCCGACAATCCCTCGCATTGTGCCCCTCCTTTCCGTACTTGCGGCATGCACCCCCGGACCTACAAACTCCGGTGTGACTCCTTCCACACTTTCCACAAGTGTGGCTGCTCTGATCTCCCACTCTAGAATCAACGGTCTTGGACCGTTTCGGCGCCGGCTGCGACTGCACCGGAGCCTGACTCAGCTCTCGCAACTGCAACTCAATCTCCAACTCACGCCGCCTGGCGACCTCCTGCAACTCCAACAAGGTCTTGCACCTATGCGTAGACACAAACTGTCTGATATCCTTCTTGAGCATACTCAGCTATCGGGACATCTGAGCCTGCTCCGAAGCGAACTCAGGGAAAAACATCGCCCTCTCAGTGAACATCCTGGTGATCTCCGTCACCGACTCCGAATCTTGCTTCAGTTCTAGGAACTCCTGAGCTAATCTCTCCCTCTCAACCCGCAAAACATAACGAGTGATGAACATCTCCAGGAACTGGTCCCATGAAACCGCAGCTCTCTGCGCATCCGAATATGACCCCGTGGTCAATCTCCACCAATCCTTCGCCCCGAGCCTCAACAGGTTCAGAGCACACCTCACCCTCTGATCAGCAGGGCATGAACACATGAAGAAACCCCCCTCCACGTCCGACAACCATCTCATAACAACAATCGGGTCCTGCACCCCATCGATGTAGGAGGCTTCGTATTATCGAAGTCCCGATACTGAAAACCTCGACCGGCTCCTCCCCCTGCCGTTGTAGCCGTCGCGGCAGCCATCTCTGTGAGGGCCGCATAGCGCTCATCAAAATACTCAATCATAACGGTCTTGATCGACCCGAACAGTTCCGGCAACTCGGCCCGGAACAACGCAACAACCTCATCATGCAGGATCTCACGAATCCTAGCGTCCAACTCGCCTGTGCTCATCTAACCAATAACCTCGGGCGGTACTGACCCGCCCTGACCTCCCTCTCTTGCTCCCGATCCTGACCCGGATCCGCTCCCAGCGTGCCTCGTGACCACCATATTGAAAAACCCCACAAGATCTCAGATACTTCCAATTATCCCGGGAACCAACTCCCAACCCAACCCTAGAGGTCATGGTTTTCTTTGATACGCGTATGGGTCCTGTGCTTTCAGTAGTACGAGCCCATACTACCTTCCACACCTACCCATGTTTGTATCAATTATACCACAACACCCTAGTGAAGAACATACATAACATCACTCAACCCTCACTCCTAGAGGAACACTGGAAATCTCCCACAAGGAAACTCTAGGCTAACAGGCATCATAAATCAAGCAACATTATCATGAAATCCTGAAGATCCCTAGCCTAGTACTAGCATGCTGTTCTATCAAAGCTCAAAAACAAATAACATGTATGGTATTTTGGGGTTACTTACTGGCTCCGGCTGAACGTACCTCCGCGTCCTCCTTTACTCATTTTGAAAACTATTTTAAATTCTATTTTGAAAACCCTCCTCGATTTGAGACTGGATTCACACGAATGTTCCTCCAATTCACTCAAACCAAGGCTCTGATACCAACTTGTAACGACCATAAAATTCCAACCAATTTAAACTTTTCAAAAACAACCTGATTTCATAAAATAATTACAAAAAGGTTTTCAATATAATTATTTCAGAGTCTTTCTAGAATCACGTCACAAAACATAATCATGAGGAGCGGTACGGTCACGCATTTGCCTTGCCACAGTCTCCTGAAGAACCTGAAAAACATTAAACCACAACCGTAAGCCCGAAAGCTTAGTGAGATATCCCCAAAATACCAACCACATATACCATACACACATAACATGCCATATCATAACAGAACATATAACAGCCATGCACTTCGGGTCTACTGTGTGACTGGTCCGCCGCACCGGCCTTCAGTCCACCTGGTCCACCCTCCGAGTCTAACCACATACATCGAGTCTACAGTGTGATTGGTCCGCCCGCACCGGGCCTTCAATCCACCTGGTCCACTCTCTGAGTCTACAGTATGACTGGTCCGCCCGCACTGGGCCTTCAGTCGGCCTGGTCCACTCTCCGAGCCTCAGCACGTCTGGTCCGCCCTCTTTGGGGCCTAAAGCCTATCCGGACCACTCGCTGGGCCTTCGGGATAACCGGTCCGCCCTGGGTATGTTGGCCTACAGTACAAAGCAGGTCCCGCCTCAACCCACCCCAGTCCAACAACCATGTGCACATAAACATTCAAACATATAACAATACACATCCAATCAAACCGATCTAGCAGATCACAAAGCATAACATCGTCCTAACCAGGATACCGACCTAACCGGTCACTAGCATAGCATCATCCTATGTACCAGGATTCCGACCATAACCAGGTCTCTATCATATACCATCCTAACTACCAGGATGCAACATAGCAAAGCAATAACATAACAACGATACCCGGATCACAATCCGATAAAGGGACGGCCTTGGTGCCGTAGACCCTGTTGATATAGTGAGGATAACTCACCTCGCAACTGCCGACTGAACAGATAAACCCAAGCTGCTCCGACTACTGATACGATCTCCACCACTGGCCAACACCAAAACACTGGACTCAAAACAAAAGCCAACAATTACCAAAATGCCCCTGGAAATCAACTGGTCAACCCCTTGGTCAAAGTCAAAGTCAAAGTCAACCCCTGACTGACTCTACTCGCCGAGTCAACCTGATGACTCGCCGAGTCCCCATGCACAGAACTTCCCCAATCCGCGACTCAACTCGCCGAGTCACCCCGAGTCCAACAACTCTGAGTCCTTTCACACTCGACTCACCGAGTCATCCCTTGACTCACCAATTCACAGCTCAACCAGAAGAAAGGTTAGGACCTCACGACCAGACTCGCCGAGTCCAAGAACAGACTCGCCGAGTCCAAGGCTATCTGCAACCAACTCGCCGAGTTGTTCTTCCAACTCGCCGAGTTCCTGCCCATCTTCAACCAACTCGCTGAGTTGTTCTTCCAACTCGTCGAGTTTCAGCCTATCTTCAAGCAACTCGCCGAGTACACCCTTGTGACTCGCCGAGTACCCCTAGATCTGAAACCATACAGAGGCTTTCCAAGCCATGCAGAAGCTCTAAACCATAGATCTACCCTTCTACAAGCCATCCATCATGTAAAGTGGCAAACTTTACGTGGATCCAAAGAGATCTAGGCATTTTACACTCTACGGCTAGGGTTTGGGACAAAAGAACTTCACCAACAACTCTTGAGCATGGACTTTATGGCTTTCTAGATCATTAACAACCTAGATCTGAGGTAGCAACCTCAGATCTTACACCAAACTTGAGATGGACCTCATTTATTCCCTAAACCCCCCCCCCCCCCCCCACAAAAGATAGATCTAGATGCACAAAGGCCCAAACAGAAGAGTATTACCTCAAATGAAGGATCCCACTGATGAATGAACCAATTCTCTGCAAAGCCCCTTGCTCCACTCTTCTTGCTCTTCAATTTCCTTCCAAGATTACCTCATCCAAGGCTCTAATCTCTCACCAAGTAAGGCTCACACGAATTTAGGGTTTCTGGAACTCAAAGGGAAGGTAAAGAGGCTGGGGAAGAAGTGTTATGTTCTTTATATAGGGCTCAACCTCCGAAATTAGGGTTTTCTCCACTCAGCACCAACTCGCCGAGTCCACCCATGCTACTCGCCGAGTTAGTCACTTAACACGCGACTAGAGTCGCGACCCTACTCGCCGAGTCCACTCATGGACTCGCCGAGTTGCCCTCTCACACTTACACTTTTAGCCCTTCAACTCTACTCTTGATATTCCGGGATGTTACACATTTGACCATATCTAAGCACTACACATACTACACTTAAGTCCCACTATGTATCTCAAGTGTTAAGGATATAAAGATAGTACATTTTAATCATGTATCATTCATGATAACGATCCATGAGGTGATCTTGATGCAGGTCAATTCAATACTAGTTCTCTGACAAGTACTTACGAATCTTGGTTATAACCACTTGCCTACTTTCATCCAGTGAGAGTCAACCAACCTAATTCATATTAATCTTACTTCATAATTGCTCCCACAATTATATCCGACTATGAACTTTTAGAATAATAAGATTATTCATGGATTAAAGATGTTAATACAGAACACAACAAGTATTAATATGATGATCATATCCCATTATATCAAAACATTATATAATAATTGTTGTCACAATGTTCCAGTATCCAAATTCTAAATTCAAATCAAGATCCCATTTCCAGAATAATAAAGTCTTACAACTGAAGTGTGATCATTCATACTTAGCTCAAAACAATGACTTTATTAACGGGTATGGATAAATTTAATTTGTGTGAATTCTGCAAATATTATCATCTTCATATTTAACTTTACTCTAGGAATAGTTAAATATCTTGGAGAATATAATTGGTGTTCTTTCGTGACCTAGAGTCTCTTAGCTTGCTTAAGTATACTCTCGAAGTCACAAAGATTTCTATGTGATCTTTGAACAGCAGAAATCAACATAGTTTTTCAACGAACTTATTCATCCAATCATATTTTATTTCAACTTCTAAAGTACTGTATTCTTATTTTGTAGTAGATTAATTGTGTCATTATGTTTTGCTTGGACCTCATTCCAACTAAACCTGCTCTTCATTCCATAATGAAGTCAAAATCTAATTATAATTCATAATTATATCAATCAGTTTTGAAGTCAGAATCCTATGTAGCTCTTTACATCAAGATTTTATTCTAAACTAATTATCTCATATACATTCTCTTCGTTCTTCTTAAGTACTCTTAGAATCTTCTCATAGTCATCTGGTGACTTACCAATATATTCAATTGGTATTTGGTGATATCTTCATACCATAATCGCATACCTAGTGTTGTGTGTAATATGTCATAAATGATGGATTCATTTTCCAATCAAAGTGAATATAAATCATTTCAGCTAGTTCAAATCTATGAGCTAGGTCCTTTTGAGGTTGGCTCAAAATGGTGTCAAATGACAATGTCAAGAATCATCCAAAGGAATCTTTTATCTTGATCTATTTCAAGATATTGTCAGTATATGCATAAAGACAAAATTTTAACATTTAGTTTATCTATCACTATAGATTTTATATTTCAAGAATGTATATTGTCCTTCTTAAGTCTTTTATTTTAGAAACACATTCCAAGTCAAGGTGAAAAGCTTTGGCATAGTGATAATGTTATTTCTCATGATTAAGTATTTCTCATTCATACAAGATTAGGAATATCACTATGCTCCTACTAATTTTTAGTAAACACAAATGTTCTCTTCATTTTGATATAAAAGTTGATAGGTTTTGTAGGCTATAATTCAATGCATGAGCGAAATAACTTAACCCTTAAGTTCACATGCAACCTATTTGGATTTAAGTTTTCTCTATTGATAGCAATAATCCATGAATATCAAGAACCCTAAGGAATGCCTATAATAATCAAAATTCATATAGGGTTAGGGTTTACATACCTTTTGATTTTTTATAGCAAATAATCAAATCAAATACTTTCTTCAAAACCTTGGAAAGAAAGCCCCAGAAATCTAATGTCTCTGATGGTTTGTACCCAAACCCTAGTAACAAATAGACTTGAAGAGAGAGGTTGGGAAAGCAAAATTTTGGCTCTTAGGTTATGAGGAGGAGTGCACGAAAACAAGGCCACAAGGCGTCCTATTTATAGTTGATATAAGCAACCTTGGAAACCATGATTTGAATATAATATTAGTATTTCAAATTAGGTAATTATCCAACTTCTTAATTATTCGTAGAGATTATTATAGAAACCCTAAGAGGCTCCTACAAAACCGTCCCTTACTTTGAAGGTTCTGGAAGCTCTCTTGTTCAACTATTGAACAATTGCAACTTAAGTCCCTACACTCTTAATTAATCCAATTAATCCCAAGATTAAGTCCACTTAATTCATGATTAACTATTAATTAAATAATATTATTTATAATTAATATAATAATCTCATAATATATTAACAAATTATTTATTACTATTTATTAATCACATAATAAATCAATAAATCAACCTCTCTCTCCAAATGTCATTCTACTCAATTACTAGTTTTGAGGGAAACCCAAAAACAACTTTGTTTTTAATTCAAGTATACACCACTTTAATTATTGGATTAAACACCTTAATCCAACAGTCTCCCAATTGGACAAGTCTATAACTACAATCGCAAGTGTAACTTCTAAATTAAACAACAAAGTGTGATTTCCGAAGAAACTGTCGAACCCTCATCCAATTAGGCAATGGCTCTAAGATAAGTGATCAAATATGCATTCGTTATTCATGATATCATATGGACACAAGACATGGATTATAATCAATCTCATTTCTTCTGTATCCCAATTTCCTTATTTGTGATGACGTCATTAGAATTATAATTGAACACATCAATTCAGTCATGGATGGGTCCAACATTATAATGTCAACACCAAATCACCGAGGGGACCAAAGATATCGCTTTTCCCATTGAGGCAAAAGGAACAAATAAAATTTTACTATATAATTGTATCCTTTACTCACCAAATCATACATGACACTATGTTCTATAACATCATGTTACTGATGTGTTTACACAATACCAATGCGCAACTGACTTATAAATTATAAATTTATATATTGTTTGAAGAATAAAAGATATTATCGTCCTAGAATTACTCGTGATGAAATCCATGATGTAATATCTAACTGTGGGTTTATCCAGTAATCAAAATCTCCATTTCCTAACTACTTATGAACATTGTAGCAATTTTACTGCGATGTCTAATCTCCATATACAATCTACAACTTAATTCATGATAGTATTAATTCATTACTTACTTCCACAAGTATGAGCGACTATGGAATTTTGAATAATCAAATCATTCAGGAAGTAAAACATGAAAAATGAAACATAAGAATAAATAATTGAAAAATGTAGTAACCATATTCATAAATAATTCTCATTTATTCAATCACCAAAATCAATTATATTTATTTTCTTACAAAGTTTCAAACTATCAACTAACTACTAAAACTAACATCGTCTCTCATGCCAATGCTCCTAGCATGTTGGTTGTGTTTAACCTTGCTCATAGCCTTTGTGAAAGGATCTACATGATTGTTTTCTGATGATACCCACTTCACCAGGAGATGACCTTCTTCAACCCCATGTCTGATGTAACAGTACTTTCTGTTAATATGCTTGGATCTACCATGATCCTTTGGTTCTTTTGTCAAAAAAACCCTCTTCATTATCATAGAAAAGTTCATTGGCTCTTGAATGGTCGAGACTACTCCGAGAATTCCTATGAAGTTCTACAACCACGCCACTTCCTTTGATGCCTCACTTGCTACGATGTACTATGATTCACAAGTAGAATCAGTCACCATATCCTGCTTGGAACTTTTCCAAGTTACTGTTCCACCTTTTAACATAAATACCCAGCCTAACTGATAACAAAAGTTGTCTCGATCTGTCAAAAAGCCGACATCACTATATCCAATCACTCTTAACATATCACTGCCACCAAGCAGAACTTAACCCTTAAGTTCACATGCAACCTATTTTAATCTAAGTTTTCTCTATTGATAACAATAATCTATGAATATCAAGAACCTGAAGGAAAACCTACAATAATTGAAATTCATATAGGGTTAGGATTTACATACCTTTCGATTATTATAGAAAATAATCAAATCAAATCCTTTCTTCACAATCGTAGAAAGCAAGCATCATGAAACCCTAATTTGAATATAATATTAATATTTCAAATTAGGTAATTATCAAACTCCTTAATTATCCATAGAGATTATTAAAGAAACCCTAAGAGGGGTCCCCTAAAACCGCATCCTCCTTGGAAGGTTCTAGAACTTCTCTTGTTCAACTGTTGAATAATTACAACTTAAGTCCCTACACTCTTAATTAATCCAATTAATCCCAAAATTCATTCAAATTAATTGCTGATTAATTATTAATTAAATAATACTATTTATAATTAATATATTAATCTCATAATATATTAACAAATTATTTATTACTATTTATTAATCACATAATAAATCAATATAATCAACCTCTCTCTCCAAATGTCATTATTCTCAACTACTAGGTTTGAGGGCAACCTAAAAGGACTTTGTTTTTAATTTAGTATATACCAATTTAGTTATTGACTTAGACATCTTAATCCAACAAAGTACACCTTGTATTTTCATATTAAAATGAAGATTGTAACCTTGAGATGTCTACTTTATATCCATAAGTTTATCTCAAGATTTACACATTTTGCTATGATAAAATGGATTAAGAAAAGCTTCAGGCTAATCAATATAGATATCTTCAAGTAGATGTCTATTATTAAAAAGGGTATTTCTTGAAATCTATTTGCTATATCTCATATTAAGAATATTAATTTATAGTAAATAATATCCTTGTTGACTAATCATAGCTACTTGTAAATAAAGGTTTGATCATATTCAATTTCATGAGCATGATGAGATCATAGTCAATGACATGAGTATGAGAAAATGCTTTTATAACAAGTCTTACTTTAAATGTGTATAGTTATCCATGTAATGTATTCTTTCCAGAAGAATCACTTACTCATTCTAACCTTCCTATAGGGAGGAAGTTTAATCAAGACCACACTTAAATATTATACATGGATATCATTTCATGTTCAATACTCTTAAGTCATTTATCATATTCGAGATCTAAAATCTCATTTTGGTAATTGATGGATTTTCCAAAAACCATCAAGAAGAGCTCATCAATGAGAGATTTCATATTTCTTAAGTCATAGATAATTTCTACCATTAATACGAACAATTTATGTTTGTGAATATCTATTATTCAAGTTTAACAATAGCTTGTTAAAAATAGTGTCAACTGTTACTACATCATGTTATGGTTCTTGAGCCGCTTCAAGCTCCATAAGCGTCCCACTTGCTTTGTCATTAGAAGCTTACTTTCTGCTAACTTAGCTTTTAGAGGAATAAGAAAACTTATCCTTGGTAGGTTTGTATATAATAGTCTAAACAACCTTTTATAGTATTCTACAAATATGTAATTAGTAGATTCAGGTTTAAAAACTTTAGTCCAACATAGAATTTAAATCCACAAAAACATTGAATAAGATATGGATGGGACCTTTAGGTACAAAAAATTATAAAGAAAATGTTTTTTTCTACTCTTTAGTTAGTATTTGTATTGAAAATACAATTGATAGTGATTAAATAATAATCCCAAAAGAATAAAAGAAGATAATTTCTACCAATTAGAAAGTTAATCATAACAAGTAAGATTTGATTCAACCTTTATTATCACTAGGGTTTTAGATGGTTCTTACCGATTTACATCTCAACTTTATATTTGAAACCTTCAACAAAGATTTCTTCAATTTTGTTTTAACATGTAAAATATAATTTATAACTACCATAGTTGTTAATTAAAGTTGATTTGGTATCTTATGCTAAATCTTAGACATTAATTAGAAAGTAAGTCATACATCACTGCGTATAGTTCCTTAATAATTTATTTTCTCTACAACTTAGTGAAAATATCATTAGGAATCTTTTATATATCAATAATTTACATATGTCAAATAAACTACATTATTTGCGTTCAAATATCCCTTTCTTGAAGTTAAAGTATGTGAATTTCATTTATAAAATAAAGATAACAATGTCAAAGATGAGTTTGCTTCAAAACAAGTTTAAGTAAAAAGTACTTTGCATATAGAACTTGTTATTTATAAAACATTGATAATTGATTTATAATTCTTATTAAGAGATCTAGTCTCAATAAAAGAATTTTAATCATTTCTGAATATGAAGGTGATCGTTGTGAAAAACGATTTAAGTAAATGGTTAATCATTCATAAATTAACTAAGACGTATATTTAGACAATCTAAATGAAAAACTACCTTGTTCCGAAACAAACATTATTTTACAATACAAGTACATTAAGTTCCTAACATGATTAATAAACTAAACTCCGAGAGTGTAGTTCCAACTTGCTTGTGCTTAGTTGTTTATTCTTCTATAAATATCTGCAATCCATTTACAAATATTAGAATAACATTAAGTACCAAGTACTTGACTGTTATATGAAAAGTATAAGTTCTATCTAGTAGATACCTAAAGTACTAGTCTCTTCAGACTTTCTTCTCAGATAAAAGGGACAGTTCCTCTTCCAGTGTCCAGTTTCTTTGTAGAATAAACATGACCCATCATTGATGGGATTCTTGGACTTATTGGGTTTAAAAGTGTGCAATACATAAAACATGGTCCTCTTAGATCACACAAGGTGACTCTTTTTAGCCTTGCACTATTCCATTGTTTGAACTAGTTTAAAACAAAATATCACTATATTTATTGGAATGATTCTTAACCTATTATATCATCAGATATATATCTATATTATCCAATACTTCCTAGAAGTTAGGAATAACTATTCCCAATTTGATGTTAGAAGCATCGTGAGAATCATAGTGATGCCTTTACTAGGTATCATGTTCATGTTTATTGCTCAAGGCAAGTTGTTTAGGACTAGGACCTTTTAGTGTATACTATTCGGTTTTATGTACTTTAACATTCATATGGTGCATATACAACCCTAATGCTTTGGATCTAAGTTTTATCTAATTATACATACAATATTGGTTTCTAAGCATGAAGCCTAACTAGCATGCAATTTTACATAAACAACATAATAAAACTAGTTAGAAGATTACCTCTTTGTTGTAGCTTGTAGAACTTGGCCTTTCCAGAGCTTAGCACCCCAAGTGTTATGCCTCAAACAAGTCACAAACACCAAATAAACAAGTAGATGGGTATAAGAGAGGCTAAGGAGACTAAAAACCGATTTCTCTTCTTGGAATGCAAGTAGTCATTGATTTTAGGGCTTAGCACAACATATATATATATATATATATATATATATATATATATGTGTGTGTGTGTGTGTGTGTAGAATATCAAGGGTCATGTGTAACCCTAACCCATACACATTAGTCTATATTCCATCCATTTTATTTGGATAAATACTTCATGGATTAACCCATAAGCCCATCACAAATCAAACCATGGATCATTAGCCCAACTCATATGTATCAATTTAATTAGTCTCTTTTGATCACTAAATTAATTCTTGATCAATACTAATTAAATAATATGATTTCTTAATTAATATATTATATTTATAATATATTAATAAATCATAAATAACCTCTTACTCAAATATCCATCTATCAAATTGTTCTGGTGAAGGCAACCCGAAATGGACTATGCTACTATTGGTTCAAGTACATACCAAATATAGTTATGGGCTTAGACACCTAATTCAATAGTCTCCCACTTGGATAAGTCTAATAACTATAATTGCTAATGCAACTTAAAATCCGATTAGCAATCGTAGCTCTCAAAAAGCCGTTGTCGAACTCTGAACAAATCAAACGACACGTCCATTAGATAAGGGATCATATATTCCTCCATTCTACAGGATATCGTATGAACTGAGACATGGGTTATAATCATTCTCTCTGTTCATGTGTTGTTTCCCGATTTATGATTTATGACGACTGACTAATTGAACAAATCAAATCAGTCCAGGCTTGGCTAAGCGCTTAGTGATGTCATCACTAAATCATTGAGGGCCCACAGATGCTTTTATCCCACATTGGATAAAAGAAACGGATAAAATTCGAATCATATGCTTGTTGTACTTACTCATCAAATCACTCACAACAATATGTTTTATAACACCAAGTTACTGGTGCGTTTACAGGAGTACTCATGAATACTGCAGCAAACTTGTGCTATGTCTAAACACCTTTAGAGAATCTACAAACCCATTCATGACAGTCTAGCTTCAATACCTACTTCCAAAGTATGATCGATTGTGGATGGTTTGAATAATCTAGTTATTCGGGAAGTCAAAACATGCAAAGTGAAACACAAGAATAATCGAATCCAATATGATCTATAATTTTTTGAATATAAATAAAACACCTTTTATTTAATCACCATATTGATTACACATTATTCATTGTATAATGTTTTCGATTTATCAACTTAATACTTGAATTAAACAATAGTTATCCCATGCTCCAAGCATGCACACTATGTTAACCTATGGTCCTTTGTTTGTGAAATAGATCAATTGTAATTATTTCTAATGATACTCATTTCGCAATTCCAAATCCTTATTACATTGTGTTAGATTCTAAACTATCATGCAATATAACCTTTTGTAATGTCATGGTACTAAAGTCACAGAGACTTTGCCAACGATATTACCAAGTATTCCTTTGGAGATTGTTACAAAACAATTCCATGAAAGCGAAGTCTCAATTTCAAATTACATTCCTTTGAACATCATTGTTGCATAAAAGTTTCTAACTTCCACATAGATTCTGTGACAACCGTCAATTTTCGGTCAAGTCAAAGTCAACTAAAGTCAACAAGTCAAACCAGTCAACTCAATTTGCCGTGAGTACTAAAGTTTACGTTATGTAACTTCTAAACAACTCTCTATTCTAATGAGAGATCATAAATCGAAAAGTGCGTTCACCTAGATCTCCTTAACCCAAAACGGTGGCGTGGAAAGCCAAACCGATAAAACAATGTTACATACTCATCGGGAGTATGCAAGATCCCTAATCAAGGCTTAACGGGATTTAAGGACCATGCAGTGCGTAGCCGAACACTCAAAAAGGTCACCAATGAAACCTCTCCCACATATCTCTAAGTATGTGAAACCTCTCCCACATATCTCTAAGTATGTGAAACCTCTCCCACATATCTCTAAGTATGTGAAACCTCTCCCACATATCTCTAAGTATGTGAAACCTCTCCCACATATCTCTAAGTATGTGAAACCTCTCCCACATATCTCTAAGTATGTGAAACCTCTCCCACATATCTCTAAGTATGTGAAACCTCTCCCACATATCTCTAAGTATGTGAAATCTCTCCTACATATCTCTAAGTATGTGAAATCTCTCCCAAATCTCTCTCCGTATGTGAAATCTCTCCAAGTATATCAAATCTCTCCCAAATCTCTCTAAGTATGTGAAATCTCTCTCACATATCTCTTTGTATGTGAAATCTCTCCAAGTATGTCAAATCTCTCCCAAATCTCTCCAAGAATGTCAAATCTCTCCCAAATCTCTCTAAGTATGCGAAATCTCTCTCACATATCTCTTTGTATGTGAAATCTCTCCAAGTATGTCAAATCTCTCCCAAATCTCTCTAAGTATGTGAAATCTCTCTCACGTATCTCTTCGTATGTGAAATCTCTCCAAGTACGTCAAATCTCTCCCAAATCTCTCCAAGTATGTCAAATCTCTCCCAAATCTCTCTAAGTATGCGAAATCTCTCTCACATATCTCTTTGTATGTGAAATCTCTCCAAGTATGTCAAATCTCTCCCAAATCTCTCCAAGTATGTCAAATCTCTCCCAAATCTCTCTAAGTATGCGAAATCTCTCTCACATATCTCTTTTAATGTGAAATCTCTCCAAGTATGTCAAATCTCTCCCAAATCTCTCTAAGTATGTGAAATCTCTCTCACGTATCTCTTCGTATGTGAAATCTCTCCAAGTACGTCAAATCTCTCCCAAATCTCTCCAAGTATGTCAAATCTCTCCCAAATCTCTCTAAGTATGCGAAATCTCTCTCACATATCTCTTTGTATGTGAAATCTCTCCAAGTATGTCAAATCTCTCCCAAATCTCTCTAAGTATGCGAAATCTCTCTCACATATCTCTTTGTATGTGAAATCTCTCCAAGTATGTCAAATCTCTCCCAAATCTCTCTAAGTATGTGAAATCTCTCTCACGTATCTCTTCGTATGCGAAATCTCTCCAAGTACGTCAAATCTCTCCCAAATCTCTCTGAGAACGAGGAATCTCTCTCAAATCTCTCTCGAAATCTCTCCCAACTTTCTATAATCACTCGGGGCATCCCGACCCTCGAATTTGGCGAAAATAGCCCAAGAACGGAAGTCTACGCGAAAAACGGACTTAAGGAAACGAACCCTCCGAACCGAAAGTACTATTCATGAACCGAACCGAAAGCACTATTCATGAGGGTCTGAACCGAAAGTATTGTTCATGAGCTGAACCGAGACTACTGTTCATCCGAGCCGAACCTCACCTAGAAGGAAGGTCCGAACCGAAGTTACTGTTCATTACTGTTCACTACAGTTCGTTCGGTTTTGACATTCTAGCCTCTTATCTCCAGACCGAGGACCGAAGCTTCCCTTCTGACTTCGGACCGAGCCTTCGGAACTAGCCTTCGGACCGAACCCTCGTCCCTTCGCTTCTCGCCTCTGGCTCGCGCGTCTCGCCTCCGAATCAGCATTCTCCTGACCGAACCTCGGCCTAGGGACCGAACCTCGGCCTAGGACCGAGAGGCCTCGCTGGGAAGCCTTTTTCTTCCGGTTTTCGAGTAATTTTGCGTTTAAGGCCCGTTTTTAATTATTTTAACGCGGGGTTTTCACCCAAAATCATATTTTAACATAATAAACCCTAAATATTCACAATTTAATCATAAATTCATAAAAATCTCTATCTAAATAATAAAAGCAAGTGGGTAAAAGTACAAATAGGAGGAGTGTTGACTTTGCTTTACTTTATGACACAAGCAACCACTCCCACACCCACTCTATGACCAGCCATACCTCCCCACCTTACCTAAGTCACATCAATGTCCTTTCCACTCAATCATCACTCCTTCCCACGTTTTTGAGAGCTGGATATTCATCCTCTCTCCTCATTTTCTCTCATTTGTTCTCATTTCACAAGAAGATCAAACTCCTTTCTCTCTCACTTCTCTCTCTAGAAACCCGAGATTCAAGGGCTGATCTTGAGAGTTTCCTCCACCTTTGGTAAGCATAATCCATTTCCTTTAAGATTATCTCAATTATTTCCACTCAAATCATGGGTATCTTACACAAACTCCATTATATTTGTGTTAGAGCTTCGAATCTTCAAGCGATTCTTCAAGTGTTCTTGGGTTGAACACTTCTCTTCTTCAACACCTATCTACTGAAATCACACAAGGTGAGTTCATACCCCTACATTTTCATGTTTTCTCAAGTTTTTAGGGGGGGAATACAAGCCAAAACACCAAGAACATATCTAAATTTTTCTAACAGCTTTCATCAGAAAAGTTGGACTCCATTCACGGACTGTTTTGGACACCTTAAACATTTATTTTTCAAAACTGTTTTAGGTGCATGTAGTTCCACTTCTTAGCTTTAAAATGACTACTTGCACATCTCTATACGATTTTCCTACAATTTATGGTGATTTTTACAAAACTGCCTATCATTTCAAACACCAATCCGGACCAGTCTGTGATTATGGACTTTTTCACCTAGGTTACAGGTCATTAAAAATCATGATAAAAATTATGAGTAAACTAGACACATTTTGGAAACTCCCAGAATTTACGGATTTAGTTTTCGACTTCGTATGATTTTTCTATAAATTTTCAAAAACAGTGTAGGAAGGCTGAAAATTTGTTAACAGCTTGTAATTTTTACAACACTTTGTATTATGTTGAGCAAAGTGTATAAGGTCAAGTTCTAAGTATTGAATGTGATACGTTGTAAATTTTATCATCATAAACTGAAAATAAGTCATTCATGATAAGATTATTCATTCATTTAGAACATGTATATATATAAACTATAATAAGCATAGTTTAATGGATTTCATAATCCTAACGCTTTTTCATAAAAGAGTTCTTATATATTACAAACGTTTTGGATAAAACTATAATAGGTATAGTTTTCGATACATCACATAACACACACGTACGAAAAGGGGTACATTCATACAGAAAGGTTTTACACTCCCGCATATAACTTGTAAACTTGTTAACCTAGATTGTGAGACATTCTCTTTCCGTACGTCCGCGTGCGGAATATAAAATCCTGTACGTTATAATCAGAGTCTCCCGGATGGAGAACGTGATAGTTGTATATAGATCTATATTGGGATTGACACCCCACACCTTGCTGCTAGCTACAGTTGGACCTGCAGGTCTACGGGTGATAATTGTCATTTCAGTTAATCGACGCCTGAGAAACGTCGTGGCAGGTTCATTAGTCTTAAGTATGGTTATAGCGGCTCACATAAGGATATAACAATACACAAAGTTTACGGGGTTTTTATAAAACTTTAATGGGTTTTTATGTCGATTTTAAAATCACTTTTATCTCAATAAGTACCGATATTACTGTCTACATTCGGTTTTTGGTATTTATGTCTACACATCATTTGAAACCACATTTATAGCTCTAAGTATAGGCGATACTTGTTATTTTCTCGGTCCTAAGACTTAGGACTACATATACATCAAGTATTAACAAACAATAGAAGTTTCGGGAACATCATTTAATTCAAGTGCGTTTATGTCAATTTAAGCACATTTCATTTTCCTTTAATAAGAAAGGTTACTTATACATTTTGGTCATCGGTTATGAGACTACATTACATAAACTTTATAAAGAAAATATCGGATTTTCTGAATACATATCATATCATTTTTACAAGGAAAATGGTCTATTTCTCCAATAAAATCTCTTATGAACTCACCAACCTTTGTGTTGACACTTTTCAAAACTACTTGTATTCTCAGGAATTCAGTGAAAACAGGAAACCAACAACGTTTTGAGGATGGGACGATAAATCGTCAAACAGTTCATTTTGTTTCATAATGTAATTGATTCGAATCATGTAAACATATACTTTGGTGTAACTTTTTCAGTTATATTTATGATGGTTGTATTTACTTTGAGCACTATTATACTCGTTGTTGTGATACTCTACATAAAGTCCTCCACCCTCGAACGTTTCCGCCATCCTTGGTTTGGGGGTGTGACAGATTGGTATCAGAGCATTGTTTATAGTGAACTCAGTATATCGAACCACATAAGATATACAAACTATAAATGCATTGGGACTAGAGTCTCTGATTTTACGTTTTCAAAACAACTATACTTTTAGAAATAAATAGTTTCTTATTAAAAGTATACACGCATGCATACATACTAGGGTCACGTCGTTCTAGAACAAAACAAAAGTAATGATTGTTGGATATCACAGGTAAGCTCGGGGATGTATGGTCAGTCTTGGGATTGGCATAGCCTGATCAACTATGCTCGTCCGAGGAGTGATTAGCACATGCCCAAGAATGGTTGTGATATGGCAACAAGTCTAAAAACTTACCAACACTACCACAATGAAATACCATAGGGGTATTTGGTGTTATTATAATTACTTATCTGAGAACTAAATGAATTTTATCAATAGGTTAATAATTGCTTAGTCAATACATTAAAATTATATGCATCCAGGACGTCATAGACTTAGAATCTGTGAATCTTTGCTTTACTTCCTGTTCTCGTTGGATTGGGGATTTAGAGTTAGGGTCGCTTATTCGAAGGTCTATCCTGTCCCAAATACATATGATTAGTATGCACTAAACTGTGTATTGAAGTACCTGATAAAGATCATCTTATAATTATCTAATTAGTACATCTACTTAGTTATTTCTTATATCCCCATTTCTCGCGAAGATATCATGGCTGGATTTAATCCCCACGACGACCCGTACTACCCTAACCACAACAATACCGAATGGCTCGGAGAGGAGCCAGTGAATGGCCACCCAATCCCTGTGGATGGTCACCAAGCTGAAGGCCTTGCTGACGGTTTCGACTCCGAACCTGAAATGGTGAACCTATCCTCGATGACCCGTGTTCCCAATCCCAATCCTCGACCGGCTTTTCAAGGCCCGATGCCTCCTTGGGTAGAGTGCTTGGAAATCTGGAGCGAAGAGCAAGACCAACCTATGTCGTTCGATGGAGATCGAAGTTTCTACAACATAAACGAAGGAACCTCAGCAGATAGAATTTTTCCAATCCTGGTCTGTAGAGTTGCCTGAGACGAGATTCGAGGCAGAACAACTCTCCATAGTATCGCAAAGGTTGATGCAAATGCAAGAATACATACAATCCGCACCAATCGCCTTGATCACACTCGTGAAAAGTCTGCGAAAGACTATGAAACCCTGCTGCAAGCACGGGCTGAATCATGAACCGATGTCATAAAACTCCGAGTACGCCAGAGGGTGTACGAAAGGCACATGCCTGTTATGGAGCGGCAGCTAGCTGAACTGAGAGATCACAAGAAAAATGACCGCCGCCAGTAGTAAACGCCTTACTTCATTTCATGTCAAAAAGGAATCGTTATCCCTATCTATGCCCTATGTGGTATTTCCTATGAAACTATCTTGTACTGTAGGTGCCTTTAGTAAGGCCTTTAGGCGGCCAAGACACCCCTGCTTTGATATGATATAAGACCCTCTACAAGGTCAATTTCCCCTAATTTGTTACATCTTAAACATCAATGATGTATCAATCAGCCGAGTTCTGTGTCACCTTTTTGTTCAAACACTCCCATCATGCTGCCATAGGAGCCTGCCTAAAACCCACTCTATTCAAGTTGTAAGGCTAGAGTAATCTAGCTCTGGAATCGTTCCTGATCTTCTCTCCAAGGTTGGATCATGTCATTCACCAACCAATGGAACCCGGTTTCAAACAACAAACATCAAAGGATCACTACTTGAACTTACTTCTACTCTGTATTAGGATTGCATCATAGGGATGCAAGTCAAATCTTCGAGAACATGTTCCAGTTGGTCATAATAGGAACCTAGCCTGGGTCAACTATAAGGCACCACTTGGGTGCAGAACTACTAAAAAATTCATGGCCTTACCATATAAAGACTCCCGTTATGAATTGTTTTCAGAACGCCCTTAACGACCAAATTACGTTACAAATCAATATAAGATAAAGCTTAGTTAGAAACTCACGACGCATAGCCATTCTAAAAACTCCTTATCATCTCACCCTTAAACATTTTTTTGAAAAGTTCCTTCATCATAGACTCGCGGGTGCGATCATACCAGCACTAATGCACTGGAGCCCATCAGAACTCCCCAGCCAAGCGTGTTTGGACACACATGATTCTAAGATGGGTAAAGCTTGACGCCCGTATGAAACCTACCCCTACCCAACTGCTGTAACCCTATTTCAAGAATGTTAGCGGAAACACTAGGAGTAGTACAGTAATGTGCAAAAATTTATATGCGTTAATATAAATTGTAAGGATGCACTTAAGATAACCATTTCCACTAACGAAGATGTTTTTCATCGTGAAACAGAACTATGTCTTCACCAAGAGGGAACCAACCAACTAGCAAGGTGCCAACTCTGCAGATAGACGCTGCTACTTTTCAGGCTGCAGTCACGGCAGCCGTGGCAGCCGTCATGGCACAGTTCAATGCTAACAACGCCAGAAGAAATGGAAGCGGTGCTAACAATACAGATAATGGTAATATTCAGGAACACCAGCGGGTGTCCGCCAGCAAAAATACCTCAGGTCTCAAACCTACGAACAAGAAGAGAAAGTTTTGGAACATGAAAGAGCGCCACCAATCTCAAAAATCCATTAAAAGACAACAACCTATGGCCACCCCCACCATCGCAACAGCAGTCACGACGCATGCCCCGATACTAGCCACAGGATCTACCACCCAAACGTCGGCCAGACCATATGAGGGATCTCTCCCAAAGTGTGTCAAGTGCAGTTTCCATCACACAGGAGCTTGCCGAGAGATGCACTGTAAAAACTGCAACATGAAAGGACATACCGCCCGTTTCTGTAAGGTCCCGACCCAGTATCTCCCTTCAATCACCAGCACCAGGGCGGACCCAGTATGCTACTCATGCGGTGAAATGGGACACTTCAAGAGAAAGTGTCCATCCAAGAAGAATGACGGAGGAGCTGGAGGAATGTAACAAACAAACCGGCAGGATCAGTAGGAAACCATATTAGGACTTTTGTAATGTTTCCAACGTCAAAACTTTTAAGTACCATATGTTTGTAATGAAATCGTCATGTTTGCTAAAGTCACCGTCTTTCTAATAGTAGTTAAAATACTCTCTCGTTTAAATCAAACCAAATACATTCATATATGATCTAAAGATCATTACCTCCAGGATGTGATGACTTTGTACATACATCGGGGTTAATCATAATCGAAATACCGAAGTTTTGAAACAAATAATTTCATCCCGACTCCTAATCCGTGTCTAATAGTAAGAACCGAGTGGGGCCGCCCACTCGACGATTCCCAAACGTCAACTTACCTACGACGTTCATATACCGTTCGGTCATAGGGAGGCCTGTCAGGGGTCATGATGTCAAATATTAGTACTAATTCTCGAAACACACCTGCCGCCAGTGCTAGCACTGTGGTGTAAAACATCTACGATAATGATAACATCAATCAAAGTTTATCACCCTAAAAAAAAAAAAAAAACAAGATACTTTATCACTCCAGTAATCTCTTCGTGCGAATACAGCTTAGCTAGTTCTATCTAAAAAGATATTGCTGTCGTCATTCAATCTTCATTGATATAGCCCTCATCTTCCCAACTTAACATCTGTAAAAGGACCTTTCACCTAACCCCTCCAAACACCGAAACCTTCGTCTCTCATAAACATCCAGCTCGAACCTACGGATTATCTTTTGCTATGGAACCCCAAAACACGCAATCAGAGGGGTGTTATACTTCCGAAACCATATCACAAGTGCTTATAGGAGACCCTTGGGAATGTCACGCAGGTGGCAGACAAGGTCCAAGCACAGAAGCCTGGGAAAGATATGGTACGAGTTCTGCCATGAACATCGGGCCAAAGTTGCCCAGGAGGGCGAGTGAATGTCCTACCATCTAAGAAGGCCTAATCGTAAAAACCAAACCCACATGCTTCCTACCGAGCTACAAGAACTCTTAGGTCAAACCTGTCGAACTACTCAACAATAAAATTGAGGAACCAAGCTTTTCACCCTGGAAAGCTCCGTTCTTATTCTTCAAATAGAAAGGCAAATTGCTCATAGTTCCATTAACTTCAGAGGCCTTGATAATATCTCCAGTAGAAACCTTCACTATCTGCCTCACATAAACGAATAGGCCGACCAACCACAAGGAACGAGGTACCCTTTAGGAATCAGACCTGAGATCTAAATATCACCAGTCGCGAGTATTGGATAAGGATGTCCGAGGACAACCCTCCAAATTCGATGCGGACGCTGCAAGTCTGTAGTGATACCCCTCGGATAGGACCAACCCGTTCGCAGTATTCATAGGGTGTACCATTCTTACTAGGATCAGTTCATCGTTGTCGTTGTAAGTGACTTGCTTATCTACCCTCGTAGTAAGAAGAATTACTAAGTTAATTGCTATGATTTCCTCACTTATACATTCCCTAGTTATATATAACGAATACCTGGTAGATAATAGCATGTGAGAATTCTGACTTAGTTTCTTTTCCTCGTTGGGATGTGAAACTGAAGTAGAATCACACATTTTACTATCCGCCCAGTATTGGTTATATCATAATGTGTATGAGCTAAGATTTCGTGTACAATAACTCATCTCTTAGTCAGAATCAAATTAATGTAGAGCCGACCTTAGTCATTTCCAACTCATTGCCTAAATTCGAATTTCGGGACGAAATTCCCTCTAACGGGGGGATGATGTGACAACCGTCAATTTTCGGTCAAGTCAAAGTCAACTAAAGTCAACAAGTCAAACCAGTCAACTCAATTTGCCGTGAGTACTAAAGTTTACGTTATGTAACTTCTAAACAACTCTCTATTCTAATGAGAGATCATAAATCGAAAAGTGCGTTCACCTAGATCTCCTTAACCCAAAACGGTGGCGTGGAAAGCCAAACCGATAAAACAATGTTACATACTCATCGGGAGTATGCAAGATCCCTAATCAAGGCTTAACGGGATTTAAGGACCATGCAGTGCGTAGCCGAACACTCAAAAAGGTCACCAATGAAACCTCTCCCACATATCTCTAAGTATGTGAAACCTCTCCCACATATCTCTAAGTATGTGAAACCTCTCCCACATATCTCTAAGTATGTGAAACCTCTCCCACATATCTCTAAGTATGTGAAACCTCTCCCACATATCTCTAAGTATGTGAAACCTCTCCCACATATCTCTAAGTATGTGAAACCTCTCCCACATATCTCTAAGTATGTGAAATCTCTCCTACATATCTCTAAGTATGTGAAATCTCTCCCAAATCTCTCTTCGTATGTGAAATCTCTCCAAGTATTTCAAATCTCTCCCAAATCTCTCTAAGTATGTGAAATCTCTCTCACATATCTCTTTGTATGTGAAATCTCTCCAAGTATGTCAAATCTCTCCCAAATCTCTCCAAGAATGTCAAATCTCTCCCAAATCTCTCTAAGTATGCGAAATCTCTCTCACATATCTCTTTGTATGTGAAATCTCTCCAAGTATGTCAAATCTCTCCCAAATCTCTCTAAGTATGTGAAATCTCTCTCACGTATCTCTTCGTATGTGAAATCTCTCCAAGTACGTCAAATCTCTCCCAAATCTCTCCAAGTATGTCAAATCTCTCCCAAATCTCTCTAAGTATGCGAAATCTCTCTCACATATCTCTTTGTATGTGAAATCTCTCCAAGTATGTCAAATCTCTCCCAAATCTCTCCAAGTATGTCAAATCTCTCCCAAATCTCTCTAAGTATGCGAAATCTCTCTCACATATCTCTTTTTATGTGAAATCTCTCCAAGTATGTCAAATCTCTCCCAAATCTCTCTAAGTATGTGAAATCTCTCTCACGTATCTCTTCGTATGTGAAATCTCTCCAAGTACGTCAAATCTCTCCCAAATCTCTCCAAGTATGTCAAATCTCTCCCAAATCTCTCTAAGTATGCGAAATCTCTCTCACATATCTCTTTGTATGTGAAATCTCTCCAAGTATGTCAAATCTCTCCCAAATCTCTCCAAGTATGTCAAATCTCTCCCAAATCTCTCTAAGTATGCGAAATCTCTCTCACATATCTCTTTTTATGTGAAATCTCTCCAAGTATGTCAAATCTCTCCCAAATCTCTCTAAGTATGTGAAATCTCTCTCACGTATCTCTTCGTATGCGAAATCTCTCCAAGTACGTCAAATCTCTTCCAAATCTCTCTGAGAACGAGGAATCTCTCTCAAATCTCTCTCGAAATCTCTCCCAACTTTCTATAATCACTCGGGGCATCCCGACCCTCGAATTTGGCGAAAATAGCCCAAGAACGGAAGTCTACGCGAAAAACGGACTTAAGGAAACGAACCCTTCGAACCGAAAGTACTATTCATGAACCGAACCGAAAGCACTATTCATGAGGGTCTGAACCGAAAGTACTGTTCATGAGCTGAACCGAGACTACTGTTCATCCGAGCCGAACCTCACCTAGAAGGAAGGTCCGAACCGAAGTTACTGTTCATTACTGTTCACTACAGTTCGTTCGGTTTTGACATTCTAGCCTCTTATCTCCAGACCGAGGACCGAAGCTTCCCTTCTGACTTCGGACCGAGCCTTCGGAACTAGCCTTCGGACCGAACCCTCGTCCCTTCGCTTCTCGCCTCTGGCTCGCGCGTCTCGCCTCCGAATCAGCATTCTCCTGACCGAACCTCGGCCTAGGGACCGAACCTCGGCCTAGGACCGAGAGGCCTCGCTGGGAAGCCTTTTTCTTCCGGTTTTCGAGTAATTTTGCGTTTAAGGCCCGTTTTTAATTATTTTAACGCGGGGTTTTCACCCAAAATCATATTTTAACATAATAAACCCTAAATATTCACAATTTAATCATAAATTCATAAAAATCTCTATCTAAATAATAAAAGCAAGTGGGTAAAAGTACAAATAGGAGGAGTGTTGACTTTGCTTTACTTTATGACACAAGCAACCACTCCCACACCCACTCTATGACCAGCCATACCTCCCCACCTTACCTAAGTCACATCAATGTCCTTTCCACTCAATCATCACTCCTTCCCACGTTTTTGAGAGCTGGATATTCATCCTCTCTCCTCATTTTCTCTCATTTGTTCTCATTTCACAAGAAGATCAAACTCCTTTCTCTCTCACTTCTCTCTCTAGAAACCCGAGATTCAAGGGCTGATCTTGAGAGTTTCCTCCACCTTTGGTAAGCATAATCCATTTCCTTTAAGATTATCTCAATTATTTCCACTCAAATCATGGGTATCTTACACAAACTCCATTATATTTGTGTTAGAGCTTCGAATCTTCAAGCGATTCTTCAAGTGTTCTTGGGTTGAACACTTCTCTTCTTCAACACCTATCTACTGAAATCACACAAGGTGAGTTCATACCCCTACATTTTCATGTTTTCTCAAGTTTTTAGGGGGGGAATACAAGCCAAAACACCAAGAACATATCTAAATTTTTCTAACAGCTTTCATCAGAAAAGTTGGACTCCA
Organism: Lactuca sativa; assembly: GCF_002870075.4. Taxonomy (NCBI): domain Eukaryota; kingdom Viridiplantae; phylum Streptophyta; class Magnoliopsida; order Asterales; family Asteraceae; genus Lactuca; species Lactuca sativa. The sequence goes on from NC_056630.2 coordinate 90,119,188, forward strand.
TTCACGGACTGTTTTGGACACCTTAAACATTTATTTTTCAAAACTGTTTTAGGTGCATGTAGTTCCACTTCTTAGCTTTAAAATGACTACTTGCACATCTCTATACGATTTTCCTACAATTTATGGTGATTTTTACAAAACTGCCTATCATTTCAAACACCAATCCGGACCAGTCTGTGATTATGGACTTTTTCACCTAGGTTACAGGTCATTAAAAATCATGATAAAAATTATGAGTAAACTAGACACATTTTGGAAACTCCCAGAATTTACGGATTTAGTTTTCGACTTCGTATGATTTTTCTATAAATTTTCAAAAACAGTGTAGGAAGGCTGAAAATTTGTTAACAGCTTGTAATTTTTACAACACTTTGTATTATGTTGAGCAAAGTGTATAAGGTCAAGTTCTAAGTATTGAATGTGATACGTTGTAAATTTTATCATCATAAACTGAAAATAAGTCATTCATGATAAGATTATTCATTCATTTAGAACATGTATATATATAAACTATAATAAGCATAGTTTAATGGATTTCATAATCCTAACGCTTTTTCATAAAAGAGTTCTTATATATTACAAACGTTTTGGATAAAACTATAATAGGTATAGTTTTCGATACATCACATAACACACACGTACGAAAAGGGGTACATTCATACAGAAAGGTTTTACACTCCCGCATATAACTTGTAAACTTGTTAACCTAGATTGTGAGACATTCTCTTTCCGTACGTCCGCGTGCGGAATATAAAATCCTGTACGTTATAATCAGAGTCTCCCGGATGGAGAACGTGATAGTTGTATATAGATCTATATTGGGATTGACACCCCACACCTTGCTGCTAGCTACAGTTGGACCTGCAGGTCTACGGGTGATAATTGTCATTTCAGTTAATCGACGCCTGAGAAACGTCGTGGCAGGTTCATTAGTCTTAAGTATGGTTATAGCGGCTCACATAAGGATATAACAATACACAAAGTTTACGGGGTTTTTATAAAACTTTAATGGGTTTTTATGTCGATTTTAAAATCACTTTTATCTCAATAAGTACCGATATTACTGTCTACATTCGGTTTTTGGTATTTATGTCTACACATCATTTGAAACCACATTTATAGCTCTAAGTATAGGCGATACTTGTTATTTTCTCGGTCCTAAGACTTAGGACTACATATACATCAAGTATTAACAAACAATAGAAGTTTCGGGAACATCATTTAATTCAAGTGCGTTTATGTCAATTTAAGCACATTTCATTTTCCTTTAATAAGAAAGGTTACTTATACATTTTGGTCATCGGTTATGAGACTACATTACATAAACTTTATAAAGAAAATATCGGATTTTCTGAATACATATCATATCATTTTTACAAGGAAAATGGTCTATTTCTCCAATAAAATCTCTTATGAACTCACCAACCTTTGTGTTGACACTTTTCAAAACTACTTGTATTCTCAGGAATTCAGTGAAAACAGGAAACCAACAACGTTTTGAGGATGGGACGATAAATCGTCAAACAGTTCATTTTGTTTCATAATGTAATTGATTCGAATCATGTAAACATATACTTTGGTGTAACTTTTTCAGTTATATTTATGATGGTTGTATTTACTTTGAGCACTATTATACTCGTTGTTGTGATACTCTACATAAAGTCCTCCACCCTCGAACGTTTCCGCCATCCTTGGTTTGGGGGTGTGACAGATTGGTATCAGAGCATTGTTTATAGTGAACTCAGTATATCGAACCACATAAGATATACAAACTATAAATGCATTGGGACTAGAGTCTCTGATTTTACGTTTTCAAAACAACTATACTTTTAGAAATAAATAGTTTCTTATTAAAAGTATACACGCATGCATACATACTAGGGTCACGTCGTTCTAGAACAAAACAAAAGTAATGATTGTTGGATATCACAGGTAAGCTCGGGGATGTATGGTCAGTCTTGGGATTGGCATAGCCTGATCAACTATGCTCGTCCGAGGAGTGATTAGCACATGCCCAAGAATGGTTGTGATATGGCAACAAGTCTAAAAACTTACCAACACTACCACAATGAAATACCATAGGGGTATTTGGTGTTATTATAATTACTTATCTGAGAACTAAATGAATTTTATCAATAGGTTAATAATTGCTTAGTCAATACATTAAAATTATATGCATCCAGGACGTCATAGACTTAGAATCTGTGAATCTTTGCTTTACTTCCTGTTCTCGTTGGATTGGGGATTTAGAGTTAGGGTCGCTTATTCGAAGGTCTATCCTGTCCCAAATACATATGATTAGTATGCACTAAACTGTGTATTGAAGTACCTGATAAAGATCATCTTATAATTATCTAATTAGTACATCTACTTAGTTATTTCTTATATCCCCATTTCTCGCGAAGATATCATGGCTGGATTTAATCCCCACGACGACCCGTACTACCCTAACCACAACAATACCGAATGGCTCGGAGAGGAGCCAGTGAATGGCCACCCAATCCCTGTGGATGGTCACCAAGCTGAAGGCCTTGCTGACGGTTTCGACTCCGAACCTGAAATGGTGAACCTATCCTCGATGACCCGTGTTCCCAATCCCAATCCTCGACCGGCTTTTCAAGGCCCGATGCCTCCTTGGGTAGAGTGCTTGGAAATCTGGAGCGAAGAGCAAGACCAACCTATGTCGTTCGATGGAGATCGAAGTTTCTACAACATAAACGAAGGAACCTCAGCAGATAGAATTTTTCCAATCCTGGTCTGTAGAGTTGCCTGAGACGAGATTCGAGGCAGAACAACTCTCCATAGTATCGCAAAGGTTGATGCAAATGCAAGAATACATACAATCCGCACCAATCGCCTTGATCACACTCGTGAAAAGTCTGCGAAAGACTATGAAACCCTGCTGCAAGCACGGGCTGAATCATGAACCGATGTCATAAAACTCCGAGTACGCCAGAGGGTGTACGAAAGGCACATGCCTGTTATGGAGCGGCAGCTAGCTGAACTGAGAGATCACAAGAAAAATGACCGCCGCCAGTAGTAAACGCCTTACTTCATTTCATGTCAAAAAGGAATCGTTATCCCTATCTATGCCCTATGTGGTATTTCCTATGAAACTATCTTGTACTGTAGGTGCCTTTAGTAAGGCCTTTAGGCGGCCAAGACACCCCTGCTTTGATATGATATAAGACCCTCTACAAGGTCAATTTCCCCTAATTTGTTACATCTTAAACATCAATGATGTATCAATCAGCCGAGTTCTGTGTCACCTTTTTGTTCAAACACTCCCATCATGCTGCCATAGGAGCCTGCCTAAAACCCACTCTATTCAAGTTGTAAGGCTAAAGTAATCTAGCTCTGGAATCGTTCCTGATCTTCTCTCCAAGGTTGGATCATGTCATTCACCAACCAATGGAACCCGGTTTCAAACAACAAACATCAAAGGATCACTACTTGAACTTACTTCTACTCTGTATTAGGATTGCATCATAGGGATGCAAGTCAAATCTTCGAGAACATGTTCCAGTTGGTCATAATAGGAACCTAGCCTGGGTCAACTATAAGGCACCACTTGGGTGCAAAACTACTAAAAAATTCATGGCCTTACCATATAAAGACTCCCGTTATGAATTGTTTTCAGAACGCCCTTAACGACCAAATTACGTTACAAATCAATATAAGATAAAGCTTAGTTAGAAACTCACGACGCATAGCCATTCTAAAAACTCCTTATCATCTCACCCTTAAACATTTTTTTGAAAAGTTCCTTCATCATAGACTCGCGGGTGCGATCATACCAGCACTAATGCACTGGAGCCCATCAGAACTCCCCAGCCAAGCGTGTTTGGACACACATGATTCTAAGATGGGTAAAGCTTGACGCCTGTATGAAACCTACCCCTACCCAACTGCTGTAACCCTATTTCAAGAATGTTAGCGGAAACACTAGGAGTAGTACAGTAATGTGCAAAAATTTATATGCGTTAATATAAATTGTAAGGATGCACTTAAGATAACCATTTCCACTAACGAAGATGTTTTTCATCGTGAAACAGAACTATGTCTTCACCAAGAGGGAACCAACCAACTAGCAAGGTGCCAACTCTGCAGATAGACACTGCTACTTTTCAGGCTGCAGTCACGGCAGCCGTGGCAGCCGTCATGGCACAGTTCAATGCTAACAACGCCAGCAGAAATGGAAGCGGTGCTAACAATACAGATAATGGTAATATTCAGGAACACCAGCGGGTGTCCGCCAGCAAAAATACCTCAGGTCTCAAACCTACGAACAAGAAGAGAAAGTTTTGGAACATGAAAGAGCGCCACCAATCTCAAAAATCCATCAAAGACAACAATCTATGGCCACCCCCACCATCGCAACAGCAGTCACGACGCATGCCCCGATACTAGCCACAGGATCTACCACCCAAACGTCGGCCAGACCATATGAGGGATCTCTCCCAAAGTGTGTCAAGTGCAGTTTCCATCACACAGGAGCTTGCCGAGAGATGCACTGTAAAAACTGCAACATGAAAGGACATACCGCCCGTTTCTGTAAGGTCCCGACCCAGTATCTCCCTTCAATCACCAGCACCAGGGCGGACCCAGTATGCTACTCATGCGGTGAAATGGGACACTTCAAGAGAAAGTGTCCATCCAAGAAGAATGACGGAGGAGCTGGAGGAATGTAACAAACAAACCGGCAGGATCAGTAGGAAACCATATTAGGACTTTTGTAATGTTTCCAACGTCAAAACTTTTAAGTACCATATGTTTGTAATGAAATCGTCATGTTTGCTAAAGTCACCGTCTTTCTAATAGTAGTTAAAATACTCTCTCGTTTAAATCAAACCAAATACATTCATATATGATCTAAAGATCATTACCTCCAGGATGTGATGACTTTGTACATACATCGGGGTTAATCATAATCGAAATACCGAAGTTTTGAAACAAATAATTTCATCCCGACTCCTAATCCGTGTCTAATAGTAAGAACCGAGTGGGGCCGCCCACTCGACGATTCCCAAACGTCAACTTACCTACGACGTTCATATACCGTTCGGTCATAGGGAGGCCTGTCAGGGGTCATGATGTCAAATATTAGTACTAATTCTCGAAACACACCTGCCGCCAGTGCTAGCACTGTGGTGTAAAACATCTACGATAATGATAACATCAATCAAAGTTTATCACCCTAAAAAAAAAAAAAAAAACAAGATACTTTATCACTCCAGTAATCTCTTCGTGCGAATACAACTTAGCTAGTTCTATCTAAAAAGATATTGCTGTCGTCATTCAATCTTCATTGATATAGCCCTCATCTTCCCAACTTAACATCTGTAAAAGGACCTTTCACCTAACCCCTCCAAACACCGAAACCTTCGTCTCTCATAAACATCCAGCTCGAACCTACGGATTATCTTTTGCTATGGAACCCCAAAACACGCAATCAGAGGGGTGTTATACTTCCGAAACCATATCACAAGTGCTTATAGGAGACCCTTGGGAATGTCACGCAGGTGGCAGACAAGGTCCAAGCACAGAAGCCTGGGAAAGATATGGTACGAGTTCTGCCATGAACATCGGGCCAAAGTTGCCCAGGAGGGCGAGTGAATGTCCTACCATCTAAGAAGGCCTAATCGTAAAAACCAAACCCACATGCTTCCTACCGAGCTACAAGAACTCTTAGGTCAAACCTGTCGAACTACTCAACAATAAAATTGAGGAACCAAGCTTTTCACCCTGGAAAGCTCCGTTCTTATTCTTCAAATAGAAAGGCAAATTGCTCATAGTTCCATTAACTTCAGAGGCCTTGATAATATCTCCAGTAGAAACCTTCACTATCTGCCTCACATAAACGAATAGGCCGACCAACCACAAGGAACGAGGTACCCTTTAGGAATCAGACCTGAGATCTAAATATCACCAGTCGCGAGTATTGGATAAGGATGTCCGAGGACAACCCTCCAAATTCGATGCGGACGCTGCAAGTCTGTAGTGATACCCCTCGGATAGGACCAACCCGTTCGCAGTATTCATAGGGTGTACCATTCTTACTAGGATCAGTTCATCGTTGTCGTTGTAAGTGACTTGCTTATCTACCCTCGTAGTAAGAAGAATTACTAAGTTAATTGCTATGATTTCCTCACTTATACATTCCCTAGTTATATATAACGAATACCTGGTAGATAATAGCATGTGAGAATTCTAACTTAGTTTCTTTTCCTCGTTGGGATGTGAAACTGAAGTAGAATCACACATTTTACTATCCGCCCAGTATTGGTTATATCATAATGTGTATGAGCTAAGATTTCGTGTACAATAACTCATCTCTTAGTCAGAATCAAATTAATGTAGAGCCGACCTTAGTCATTTCCAACTCATTGCCTAAATTCGAATTTCGGGACGAAATTCCCTCTAACGGGGGGATGATGTGACAACCGTCAATTTTCGGTCAAGTCAAAGTCAACTAAAGTCAACAAGTCAAACCAGTCAACTCAATTTGCCGTGAGTACTAAAGTTTACGTTATGTAACTTCTAAACAACTCTCTATTCTAATGAGAGATCATAAATCGAAAAGTGCGTTCACCTAGATCTCCTTAACCCAAAACGGTGGCGTGGAAAGCCAAACCGATAAAACAATGTTACATACTCATCGGGAGTATGCAAGATCCCTAATCAAGGCTTAACGGGATTTAAGGACCATGCAGTGCGTAGCCGAACACTCAAAAAGGTCACCAATGAAACCTCTCCCACATATCTCTAAGTATGTGAAACCTCTCCCACATATCTCTAAGTATGTGAAACCTCTCCCACATATCTCTAAGTATGTGAAACCTCTCCCACATATCTCTAAGTATGTGAAACCTCTCCCACATATCTCTAAGTATGTGAAACCTCTCCCACATATCTCTAAGTATGTGAAACCTCTCCCACATATCTCTAAGTATGTGAAATCTCTCCTACATATCTCTAAGTATGTGAAATCTCTCCCAAATCTCTCTTCGTATGTGAAATCTCTCCAAGTATTTCAAATCTCTCCCAAATCTCTCTAAGTATGTGAAATCTCTCTCACATATCTCTTTGTATGTGAAATCTCTCCAAGTATGTCAAATCTCTCCCAAATCTCTCCAAGAATGTCAAATCTCTCCCAAATCTCTCTAAGTATGCGAAATCTCTCTCACATATCTCTTTGTATGTGAAATCTCTCCAAGTATGTCAAATCTCTCCCAAATCTCTCTAAGTATGTGAAATCTCTCTCACGTATCTCTTCGTATGTGAAATCTCTCCAAGTACGTCAAATCTCTCCCAAATCTCTCCAAGTATGTCAAATCTCTCCCAAATCTCTCTAAGTATGCGAAATCTCTCTCACATATCTCTTTGTATGTGAAATCTCTCCAAGTATGTCAAATCTCTCCCAAATCTCTCCAAGTATGTCAAATCTCTCCCAAATCTCTCTAAGTATGCGAAATCTCTCTCACATATCTCTTTTTATGTGAAATCTCTCCAAGTATGTCAAATCTCTCCCAAATCTCTCTAAGTATGTGAAATCTCTCTCACGTATCTCTTCGTATGTGAAATCTCTCCAAGTACGTCAAATCTCTCCCAAATCTCTCCAAGTATGTCAAATCTCTCCCAAATCTCTCTAAGTATGCGAAATCTCTCTCACATATCTCTTTGTATGTGAAATCTCTCCAAGTATGTCAAATCTCTCCCAAATCTCTCCAAGTATGTCAAATCTCTCCCAAATCTCTCTAAGTATGCGAAATCTCTCTCACATATCTCTTTTTATGTGAAATCTCTCCAAGTATGTCAAATCTCTCCCAAATCTCTCTAAGTATGTGAAATCTCTCTCACGTATCTCTTCGTATGCGAAATCTCTCCAAGTACGTCAAATCTCTTCCAAATCTCTCTGAGAACGAGGAATCTCTCTCAAATCTCTCTCGAAATCTCTCCCAACTTTCTATAATCACTCGGGGCATCCCGACCCTCGAATTTGGCGAAAATAGCCCAAGAACGGAAGTCTACGCGAAAAACGGACTTAAGGAAACGAACCCTTCGAACCGAAAGTACTATTCATGAACCGAACCGAAAGCACTATTCATGAGGGTCTGAACCGAAAGTACTGTTCATGAGCTGAACCGAGACTACTGTTCATCCGAGCCGAACCTCACCTAGAAGGAAGGTCCGAACCGAAGTTACTGTTCATTACTGTTCACTACAGTTCGTTCGGTTTTGACATTCTAGCCTCTTATCTCCAGACCGAGGACCGAAGCTTCCCTTCTGACTTCGGACCGAGCCTTCGGAACTAGCCTTCGGACCGAACCCTCGTCCCTTCGCTTCTCGCCTCTGGCTCGCGCGTCTCGCCTCCGAATCAGCATTCTCCTGACCGAACCTCGGCCTAGGGACCGAACCTCGGCCTAGGACCGAGAGGCCTCGCTGGGAAGCCTTTTTCTTCCGGTTTTCGAGTAATTTTGCGTTTAAGGCCCGTTTTTAATTATTTTAACGCGGGGTTTTCACCCAAAATCATATTTTAACATAATAAACCCTAAATATTCACAATTTAATCATAAATTCATAAAAATCTCTATCTAAATAATAAAAGCAAGTGGGTAAAAGTACAAATAGGAGGAGTGTTGACTTTGCTTTACTTTATGACACAAGCAACCACTCCCACACCCACTCTATGACCAGCCATACCTCCCCACCTTACCTAAGTCACATCAATGTCCTTTCCACTCAATCATCACTCCTTCCCACGTTTTTGAGAGCTGGATATTCATCCTCTCTCCTCATTTTCTCTCATTTGTTCTCATTTCACAAGAAGATCAAACTCCTTTCTCTCTCACTTCTCTCTCTAGAAACCCGAGATTCAAGGGCTGATCTTGAGAGTTTCCTCCACCTTTGGTAAGCATAATCCATTTCCTTTAAGATTATCTCAATTATTTCCACTCAAATCATGGGTATCTTACACAAACTCCATTATATTTGTGTTAGAGCTTCGAATCTTCAAGCGATTCTTCAAGTGTTCTTGGGTTGAACACTTCTCTTCTTCAACACCTATCTACTGAAATCACACAAGGTGAGTTCATACCCCTACATTTTCATGTTTTCTCAAGTTTTTAGGGGGGGAATACAAGCCAAAACACCAAGAACATATCTAAATTTTTCTAACAGCTTTCATCAGAAAAGTTGGACTCCATTCACGGACTGTTTTGGACACCTTAAACATTTAGTTTTCAAAACTGTTTTAGGTGCATGTAGTTCCACTTCTTAGCTTTAAAATGACTACTTGCACATCTCTATACGATTTTCCTACAATTTATGGTGATTTTTACAAAACTGCCTATCATTTCAAACACCAATCCGGACCAGTCTGTGATTATGGACTTTTTCACCTAGGTTACAGGTCATTAAAAATCATGATAAAAATTATGAGTAAACTAGACACATTTTGGAAACTCCCAGAATTTACGGATTTAGTTTTCGACTTCGTATGATTTTTCTATAAATTTTCAAAAACAGTGTAGGAAGGCTGAAAATTTGTTAACAGCTTGTAATTTTTACAACACTTTGTATTATGTTGAGCAAAGTGTATAAGGTCAAGTTCTAAGTATTGAATGTGATACGTTGTAAATTTTATCATCATAAACTGAAAATAAGTCATTCATGATAAGATTATTCATTCATTTAGAACATGTATATATATAAACTATAATAAGCATAGTTTAATGGATTTCATAATCCTAACGCTTTTTCATAAAAGAGTTCTTATATATTACAAACGTTTTGGATAAAACTATAATAGGTATAGTTTTCGATACATCACATAACACACACGTACGAAAAGGGGTACATTCATACAGAAAGGTTTTACACTCCCGCATACAACTTGTAAACTTGTTAACCTAGATTGTGAGACATTCTCTTTCCGTACGTCCGCGTGCGGAATATAAAATCCTGTACGTTATAATCAGAGTCTCCCGGATGGAGAACGTGATAGTTGTATATAGATCTATATTGGGATTGACACCCCACACCTTGCTGCTAGCTACAGTTGGACCTGCAGGTCTACGGGTGATAATTGTCATTTCAGTTAATCGACGCCTGAGAAACGTCGTGGCAGGTTCATTAGTCTTAAGTATGATTATAGCGGCTCACATAAGGATATAACAATACACAAAGTTTACGGGGTTTTTATAAAACTTTAATGGGTTTTTATGTCGATTTTAAAATCACTTTTATCTCAATAAGTACCGATATTACTGTCTACATTCGGTTTTTGGTATTTATGTCTACACATCATTTGAAACCACATTTATAGCTCTAAGTATAGGCGATACTTGTTATTTTCTCGGTCCTAAGACTTAGGACTACATATACATCAAGTATTAACAAACAATAGAAGTTTCGGGAACATCATTTAATTCAAGTGCGTTTATGTCAATTTAAGCACATTTCATTTTCCTTTAATAAGAAAGGTTACTTATACATTTTGGTCATCGGTTATGAGACTACATTACATAAACTTTATAAAGAAAATATCGGATTTTCTGAATACATATCATATCATTTTTACAAGGAAAATGGTCTATTTCTCCAATAAAATCTCTTATGAACTCACCAACCTTTGTGTTGACACTTTTCAAAACTACTTGTATTCTCAGGAATTCAGTGAAAACAGGAAACCAACAACGTTTTGAGGATGGGACGATAAATCGTCAAACAGTTCATTTTGTTTCATAATGTAATTGATTCGAATCATGTAAACATATACTTTGGTGTAACTTTTTCAGTTATATTTATGATGGTTGTATTTACTTTGAGCACTATTATACTCGTTGTTGTGATACTCTACATGAAGTCCTCCACCCTCGAACGTTTCCGCCATCCTTGGTTTGGGGGTGTGACAGATTCCTAATATCCCACTCCCAATATGAAACATTTCCATATTTTCCATACGACAACTCATTATTAATACAATTATGTATATTCATAATAATGTCAATATGGCCCATTCATCACTATACTTCTAATTGCCCACAAGCAACCAATCTTTGGTGAACCTTAGATTCTTCTTAGCAATTGTTTAGCAACTTTAGTCATATTTGGTTCTGGTCCTATTTCCCTCTTAATACCCTTGGCATTCGGAAAATTCAGAACTCATGAATATTATAGCATATGCAATTGATCCTATACCCGAAGCATATGGGATACGATTCATAATGTCTTACATAAAGACATGATACTTAACCATTCTTTTGCTATAATATTTCCATACATAGAATTTCCAATGCTGAAGCATTCCAACATGGAATTCATATATATATATATATATATATATATATATATATATATATATATATATATATATCCTTGACTAAATTTGATCAAAATCTCACAATCTAAGCTTTTAGATTTGAAATGAAGTATGAGTTTCTCTCCCTTAATTATAGCAAAACAACTTTTCAAACTCTACAATTTTGCAAATTGAAACTTTTGTTTTCTATAATTAACATTGCTAACTCGCAACACTTACCATAATAATTATGCTCCCACTAGCATAATAATTATTATCTTACTAGCATAACACTTATGCTCACACTAGCTTTGACATGTACCCAAAAATAAGCTGGACTTCTAGAAATCAATACTTGTTAAATTTCTTACCAAAGTTCAGATTTTTGATACAAGACGCTTCGATAAGGCTTTATCTAGGCTTCTCAAATTCATACACATTTCCTAGCTAGCTCACATGTGTGTCTAAACAATTTTAGAACTTACAACAATAAGTCTCAAATGTTTAGCCATTTCTCATAATTTGAACTATGAAGAGGGATGCCGTAATCATAATCGAATTTGAGAATGCAAATATCACAATTGCTGACTCTTTAAAATCTGCTTAGTGAAAGCATTTCCTCACAATCATTTTCATGAATTGGAGAGAAACCTTGTGACACTTAGATTTTATGGTGTATGTGTTCCTATCCATGTGATTTTTTCATAACCATAATCACAAGACAAGGTTAGTGACAAATCCAAACTCATATGGAGTGAACTTGTTCAATCTTAATTTCTTGCCACCTGGCAGCTCAAGGGCCTACCATTGCTTCCAAGTTGTTGAGCAACTCACCCTTATTGATCAATGAAATTTCATTGATCAAGGTGCTTTGACTTATGCAAACAATTGAGACCTCATAGAACTCACATACATAGTCAACTTAACTGGAATGGGCACAAAAACAAGAATATGTCAACACGATAGGTTACAAACCTCGATTCGTGTGCTAGTGATAAACAATGGTTTATTCTTGATTAGTTTCTGAACCTTTTCAAAATCTTTAAGACTCCCACTGACCTCTTGACATATAAGATTCTCTTTGTCAAAAAACATTCCTTGAGAAACAAATATTCAAGAGTTAGTGTAGTTTCTTATCAAGACAAACACTTCACACAATTGGTCTTAATTGGTCTTTGTCTTATCCAAAACATCACAACTTACCAATTTCAAATGCACAACAGTAGTAAACATTTTACTCTAGATTTAATAAGTGTTTTAAACCTTTCTTAATATTATGTCACTCAAGGCTCGATCTTGGAGTGTTACTCTAAGACTCGATTTTGGAACGAAGTATGATTCACCTTTTGATTTAACCATTTCAATAGTTCATGATTCCTCTTCTTAGCCATACAAATGCATTAAGATGTCCTTAGAGGATCAATTGTGATATGGTTTCATAATCACTAAGATAATCATAAAAACACGATACTCAAGTACTTTCCCTTCCTTTCAGATTGTAGAAACTTTTGTCTTTCTGCCTAGCTAATTTGATTTTTCTTATTTTTTCTGCCATACATTGAAACTTTTCCAATGATTCAGAGTTATACTTAATCTTGTAAGCATAACCATATTTACCAAACTTTTAGTGAATCATAACGAATAGTCTTATTGTTCTTTGTGGTGGACCTGACCAGTGCACATCAATGTGTACTAGATCCTTTTAGTCCTTCACTTGAGTCACATCTATATGTGAACAAGGAATTAGTCTTAATTTACCAAAGATGAAAGTTCTCATTCATCATACAATACAAGTTGCATGATTCCAAGTTTCTGTCCAATTGAATCTTGGATGATGAGAATCTTTCCTTATTTGGCAAATTATGACACTACCACAAACGAAAGAATCAAATCCATTTTCAATATTGCTAACAATATATAAACACCATTTTTCACAAATGTCATTGCAAGGAAATATAAACAAGATAAAACAAAGATTTTCTTTATTTATGAATTTTGTGGAATAACTTTTCACTATGTTACTATACATATCTAAGCAATCTATCATAACTCTTAAGCAGCAGCTAAAAAATCTGATCATCGAGCCATGCGATCTATATCCATCTCTTCGCGATTAGACTCAACATGCTATTTCCTTTAAGCTTCATTCTTTCTCTTTGATTCTACAAAACATCAAAATGTAACTTTACATAATATAATAAGAGTCAATAAATGGGAACTTAATAGAGTTAGATAATGAACGTACCTGAAGTGGAACCATACAATTTGATTCTACCATCTCTTAGATCTCTCAGGTAGTCAGGGCAGCTTCGCTTCCAATGTCACTTTTCTTGGCAATAGAAGCAAACAAACTCTTTCGGAATGGTACATGGGACAACCTTAGACTTAGCCTTTCCCTTTCCCTTGGAAAGAGAAATCTTTTTTGGACTTCCAATGTTTCCATTGTCATTTCCCCTGGAAGTTTGGGAAGTAGATCTTCTAACCAAATTTGCTTTACCAGTGCGCCAAATCATTGTTGATTCAACAACAATAAGCTTATAAGTAAGATTGATAAGGGTCGCGTCGTGGTTTGTCATATTGTAGTCTTTAACAAAATGACTATACGACTTGGGAAGTGACTGAAGAACCAAGTCAACAACCAACTTCCTTGGGAACACGACCCACACCATTCCTAGCCTGTCAATATGCAGCTTCATGTCCAAGACGTGAGCACATATAAACTTTCCATCTTCATGTTTGCTTGCCAATAGGGCTTGAGTGATCTTTAACTTTTCAAGTCTTTGAACTTGTGGGTTAGGGAGAATTATTGGAGGAGGTAGAGGAAGTGAAATATGATTTTTGGGAACATCATCTTCATGAGGAAAGCTTATTTTCAAAAGATTCGGGAAGACCATAGTTGTATGAACTAGACATCTACATGGGAGAAATTCAAGTTTAGTTGATTTAAGTCCTTAATATAACACCCAAATTAAATATTAAGGCTAGGACCCAACACAATAATTTACAATTCGGAAGAGGGATGTCGTAATCCAAATGTAAAATATTTGAAGGTAGGTAAATGACGATTTACCAATTTTCACCATGAAAAACGAAAATGAGCATTAGGTTTTAAATGAATTGAAATTCCTAGATCTTTTGAGATTCATTGAACTTTTCAATGGCATGTTTAATCTCGATTATGACGTCTCAAGTTTGTGACTGAGATATCGAGGATCACAAACAAGGTGTTAATAACCATGCAATTAGCTTGGTACACTTAATGTTACAAATCATCCAATCAATGTGCCGATTAACCACACACGCTCCATTGATCCATGATTAACATCAAGCTACCATTTACTACACATTGTCAGTACCAAATTAGTGTGTCGGTTAACCACACACGCTCCACTAACGACTTAACAAGGTGCAAAGTACAATTTCATGGGTTAGCATAAAATTCACATTTTTCCTAAGTAACTAATATTGGGAATTTATAAGTATTTAGTTACATAGTTTTTCATTATAATTTTAATGAGGATTTAAATGTCCTGTCAAACCCGTTCGGCTAACGACCCTCCACTGGTCAAGGGTACGGTGGGTAAGAGTGTATACTCAATGACGACCATTTTATAGGTCGCTTCCTTAAACAACCCTTATAGACCAACTTCGTGAATGAGGCTTACTAACGGTAAGACTGACTCTTAACGTATACATATATAATATATTTGACTTTTATTTTATATAGTATAAGGTTGTATTTTAAACATTTAAAATATTAGGTGGTATAATATATTAATTAAACTAGACTTTTAATTTAATTAAACTCAAACCATATAATTATGGACTTATTAATACTCTTTTAATTAACTCTTAACAAAGCCATAATTAAAATTTTTAATTCTAAACTTAAGTTATGAAGTCATAAGGTTTACTATTTAATATTTGACAATTAAAACCCTTTTTTTAATCAAATTTTAAATTCCAAAACTTGAGGGCAAGTTTTGAAACTCTTCAAAAACCTTTAAGTTTTATAACTTAAAATTTATATTACATAAATGAGACTTTCCAAGTTTCATAACTTGAGGACAAGTTATGAAACTCTTCAAGACCTTTGGACTTCAAAATTTAATGGCTAGACTTGTAACCATTCATGACTCTTGAATTCCATAACTTAAAGAAGTTAACTTGTTTTATGAGTGAGACCTTTCATATCCATAACTTATGGAGGTTTCATAAACTCTTTAGATCAAACTTTTAAACTAATAAAATAATCAAGTAATTTTATCTTTAATAATTTGACCTAATTCAACTCGTATATCAAAATGATCCAAATTTTATAAATAATTAGTTTTTCACAAAATCAAGTAATTATCTTAAAATTTGACAATCATCATGTTATTGGATGGGGATAAACACTATCATATCAGTAAAATCATATTTTATGAACCAAAATAGTTTGTGGTAATGATCCAAATCCAAAACAGGCCAAAAACTCGAAAAATCTGCCAACAGGCTACCCAACTCGTTGAGTCTGATAATGGACTCGTCAAGTTCATGAACTTATGAGCCAAATCGATGAGTTCTTTCATGGAATCGTCGTGTCCAACAGTCAGACAATAGTTTTCTTATTTTTTCAACTTTGAAAATAAAACATTTGCGTCAATATAATAGAAAACTACCCATGGATCTGATACCACTATTGGATTTTATGTACTTTAACATTCTTATGGTACACATACAACCCTAATGCTTTGGATCTAAGCTTTATCTAATTATACATACAATATTGGTTTCCAAAGCATGAAACCTAACTAGCATGCAATTTTACATAAACAACATAATAAAACTAGTTAGAAGATTACCTCTTTGTTGTAACTTGTAGAACTTGGCCTTTCAAGAGCTTAGCACCTCAAGTGTTGTGCCTCAAACAAGTCACAAACACCAAATAAATAACTAGATAGATATGAGAGAGGCTAAGGAGACTAAAAACCGATTTCTCTTCTTGGAATGCAAGTAGTCATCGATTTTAAGGCTTAACACAACACATACACACACACACACACATATATATATATATATATATATATATATATATATATATATATATATATATATATATATATGTAGAATATCAAGGGTCATGTGTAAACCTAATCCATACACATTAGCCCATGATCCATCCATTTGATTTGGATAAATACTTCATGGATTAACCCATAAGCT
Organism: Lactuca sativa; assembly: GCF_002870075.4. NCBI lineage: Eukaryota > Viridiplantae > Streptophyta > Magnoliopsida > Asterales > Asteraceae > Lactuca > Lactuca sativa. The sequence goes on from NC_056630.2 coordinate 90,135,695, forward strand.
TATCACAAATCAAACCATGGATCATTATCCCAACTCATATGTATCAATTTAATTAGTCTCTTTTGATCACTAAATTAATTCTTAATTAATTCTTGATCAATAATAATTAAATTATATGATTTCTCAATTAATATATTATACGTATAATATATTAATAAATCATAAATAACCTCTTACTCAAATATCCATCTATCAAATTGTTTTGGTGAAGGCAACCCGAAATGGACCATGCTACTATCGGGTCAAGTACATACCAATTATAGTTATGGGCTTAGACACATAGTCCAACATATACAATTTCACATCTTTCACGAGATTGTCTCTCAAGACATAAACCCATTCATTGAAGTTGTATATATTGAATATTATTGTTTCCTCAAGTCATTAAAAAGAGTAAATTATGTGAATGGTACCTGTGGTTTGGGGTAATTTGCTTGCTTAGTCCACAAGTTTATTTTTTTTAACTCGGATCATCCCTAAAGTTTTTTATTGCTTCGTGTTTGGTCCCTAATCAATGTGAAAAGACAAATATGCACTTATTGATTTGATTTTTTTGTATTCATTATTTTATTTAAAAAAAGTTAATTAAAGATGGACCATTTATTATCCTTCCCCTGTTTCCTAATGCTTTATACCTAACAATCAGAAAAAATCAAATTATCTCATCTTCTCGTCGGAAGAAGCTATAACGCCACTGCTCTCTCACCGGTCATCATTGGCCACCGCAGTCTGTCAAGACACCACATAAGATAGAAGCACAGCGGTCAACCTTCGCTTTCTTGCCTTTACCGTCGATTCCTCTTTTGTATCATTTTCTTACTGGAAGTATCCATAGCACTACCACTTTTTTATTGGTCTTCACTGGGCAACCAAACTCCATTAAAACACCATCGACTTCCCCATCTTCAACCCTTGACCGTAAAATGTTATTCCTATCACTAGATCCACCCTCCACCCAACCATCTCTTTCTATCTCCTATAGAAATTGATGAAAAGAAACAAATATATGTAATTCTCTACGAACCAGATCTGATGATGGTCGATGATAATTCTTACTACTTAGTGGATGAAATCATGGAATACCATTAAGGCTCAGTATGGCATTGCTTCTAAGGTTGGGAAGAAAAATAAATGACATGTTTTATCACCAGATCTGATAGATGGCATGTTTATTTAAAATTTGATCAAACTGGATGAGATATTTGTTTCTTTTGAACTATTTTTGTGTAGAGAAAATAAATATGGTATTGATGGTATGAGGAATTTTTGTTCTTTAAAATCCTATCAAATGAAATGGAATGCACATATGTTATGTTTTTGTGCAGAGAAAAGAGGGCTTTGATCACACCATTAACAACCTTGGGTTCATAAAAAAAAACTTCGGTGATGGAGGTCGATGGTCTTGTCGGAGAAGATGAAATGGGGTGGGGAGGTGGAGGGTTGGGGTGGTGGGCACCACGTGAATTAATCTTCAATGAATTGGTGAAATCATGTTTTGATTAAATGAGTGTTGAACATATGGGTTTTTTTTTCCGACAAAGAAGGTGACACCCCTACTGGATAAGACGATAGTGGTGCTTGGACCTATGAATTGGGGTTGGGTATACAAAAATTAATAAATCAAAAAACAATTATCAATAATTATTTATAAAGAATTAGAAAATCAATAGATAGGGGTAGAATAGTCATTTCAAGTCTACGAAGGACCAAGCATGAAACAAAAGTAAACTATAAGAATGGTCCAAGTTAAAACAAAAATTATGGACTAAACACACAATTTACCCTAAACCACAAGCACCATTCACATAATTTACTATTAAAAAATGATAGTTAGTGGTTATGAAAGTAGATTATATATATCTACAAAATTTTAACAAAATTCATTTAGCATTTTCAATATTTAATCTTTAATAATTAATACCCTTTTAGTTTCCAAAAATATTAGCTATCAACGTTTAGGATCTAAGTTGCAAAACAAATAAATGGTTAGGTGACTTTTATCCCATTCATTTGAATCCAACCCATTAGATATCAATTATATTCTACTATATAATTCATAGTTTTATGGGATCGCTAATAACAAAGTTTAAGAGATGTGCGAGTGTTATTCAAAATGGATTGCATAGATTTGAGGTTTATAAATGGTCTTTTTATGTTTTATAATTTTAGTTTTAAAAACATATGCTATCGGGGTTATTACATGCTTTAATAAGCAATGGTATCAATTTTCAAAAGAAAATCACTTTTAGAGGTTCTATATAAAAAACTAGTTTTTATATAATTTGACGCGGTTCAATTTTAAATTTAATAACCGGTATCAAGTTTGTGTTTGAGCGCTTTAGAACATTTTATATCTTTAATAAAACTTCATTTGATTGCTTATATATTTGGAGTTTGTATAAGTTACAAAAATCACCATTTTAAAACTTATAATTGAGTATTTCAAAATTTGTCGTTGTTGACGTTTTTATAAAACCATTTATTTTAAAACAATAACTTGTTACATCTTATATCAATATTATAAATTTTGAAAACCAAACTCAATGTGACGTTTATTTTTTTCAAAATTATTTTAGCATGTGCAAAACTCATTTATCAACCACACATAATAATTGCATAAAATAAACAACATATGTGCATAAACCAAACTATCTAATGACATTTTTGTGAGCCAACTAAAATGTCAAATTCATTCCTAAAGAGAAATTTAAAGGGACCAAAAAATCTTCTAGCAATGTTGTTGTTAAAGCTCCCACTTAAGAAAACACTCATTGCTTGCATAAATTGAAAACCTTCTTGAAAGGTAAATAATTCAGCAACATGCAACATTTTTCAGAAAATGTTGCATTAGGCCCAACAGCTCCAAGGGAAACTACCAACAACAATACCTTTAAAGGTTGCCTTTGCCCTAACACTTCAAAGTTGCGAAAGTTACCTTTTGGTCTTCAAAAATGGCTTCATTTTCATTTGTTATTACATTTTTGTACAAATAAATTATTTCTAAAAACTAATATATTACCTACAAAAATAAACAAACAAAACTAATATTTTTAATTATTACATACCATATGAATAAATAAATATTACAACCATTTTTAACAAATCAACAAACCAAACAACATAAGGTTCATTGGCTAGTTTATGCACATCATACATATAAACATATATATATATATATATATATATATATATATATATATATATATATATATATATATATATATATATATATATATATATATATATATATATATATATAACAACTTTTGTTTTTCTAAGACAACATTTAAATGAAAAAATATGCATGAAAGCTTTTGTCACAAAAATAAGAATTATAAAGTTGTCATACAAAATATGTAAAAACTTCATTTCAAAGAAAAACAAGTTATCCATATATTCCAAAAACCAAGATTTTCAAAAATCATAAAATCTAACCAAACTTGCAAGGACGAATCTGATACAAATTATTGGGATTTTATTCAAAAAAATAGTTTAAAATACAAGAAATTTTAGCAAAGGAAGAGTTTAAAATAAACATGAAGTTAGAAGAAGAGCATAACAACTTTTTTAGTCTTTGAACCCTCAAGGGGAGGCTAGGAAGTTGATGAAAAATTAATGAACCTTTGAGACACCAACAATAATCCAACTCGATTTAAGATGCTAGTATTGTAAAACTCTTAAGATCTTAAGTTTTAAGTTCAAATCCAATGTATGATTTTAAAGAGAATATTTATAGGTAACTAAAACTCCAAACTTTTTCATGAAAGAGATGAGAGAAAAGGAAGAGATAAAGCCACATTGTTTCTCATCAAGAATTACCAAAAATGAAAGCCTTTTGCATGGTATAAAATCTAAGGTATTAACCTTAAGGTCTTTAACACTTTAAGACCTACCATTCCAAAATGTCCCATACTCCATCAACCAGTCCATGCATGCTTTCTTTACTGTGAGTTCTTTTTATTAAATAAATTAAAAAGCCATACCATTTGTCTCTATGAGAACCTATGGTTCTAAGAGTAAAAAAGAAAGCAACATTTATAAATTTTATAAACTTCTTTTATAAAATCTAAACCTTAACCTTTAGGTAAAAGAAAAAATTCCTCATGGTCCAAAATGTTGTACATGACTTAATAAATCATATCGTATGATATATTATGTTACTTACTAATGAAAAATTATTATTTCCAAGAAATATATATTTTCCAATTAATTATAAGAGTTTATTGAATATTTATTAAAATTAATTTCTAATAAATAGTTAATTCTATCAAATTGTTATTAGTCTGACCCATTAATATCATATGTTAATTAACATTATCATTTTAATACGATTTTTGAGCATACAAGATCTTTCAACAACAAACTTTAGAAACAAGGTCGTTCCATTTTATTTCATTCTCCAGGAGAAAGGACTTTAGGTAAAAGAAAGCAACATTTATAAATTTTATAAACTTATTTTATAAAGTATAAACCTTAAACCTTTAGGTAAAAGAAAAAAAATTCCTTATCGTCCAAAATGTTGTACATGACTTAATAAATCATACCATATGATACATTATGTTACTTGCTAATGAAAAATTATTATTTCCAATAAATATATAATTTCCAATTTATTATAAGAGTTTATTGAATATTTATTAAAATCAATTTCTAATAAATAATCAATTATATCAAATTGGTGTTAGTGTGACCAATTAGTATCATATGTTAATTAACAATATTATTTTAATATATTTTTGAGCATACGAGATCTTTCAACAACAAACTTTAGAAACAAGGTTGTTCATTTTATTTCATTCTCTAGGAGAATGAACTTTATAATCCCCGTGTATTTGTGTGGTACAATATTTACACATTTAAAAACATATGTATTATATATGAGAAACTAAATATTCTCCTATATTTTCTTTCTATTTATTTTTCTAACCATGTGAAATGATGACACGTGTCACAATTTGATAAAATTAATAAAATTTAAGACATTTTTCATTATTTTATATGAATACGAGAATAAATAGGTACAAAAGTTGAAGAATATTTAATTTCTCATTTTATATATATATATATATATATATATATATATATATATATATATATATATATATAGAGAGAGAGAGAGAGAGAGAGAGAGAGATAGGTTCAAATGTTTTTAGGAAATATTGTGTGCCTAAATGCTCCAATAAGAATTTAGGAAAAAAGAAATCATTAATTAAATAATAAAGGGTAACTTAGTCATTTTATCTTTATAAACCAAAAATAAATGTTGTATATTTGGAAAATCATTAAATGAGTATCAAAGATCCTTTTTAAATCGTTGTTCATCTCACTAACCCTAATCTGTGCTCTTTTCTTTTTTCAATCGGCAGGCACATGAGAGACCCGATTTCTTCTTCCCCCCTCTTCATCAGATCGAGAAGGCATCAAGCGATTTTCACCTTCGTTTTTTCGGCGACATTTGTTCCTCCATTGGCGGATTAGATCGTGGTTGGTCTTAATCTGTTCGTCTCTTCTTCCTTATTCCGTGGATACTGTTGGTGTTTTTCTCATGGAGGGGGTTCCTTCTGATTTGGAACCTGATGTTATTATGAAAAGAAAGGGGAAAAATGTGAACCCGAGAAACAAGCTGAAAATCGATTCTGGTGAGGCTTCCAAGTTACCGTCTGATCCTCTGAAAGCTAAATCAGTCACTCCTATTGTCAATAAGTTTGAATCAGAAGTGAAATCTCTTGTGATAAAAGGATCGAGTGATGTGAGTAAACAGAAGCTATTGATCGATAAAGAATTGTGTTTTTTTATAGTGATATGAATCTTTTTTATACTATTAATTTTAATTTTTTTTGGTTTGTAGTGACTATTCAGTAAGTTTTGTTTTACAATTTAAAAAATTAGGTTGGTTCAATTACTAGATTTGGTTGCAAAAAATGGCACTTTGAACTAGATGCTAATATTTTTTTTTTCACATGGAAAAATCTAAATTATTATGTTTTAAGGAAGAAAATGGAGTGTGGGTTAAAGCACTTATACTTAAAAAACGATCTTGATTAGGTGGTTACATGATATACTAATTACTAATATCTAAAAGAAGTCTTAACACTCTCTTAATACAGTTGGTTCGATGTACCAAATACCATCCGATAATGCAAACTAAATAACTTTGTTTTAAAGTTTTCACACAAACATCAGTTTGCGGGATCTCGATCCATTTCACCAAATTTCTCAAGTTTAGATGATTTATTTAATTTTATTGGAATGTGCACCTCCCCCCTTCCCCCGCTACGGTGAGGGGGGATCTAATTTTAAAAATGTCAAACTTTAATTGGTTTATATATATATATATATATATATATATATATATATATATATGCTTAGGTTATTTTGTTTTAATAACTATTGTGTGTCAGAATGCACAAATCTGGACCAACATATGGAATTCATCAATGGACATGATTTGAGAGTGTATGATATTACAATGGGATAACATCTACCATATAATCACACAAATTTTAGCAAAAAACTATTTTGGACAATTAACTACAATTATAAAAGGAAATTTTCGGATATTTATGGATAATTAATTCTCCTAATTTTAAAAATATGATTTTTTTTAATTAATTCAATTTTAATTCTAACATAATTTGTAAAAATAACCGATTTATTCTGTTAGAATATTTTTTTAGTTAGAATGATGCTCTTTCAGAATTTTATTCTATTAGAATATTATTGAATAATAACAAAGTTCTGGAATCCAAGGTTGAAAAATAACTACATTCTAACATATTCTGTCAGGATAACATAATGTCAATCATAAACTACTAAATACATTCTGAAAAGAATACACAAAATAGATTCTTGAACTAATAATATACCAAATAATTAATTGTGATTCTTTGAATAATAACAACATTATGAAAAAATAACAAGTGTAATTCTTAAAAAATAACAACATTCTTAAACATTGAGTGTGATCATTTTTTAATTCATTCTTCAAACCTTTTCCATCAGTTCTTCAAGCCATTTCTATCACAAATTCTGTTAGAATGCAACAGTAAAATTCTGTTAGGATACATTATCAACATATAATTATTAAAATTTTATCAAAATGAAACAGTAAAAGAATTTATTATCAACATATAAATAATTAACCAAAACCATAATCTGAAGACATGAATAAAAAAAATTAACAGATTTTTATCCTCTCAATTTATTAACAATCAAATGAATAAAAAAATTATCAGATTTGATACTTCCATGGTCCTGCAAAACAATTTATAATAAAAGTGAAACAAAGTTGATTCAAGAGTTTTGTTAAACACCTTACTTACAACAAAAACCTTTATGAAGAAACCATTTATATTTGTGAAAAAAATAGTTGAACTTATATAAAAAGATTGGATAGAAAATCCAGAAACCTGATTTAAGCATTTTATTGAGCTGTTGGTATGCAGCATGAAACTTTCTTTAAATTCTCAATAATGACAACTTATCCCTTGGCCAATCTTGAAACCTGTGAAAAACATGAAAAACAAAAATCTTGTCTCTTAAGATTTTTAACAAACAATTGGTATGCACTAAATAAATAATTGGTTGCTCAATGTCCTTTTCAAATTCAAACACAGGGGAGCTCAAACCTTCTATCACTCCATCCTCCTTCTTAATTGGATTGTGAATGACATGATTAACCATTGGAGAACCAGCAATATTAGCCATAACCACTTTAGAAGAAATCTTCGATCCCATCACAGCACCCTTAGAACCATTCGACAATCCCAAGCCCTTATTCTCAATAGAAATTGCATCACATCCAACATCCAAAAAGGAATCCACCAAATTCACTCCAGACCTAGGGCCTTCAGATTTACTCACATCACTCGATCCTTTTATCACAGGAGATTTCACTTCTGATTCAAACATATTGACAAGAAGAGTGACTGATTTAGCTTTCAGAGGATCAGATGGTAACTTAGAAGCTTCTCTAGAATCGATTTTCTGCTTGTTTCTCGGGTTCGCATTTTTCCCCTTTCTTTTCATAATAACATCAGGTTCCAAATCAGGAGGAACCCCCTCCATGAGAACAACACTAACATTATCCACAGAATAAGGAAGAAGAGACGAACAGATTAAGACCAGCCACGAGCTAATCCGCCACCAGAGGAACACACGGCGCCGGAAAAACGAAGGTGAAAATCGCTTGATGCCTTCTCGATCTGATGAAGAGGGAGGAAGAAGAAATCGGGTCTCTCATGTGCATGCCGATCGAAAAAAGAAAAGAGCAGGGATTAGGGTTAGTGAGATAAACAACGATTTAAAAAGGATTTGTGATACTCATTTAATGATTTTCCAAATATACAACATTTATTTTTGGTTTATAAAGGTAAAATGACTAAGTTACCCTTTGTTATTTAATTAATGATTTCTTTTTTCCAAAATCTTATTGGAGCATTTAGGCACACAATATATATATATATATATATATATATATATATATATATATAGAGAGAGAGAGAGAGGGAGGGAGAGAGAGAGAGAGAGAGATAAGATCAAATGAGAACCCCTAAAAGTTAAAAACCGTAGGAACCACTTCTTTTTAGTTTATTTTGGTCTATTCTAATATTTTAATTTTTTTTTGTTATGTTTTTATAAATAACCAAAAATCAATAAGGGCATAATAGTCATTTTTAACTTTAACATAAAATATCTTACATCTAACAACATTCAAACACTTTCAAACTTGTTTTGCAAGAAAACTCTCCCAAACCCTCTCAAACTCTCCCAACAATACAAAACCCAACAACAATTCAGCCACCTGCCACCTATTGTCTCCGTCATCTACCGCCTTTTGTCGCCGGAATGTCGAGTAGCCAAGGTTTTCATTTCTAATCCACCGTCCACCGCCACTGATCTCAGATCTAGAGTGAAAAGTTCCATCCCTGAAGGCCATCGACAAAAGCACTAGTCCGTGGGATCTATTCAGATCAGATCTGGTCGGATCTTCACTGGAAACCTTCAGATTTTTCGTCAATGACTACCGCCACTACATCCTTCGCCATTCTCCAACTCCACTCTGCCAGATCTACAACCGCATCCAACTCGTTTTCTATCTGATCTCTAGAGAACCACCAGATCTGCATCAGATGTTACTAGATTTGATGTTTTTTTTCCTTTTCATATTAGATCTGACCAACCACCACTAATGAACCATCCTTTCTTTCTCATACGATCGGCGCACTAGATCTCGAGATTGATAAAGTTCCGAAAGCCAGATCTACTACCTAACACCATATATGCATAAGATCTTATGTGTACGATGCATTTCATGTATGGATCTTGTGTATCTAGTGCATTTCATGTTGGCTTGCATCATATACGATTTTTGAAGATAAATCTTCGATCAAAATCAGGTATATCGATTTTTATAGATAAATCCTCTTTATGTTTTGTTTTCTACTTACATCTATTGTAGATCTCTATGGTATAATTTTTTTTTTGTTTTTTGTTTTTCTTTCTGTTAAAATGTGAATTTGATGTTTTAATCGCTCATTTGTCATATAATTTTGTTAATCTTAGTTTTAATTGTTATTAAGTTATGAATGTATAATTTTTCTTGAATTAAACTTTGAATTTATTATACTAGTGTGTGGATTTTCTATATTAAATTGTGTATTAATTGTAATAAGAGTTTTAAGTTGATAATATGGATGTGAATACTACTTTTTGTGTATTAAAATGAATTTAGTGTACTAAGTTGTAACTATTCACAAAATATTCTTTGGCTTTTTTAAGTGAAACTGAAATTTATATTTAATTTGATCCTGTAATGTTATATTTAAATTAACAATTCAAGTATTTTTTTTCCAAACTGTTCAAAAGTTGTAGCTTTAAACTGATAATGGTTTACATACAACGACATATTAAATCTAATAATTAAGTAGATTATGTTAAAAGTTAAAGATAATGTTATAAGTAGAAATAAATATATTATTTGAATATTGAAATTTAGTTTCTTTATGATTACACTTTAGGTTTGATATGTATTTAACCTTATTAACCAACTTATAATTGTTATTAGAAAGACACTACAACTTATCCCTTTTAACTATTTACAAAATATTCTTTGGGTTGTTTAAGTTGAACTAAAATTTATATTTAAGTTGACCCTATAATCTTATATTTAATTTAACAATTTAAGTATTTTATACAAATTGTTCAAAAGTTGTAGCTTTAAAATGATAATGATTTACATACAACAACATATTAAAACTAATAATTAAGTATAATATGTTAAAATTTAAAAAATAACTTTATAAGTAGACGTAAAGATATTCTTTTAACCTTGGTATATAGTTTATATATGATTACACTTTAGATTTGATATTTATTTAACCTTATTAACCAACTTATAATCATTATTAGATATAAAATTGAAAAGTCATGGGAGTTTCAAATGAATGTGGTGAAAGGATATATGTTTACTTTATAAGTATACTAGGTGAATGCTCGCACGTTGCACATAAACACCTATATAGCTGAAATCTTTAAAAATGTATGTTTTCTTAAATATAACAATAACATTGTTAAATTTTGTGACAACCGTCAAATTCTGGTCAAGTCAAAGTCAAAAAATGTCAACAAGTCAAACCGGTCAACTCAACTAACCCTTGTATACTAGGGTTTACGTTATGAAATTTCTGGACAACTCGCTATTCTAATGAGAAATCATCAATTGAAAAGTTCGTATATCTAGATTTCTTTAACCTAAAACTGTGGTAAGTAATGAACCAAAGCGATAAAACACTATTGCATACTCATCGGGAGTGTGTAAGATCCTTAAACATGGCTTAACGGGGTTTACGGACCTTACGTTGCGAAGCCGGACACTCAAAGAGGTCACAAAAGAAGCCTCTCCCAATCTCTTTCACTCTATCTCTCTCTATTAAAAATCTCTCCCAAATCTCTCTCAAAAGTTCCTATAACTTTTTGAAATCATTCGGTTCATCTCGACCCTTAACCGGGTCAAAAATCACTTAAAACGGGGTAAAATTGGTAAAACAGCCTAAAGGAACCGAAACCACCCCTTGGGGAGCGAACCCTCTTAGGGCCGAAGGTCCCCTATAGGGACCGAACCCTGCTGAACCGAAGTGACCAGGATCGAAGCCGAAGCTCCTTGCGAGCCGAACCCGAAAAACCATTGAACCGAACCCGAACTCTCCCCTTAATACCGAACCCTTCGCCTTCGCCCCTCTGACCCTCGCACCTTCGGTCCCCCATGTGAGAAGCCTCGCAGATTCAGCCTTTTTGCCCGGTTTTCGACTAGTTTTGCATTTTAAGTCTGTTTTTAATTATTTTAACACGGGATTTTCACCTAAAATCATATTTTAACATATAAAACCCTTATTTTACAATTAATCACGTTTTTGGGGTATAATCCTTATCCAAGAAGAGTGGGTGGGATATTATTGGTGGAGTGTTGACTTTGCTTTAGTGTATGACACAAACAACCACCCCATGCCCACTCCATGACCAACTCTTGTACTTCCACCATACCTAGTCATTCCATATTACGTTTCCCACCATTTTCCAGCCACACACTTGGTCAAGGGCTAGAAAACCCTCCTCTCTCCTCACATTTATCTCATTTCTATCATTTTTTCTCCAAAAGACAAACACCTTTCTCTCTCAATTCTCTCTCTAAATTTCAAGATTTAAGGCTATCCACCAAGATTTTCTTCTACTTTTGGTAAGTATTAACATCCTCCATATGATTATTTCACTTCTTTCTACTCAAATCATGGATATCTTACACAAACATCATCACATTCATGTTAGATCTTCGAATCTTCAAAGCATCTTCTAAGTGTTCTTGAGTTGAACACCTCTTTCCTTCAACATCCATCCACTAAGAACACACAAGGTGAGTTCATACCCCTATCTTTTCACATTTTTATTAACTTTTAAGGGGGGGGGGGGAATACAAGTTAAAACACCGAGAACACAACTAAACTCATCCAACCGCTTTCATCAGAAAAGTTTAATTCCATTCACAGACTGTTTTGGTCAACTTAAACATTTTAGTTTTCAAAACTATATTAGGTTCAAATATTTTAGGTTTATACCTTTAAAATGACTACTTGCACATCTCCACACGATTATTCTACAATTTATGGCGATTTTTACAAAACAGCCTATCATTTCAAAAACCACTTCGGACCAGTCTGTGAAGTTCGACATTTTTACACAAGTTAAAGGTTACTAAAAATCATGATAAAAATTATGAATAAAATAGACACATTTTCTAGGCTCTCAAAATTTACGGATTCTGATTTCGACTTCAAATGATTTTTCTATGAACAGGAACAACAAGGTTAAAACTAGAAAAATGGTTTACAATTTCATTTGCACCTTGTAGCTTGTTGAGCAAGGTGTGTGTTATTATATATATATATATATATATATATATATATACTTGTATATATATATATATATATATATATAGTTGATATTACATATTAGTTACCCTAGTCTAAAGGTACAAATCATATACAAGGGGTTACTACCTTTACAAATAATATTATACACCACAAACAAATATGCTAAACTATAATAGGTATAGTTAGGTTGCATATGCATTACAAACGTTATGATAGACTATAATAGGTATAGTTTATGTTACAATTACATTTCAAACTCATTACGAAAGGTTTTCATTTCATATAAAAGAGGTACAATACAAAGTACCGGGTCTATAACAGGGGGTACAAATACAAAGTACCGGGTTTTCATATAGAAGGGGTACAAATACAAAGTACCGAGTCTATACAGAGGGGTACATATACAAAGTATCGGGTCTATACAAGGGGGTACAAATACAAAGTACCAGGTTTTCATATAGAAGGGGTATAGATACAAAGTATTGGGTCTATACAAAGGTGTACAAATACAAAGTACCGGGTTTTCATATATAAGGGGTACAAATACAAAGTACCGGGTCTATACAAAGGGGTACAAATACAAAGTACCGAGTTTTCATAAACTAAAGGGGTACATTACAAAGTACCGGGTTTACACAAAATGGTTTTATGATATTAGAACTACAATCCATCTAGAATTTGTTAGTTTCCGGTTATAATTGCTAAGTGTATATGTCAGAGTTATATAAGAATTTAGTTGCGATCGACTTAGAATTGGTGGGCCCGCCTTACTTCCTGTTCCTTGTTTGGTTGTGGACCTAGGGCAGACCCATTATATTCAACGGTTTATCTAACTTAAATTTTATATAACTCATATACAGTGGGTGATTATAGAGGAAATCTATGGGTCTTTCTAGGGTACATTATTGCATAACATAGGAGCTTTCCTTACACATTTAATAAAGAAAATATTGAATTTTCTAGAATCATACTCATTCGTTTTTTCAAGGAAAATGACATCTTTATCAAATAAAACTCTTATGAACTCACCAACTTAATTGTTGACACTTTTTCAAAACTACTTGTATTCTCAGGGAATCAGTAAAACAGGGAATCAACAGCTTTTGAGGATGGAACGCTAAGGCATTAAACATTTTATTTTTGTCAACATAATGTAATTGATTTAGAAACATGTAACCTCATACTATGGTGTAACTTTTTCAATTATATTTATGTTGGTTGTTTTTACTTTGACAACTATTATATCGTTGTTGTGATATTATACATGAAGTCCTCCACCCCCGGACGTTTCCGCCATCCTTGGTTTGGGGGTGTGACAAATTTGATATAATAATTTGTATACTAAGTTGATATAGTATATTGATTATTTTGAATTATATGATAAATTGATAATATATACATCTATTATAACTACATAATCTCAATTGTTTGAATGACTTTACCTGCGAGTTACACATGAATAAAATTAAATATAATATATGGTTTAATATTATTTATAGTTTTTGTTATTGTTAATTAATTTTTAAAATTTATTTGCTTAATGATTTAATTTCTATCATTATAATTATTTAAAACATCAAACATTGTTTTTTGATTTTAAAGGTAACAATATAATCATTTATATAGAGTTATTTTTAACTATTGTTATTGTAAGTTATTTTAAGCTACTTATTTGAAACTTTTAACAATTATAAAAATATTTTTAGGAAATATTTTAGTTAAATTGAGATTACAATTTAGTTTTTGCATTTAGCACTATAATTTATCACTTTTAACTATTCACAAAATATTTATTGGGTTTTTTAAGTGGAACTGAAATTTATATTTAAGTTGACACTATAATGTTATATTTAAATTAACAATTTAAGTATTTTGTTCAAACTGTTCAAAAGTTGTAGCTTTAAACTGATAATGATTTACATACAACAACATATTAAATCTAAAAAATTAAGTATAATATGTTAACAATTAAAGTCATAACTTTATAAGTAGTAGTAAAGATATTATTTTAATATTGAAATTTAGTTTATTTATGGTTATACTTTAGGTTTGATATTTATTTAACCTTATTAACTAACTTATAATCATTATTAGAAAGACACTATAATTTATCACTTTTAATTATTTACAAAATATTTTTGGGTTGTTTAATTAAACTAAAATTTATATTTAAGTTGATCTTATAATATTATATTTAAATTAATAATTTAAGTATTTTATACAAATTGTTTCAAAATTGTATCTTTAAAATGATAATGGTTTACATCCAACAATATATTAAAACTAATAAATTAAGTATAATATGTTAAAAGTTAAAAAAACATAATTTTATAAGTAGAAGTAATATATTATTTTAATGTTGAAATTTAGTTTATATATGATTATTCTTTAGCTTTGATATTTATTTAATCGTATTAACCAACTTATAATTATTATTAGAAAGAAATTGAAAAGTCATGGAAGTTTCAAATGAATGTGATGAAAGGAAAAATGTATAGGAGTTTCAAATGAATGTGGTGAAAGGAAAAATGTTTCCTTTATAAGTATAATAGGTGTAATCTCGGGCGTTGCGTAAGAATGCATTTAAGTGGTTAAAATAATTATGGGAAAAAAATAGAAATATGTTAAAATTTACGTTTTTAGTCATGTTTTGGGCATTAACCGAATTATCAAATAACATAAAATTCCATCAATTTATATTTTGATACTATCTAATATAGTCCATACCTTATAAACTTTACTTTTAGTTTTTCTATATCCAATATATATTATAAGTTTTTGTATAACATTAATATAATCTACTTTTCTTATATCCAATAATATTTTTTGGATAAAATAAGAAATAAGTTGTTTTGAATGAGCTATTAATAAACAATATTGAACTAATAAACTTTGTATTACACTATTTATATTACATCAAAACATCCAAGGTTTAATATATGAACTTTCAAATATTAAACATTGAAATTAAAAATGAAGTCATACAAATATATCATTATACATAAATGTCATCAAGAGTTCTAAAATAAATCGATTAGTATATATGATATTTAATTTTAATTACATATTTTGCAAGACGTACGTTTGATTTTATGTTGATGCGCCGACAATCCTCTTCCTTAATTTGTACCTAAAAAATTAAGGTGAATAGGAATATAAAATAGATATTACTAAGCATTAATATAAATAATTAAAAAGGGTATGTGGATCTCCTACCACCGGTTTAAAAACAACATGCCTCTTTAGTGGTATCGATTCCTATGTGAAATTGAAGTAGTCATTCTATGTACACCTTGTTTTCTAATTACATAAACAAATATGGGTACCCAAACATAAAACTGTTATCTTTATGTAGGAAATATATTTTAGTTAACTAACAAATTAAATATTATAAGTTTAAGAGTTAGGAGTTTCAAAACATTAATATTTTTATTAATCAATCAATTAAGTAACACATGTTGAAATTTTTACAATCATTATTAAAAAGAATTTGAAATATTAGATTTTAAATGAATTTTAGTTGAAGCGTTTTGACCTCTATTAATATATATATATATATATATATATATATATATATATATATATATATAGAGAGAGAGAGAGAGAGAGAAAGAGAGAGAGAGAGAGAGAAAGAAAGAGAGAGAGATGGAAAGTATAACATATGTATGAGTTTTAATTAATTATCTTTTTGAAACGATACAATTACAAAACAAAAAAAACATATTTAAATATTTAATTAAATATTTTCGACATCACCCTACATAACATATGATCAATATATTAATGATTAAACCACAATATACAATTGATTGTATTACAATAATCCAAAAACGAAGAAAATATAACAACGAATTAGTATAACAAACTTACAGATTAAAAGCTCTAATATAATAACATATCTCCAAAAGTGGCCATAAGACCTCAACCCAACACAAAAACCTTTAAGTTTGTTTTCTTTCTGAAATTTATATATGATTTGTATGTATATCTTCCCAAACGATTGACCTTTTTATAGTAAACTTTTCACTAAATGCTAATTAAACATAATATAAGTTATAAAACTTTTGAGTGTTAAATCATAATTAAGAAAACTTTTGAGTTGCATTAGTTAAAAAAAAAGGGTGTTTCAAATGAATGTGGTTTGAGGAAGTTAAAAAAGGGGGTTTCAAATGCATGAGATTCAAGAAAAAATGTTAGTTTTATAGGTATGTATGACTAGGTGAATGCTCGCGCGTTGCGCAGAAACACCTATATAGTTGAAATCTTTACAAATAAAAGTTTTCTTAAATATAACAATAATGTTGTTGTTAAATTTGATATAATAATTCGTATACTAAGTTGATATAGTATCTTGATTATTTTGAATAATGTCATTTGAATGACCTCTACCTTTCCGGGTTACTCATGAATGAAAATAAATAATAATATATTGTTTAATGTTATTTATAGTTGTTGTTATTGTTAATTAATTTTTTAAAATTTGTTAGTTTAACGTTTTAATTTCTATCATTATAATTATTTAAAACATCAAACATTGTTTGTTGTTTTTAAAAGTAACAATATAATCATTTATATTTAAGTTGAACTAAAATTTATATTTAAGTTGACACTATAATATTATATGTAAATTAACAGTTTAAGTATTTTATCCAAACTGTTCAAAAATTGTAGTTTTAAAATGATAATGGTTTATATACAACAACATGTTAAAACTAATAAATTAAGTATAATATGTTAAAAGTTAAAAACACAACTTTATAACTTAAGTAAAGATATTATTTTAATATTGAAGTTTAAATTAACAATATAAGTACTTTATCCAAATTGTTCAAAAGTTGTAGCTTTAAACTGATAATGGTTTACATATAACAACATAATAGATCTATTAAATTAAGTATAATATGTTAAAAGTTAAAGACATAGCTTTATAAGTAGGAATAAATATATTATTTTATTATTGAAATTTAATTTATTTATGATTACACTTTAAGTTTGATATTTATTTAACCTTATTAACCAACTTATAATCATTAATAGAAATAAACTACAATTTATCACCTTTAACTATTTACATAATATTTTTGGGGTTGTTTAAGTTGATCTAAATTTTATATTTAAGTTGACCCTATAATATTATATTTAAATTAACAATATAAGTATTTTATCCAAACTTATCAAAAATTGTAGTTTTAAAATGATAATGGTTTACATAGAACATCATTTTAAAACTAATAAATTAAGTATAATATGTTAAAAGTTAAAGATATAACTTTATAAGTAAAAGTAAAGATATTATTTGAGCATTTAATTTCAGTTTATATATGATTACACTTTAGGTTAGATGTTTATTTAACCTTATTAACCAACTTAGAATCATCATTATAGAGAAATTGAAAAGTCACGGAAGTTTCAAATGAATGTGACGCAGAAACATATATATATATATATATATATATATATATATATATATATATATATATAGTTGAAGTATTCACAAATATATGTTTTCTTAAATATAATAATAACGTTGTTGTTAAATTTGATATAATAATTCATATACTAAGTTGATATAATATATTGTTTATTTTAAATTATATGATAATATATACAACTATTAAAATTGCATTTTCTCGATTGTTTTAAAATTTATTTGCTTAGCGTTTTAATTTCTATCATTGTAATTATTTAAAGATCAAACATTGTTTTTTTGTTTTTAAAGGTAACAATATAATCATTTATATAGAGTTATTTTAATTATTTTTATGGTAAGTTATACTAAGCTACTTATTTGAAAACTTTTAATGATTATAAAAATATCTTTAGGAAATATTTTAGTTAAATTGAGATTACATTTAGTTTTTGCATTTAACACTACAATTTATCACTTTTAACTATTCACAAAATATTCTTTAGGTTTTTTAAGTGGAACTGAAATATATATTTAAGTTGACAATGTAATTTTATATTTAAATTAACAATTTAAGTATTTTATCTAAAGTGTTCAAAACTTGTATCTTTAGCTGATAATGGTTAAATACAACAACATATTAAATCTAATATATTAAGTATAATATGTTAAAAGTTAAAGACGTAACTTTATAAGTAGAAGTAAAGATATTATTTTAATATTGAAATTTAGTTTATTTATGATTACACTTTAGGTTTGATATTTATTTAACCTTATTCACCAACTTATAATCCTTATTAGAAAGGAATTGAAAAGTCATGGAAGTTTCAAATGAATACGGTGAAAAGAAAAATAGTTGGGAGTTTCAAATTGATGTGGTTAAAGGAAAAATGATTCTTTTATAGTATAGTATGATATGATGATATAGATATAGATATGTAGATGCATAGATATATAGATATAGATATAGATATAAAAGCTATGAATTTTGTGTATTAAACTATGAACTAACTATATTAAGTTGATAATATGGTTGTGGATGCATACTTTTTTTTTTGTATTAAAATGTGAATTTTATGTACTAAACTGTGATTTTTGTGTTTTAAACTATGAATTGACTGCATTAAACAATGAATTTTCTTCTTAGACTATGAATTAAATATATTAAGCTATGAATTTTGTACTAAATTATAAATTGATTGTATTAAGCTGTGAATGAATTGACATTAAGCTGTGATTATTTAATAATTTTTTTGTTTGCTTTTGAAATATAGGATGAAAGAAGCATTATACACATGTATGCTTTTATCTAATTTTTATTAAAGTATGTAAAATTTAAGTTGTAAATATTTGTGTAATTAAACTTTGAAAGAATCACTAGCCTATAGATATGTAGGTATACATGTAAATTTTAAGTTGAGAATATGATTGTGAATGTATACTTTTTGTGTAACAAACTGTATATTTATTATATTAAGTTGTGAACTATGAGTACAGAACTCTGAAGTGACTGTATTAAGTTGTGAATTTTTAATGAATTTTGTGTTAAAATATGAATGATTTATATATGAATGTTTGTATTAATTTTTAGTGAATATATTAATTTTTTGTGTTGTATAAATATGTAAGAATGTATTAGTTTTTATAATTATTTTGCATTAAACTCTGAATAAGTGAATTAATTGGTTTGTTAAACTGAGAATATAATATTTAAGCTTTGAATCAATGATTTTTATGCAAATCTGTGACAACCCAAATTTATTTCCGTTACATAATCCCGTTTTCACTAACGGAATTCGTCGTTATATATATAAATTTCCGTAATATTTGGAGTCATCAATAAATAAATATCTATTTATTTATATTTTCTTAACATTATCATTTTAGTATAAGTAAATATAACTTGTAAGTGTTAACACCATTCAACCAAATAAAGTTATATTACTTTTCAACCACTTCACCCGGGTAAAAAGTTTTAACCCCGTTAAACTTTAGCATCGGGTAGCAGTATACCGGGTGCAATACCTGAGGCATACTTAAGGAAATTGAATGCCACTCTACAACCTTTTACCACCCCAAACATACACTCTCTCACTACTTTCTCTCTCTAGACCCGATTCCGACTCCAAAACCGCGAATTTCGGCTTCCAAACGTAAGAGTTTCTTCCCTAACTTATTCTAAACATGCATCAATATGTTTATAGCTCAAAAATCGTGTGAATGAGTCATGATCAAGGAGTTTACGGCCTAAGAAGCTCCTTAGGCCGTAAACACCCTAAACATGGCCAAAAGTCCCCATTTTTCTTCTTTTAAGCTTGGATACTAGTTAGGGGTTGTACCTAGGAGCCTTTGATCATCAAAACCATAAGTTTTAGAGCACTAAAAAGGGTTTACGGCCCAAGCACATGCTTAGGCCGTAAACACCCCTTTTTCCATGTTAAAAGTCCCGTTTTTCCTTCCCTTAGGCTTATACACTAATTAAGGAAATTACCTAGATGAGTTTGGACACCAAAACATAAGATTTTAGGACCTAAAAGAGAGTTTACGGCCCAAGCACCTGCCTAGGCCGTAAACACCCAAATTTGCATGTTTAATGCCCCAAAAACTCATCTAAGGCATGTTGGAATTTAGATATGATCTTAAGAAATGCTTAAGGCCATTAAGCAACACATTTTAGAGCCTAAAAGGGGAGTTTACGGCCAAGACTATGCTTGGGCCGTAAACACCCAATTTCCATGCCAAATTGTCCCAAAAACCCACCTAAGGCCTTCTAGAATTTAGCTAAGATTTAAGGGAGTGATTAGGACCATTTAACAATCCATTTTGAGGGACAAAATGGAGTTTACGGCCCAAGCACAAGCTAGGACCGTAAACTCCCTCAAACACCACCAAATGAAAGTTTTAACCCCCAAATTTGGTCCTAGGCACTCACTAGAAATTTAGGGGATGAAGTAAAGGCCTTATCTTGCATTTTTGGGTGAAGGACAAGAGTTTACGGCCAAGCCTAGGGGCTTACGGCCGTAAACTCCCAAGGAGTGGCCATTGAGCCGTAAACTCCAAGGGAGTACACTCTTGGACCCCCCCGTAACCCCTATTTGGCCTTATACGATCCCCGGGAACCCCTTCTAAGCCCTAAGACCCCGAATCAATGCTAGAATATCTAAATATCTTAAAGAAAAGCACAAAATGATTAATTTCTTGTAAAATACATATTTCATATGATATTAGGGTCTTAAAAGGTGCACAACAACTCATTTGGTACAAAACGCTCAACCGACACTTTCACCCGATTTACCCGATTTACTCGGTTTTAGGTGAGTTCATACCCCTTTAATGAACCTTTCAAATGTTTTATATGTTTTAGGGGGGGGGATACAAGTCAATTATTCATGTATATGGAAATTAATCACATGTGATTCACTATCCGTAGTTCAAATCACATGTGATTTACCACTATGTTTTATAAAAAGGATTTTCGTTTTCAAAACTATTTTGGATAAATAAACAATTTTCTAAATGTTCCCTTTTGACAAGATTTTTATTAGATAAATTCCTTATAAAATGTAACCACACCAATATATTTATATAAGTAAGACTTGAAGGACTTAGGACCGATAGCTCGCCTTATTTCCTGTTCTTGTTTGATTGTGGGCTTAGGGTAGTTGTTATCCGTCCGACTGTCATTGATTTCTTAGTTATATATCATATATATTAGTGTTGGATACGAGTATTTTCATTTCATTCGATGTTTAAACCACTAAACTGACATGAATCATACATACTAAGTTAACTATAATAGGTATAGTTAAGGCCACTATTACTCGCTATAGCTATTACTCTACACACTATAATACACTCTATTATGATACCATACACTAATAAGATAACACAATACGAGTTATACAAAAGACTACTACACTATAATACAAGAGAAAGCACTAATCGAGAGATAACACACTAACCCACTACGAGATACTCTATTCGCTACGCACTACGCCCAGAGTCTTCTGACAGGAAGACGACGCTATATGTATAGATCTATACGGGGCAGACGCTATTACATCCCGACTGTTAACTTCAGTCCGAGCCGCACATGTCCAGGGATGCCACTACTTCACTACACTGTGCATGACCGGGAAGGTCATGGGGTCCTCAAATTCTCACACTATCCGTAACATACAAGAAATACACTATAGCCACACTAAAATACTAAACTAAAAGTTAAGTTAATATCCCGAAGTAATCAAGAATCTAACACTAAAGGAAGTTTGCACCACTATTATTGACTTCAGGCATAATCTATCATATTGCATTACTTGTTGGAGATTTAATATTATATTTCTACAATAAATGGATTTCAAAGATGAAAATCTCATGTTTCTTAAAGGTTTTCACTTACAATGTATTTCTGGAAAATATAGGATTTTCTAGGTTTTTCTACTACTTATGAATGTAAATCGCAGCTTTTCATACTATCGGTTCTAATGCTTTTTATACAAAAACTCACACTAAACTCTTATGAACTCACCAGCTTTATGCTGATATTCGTTTTCAAAATGACTTGTATCCTCAGGTCAAAGATAGACAGTTACAGGTGCAACTTTTTGGAGAAGGTGGAGCATACAAGATCCATCTCTTATTTTTGATTTACTTTTGGTGTTTGTTGAACATTACAAAACACATTTGTAATTAAACTCACTATGTAATGCAATGGTTGTATGTTTCTTGTTTACTATTATGCAATTGTGATGATACTGTACATGACGTCTGTAACGCCTGTGTTTCTGGGCTTGCCATTTTTAGCAATGTAATAGTCTAGGTTAACCTTTGTAACTAAATTTGAAATAATAAAAATGTATTATTTGTGAATTATGTGAATTATGTGATTTATGTGTTTATTTTCTTGATTTTTATAATTTAATGAATTAAGAATAAAATAAGCGTCAAAATTAAAGTGTGAGATAAGCTCGATATCTTTGCATAAAGTTGTAGTGGTCTAAACAAGGATTCCGGAGATATAAGGAATGCCAAAATCGGAGTTATAACGAATAAGTTATGACCTGTCAAAGTTTCGCGACAGAACTGGCACGACGCCCAGTGACGTAAAATATGAATTTAAGATAGAGCGATATTTAGTCTTAGCGATCTAAACGAAAGTCGTAGATTTCATTAAACCGAGAGCGTGCATAAAAGGAACGCCCAAATCTGACTTCGTATGAGGAAGTTATGATTTTTCTAAGTTTCGACTTAGCAGTATGCGGCCCGAATACTCGATTTGAGATCGAGCGGTTTTTAGCCGAAACAATCTAAATGAGAATCGAAGATCTCATTGTTAGTAGCGAAACGATGAAAAGATAGGTGAGAACGGACGTCGAACGAAGAAGTTATGATTTTATAACGAAGTTTTCCTGTCCAGGCCTTCTAAAAATAAATAATAAAAAATGAAGTCAAATTTAGCCAACGGAGTCTAAACGAAAGTTGTAGAGCGTAGTCTCACCTACGCGTGGATATAAAGAACGTCGAAAACGGAGCTCGTATGCGAAAGTTACGGAATTTAGAAGTTTGACGAGTCAAATTACGCCCAGCTTAATTTGAGTACGCCCCGCGTACTCAGGCAGATGCAAGTTGCCTGACCAATACTCGAGTGCCACAGATCGACGCATGCAGTGACGTCAAAGTACGCCCCGCGTACTGAGTACGCCCTGCGTAATTTGAGATTACGCCCCGCGTAATCCCAGACCCTCAGCCTATAAATAGAACTCGAAACCAGCCATTTTCTCTGGTTCAAACTATTCCCTCTCTCTAAGTTTTGCCTCGATTTGCGTGCCAATCATATCCCGAAGCCCCGGTATCATTCCCAAGCCCCGCAGCAAGATCCGAAGCCCCGAGGATCCCGAAGAGCATTATTCCCGAGCCGAAGCTCTGCCCGCGAGGAGTTCGATTTTGGTGAAGATCTTCCAGATCTATCGAAGTATACTACTTCTATAAGCCATAGTGCTGTCGGATCATCTTCTGATCAAGTGAGTGTGTAGTTACCTTCTTCCAACACATTATTATAAAGTATTTTATATAAAATACGTGCTATGTGTATATATTTTGTTGTTATATGTATGAATGTATATTCACTCTCTTCTATCTCATAGATCTGAGTTATTCTCTATGAAATACGTGTTATGTGTGTGTGCCTCATCTGTTATGTGGAATATGTATTGATTAAAGCATGCTATACAGGTTTTAAACTATGTATAAAAATGTATATTTTTATCTACTAATATGTTGGGTAGAACATGGGTAGATAATCGGTGTGTAATAAACAGATGAGAGGCCTCGATGTTGTTTTGATTTAGTCATCTAGCGGAGTTTAGATGACGACCACAGACTTTCTAGACAGTCCTGTGGAACACTAGCAGGCTCGCCACCTGTAGGTGTTAATGAACTTGGGTGTTCATTCGCAGTACTCCATCCCCCCCACGGTTGCCTTATTTGACATATATTGTGGGAAACCCCCGAATGCATGTGTTGTCGCCCCGATGAAATATTCTTAGACTAGGTCCCTTGTGTTAGTTATTTTAGGGACATAAAGTGAGAATAACGGGAATGGGTAATTAGGTTATCGTTGGTTGATGAAAAATTAATTTAATTATTTATTGTGGGTTGAAAACCCTATATGCTCACCAGGCTCCCAAACCTGACCCACTCAGTTTCTTTGTATTACAGGAAGTGGCGCAAGGGCATAAGATGGATAATCATCAAGTTGTTTTTGTTTACAAGTCTGTATATGTATATATTTGTTGAATGACTTGTAATGCTTATCGTTTATGCTTTATGGTCTGTATCGGAACATGACATCCCGAGTTTTGGTTATATAATGAAAATACATTTCTTTATGAAATGCTTTGGTAAATATTATTTTATCATACTTTGTTTTTGGGAACAAATTCCGCATCTCTTTTAAAATCAAAAGGATTTACTCTGAAATTATTTTAAAAAGCATAAATGAAACCGGTCTTTTCTGGCCGAGATTCTGGGGATGTCACAGAAGCCCTCTACGGCCGGAAGTGCAGATCTCCTCTGTGCTGGGCTGAGGTGGGTGACACTCAGTTAGCTAAAGGACGAGTTCCTGATAGCGCTCTCATTGGTCCGAAGATTATTCGACAAACGACCGAAAAGATTGTACAGATTCGCGAACGATTAAAAGCCGCTAGGGATCGACAGAAAAGCTACGCAGACAAACGGAGAAAACCCTTGGAATTCCAGGTGGGAGACCGAGTCCTTTTGAAGGTTTCGCCCTGGAAAGGCACGATACGCTTCGGAAAGCGTGGAAAGCTGAACCCGAGGTACATAGGGCCTTTTGAGATCCTTGCTAGAATCGGCCCTGTAGCCTACAAACTCAACCTACCCCACGAGCTAAGTAACATACATCCTACCTTCCATGTCTCAAACTTGAAGAAATGCGTGTCCGACGAGACTCTCGTGATTCCCCTCGACGAGATCGAGGTCAATGAGAGCCTCAACTTCGTGGAAGAGCCTGCGGAGATTATGGATCGGGAAGTAAAGCGAACGAAACAAAGCCGCATCCCAATTGTGAAGGTTCGGTGGAACGCCAAGCGGGGACCGGAATTTACTTTGGAACGCGAAGATCAAATGAAACTCAAATATCCCCATCTCTTTGCTTAGTAGTATTGTAATATTTATCTGTATAAATTCTAAATTTCGGGACGAAATTCCCCTAACGGGGGGATGATGTGACAACCCAAATTTATTTCCTTTACTTAATCCCGTTTTCACTAATGGAATTCGTCGTTATATATATAAATTTCCGTAATATTTGGAGTCATCAATAAATAAATATCTATTTATTTATATTTTTATTGACATTATCATTTTAGTATAAGTAAATATAACTTGTAAGTGTTAACCCCGTTCAACCAAATAAAGTTATATTACTTTTCAACCACTTCACCCGGGTAAAAAGTTTTAACCCCGTTAAACTTTAGCATCGGGTAGCAGTATACCGGGTGCAATACCCGAGGCATACTTAAGGAAATTGAATGCCACTCTACACCCTTTTACCACCCCAAACATACACTCTCTCACTACTTTCTCTCTCTAGACCCGATTTCGACTCCAAAACCGCGAATTCCGGCTTCCAAACGTAAGAGTTTCTTCCCTAACTTATTCTAAACATGCATCAATATGTTTATAGCTCAAAAATCGTGTGAATGAGTCATGATCAAGGAGTTTACGGACTAAGAAGCTCCTTAGGCCGTAAACACCCTAAACATTTCCAAAAGTCCCCATTTTTCTTCTTTTAAGCTTGGATACTAGTTAGGGGTTGTACCTAGGAGCCTTTGATCATCAAAACCATAAGTTTTAGAGCACTAAAAAGGGTTTACGGCCCAAGCACATGCTTAGGCCGTAAACACCCCTTTTCCATGTTAAAAGTCCCGTTTTTCCTTCCCTTAGGCTTATACACTAATTAAGGAAATTACCTAGATGAGTTTGGACACCAAAACATAAGATTTTAGGACCTAAAAGAGAGTTTACGGCCCAAGCACCTGCCTAGGCCGTAAACTCCCAAATTTGCATGTTTAATGCCCCAAAAACTCATCTAAGGCATGTTGGAATTTAGATATGATCTTAGGAAATGCTTAAGGACATTAAGCAACACATTTTAGAGCCTAAAAGGGGAGTTTACGCCCAAGACTATGCTTGGGCCGTAAACACCCAATTTCCATGCCAAATTGTCCCAAAAACCCACCTAAGGCCTTCTAGAATTTAGCTAAGATTTAAGGGAGTGATTAGGACCATTTAACAATCCATTTTGAGGGACAAAATGGAGTTTACGGCCCAAGCACAAGCTAGGACCGTAAACTCCCTCAAACACCACCAAATGAAAGTTTTAACCCCCAAATTTGGTCCTAGGCACTCACTAGAACTTTAGGGGATGGAGTAAAGGCCTTATTTTGCATTTTTGGGTGAAGGACAAGAGTTTACGGCCAAGCCTAGGGGCTTACGGCCGTAAACTCCAAGGGAGTACACTCTTGGACCACCCCCCCCCCCCCCCCCGTAACCCCTATTTGGCCTTATACGATCCCCGGGAACCCCTTCTAAGCCCTAAGACCCCGAATCAATGCTAGAATATCTAAATCTCTTAAAGAAAAACGCAAAATGATTAATTTCTTGTAAAATACATATTTCATATGATATTAGGGTCTTAAAAGGTGCACAAGTCCTCATTTGGTACAAAACGCTCAACCGACACTTTCACCCGATTTACTCGGTTTTAGGTGAGTTCATACCCCTTTAATGAACCTTTCAAATGTTTTATATGTTTTAGGGGGGGGGGGGGATACAAGTCAATTATTCATGTATATGGAAATTAATCACATGTGATTCACTATCCGTAGTTCAAATCACATGTGATTTACCACTATGTTTTATAAAAAGGATTTTCGTTTTCAAAACTATTTTGGATAAATAAACAATTTTCTAAATGTTCCCTTTTGACAAGATTTTTATTAGATAAATTCCTTATAAAATGTAACCACACCAATATATTTATATAAGTAAGACTTGAAGGACTTAGGACCGATAGCTCGCCTTATTTCCTGTTCTTGTTTGATTGTGGGCTTAGGGTAGTTGTTATCCGTCCGACTGTCGTTGATTTCTTAGTTATATATCATATATATTAGTGTTGGATACGAGTATTTTCATTTCATTCGATGTTTAAACCACTAAACTGACAAGAATCATACACACTAAGTTAACTATAATAGGTATAGTTAAGGCCACTATTACTCGCTATAGCTATTACTCTACACACTATAATACACTCTATTATGATACCATACACTAATAAGATAACACAATACGAGTTATACAAAAGACTACTACACTATAATACAAGAGAAAGCACTAATCGAGAGATAACACACTAACCCACTACGAGATACTCTATTCGCTACGCACTACGCCCAGAGTCTTCTGACATGAAGACGACGCTATATGTATAGATCTATACGGGGCAGACGCTATTACATCCCGACTGTTAACTTCAGTCCGAGCCGCACATGTCCAGGGATGCCACTACTTCACTACACTGTGCATGACCGGGAAGGTCATGGGGTCCTCAAATTCTCACACTATCCGTAACATACAAGAAATACACTATAGCCACACTAAAATACTAAACTAAAAGTTAAGTTAATATCCCGAAGTAATCAAGAATCTAACACTAAAGGAAGTTTGCACCACTATTATTGACTTCAGGCATAATCTATCATATTGCATTACTTGTTGGAGATTTAATATTATACTTTTACAATAAATGGATTTCAAAGATGAAAATCTCATGTTTCTTAAAGGTTTTCACTTACAATGTATTTCTGGAAAATATAGGATTTTCTAGGTTTTTCTACTACTTATGAATGTAAATCGCAGCTTTTCATACTATCGATTCTAATGCTTTTTATACAAAAACTCACACTAAACTCTTATGAACTCACCAGCTTTATGCTGATATTCGTTTTCAAAATGACTTGTATCCTCAGGTCAAAGATAGACAGTTACAGGTGCAACTTTTTGGAGAAGGTGGAGCATACAAGATCCATCTCTTATTTTTGATTTACTTTTGGTGTTTGTTGAACATTACAAAACACATTTGTAATTAAACTCACTATGTAATGCAATGGTTGTATGTTTCTTGTTTACTATTATGCAATTGTGATGATACTGTACATGACGTCCTCCACCCCGAAACGTTTTCCGCCGTTATCGGTTTTGGGGTGTGACAAAATCTGGTTTGGAAGAAATGATGGTTGCGACGGAGGCATGGTTGGTTGGTGGTGGCGTGTGGTAGCGGTGGTAAATTTTGGGTTTGCCTTCTTTAAATATGCAAATTAGTGTCTAGTGGATTCTATTATGTTATTTTGTGAATTTTATGCATTAAAATAAAAATTGACCTGTTTTAAATTGTATATTTTATATAAATTTTATGTTAAAATATGAATAAATATATGCATGAATATATTAAATTGTGTAATAGTAAATTAATATGTTTATTAAACTGTAAATATATCTTATATACAATATATATATATTTTTTAAAAATGTACAATTTAGAATAAAGAAAATTGAAATTGTTAAGGCATAATTCTATTTTTTTTATTAATTTTTTTATATTTTGGCTGGAAAAATAAAAACTATTACCAAAGAAATGGGAGAAAGAATGTTGTTATGTTAAGGTGTGAATACGACGGTGGTGGTACGACGACGGTCCGAAGACAAGTGCCAAATAGTTTGTAAGTATGGAATGAAACACTTTGATTAATACAATATAAATATTGGATTTGTCCAAAATGCACCTAATGAAAATATTTAAAAAAAATGATTTTTAGAGTTGTTAACATTTTTGAGTTTTGGACCACTCCCAATGCATTCTTAGAATTTATTTAAATGATATAATGTATATTATTTTGTTTGGTATTAAATAAATATACATGATTGATTTGAGATAACAACGTCATGAAAAAATCAATCTACTAACTACCAAACAAAGTATATATTAAGATAAATGAAAGAAAAATGTTACAAAGATGAGGTTAATGAATTACATGAGGATAAAATTGGTTGGAGACTAAGGTGAACCGAAACAATTCGTAGACAAAGAATTAGCAAAATATAAATCTTATTTTGTGAAATGTGAGTCGTGAGTGAGAACTTAGATAGTAGATACAGAAGAATACAATCTTAGCACCTCCACCTTGTATATATGGAATATTACAACATATTTGGTGTTAATACACATCTCACATATTTACGTAGCCAAGGAAATACATTTTACACCACCATAACACTTTTTAGGCAAATTGCACCTATTAGGCTCAACTATAAGAATCATCATAAAAAACACCAGATGTGCGTCTCGCAAAACGGCGATGATCAATCGTTTCGTCAGACGAATAATTTCTTACGGGGAAATAATGATTAGATTTTATTATTGATTATTATGTAATACAAAGTTACCATTTTTAAATAAAATGTTTATGTTGATACCTTATGTTTATATTATCTGTTTATACTATATATATATATATATATATATATATATATATATAATATTTTAAAATTTTCATTTTGCTCCAAATTAAATTTCTTAATTACTTTCCTTAATTCAAATCTTCAACCTTTTGACAAGTATTAATGAATTATTTATGCATAATTGATTTATACAAAAAACTTTGTAACTTATATCTCTTAAAATTCAAGATATGACTAATATGCTTTAGGCTGGATGGTGTGGTCACGGTCTGGGACCGCGGTTTGTGCCAGTTGGACCGCGCACACCGCCCCCAGACAGCAGTCTGGTGCGTTTTTGGCCGCATTGCGGCTAGGGAGTACCACGTCATGTGATTGGCTGGTGGAATAATTGACTGTTAATCCTTTTGTGCGTTGCTTTTTTTTTTTTCTTTTTGTCTTTCTTTCCTATATATACATATACAATTCATTTGTTTTTAACCACAATACAACCTTTCTTTCTTTCAAAATTTTTTAAAAAATATCACCACTCTCTCAAAAAAATATCACAATACAACCATAATTCATTTGTTTTTCTTTTAGGATTATTTTAATGTCATTTTTTTTGTATTGTGATGTAAATTTTTTGAATTTTTAATGTAATGTTTTTTTTTTTGAATTTTCAAGTAATGAAAAATTATGTTTTTTTCATTAAAAAGAAGTTTTAATTAAAATAGCTAAAAATAACAAAAATAAATAAATAAATAAATAAAAGTGTGGTACCACACCCTTGGTGTGGCAAAAAACCACACTTGTGTGGTAAAAAATGACGTGACGCTTATGTGGCGGGGAAAGGAATACGGTTTCAATGGTACCACTCCATCCAGCCTTATAATATAGTATAAGATATCTTTTAATTTTCCACAATAGTTGTATTTCACTTCACTGATTTGTCATAACAATTTCGTACTTTAAATCGAAATATACTTCAACAAGGCTTAACCTTCTTCGCCATAGGTGCAACACCTGTAATTTTAGGCTAGAAATTTTACCACTTTAAATGATATTATTAAAAAATAAATAAAATAAAAACAACTTAAATAATTAAGTAACATATTTAAAAGCCTCGAAGTTAATTAAAATATAAGTTACGCTAAATTAAAATATAGTTATAGAGGTTAAATGGATGTTAAAATTAAAAACCTTTAAGATTTGGAGTTAAGGTAGGATATTAGAATAAATTCATTAAATTGAAATATAGAGTTAATTATAAGAGAATTTATAATGTCAGGTTAGAATAAAGATAAACAATATAAATATTATCTAAATCCTCATCTTTGGAATCAATATTTTAATATAGCATCCTAAATCATACATACTTATAAAACTAACATTTTTTTCTTGAATCTCATGCATTTGAAACATCCATTTTTTTTTTCCTTTCACCACATTTATTTGAAACTCCCATGACTTTTCAATTTCTTTATAATAATAATTATAGTTTGGTAATTAGGTTAAATAAATATCAAATCTACAGTGTAATCATATATAAACTAAATTTCAATATTAAAATAATATCTTTAATTCTACTTATAAAATTATGTTTTTTAACTTTTAACATATTATACTTAATTTATTAGTTTTAATATATTTGTTAGGGTGCAAAGTCACTCTTGGATGTAGTGTTTTAGGCTTACTCTCTTGTATGTGTAAATGGGTTGAGTCTTTCCTATAAATAGGAAGTGAGTGACTCCCATTATGAGATGAATCATTTGGAGTGTTAGACTAGAGAGAGAAATTTGTGTACAAACCCATTTGTATATTCTTTCTAGATCTAATATGAGCTTACACAGATTTATTTACTCCTTGTGTTCTTGATTTTGTATGATGAATCACTAGATCTTTCTAATTCCGCACATGTCATCATAATCAACACCATTACAATTGGTATCAGAGCAGGTGTTCTTGAATCTCATCAAGAATTGATCCTTGATGGCTATTTTGATTTGGTGATTCTTTTTCTTCATTGATCTTCGTGTTTAGAGAGTGTTTTTGTGTTCTAGAAGTCGAATTTTTCTTTGATTTGATCCATAATTCGACTTTCTCTCTCTAGAATACTTGTTTGTATCACTTTATCTCTCTAGAAAACCCATTCAAAATCACTTTCTCTCTCTAGAAAATTTCAAGTTCTTGTAATCATGGAGAAATGGATGATACGTAGGAATGATTTTCAAAGTGAATGCTCATTTGAATATCTTCTTTATAGCTTAACTGTTGGATTGATAAGTGAATGTGATATTGTTGTAAATGGAGAAAAGAATGAAGTTGGAGAATTAATTAGTTGTCCAATTTTTCGAACCAAACATTTGTTTGATCGTTTGATTACAACATATCAAAAGAGACGAAGAAATAGAAGAGATGGAGAAGTCATAAAAGGAATTTCTCGTGCTGAATGCAAATATGGAAGCAATAAACTTGAATATTATGCAGATTGTCGTGAAGCTCGGGATGGTGTTCTTGATGATGATGATGTTCAAGAAAAAGGAGTTCAATGTGATGTTCTTGATGTTCAAGAAAAAGGAGTTCAAGTTGATTCTCAAGATGAAAAAGTTTTTTGCTCAATTGGAGTTCAAACCGATGATATTTTGTGTTCTTGTGATTCATTTGAAGGAATGATTCCTTATCGGAAGCCGGTGGTTCAAGAAATTCACAAATATCAAACTCCAAAAGATTTGATTCAAACTCAAAATGTTCATGTTGTTGAAAGTGGGTTTGTTCATGGAGTCAAGTCTTCAAGATGCAAAAAGATGAGAAAGAAAAAGAAGAAGAAGATGAATCGGAAGAACAAGCGGGTTTACTCACAAAAATCGTCATATGTTGTGAAGCCAAAATCCGTGAAGCAAATTTGGGTTCCAAAGCAACAATCTCCAAGTGTTGAATTGAATTTGAAGTTAAAACCCAAAAGTGTTGGTGGTTCTTTTGAAGATGTTCTTGGTTTGATGAAGAACACGAAGAACGAGTTGTACATCTCGCATGGAGGGTGGTACAATGTTCGATTTGGAAATTTTCTCATTCCAACAAAAAAACCAAGATCTTCCAAATTTGATTCGTTTGTTGCAAACGGATCTCGATTCGTCAAAAAGGTATCACAAATTTTCAAATGGATTCCAAAACATCCATGATTTTGATTCGTATTTTACGTTTTTCATTTTTGATCGATTTGCCTCATTGGATCAAATCCGTTTCAACCCCATTGATTGATCCAATTATTTTTGTTTAGATCAAAATTCCTCAAAATCAATATCATATTCTATCAATTTTTTTTTAAAAAAATGATATTGATCATTTGAAATTAAAACAAGTTTGAGCACTGTTCATTTGATATATTTTTCGAAGCCCACTGTAAGTCTCTAAACAATTTTATTCGATCCAAAATTTGAGTCCATGGATCAATATCTTAATAAAACAAGCCCAAAGATTCTCCAAAATCAAATTGATATATCTGCTTGAGTTAATTCTTCCGTAAGCCTTGATATGATGTACCTGTTCAACATACGCAGTATCCATGTTCTTGTATCGGTTTATTCTTGTCATCCTTACAAGTTGATTAATCTTGTGTGTTATCCTAATCTTGTGAATCGATTTTGTTTCCTATGTTTCAAAATCGATAATGATCAAGATATGAGTATGAAATCGATTTTGTTCAAGCCGTGAAGCCGGCAATTGAGTATTTGAGGTTTATGAAATTGTTCAAAGAAATCTCAAATTTCTGTAAAGAACATGTTTAGAACAGATGTTTGAACATATTTTGATCCACAATTTGGTGTTGGAATCCATAATTTCGTGTTTGTTGATCTTTGATTATGAAAAGTCAAACCTAAGAATGGTCAAACTCGATCTTCAATTGATGAATCGCTGAATTGAAGGTTGAAATCGTTTGTTGCAAGATGAATATGGGCTATCGATGTCGACATCATACTTAATTTGGGATTTAATTTCGAAGATTTGATGTGTTCTTGTTCGTGTGTATAGGGCAGTGACGTTAAACAGCCTTCGATTGTTGATCTTGGATAGTCAAAAGCCACTGATGTCGAGTTGATCTTGACTGAAAAGTGAAGATTTGGGAACAATGTCAATTTTGAATGGTATCGAGTTCGTGTTTTGGTGTCAATTGATGAACAAGATAAATTCGATTGAAGATTTTGAGAAGTTGATTGATAAATGAAATAGATTTTGGGGTTCGATTTTCATGGTGTACGTGTATTTGTTCGCGTCTACAGGGAAGGTAGATTTGGAGTTGATTTGTTGCTCAAGTTAATAACAAAGCAAATGGTTGGTGTAATCGACTGATTCTGGAGTTCGCATATTCTGATTTCGAAGGATAAAGGTTGTGAGAACAAATGATCTGGAAATCGAAGGTTGATTTTAGATTCGAAGGGTTAAGAATCGATTTGGGAAGAGAAGTCTTGTAAAACGAGATCTGTGATTTTGGAATTGGGGCATACGATCGATTTTGAAGTCGATTTTCGAAGGGTTGGTGAGTCACAGTTGATGATGTAGCTTCGAAGGTCTAGATCGATGATCAATGGATCGATTATTGATATTGGTATTGTCGATGATTGATTGGGAACAGATGACGGAAAATCGAACAATTGGATAATTTGATTTTGATGTTGTTTGCATCGGGATTCAATTGTAGACAGTCTGATTCAGAGGGACGATTAAGAGATTACTGTACATTCAGAGTCTTCGTATGCTTCGCATTCGTGTGTTTTGGGTATAATTGGGAAAAACGAAGGGTTCTTGGTACGAAGACCTGTAAAAAAAAAACAAAAAAAAAAACGAAGGGTCTAAAAGCGAAGGGTTATATTTTTGGGTGTATTTTTCGAAGGGTGTGAAGTTACGAAGAGGAGAGAGAAAGTGAGACTCTTCGTATGTTTGTGAAATGAAAGAAAATGACTGAATTTTCGAAGGGGGTATTTTGGAAATTCATACGAAGACTTTTACTGTTCATTAATGAGTCTTCGTATGCTTTGAGCAAATGATAAAGTTTCGAAAACAGCCCCTGAACCTTCGATTTGTTGACACTTCGAAAATTAACACATGTTTCGAATGTTTGACACTTTTCGCCCAAATTCGAAATTTTTTGGAAGCTTCGAATTTTGTGGGCATGCTTCGTATGTTTGAGAAAAAGGGCAGAATTTTCGAAAATGGTCCATAAGGCTTCGAATTTTTGGCAGTTTTCACCCAAATTCGAAAAAGGACTATTTTTTGCTGAAAATTGAAGATTGTGCATTTCTGGTCCCTGCAGTTTGTGCAAATTGACGCTTTCTACCCAGATTTGAAAAAGGGGGAGAGTTTTGCATATTTGGCTGTTTTGGACGCAACGGGTCCCTGCATGTTTCAGAAAGTGACAATTTATACCCAGTTTTTGGAAAATCTTGCAACTTTCACCCGAAAAGTCAAAAAATTTCACAAATTGGAAATTTTTTGAGGCTTTTTCGTGATTGTTTTTCCGTGCAAGATTTTTGGTGATTCATTTTTGGTACACATCAATGGGGAGTATTGTATTGTTCATTCCTCGGGCGCTTCTCATCCTTAGTGGGTTTTATAATCATTTTTTTGATTATAAAAGGGGGAGAATGATGGGTATTCGAAGCTTCTCGAGTTTGTCGAATATTCATTTACGGATTTGAAGACCGGTGTTACTTCGAGGGGGAGTTTGGTCTTGATCGTGCTAGCTCGTTGGAGATTAAAGCCGGACATCCAATCCTAACTTTGAGGGGGAGAATGTTAGGGTGCAAAGTCACTCTTGGATGTAGTGTTTTAGGCTTACTCTCTTGTATGTGTAAATGGATTGAGTCTTTCCTATAAATAGGAAGTGAGTGACTCCCATTATGAGATGAATCATTTGGAGTGTTAGACTAGAGAGAGAAATTTGTGTACAAACCCATTTGTATATTCTTTCTAGATCTAATATGAGCTTACACATATTTATTTACTCCTTGTGTTCTTGATTTTGTATGATGAATCACTAGATCTTTCTAATTCCGCACATGCCATCATAATCAACACCACTACAATATTGTTGGATGTAAACCATTATCATTTTAAAGGTATAGTTTTTGAACAATTTGTATAAAATACTTAAATTATTATTTAAAATATAACATTATAGGCTCAACTTAAATATAAATTTTATTTAACTTAAACAACCCAAAAATTATTTTATAAATAGTTAAAAGTGATAAATTGCAGTGTCTTTCTAATAATGATTATAAGTTGGTTAATAAGGTTAAATAAATATCAAACCTAAAGTGTAATCATAAATAGACTAAATTTCAATTTTAAAATAATATTTTTATTTCTATTTATCAAGTTATGTCTTTAAATTTTAACATATTATACTTAATTTATTTGATTTAAAATATTGTTGCATGTAAACCATTATCAGTTTAAAACTACAACTTTTAAATAGTTTGGACAAAATACTTAAATTGTTAATTTAACTATAACATTACAGTGTCAACTTAAATATAAATTTCAGTTCCACTAAAAAACCAAATAATATTTTGTAAATAGTTAAAAGTGATAAATTATAGTGAAAAATGCAAAAACTAAATTGTAATATCAGTTTAACTAAAATATTTCCTAAATATATTTATATAATCGTTAAAAAATTTCAAATAAGTAGCTTAAAATAACTTATAATAACAATAGTTAAAAATAACTCTATATAAATGATTATATTGTTATCTTTAAAATCAAAAAAATAATGTTTGATGTTTTAAATAATTATAATGATAGAAATTAAAACATTAAGCAAATAAATTTTAAAAAATTAGTTAAAAATAACAACAACTATAAATAATATTAAATCATATATAATATTTAATTTTATTGATGTGTAACTCGCGAGTAGAAGTCATTCAAACGATTGAGATTATGACGTTATAATAGATGTATATATTATCATATAATTCAAAATAATCAATATATTATATCAAATTAATATATGAATTATTATATCAAATTTAACAATAACGTTACTGTTATATTTTAAAATATTTATATTTGTAAAGACTTCAACTATATAAGTGTTTCTGTGCATTACAATGTCAACTTAAATATAAATTTCAGTTCCATTTAAAAAACTAAAGAATATTTTGTAAATAGGTAAAAGTGATAAATTGTAGCGATAAAAGAAAAAAAACTAAATTGCAATCTCAATTTAACTAAAATATTTCTTAAATATATTTTTATAATCGTTAAAAGTTTTCAAATAAGTAGCTTAAAATAACTTACAATAATAATAGTTAAAAACAACTCTATATAAATGATTATATTGTTAGCTTTAAAATGAAAAAACAATGTTTGATGTTTTAAATAATTATAATGATAGAAATTAAAACATTAAGCAAATAAATTTAAAAAAAAATCAATTAACAATAAAAACAACTATAAATAACATCAAATCATATATTATATTTAATTTTATTCATGTGTAACTTGCAGGTAGAAGTCATTTAAACGATTGAGATTATGAAGTTATAATAAATGTATATATTATCATATAATTCAAAATAATCAATATGTTATATCAATTTAGTATATATACAAATTATTATATCAAATTTAACAACAACATTATTGTTATATTTAAAAAAACCATATATTTGTAAAGACTTCAACTATATAGGTGTTTCTGCGCAACGCGCGAGCATTCGCCTAGTTTTAGATAATTGTGTACACTTATGTCTGGAGGGTTAAGGTATTGGAAGGTTTCATAAGGATTTTATATGTAAATGACAAAAAAAAAAGATATCGGTATTATAATTGTTTACTTTAGATAAGACTCATAAAAGAGATCATTGGGTTTTATATAGATGTAGCTCACATATATAATTAGGCATGCACAAAAAAACCGGTTCAAGATCCGAACCGGTCAAAGAACCGGTAAACCGGTTTACGCTGAACCGATCCACAGTGAACCAAACCGGTTTGAGAACCGAACCACCGGTTTACATCCGTTCGAGATTTTAGTCGTTGAAACCGGTTTATATCGTGTGAACCGGTTTGGAATCGGTATGGAACCGGACCGAACCGGTTTAGAATCGATTGAACCTGTGTAACCGGTTTAGATAGGTTCGACTAATTTTTCGAGTGAACCGGTTTGAGGCTGAATCGGTTTTGCTTGGCTAAGGAGTGAACCGAACCGGTTTACTGAACCGGTTCGGTTTGAAAAAGAAAACCGGTTTGTTCCCCCCTATATATAATTATATAAGGCTTATTCATAAAAAGTGGATGAACAAAAATACATGAAAGCGTAAAAAAATGATTATTTATGAGAGAAATATAAATTTAGCCAAAAGAATCTTAAGCATTTTGCTTGGAGGGCTACAGTTTTGCAAATGATATATAGATGTAGCTCACTACAATTTTGCTTAATGGGCTATAATTTCGTGGCCCATCTACGATTTTGTGGCCTGTGAGCTTAATGTATTTAAATCTTAGAAATATTTTTTAAACTCGCTTTCACCTTTTCAAGCTCAAAGAATTCTCTCTTTTGGTTGAAACCGGATTGCCCTCTAATAATAT
This sequence comes from Lactuca sativa, assembly GCF_002870075.4. Taxonomy (NCBI): domain Eukaryota; kingdom Viridiplantae; phylum Streptophyta; class Magnoliopsida; order Asterales; family Asteraceae; genus Lactuca; species Lactuca sativa. The sequence goes on from NC_056630.2 coordinate 90,174,143, forward strand.
TGTAAATGATTTACTCTTTAGTTATTTTGTTTGTATTTCATAAAACATTTGTTTAAAACATCATGGTTATGGCACATTTTGTATATTAAAAACTTGTACGATCATAGATGAAAATATGATTGTTCATTATTTACATAAAATCGAATTGTTCAATTAGATAATTTAAATTTAACTATTTGGTTTGAATTTTTGTATTTTTTGATGAGTTTTCTATATAACCGAATTATTAGTTTGGATTTCGGATTGGTTTTGGTTTATAAAAATGAAACCTAATAGTCTAAAAAACCAAATAAGACTTTATTATTTACTAACTTATATATTTTTATTTTCAATATACACTTTTTAAATTTATTAATTTAGTACATTGTATTTTTAGATAAACTAAAAAATATTATCCAACAAAACACGATAATATGTATTTCTCAGAAGTTTTTTATCTATAAAATAATAGATTATAATACATTTTAAATAGTTGTTCAATTTTTTTATTATATATTCTATATACTTTTACTTAAAAATAAAAACTTATAATAACAATAAAGGCCTTTTTTTTTTCTAGCTCGTCCTGGGCCTTTGAGGAAATTTAATTCCTCACGATCAGTCTTGTTAGGAATTGTAGCTAAATTTGTGATATTTTTATTACTTAATGAAGGTCACTCGTGCTATTGACACGAGTTTAAAGGTCAGGAGCTTAAAACAAAAGGTTTTTTTTGGTACATACTCTATCTTTAACCCAAAAGTGCAATCTTTATGAAGAGCATTAGTCATTTACATTCATTCGCACACAAACTCATTTAGTCAAAATCCAAAATTGTAACAAAGAGCAGTGTAAAAGCAAACAAATTTAGCTAACAACTAAGGAAAAATGGATCTTCACAACTCCATAACCAACACCACTCTTTCTATTCACCACTTCCCTTCACTAAAATTTAAAAAAAAAATCTTAAATCAAATTAAAACTTAGTAAAAGAATCTAAAACTAAAATGAATCCCTAACGTCTCTATTGTTAATCTGACCATTAGTTTTACCACAACCATCGAATTTGTGTGAATCTTTTGTAACAATAAAAACTTATTCAAAAAACTAAAATAATAACTATAAGTTATTATAAAAAAACACATAAGATAAACTAACATCCTTCCTCTGTTCCAGCCTATCACCTTTTATTCCAGTCAGACTTCACCCACCGGCTCTGCCACTCATCTATTTCCCCCAAGTTAGAAAAAAAAACAAAATTTAAACATATTCCATACTTAAAAACAGGTCTGGATTCAGAATTGGAATCACGCATTGTTAGTGGACTTGAAGTGATTTTCATGGATTGATGAATAAATCGGCCCCTCAATTACTATAACATCAATCGACTCCTGATTCCCTTGCAAAACAATCAAAATATATTCTTTAAACATCAATTATCATTTATCCAACAACACTTAAAAAACAAAGGATTACAGAATCTTATCTAAAGAAATGCCCAATTGCATAGCAACTTCTTCTATATCTATACTTGATTCCCTTGCCGTGAAACATGTAAACAACTTATAAAGAATTGGAATAAACTAAAAAAACAAACTAAACAACTTACAAATTGAGTGGAAGTTACAAATAATCCATCACTATTTTATCAACTCCATGCACTCTATCAACATCATATTGACTAGCGAACTACCAAATCACAAAGTTAACATGACATAATATGTGATATGTGTCATGATTAGACCTGTAGGAAAGAGTGTAAAAGGTCTACCTGATTTGGTGGAGCAGTTTAGTATGAATGTGTGTTAATCCCAGAAGTTGGCATATGAGCTTGGTTACTGGTATTATTACTACCACCTTATTGCTTCTATCATATACAAACAAAAGATTTTCAAGCACTTTTATTTTAATATCATATGTTCAATGTTAAGAAAGTTGTGAAGTTCTGAAATTTTACCATTAACTTTGTGTTGTAAGAGTCAATGTATATGCATTCAACAAAGTGATGTGTGATCTCATCAAAATCAGTCATACACGTGCAAGTACAACAAATATTATGTTTGAACCATATCAAACCCACATTAAGCACATACACATCAATAAATAAAATCATGTAATTGATTTTCGCATACCAGAATATACCAGAATATGTACAATTACTAAAATCATAAATTGTCATATCTTTATCATAGCTACATAAATTTTCTTTATGTTGCTGCTATTTATCTAACTTTACCATTGATATGAACATATGTAATTGTGGAACATCATTTTCCATCAATATATGAAGCATAGCAAAAAAGCTAGCCCAACTAAAATCACAAATTTAGACAAAACTACCTAATTTACCCTCGCCATGACCATGACCAAGTTTTAATTTTTGAACAGCAAGATGTAAAAAAAAACTTAAAAAGGGTATATATATAATTATATATATACAAATAAAAAAATTTAGAAATTTTTAGCACTAAAGCAAAGTCTATTAGTACCTCTCAATTAGCTTATATTTTGACTCTTTCACCTGAAAAAATACAATAGAACAAAGAAAAATGTGTTCTGGAAAATCTCACTGTTATGAATACACATCAAACTCAAATAATATTTTGGTAAAAAGAACTCTCATTGGCCAACTTCCTTTACAAACTACATAATGGAACCTACCCACAAGGATGCTCGTAACATAATTTATAGAGATCCCAATAATTAATATGTTCAAACTATAAGCCAAAAATGAAACCTACATTTCAAACCAGACCATCTTAGATCATAAGATTTTGAGCAACAACAGACATATTTTGATGTAAAGTAGAATGATTTAAAATGCATATTGAGTATGGTTCAATATTACCAAAGTATTCAATAATCTTAGATGAATTGGCATTTCACCAAATGACATTTTTCAGCAAGTGGAAAATTTTAGGAATTGCATGTTACTCTAGAAAGACAAATAGGCAGGTCCAAACTCGCTACAGACACAATTTTCCGGGTTATATTCACTGGAATATTTTAAATCTTGTGGCATTATAGAAAGATGAAAAGCATATGGATTTTCATGGACATGGAAATCCCCCACCTAATACACTAGAGGTGCAATGCGATAATGTCTGGTGCAAACTTAATAAGGATGGAGTATAAACGGTGGAAGCGGTGAGAAGTTTTTTTTATAAGAAAATCACTGTTGGTGCAGACAGTTCGATTAATTGGCTGAAAACCGCTCCTTTAAAAGTATCATGCTTCATTTAGAAGGCAAAACTTGGAAGATTACCTGTAGTAAATATGTTAGCAAAGAGGGAAATTCAACTACCATCAACAACATTCCTTTTATGTGACGACAGAGAAAAAACTATAGATCATGTATTCACCAGGTGCTCTTTTGCGAGATCGGCATTCGAATGGATACTTAGGGGGTTTAACATCCCTCAAAAATAGTTTGCGGATGTAAATGAAGTCTTAAACTTCGCTGCAGGATGGGTATCTGTCTAAAAAACGAAATATATTGATAGCCATATTTTTGGGTTCTTTTGGTGAATTTGGAAGACGGAAAATGATAAACTATACAACAAGGACACTAAATCCCCTACTATCATGGCCGATGAGGTCATGGAAATGGTGTATATGTGATATAAACATAGGGGGTAAAACACATATGTAGATGGAACGATTACTGTTGCTCCCCTTTTTCCTTGTAGTTTGCAATTTAAACCTTATATTTTCTTTTCACATCTAGCTCCTTGCTAGGGATGATTTCATTTATTTATCTAATAAATAAACAGGGTGTTACAACTCTCCCCCACTTAAATTAGATTTCGTCCTCGAAATCATCCCTTACCTTTCCTTACATGCTAACCACTCTAATAATATGGCCACAACTTCGAGCATTGCCCTAGCCTTCCCAAGGCATTCTAAATTATCCCTCGCAAGGTTCCAAAACCCGGAAACGAACGAACTCCTTACAACAAGATCACATCTACTCCGTCTGGAATCCGCTGTCTTGGGATGGTCTGAATCTCTAACAGAACACTCATACTGAATCATTATCGTTGAATCCAATCTGTTTATCTCATAACTGACCACTCAACTTCTGATCACTTGCGGTTGCAACTATAAAAAAGGGTCACAAACCCAATTATCCTTTAATAAAACTCAGACTCGGCCAAAGCTCAACTAATTTCGCTGCGAGTGACTTGGCATACCCCAAACGATCAGTTATTCCGTCCGAACTTGCAACCCAAAGCACAAATACTAACACTGCCCAAAAGCTGAGACTGTCAGAACACTGAACTGCCTGAAGCAATATGCTGCCACCTAGTCGCTTCCCAAAATCTATCGAGACCTGCCTGGTCTCGATTTATTCACCAATGATCTGAAATGTCGGGTTCAGGCCCGACTGCAAAGCCAAAGGACTCCCCACTTAGTTGCCTCACACGACTTCTAAACGAAATACTTCCATAGAACTAGTTGCCACTAGTTATCATGCCACAATGGCTCAAACAACTTTCTGATCTAATAGATCGGTTCCGTGTGTCGAATCCCGACATCACCCAATCCAAAACTAAAAGTGATTGCTACTTAACAAATGGTAGTCTTCATCACCAACAACCTTAAGCAGTCCATTCCTTCCCTGATCTCATATTTGTAGTGACGTCCCTACCATCTCATTACTGGCTTAACCAGATCTAATCCATTTGGGTAAGTCCGAAATCCAATCCGTGGATTTCCATATCCTCACTGCTGCACCCGAACTGATGTGTACTATTGCTCCTTTCGCGTCCTAACAACGCACTCATGCTACCTACCAACCTAGTGAATGCTACGGCTACACCCGCAGACTTACAACACTATATCACTATCTGGATGCCAGTGAATGCTACGGCTACACCTGCAGACTTACAACACTCTATTACTATCTGAATGCTTGTGAACACTACGGCTACACCCGCAGACTTACAACACTTCCCATGCTAACTGACCACTAGTGAATGCTACGGCTACCCCCGTAGTCTTACAACACTTTCCAAACTATCTAACTGCTAGTGAATGCTACGGCTACCCCCGTAGTCTTACAACACTTTCCATACTGGGTCGAACACGCACTCGACCTAACACGCAACTGAACTTGAGTCCTAACCAGAAATATAACCTGGTTCCCGAAACCTGCTATCACGTGACCCCATTGTATCAGTACCGTACCCATGCCTGTGATCAAAGCGTCACCATAAACCACAAAATCATCTGCACCCTCTGGCAGGGTGAGAATCGGTGCCTCGTACAACCGTTGTCTGAGAGCCTCGAAGGCTGCCTGCTGCCCAGGCCCTCAACGAAAGGCCACCGATTTCTTGGTCGGTCGGGTTGAAGGAACATCAATCTCGGAGAAGTCCCATGTAAATCTCCAGTAGTAACCTGCTAGACCTAGGAAACTCTGAATCTCAGATGGAGACCTCGGAATCTCCCACTACATCACGGCCTCTATCTTGGCCGGATCAACTAGAATACCCATCTGGTTGACTAGGTGCCCAAGAGATTGCACCTCGCGCAACCAGAACTCACAGTTAGAGAACTTTATAAAAAGTCTCTCCCCCACTTAGGTTCGACTAAGTCTTCACATCACATGAGAATTGAAGGATTCCCAATCCTTCTCGCTTTCTAATATCCCACTGATGACAACCCGTGCCTGTCAATGTTGGCGTTTAATCGCCGATTAAACCTTGAGATCTCCCATCCTCGGAAATCTCGATGAGTACTCTTGAAATCTGATCCAGTCTGACACCTCAATTCATCTAACATGCTGTCAGTTGAAGACCTTAATCTTCACTCTATCTGACTAATCCTCGTTCCCTCTCCCAATCTTGCAGTACCACTGAACTCTAACCGAACACGGACCATGCGAAAACACAATTCTCTTGAACATCCAATGACCAAACACTTATGCATCTAACACCCGCGACTGACACTACCCTCTTCCTGTCACCAGTTCTGTCCTAGCAACGGTAGTGCCTTGAACTCCAAAGTTCATCCATAAATAATTACCAACCATACTTGAACAATGATAGAACCTCTGAACGCTGACTTCATTAGAGAAAAATCACTCCAACCCTAATCGAGTATCCTCTAAATAATACTCCTGCATAGATCCCGACAAAGATCCGAAATGATAACGGTATGCGCGGAACCCACTCCGCAAGATGTGTCCCTCTTTGGGTTCATCAAGGACCTTTTGGCATGCAGGATGGCATATATGATCCTTGGTAACCCAAACACTAGCAGGAAACCGACCAAAGATTTAACTTATCCAAACTTACTCATAACTCCAACACGATTCGTATCCCCAACATCCATCTAATAGCAATAGAAGATGACATACCCGCAACATCTGGAGGAATACTAATCACCTTCTGCTGACATGACCAACCCCGCTACCCTGTAGTAGCCTAAACCCTCGGAGCGACAAACTCCCTTATACACTGTCCTATACGTGCTGCACTGACTCTGGCCCTGCTGCCCTTCACCTGATGATCAGAAATCATGGGTATCTTCCCGAGACCCCTACTATATGCACCTGGCACACACCTCTCTTTCTAGGGTGCTCCCAAATTGACCCCGCATCTGCAACTCTTGGAAATCATATCCTTCAGGGTCTGACACCCTGTCACGCTCACTAGCTCACTTGCCAATGGCTAAGCTGCAACAACTGGAACATCCTATGTCCCCAAACTGGGTCACAAAATCTTCCCTGAAGCTTCTTAGATTCTCCAAGACTCTCACTGATTCGAGTATGGATCCTGTGCTTTCAGTAGTACGGGCCCAATACTACCTTCCACACCTACCCATAGTTTCCTCAGCAATCCTCCCGGATCCTCCAAGTCACTTCCTCAACTGGTACACTCAAGTCTAACTGAGCCTCACTACTAACTCACTGAAATATATCCTAGGCTTCCCTAGGTTCCCGAACTCACCCAGTCCTCAACTGCCGAAAGATTCCCAGTAATGTCAACTAGCTACCTCATGAATATAGCCACATGCGACAAAGATCAGATAATCCTTCAAGTAACAGACTCATCCCTATAATGGTTAGACTCAAACGAGAGCTGTGCAATAGGGTTAAATCTATCACTCTGAGATTATCCAGCCTGTGCCACATGTGACTTAGCATATTCACTTAATAGCTAACTTACATTACTAAGAGTCCCACACAGCACAAAGCAAGCAGCATTCAAACAATGGAAAATCTAACCATCATATTCCAATCAAATCATTTTATCCTCTAATCAAGAATCTGTACATGCAATTAAAAAGGCTCATACAATCAGGAATAACCTAGACATGCTATCCTATCACTGACTGATCAGTACTAACATGCAAGTCTACAAGCACATACAATAGGCATATAAGGCATCCTCCCTAGATCCTTAGCCCTAATCTAGCATGCAATTCTCATAATCATATCATATCATAACATCTCAAAACATGTATGGATATCTTGGGGAATACTTACTTGAGCTCGGCTGATTGCACGCAACACACACCTTGTTCTTTTCAAAGTTCTTTTCTCTTTTCAAACTTCTTTTAAAAAAATGATTTTATCTTTTTGAAAATTTTCATACCAAGTCCTTAGTTTGAGTTCAGACACACCCGAGAGTGTGCTCGAATCCCTCAAACCAAGGCTCTGATACCAACTTGTAACATCCCAAAATTCAAGGCCAAAAATTTCGTTTTGATTAAGTTATAATATAAAACCATCAGTAATAAAACATACATATTCATATCTCATGTCAAAACCAAAGTGTCAATAATCAAAGCATTTTATCATAAAACCATATCAGAGTGTAATCCCAAAGATCTCATGTGCGGAAAACATAGTGTGATGCGCTGCGATCCAGCCGGCTCCTTTCTTTTGAAAACGAGTACCTGAAACCAAAACTGTAAACCGTAAGCATGAAGCTTAGTGAGTTTCCCCATCATACCACATACCATACAATCATATAATGAACAACTAGGAGATACGGGCCTCGCCCACACTCGTGGAGATACAGGCCTCGCCCACACTCTGCTAGCTGGGAGATACGGGCCTCGCCCACACTCCACTATCTCTGAGATACGAGCCTCGCCCACACTCAACTACTAAACCATAACATACTAGTATATACAATCATATAATGAACAGCTAGGAGATACGGGCCTCGCCCACACTCCGCTACTAAACCATAACATACAAGTATTACACAGACAACAAGTATAAACAATTCTATCATACAATCATATATCATAATCAAACTCAACTATGAGATACGGGCTCTGCCCACACGCCAATACTAAAGTATCATCTATGCGGGTCAGCCTTGGTGCCTTAGACTTGTTCCTACTAGAAGGAAAATCACCTCACACTGCTGAAGTCCCGTAGACATAATCCCACATTCTTGATGTACCGCAGACTCATCCCCAGCTGCTGGCTGACAGATTCCCGAACTGTCAACACCAAAATAACACCTAATTAATAATCGGGTTCCACTACATAACCATAACACATACTTGGATAATTACTACATTACCCCAAGCTTGGCGTATTCAAGCCCAAGGCCCAATCCATAGGCCCAAAGTCAATTAGGAATCAAAGCCCAACACATGGCCCAATTTTCCAAATTGGGCCTAGGCCTATACATGGTCTCATTAAGGCCCAATTTCATATAATCATTACGGCCCAAACTATGGCCCAATTTTCCAAATTGGGCCCAAGCCCCTTACATGGGCCTTACCCTAGGCCCATTAAATTACTCTAGACCATTTGCTTGATCTTGGATATCCTATTTAATAACCCAATCATCAAGGCCCAATAGAAAGGTCCTACAATAAACCCAAGTGAAATTAGGGTTTTACATAAAATGATGATTAGGGTTAAGTTTCCTACTAAACCCATTAAGGACTTAATCCATTAAGTCCAATATCGCTTAGATTAATCTTGCCAATGCTTATTATTTAATATTTCAGGTTATTAATAATTCTCGTGTGTGTGTGTCCCAATTAAGTCTCAAATTAGAGTTTCATTGCATTAGGGTTTTCCAAACCCTAATTAAGGTTTTCAACCCACATTAGTCCATTAGGCCCAATAGTTAAGTCATTAGATCCATTAGGGTTCACTAAGCCCATTAGACACATGATTGGGCTTTAATGTCAATTAGGGCTTTATTAGGCCTATTAAGCCTACTAGAATATCATTAAGTCCATTAGGGTTTTCATTAAGTCCATTAGGCTTCATTGGGCCCATTAGGGCTCACAAGGCCCATTAGGGTTTCAAGCACCCCAAACGAATCAAACTCAATGAGGTGAGCACACCACCACCCAACACGGCGGCCGGTGGTGGCAGCCACCACCCTAAGGTGGTGGTTTTCAATTTCTTTCCATTATTCCATTTTTGTGTTACAATTTACAATGAAAATACCAAATCAACACACACACTAACTAAGCTAAACATACACACACATAACCACCTTATGGTGGCCGGCGGTGGCGCATGGTGGCAGTGGCGGTTCTCGATGGCAGCCACCACTTCTCGGTGGTGGCAGTGGTTTCTTTGGCTTCCTTCACGTAGCAACACAACATACATCCACGAATACACCCACAACCACCTCCCATGGTGGCTGGTGGCGGCGGGATAAGACAGAAGCACTCGACGGCGGCAGCAGTGGTGAACAATGGCTCTATGGCGGCGGTAGCAGCAATCTAGGGCAGTAACAATGACTGTTATCTCAGTTCTCACTCTTGGCGTCGGATTCGCACAACCGACGGTCTACCATGGCGTCACGGAGGCGGCGGCTAGAGGCAACATGAGAAGAAGAAATTGCAAAGGGACGATGGCGGCTGGTGTTGACGTTGGTACCGTCGCAGCAGCTTCGTGAAGGTGGTTACTGGTCCCAATCGTGGTGGTGCAATGTTGGAAGTGAAGTAGGAAGTGGCGGTCAACGACGACAGCGGCTCAGCAACACAACGACGACTTGGTAGTCGGAGGAACAAGGGTGGCCGATGGGAGCATAAGGGGTGACGGGTGGAAGGATTTTAGCTAGGGTTAGGGTTAGTATGGGTTATATACCCGTGCCCTAGGAAGTTTAATGCCATAATGGCATAAATAGTCTCTCCCTTCCAAAATTGTTTTCAAACTAACCCAAATTTTACCATATAAACCCTCAACATTAAATCCTTTACAATTCAGGTCCAATTTTTACTAAAACAACCTCTCGTCTACCAATTCTTTTCAAATGAAGTCCCAAAAATTACCAAGTAATCCCTGCGCTCATAATTCTTTACGGAACCCATCCAAAACATACACTTTTAACCCCCGACTTCTAAAATTGTGACAATTAGCTCCTCGAGACCATCCTTTGATATATAATTATTTATTTTAGGGCTACCATTTGCTCATTAATTAATTTAGTTATCTAATAAATAAACAAGGTGTTACATTATAAGGGCGAATAAATAATGAAATAATATAAAAAAACACTAGCCACCATACACACGTAAGTGTCTTAGTCAAAAACATATAATAACACCTTATAATGATAGAAGTTAAGACTCTTCTCATAAACTTTACATGTAATTAATGAAATAATAGAAAAAAAAAAGTATTTTCACATGCTATAAGTGCATTTTTGGTGGTTTATGTCCTCAACATCTTATAATGATACAAGTTACGAAAAGTATTTCTTTCTTTGTCTTTCTCAAATTAGTGCTTTCTCAAACTAGTGATTTGTTTGCTTTTACCGAAAACATCTAACAACTTAAAGTTGATCTCTTTGATCAAGCAACAAGTCGCTATTAAATGTTTTAACTTTTCCAAATCTTCTTTTGGTCTTATAACTAAAAATCTTCTTTTGGTCTTACAACCAAGAGGGGTCTGGTACATATGAACCGATATATCAACCTTTTGTGGGTACATTAATGAATCAAATAGTTTCTTTGGATCCTACTATTATGATATCTAAAAAAGGAAAATAGGTTGCACTTTATTAAGATGTCATGTCCCTTGAACACATAAACAACAAAATTATAGATTTGTTCAAGAAAATGCTTCATGCAGACATTTTATCATACACTTAGTGTGCATGTAAATTTAAAAATTTGTTAAGAAAACCAAGCTTGTGGAAATTATGTTAAATGGAATGCTAAAATCGGATAACAAATAAATTGTTATTGATATCTGCTTTGAATTCTTGTTGAGCGCTTCAACTATGAACACTTTAATGATTACAATTCTGATAATTCGACTGCCTTTTACTATTGAAATCAATGAAACTAATATGCTTCAACTATTGGATTCAAATGATTTTGTTGTAATTTTGGTGAATTTAAAACAAATAGATCAAGGGTAAAATGGGTCGTTTTCATTCCTTAAGGAAGAATGAGAAAAAAACATGGGGAGGGGTGCAATAAATAAAAAACGCGCACAAAATTGGCTCGGCTTTGCAAACCATTAAAAAAAATCCAGATGCCCACTAAAAATATCATACTAACCAACACTTTTATATTTAATCAAAAGTATAAAAGATTACCAAGCAATCAAAGCAAATCTCAAATTAGAATCTTAAAACTTCATATTCAAACAAATAAAAACAAAAACTAAGAAGACTTTACCATGTTCTTCTTCCTTATTAGTTTGAGAACCTTCACAACCATGTTTTTCCATATTTCTTCAAAAAAAAAATCCTAAAAGTACCAAACAAAAGGATTAAAATTGAGGGGAACATATGGTTTACTGGTAGAAGATTCCATCGTTATCACTTGATTATCGAGCCACAAAGTCCTAATTTGAGACCTTACAATCTGTTCATGGAGATATAGCTAAGAAAATTGTATTCACGATTCAAAAAATCTACCTTATTTCGAAACACCATCAAAAAGTTTATTGAGGAAAAAGAACAATCGATTCCTATCACCAAAAAGCAAATCTGGAAGATGATGGACGAATACCTTTATATTGAAACTTGAAGCCATTGTGAGAAAGAGAATTTCGAGTGAAATATTTCGAGAACAGGACACACGTATTAATATAAGCCAAGATTAGGGTTTAAGAGAGAAAAATAGAGAAGAAAGATTCAGGAGATTATGGATCGTTTCAACTACATATCAATTAGTTGCTAAATTAAAGTGATTCAAAATGAAGGATCTTTATGCCAGATTATATGGCTAGCCAAATAAAAATGAATTAAAAGAAGGGTAATTTTGTAATTTAACTTTCAAGGAAATTGAGTGGGAAAATAATTTGGGGAGGCCTTAAGGAAAAGACACGTGGCAAGTTAGTACTATTTTATTATAATAAGGGATATATATATATATATATATATATATATATATATATATATATATATATATATATATATATAAACATTCTAATATGCACACATGCATATTTCAAAGAAAAAAAACTGTCAAATCTATTTTTTGAACCTAGATATTGCTTAGACACACCATTTTGAAGAAGACTTGTGGTCTTGGTTTCGAAAAATGATAAGAGGGTTAGGAGTCCTGAAGTTCTCACAATGACTCACTCATATATATATATATATATATATATATATATATATATATATATATATATATATATATATATATATATATGTGTGTGTGTGTGTGTGTGTGTGTGTGTGTGTGTGAATTGCCAAATAAAAAGTATTTATATATTTCATACCTCCACCAAGCACAAAAAATGTTATTTGGATATTCTTTTATGGATGATCGTTTTGGCTTGTATTCCCCTCGAGTGAACTTGGGGCATCATAGTATTATTCTGTAGTTTGCGTTGTGTCCAACTTGTTTGGAGTTCGTTGAGATAGTGGAGCATGTCTTTACAAACTGTCAAAAGATTGTTGGCATTTGGTCGATGCTTGGTAGTGGTGGAGGGTTGACGTTCCAACCTAGTTCTCAGTTGATGCGCTTATTAGATAGGCCAATGATATTCCTCTTTCAAGTGATCAACATAAGTGTTTTGATGCGGTTGTTATTACAACTTTTTGGGTTGTTTGGAAATTTTGTAATGCCCAAATTTTTGGAATGGAAAAACCTAAGAAATCGTCTATCTTTAATGATGTAGTAGGCAGATCATTATTTTTGGAGATACAATAGGAGGAATAATTATAAAATGATTAGGGGTTGGATGCAAAAACCTTGTCATTACTTGTAATTTGTAATTCTTTTCTAACTCTTTACTAGTTTGTTTTAATTTCATTTATCCCGTTAAATTAAAGCATAAAGATGTTAACTTTATTTAATTACAACTCAATCAAACCAATTTTATTCAAAACCTTTAACACACCAATAACAATTGCACCAAATTTCTTCTTAGGGTTAACATATTCTGAAAGCATTTGGATGTTGAATCGCAAAGGAAAACGAAAAGATAGATAGCTATATGTAAACTAACAAGACTTAGAACGGCTAGGGTTTCATATTATTATCAAATGAGAAGTACAAGATACAATGAAAAGAAAACACATAATATATAGACTAGCTAATTAGGGTTTTCTAGCTAATGGGCCAATTTAAAACCTAATACAAAATAAAGCCCAAAATCTTATTAGGATAACATCCCCACTCAAACTCATAATGCAACAATAATAAGCATTGAGTGTTTGTCACAAATAAAATGAAACCAAGGAGCATTCAAAGGGTTCATAATAATATCAATAATCTACAAGGTGGAAGGAACATAAGGAAGGGAGATAGTTCCCTTCTAGAGATGATGTCGTGTGAAATGATAATCAATCTCAATTTGTTTTTTGAGCTCATGAAACACTGAATTATTGGCAATCATTATCCCACTGTCATTGTCACAATACAAAGGGGTAGGCTAAGAGATGTTAACACCCATATTTGCAAGAAGCCATCTCAACCAAACAATCTCACAAGTAGCAATAGCCATGGCTCGATATTTAGATTTTATAGAATAACGAGAGACAACATCTTGTTTCTTACTCTTCCATGATATCAATAAAAAATACACAATACCTAGTAGTGGACTTACCATCATAAATATCACTATCCCAATTAGCATCATTATAGGTACACAGATCAAAAGAGGATGTAGATGGAAACACAAGGGTGTGAAACTAAATACCATAGTGAAATCTAAAATACGAAGAACATCTCCCCAATGAACATTAGAAGGGGAAATGACAAACTGGCTAACCACATGAACTGTATGAGCAATATACGGTCTAGTGACAATCAGGTAAACCAAACTCCCTACAATGGTACGATAAAGGCTTGGATCTAATAAGGAGACACCATCAGTTGGAGAATACTTTGCATTATTCTCTATAGGAGTATCAATTGTCTGATTATCCGTGAGTCGTGCGCGTTCAAATAAATTTGAAATATAATTCATTTGAGATAAAAGATAACCCTTTGGATACGGAGCAACTTCAATTCCCAAGAAATAACGTAGCAAACCCAAGTCGGTCATACAAAAAGGGTGAGCCAAATCATGCTTTAAGGAAAGAATAATCCGACTTGCACTCGTACATCCAAAAAATAGAGCCGAGTCATGGTTACTTGGTTTAAAACCAAGCGAATTAATCACCGTAGAAAATTTCTCAAACCAAGCATGAGGGGCTTGTTTGAAGCCATATAGTGCCTTTCGAAGTCAACAAACTTCACCTGGTTGGTGAGCAATACTAGGGAAGGAGACATGTATACTTCCTCATGAAGATCACCATTCAAGAATACATTCTTGACATCCATCGAATAAATCTTCCATTAGCGAATGGAATAAATTGCAATCAAGGTGCGGACGGTCGTCATTTTACAGGAGCAAAATGTCACCTCATAATCCATACCATACTTTTGTGAGTACCCTTTCGCAACAAGTCTGGCTTTATAAGGCTCAACGGATCCATCAAACTTTTTTATTTTATTTTATATACCCAACGACAACCAATTGTGTGCTTTCTGGGCGGAAGTGGAATCAGAACCCACATATGAGTCTGATAAAGAGCTGCAAGTTCCTTAGCTATAGCGGTCTATCAAAGAGGATTAGAAACAACCTCTTTATAGGATGATGGCTTAGATCGAAGATGTACATTAGCAATAAAGAAGGAAAATAGTGGTGAGTAAGAGGAATAGAAAAAGTTAGGAAGCTTTGTGGACTTCTTATAACGATAAAGCCTCGATGGTGGGGATCCTGATGATCTGTAGGTAGAGGATTAACGACACATGGTGGATCAGCAACAGGTGGTGGATAACATCATGTGGTAGATTGGGTTGCATCATGTGTTGAACAAGAATGCTATAGAAAGGAATGTGCTCCAAAAAAATGATATTGCGAGAGACATAAAATTTTTGATTTGATGGATCATAACACCGATAACCTTTCTGACCAATACCATATCCCAGAAATACGTAAAGGGTTGTTTTTGAAGACAACTTATCTCTCTCTACATGAGGCTTCAAGACAAAACAGGTACACCTAAAAACTCGTAATGAAGAATAATCTGGAAGTTGCCCAAAAAACATTTCATAAGGAGAGTTCCCTGAAGTGTGTAGTAGGAATGCGATTAATAACGCAAGTGGTGGTATAAACAACTTCTCACTAAAACATATTGGGAACTTGAGCAGAAAGTAGCAAGGAACTCGCGGTTTTTAGGAGATGTCGATTTTTCCAATCTGCAACACCATTCTGATGAGGGGTGTCTGTACAAGATGACTGATGCACAGTGCCATCAAGTACCAATAACTGTTTCAAATCATTGGAAGTAAATTCTCCTCCTAAATCAAACCGAAAACATTTTATGACAACAAAGTGTTGTGTCTTGACAAGAGCTATGAAGTCACTATATATGGTGAAAAAGTCAGACTTGTGCTTCATAAAGCAAACCCACGTGTAGTGAGTGTAATAATCAATGAAAGAAACATAATATTTACCTCCAGATTTAGAGGTGACCGACGATGGACCCCACACATCAAAATGTACAATATCAAAGGGAGAAACAGAACGAGTGACACATTAATTAAACGGTAAAGCAGGAAATTTTCCCAATTTACAACAACAGTAATAAAAAACATCATTAGTTTTCAAAGAACCTAACACACAAGTGGAAACCAAAAAGTTGTAAATGAGACGTTAACACATGTCCCACACGAAAATGCCAAAGAAAAAAACAAACGACGAAGGATTTAAACGAAAAGATGAAAAATCGATACTAGATGCAGCAACATGTAGCTGCTCCAAAACGTAAAGCTCCCCAAGTCTACGAGTTATCCCAATCACCATTCGAGACTGAATTTCATGTATACAACAGAATGAATCAGAAAAGAAGACCCGACAACCAAACTTACGCAACTGACTGACCGAATCAAGATTCAAAGCAAGTGTGGGAATGTAAAAGACATTTGTTAAAGATATATAAAGAGTGACAATAGAACCAACACCCTCTAATGACATAGGTGTAGAATTAGCATATATAACAGAGACAGGTATACAAGATGATAACGAAGCAAAAGATGACATATGTGGTGACATGTGATGAGATACACCAGAATCTAATATCCATAAGGATTATGGAATACATGAAGTGTTAGGATGAAGACAGACCTGAATGAGACATGAAAGCTGACATGGCACTTGGATTGGCAGCAATGAACTGTCTGAATAGCTCAACAATCTAGGGATCTAAGGCTGATGGTGGTGTAAAATCTGTCTCATTCTCAACTGAAGGTATGAAAACAACGTACTATGGTGGCCTAAAAGATGGAAACAAGGGACGTGACCGAGACTGTCCAGAAGACCTGTTCTATTGTGAAGACTGAGATTGTGTAGTTGATCTCATTTACTGTTGTTGTTGATTTCCCTTGCTTGTCAGCAAAGAAAAAACTGCCTTAAAATGGTTCTTCTGCTTACAGAAATCACACTCATCAAATGCAACTTTGGGGCAATTCTAGTTTGAATTCCGAGGTCACTGTAAAACAGAAAAGACAGTAGAAATGGTTGTCTTGAGACCTTTGTCAACATGGGACTTGGTACGAGTTTCTTCAACAATCAAGTCATGAACAACTAAATCAGTAGTAGGAAGAGGTGTGTAATGCAAGATTAATCCACGCAAGCCTTTAAAATCTAAACGTAATGCCATCAAGAACTGAACCAAACATTTTTCTTCCCTTCTATCAATATAAGGCTTAAAAACCTTCAACACATATGGTTCTATAAGAGCCAACTAATCCCACAAATCCGACATAACTACATAAAATTCCCGAACACTGAGATTGTGTTGTTGGAGGTCTGGAATATCAAACTCTAACTGATACTGATTTGCAAAGTTAGACTGAGTGTACAACCTAGCCAAATGATCCCAAACCTCCTTTGTTGTGTCATACTTCGCCAATTGAGTACCAATAGACTAGATAACAGAATTAATAATCAAAGTAATGATCTTGGAGTTATCAGTCTCCCATGAATCCAGTAAGGCTACATAATTCAGTGCCTTTTCATCTATTGGTTTCTTTTTGTCACTTGTAACATTCACCCACATAGTCTTGCCTCGCAAGAAATTCTTCATAACATAACTCCAATAGGCATAGTTCTTGCCATCAAGTTGGATACTAATGGACTGAAGATAATCATCTGTTGGGGCCATATTTCAATACCAGTCAAAAGAGAATAACCAAAACATTGGTAAATATGAATAGCAACATCAACAATCAATAACTCAAAATCAACAAAACCAACAAACAAAATGAAACCCTTGAAATTGACTAATCGAACAAATCAAATCAAACGGAATACATAAACCCTCGATCTGCGCAACGTTGTGCATGCTACAATTTGCCCCCAAAAACAAAAATACAGATGATCAACTGAGCTCTGATACCACGTAAACTAACAAGACATAGAACGGCTAGAGTTTTGGATTATTATCAAATGAGAAGTACAAAATACAATGAAAGGAAAACACATAATATATAGACTAGCTAATTAGGATTTTCTAGCTAATGAGCCAATATAAAACCTTATACAAAATAAAATCCAAAATCTTATTAGGCTAACACTATAAACAAAGTATAAAGTACTATGGAAGCATGTTGCTTCTACTTGCTAGTGATAACATATAGAAAAAAAAAAAGAATAAAATTAGCTACTGGGATTGCACATTTGTCAAATTATTTCTATTACATTAGAAAGTTAATATATACATCACAATTACAAATGTTTAGAAAAGTAAAGAGAGTGTATGGCTTTGTTTTCCTCTGTTTGTTTTGATGCATGTATCCAAGGTTATAAATAACGTAAGACGTGACTTGACGGCAATATCAAGTCTCAAACTTTTTCAAGCTTTGGCGAGCCACATTGTTTGTAAGACGTGAGTTAAGACAGTAATTTTATATATAATTAATATTTTTATATGTATTTTCAACTATTATTCATTTTTATACACATATATTAATTAAAACGACATTTCGGTAAAGTTTAGCGACAGGTACAAGCCTCAAAGCCATGGCGCGCCATGACAGAGCTTTTTAAAACCTTTTATATATCACTATCTTTTAATATGAGATTCCTTTCTCGACACTAGAAAATACCCAAAAAGAAAAGATATACATAAAAAGATTGAAATGCATGTGTCATTTTTTTTTCTCTTGTTTTTGATACCTAAACAGGTATAGACATCCAATATAAGTCAATTTCTCTTTCAACTTTAGGATATAATAATTAGAACATTTAAACCGACTCATATGTGAAAAACATCACAATATATGTAGATTTGGGGCTTATAAATCTAAAGGTTTGAGAGCTAAAAAGTGAAATGAGACAAAAATCACAAATAAAATTTGGGTGTAAAACGTGTAAATCGATTGGTCAGCATGGTAAAGACACATTACTATTAAAAAGTAGAATGCATTCTTGCATGTGATAACATCTTTAATAACATTATTAATCGTAATACAAGTATCCACATTATCTTTAATTAAAGATTCATGATTTTACTGACGTAAATTTTTTATGTTTTTTTATGTTTTTATACTTATTTTATGTATGCTTCTCATATATGAGTCGGGTTATATATAATATATTTTTTATTATTTAAATTTTTGTTCATTAACTTAAAAAAAATTAATACTTATTTTTATAAGTGTATATATAAACTATAGTGTTTAGTTTTTGCTTATTTTTATTTTTATGTGTGTTTCGTACATATGAATTTGATCACATATAATATGTTTTCAGTCGACGGTATATATTAGTGTTAATTAAAGAGTGATATCAATCTTATATGTTTATCTACCAACAAATATAACGATAAATAACTTCAATTAATACAATCATAAAATTAAACTTATGAAACGGATATAGGCAACCACAGAAATAGTGGCGTTTGAGAAAATCAATAAAAAAATGATATAGTGTAGGAAAGAAAAATTATTGTTACAAATTCCATGATATTCTAATACAACAACGTTGTATATGTTTTAACAGCTCACCCCTCATAAAACGATAAAACGACGAGGTACACCTTTTTGCCGTAATGAACATATGATCATCCACTCCACCCCATGAAAACGGAACTATTTTCCGCGTTTCTCTTCCTTCCCTCTCACTGAAAACCTAATCGAATACACAATCTCAAAGCTTCCCATTAGAATCACAATTGCCAAATTTTCTCCTTCTTCTTCTGCCGATTCAACCGATCTGTTCCTGAATCAAGTAATTTATGGGGAAAGGAGGAGCTTTGAGTGAAGCTGTATTGAAGAACATCATCCTTTCCTACACTTTCGTCGGCATATGGATCTTCCTCAGCTTCACCGTCATCGTCTTCAACAAGTACATCCTCGATCGAAAGATGTACAATTGGCCTTACCCCATCTCACTCACCATGATCCACATGAGTTTCTGTTCTTCTTTAGCTTACATCCTCGTCAGCATCCTTAAAGTCGTTGAACCAGTTCAGATGACTCGTGACGTTTATCTCACATCTGTCGTCCCAATTGGTTTGCTCTATTCTCTTAGCTTATGGCTTTCCAATTCCGCCTACATTTTTCTATCCGTTTCCTTTATTCAAATGCTTAAAGCCTTGATGCCTGTTGCCGTTTACTCCATTGGTGTTTTGTTCAATAAAGAAAACTTCAAACCCAGAACCATGTCCAACATGCTTTCCATTTCTCTTGGTGTCGCTGTTGCTGCTTATGGTGAAGCACAATTCAACGCATGGGGAGTTGCATTACAGCTTGGGGCTGTTGCTTTCGAAGCTACTCGTTTGGTTTTGATTCAAACCTTGTTGAGTTCAAAGGGTATTACGTTTAATCCCATCACTTCGCTTTATTATGTATCCCCTTGTTGTTTGCTTTTCTTGTCTATTCCTTGGATGATCGTTGAGTACCCATTGTTGAGCGAGGCTTCAAGTTTCAAGTTTGATTACATGATGTTTTTAACGAATTCTTTCTGTGCTTTTGCATTGAATCTTGCTGTGTTTTTGCTTGTTGGAAAGACTTCTGCGTTGACTATGAATGTGGCTGGGGTTGTTAAGGATTGGTTGTTGATCGCTTTTTCTTGGTCTGTTATTAAGGATACTGTGACTCCTATTAATCTTTTTGGTTACGGGTTTGCTTTCATGGGTGTTGCGTATTATAATCATGCCAAGTTACAGGCACTTAAGGCTAGGGAATCGGAGAAGAAGCCTGATCTCATTGAGGGAACAAAGCTGTTGGAGGAGAGTAAACTTGAAAATGCAATAAAGAAGAGTGAGTCTGCAAATTAAGATCATGAAGTTTGTCGGGTCTTGACTCTTGAAAAAAGCTTTAGCCGCACCCTCCATTGCTTATAGCTAGCTTTTGCTTGCTTTGGTTTGTAATCTAACTTTGATACTTGTTTGGAGATTTCACGTAAAGTTTGAGGAAATAATTAAGGTGCATTTTGAGTTTGATCAAGAAGCTCTACAAGGAATTATGTGCCTTGTAAGGTAATAAGGATTACTACTTCTTTCTTGAGCCATTTGTGTGGCTTTATGAATGAAGATCATCAAATGAATAGAATAATTCAATCAAATCTACTGGATATGACATTGTCCTACAAACTTGATGCATTTTTTGGTTTCTCTTTTGTTAACTTTCTGCCATATTTCCTTAAAGAAAGTTATTAGGAATTTGTGGTTTGTTGTCAAGTTGGTTAACAACTTGTGTATTTTCATTATAGGGCGGGCACACTGATTTTAGCTGACCGAATGGTATCAGTACATTTCTAATGTCACATCACACTACCCAAGTTAGTGACAACTTAGCCAATATCATTGTTGGTGTCAAGATTAACCTCAAATGTTTGAGAAATGAAGAACCAAACAATAAATGTAATTATGTTAGTATATTGATATTGAGCTCATGTGGTTGTTAATTAGTTGAAGCGCGTGTGAGTTTGTTAGTTTGTTACTGCTTCTGTATCTATGTACTAGATTGTATGTATGTAACATTATTACAATAATCAAACACAAAAGCTTCTAACCTTATTCTCTCTCTCTCTCTCTCTCTCTCATCGATGGTATGGAGCACAATTTTATGTTCATCGATCCTTTCATTTAAGTTCCTTGTTTTGTTTTCGAGTTCATCCTTCATCTCTTTCTGATCTAAATTTCCACATCGATGTCTTCACAATCTTCTCAATTTGCTCAAACTCACAATCACAACAATTCTTTTGATCCTTTATACCTTCATCCTTCATATCACCCAATAATGTTATTAGTTTCTAAAAAGTACGATTCGTGGAAAAAAGCTATCGGTAAACAATGAGCTAGGATTTGTGAATGGTAGAATTCCCAAGCCTTATCTTGATCATGTTGAAATGTGGAGTCCAATTTCGAAGAGGTTTTGATTGGCGAAGACAAAAGTTTACTACAACATACCAAAGCGCATCGAAGCTTCGACAAACTTCGACGCAGATCACAATCGCAGGCAAGGCAAGTTTCGGAAGATGTTCATAGCAAAGATAGAAATATCAAATTGGTGTTCGGATTTACTATATCGTATTGAAGCTTCAATAGGCTTTAGAAGTATCTATTTATATATTGGGGAACAAGTTGATTTGTGTCTAACCTTTTGTGATATGGCCCATTTCCCAATGATGAATTCTAGGTCAAACTCCTTTATAAATACATCTTATGAATGTAACCCTAGGTGTGATTACATGTATACTTGTGTGTGAGATGGTGAAATGCAGTTATTACGCCATGATTGTATATAACACTTAGAAATCAATAAAAAGAATTTCACTAATTTTCTTGTGGACGTAGCTTGATAGAACATCAAGTGAACCACATAAATCCTTATGTGTTTGTTAGTTTCTTGTATTCTATTATCGTGTTCATTTGTCAAGTGTGTATTTTAATCGTTGTTAATCTCTAACATATCATGTTGCCTTTGAGTCATGGCAAAGACTTGGTTACAACCTGGATTCTTAATGTTCTATTACTGACATTGTTGAATCAGTGTTATATTCTTCTTCGGCATAAGAAATGTTGAATGATTTAGACGACATATTTATTCAATTAATGGTGGAAAGTTTTATCAAATCCAAAAAGAAATATCATATTTATCTTAAGGTGTTAGCGATCTGGAAACCTATTTCTACTACATTGAAGAAAAATTGGGACGAGTTGTATGCCATATCCATCATTCCTGCTTATACATGCGGAGCTGCACATCATATTCAAGAATTTCAGCAAAATAAAAAATTAATCAAGTTTCTCATGAGACCAAATCATGAATATGGTGCAGTTAGAGGAAATATTATGATGATGAAGCATGTTCCTTCTATTATTAAAACCTATGATCGTTTAATTCAAGACGAGAAACATCGAGAGTTACATTCTCCTTCTCATTCTTATAAGAATTTTCTTCTATGAATATCAAAACAGGGGAAACCATTTCAAATAAAACTTTGATGGAAAGAAGAATGTTATATGTAACTTTTGCAAGAAGCTTGATCACATTGCTAGTAAATGTTAACCACCAACTGGTTTTTCTAAGGAATTGAAGTTCACCAAAGGATAAAGTGTCACAACCTATGTTATTAGTTTTCAATCTAATAACAAAGAAAGTCCAAATTATTTTATTGATTTAGTTTCTCCATCACAACACGATAGTTCTCATGTTATGCCTAATTGACATATGGACAGTATCAGTAGCTCCTTTCATTGCTCAACAAGTTCAATGGAAGTACATGAACCGGAGCATGCCCGGATGATTCTCAAGCTCAAACATCTAAAAATCATTCAACTGTTACTTTTATTAGTAACTCTTTTCTTTCTCAAAATACATCAAGTAATCTTGTTAATTCTCATTTCCTTGTAACTACATCGATAACTTGGATAACTGATTATGATGCTATTATTATATGTATTTCAATAAGTAAATATTATTCCAAGTTCATATTCTTAAAGTTATATATTTGATGTTTATTCCTAATGGCCAACAAATAAGTGCTTATGAGGTTGGAGGCACTTATCTAGCTAAAGACGTCGTTATACATAGTGTTTTATACATCACACTCTTCAAATTTAATTTGTCGTTTATAAGGAAGGTTTCTCGACAATTAGAATCATTGCTTCTGTTTTCATAACAATTTTGTTTATGATACAAAGCCTTTATTAGAAGAGGCCTCTGGTTCTTGGTAAACATCGTGTTGGACTTTATTTTATATAATAATCAAAATGCCAACACATGAGTTGTTCTATTTGTTATTTGTAATGCTTCAACATATTATTTTCAAATTCTAATTGTAAACGTGTTTCTAAATACATTTATGTTTCCTTTTGGCATAAAATACTTGGACACTTACCATTATACAAGTTGAAAACTCTTGGTTTTATAGATAAATTGAATGTTGAATTTGATTATCCTTGTTTTTCCTAAATCTAGACAATATAAGATTCCTATAGGTCATGGTCAATCACATTTTCTGACAACTATTGATGATTTCACTCGCACAATGTAACATCCCCATTTTCACTGTAAAAAAGTCCTTTTTATTTATGCTTATTTTAAAACAAAGTATTCTTTATATTGCAGAATTTATCCCATAAAAAGTATTTCTAAAGAAATGTTTTACATTGATTATTAATAGCTTGGGATGACATAATTAATAGAAGAAGCATAAGCATAAATGTAGTCATTGCAGGACTTACAATATCGATCTTTTATAACATGGCATATATTTCCTTGAATCTCTCATCGGATCCAAACATCATTATCTTTATATTGCTTCCTGTGATACAAAGAGACTAAGTATGTTAGGTTGGGAAACCTGGTGAGTACATAGGCTTTTAAACAATGATCTTGAGTGATATCTCCTAAAGGATCTTTATCAGCAGTGGTTGTCATCTATTCTTCCTTAAACATTTAGGCACAACAGTACAATGGTACTTTGAGAACAACACAACAGTACGATATTACTTTAGGTAAACACAACAGTACAATAGTACTTTGGTCACAATACAACAAGCCACAACTTATTATTTCGTACATCCTTTTAGTAACTAATATTTTTCTAGATGACTAGGCACAACAGTACAATAGTACTTTGGGTGAGAACAACAGTATGATAGTACTTTGGGTAAGTATAGTAGTTTACAACTTATTAATTTGCATAACCTTTATCTAACTAGTATTTTCCTAGATGACTAGGCACAACAGTACAATAGTACTTTAGGTGAGCATAACAATACGATAGTACTTTGGATAAGCACAACAATTCAAAGCTTATTATTTTGAACAACCCTTTACTAACCTATCACAACCTCTTATTTATTATTTCAGACAACGTTTCACTAACCTATCACAGTCTCTCATCTATTATTGCACACAACCCTTCACTACCCAATCATATTTTAAGTATGATTAATATACAACTTAATCAACTAATAGTCATTTCATGTTACATAGAAATATTAAGCACAACTAAACAGCACACATAACATTTAAGCATTTAGAATACTTGTATTTATGTGTAGGTTGGAAGTAACTAATCACTCACTTATCAAAGTGGAGGACTAGTGAATTCGACAACGGTCTGCTTAACACGTTGACTTTTCCTTTGATGTAACCTAGGTATGATTACCACTAAGTCTTAGTCTTGTATTTCTTATGACTAATGATATTCTAGATTCCTCAACAGTCCCAATGTCTACATCAAGATCTATCAAGTAAGGAATAACCAGGTAGGATCATATCGAAGGTAGGGCCCATTTGGTATACAGAGCATACTGTTTAGAAATCCCACTTTAAACACCTCACTAAATCTAGCCTAGACATCACTGATGGATTTTGGTCCTAAGAACATCCTATGTGCTCATACAAACCCTAATGCTTAGATCTAGGTTTCTCTATTGTACATGCAAGTTATCCAAGACTATAAACCCTAATTCTAGCATACAAGTAATCATATTAACATAAAAATGGGTTTAAGATATTACCTTGATTGTTATGTAGCAATAACAATCTAATTCCTCCTTGTATTGGCTTTAGAAAGCTTAGAGTCACAATTGTCACTCCTCTAATGGTTCACAAACACCAAAAGCAAGAGGATGAAGAGGAGAGAGGATGGAGGCTGCCAAAAACCGTCTACTAACCCTAGAGAAGTCTTAGCCACGTTTTTGGGTCATAAGGGATCCATATATATAGGAGGCAATTAGGGTTATCTAACAAGGAAACCCTAATTTGGTTGCTTAAGCCCTAAGCAACCCATGGAGCCCTTTCCTTAAGGCCTTGGACAATTTTATATGGGCTTCCCCCATAGAATTCGTCCACCTTATAATAAAAAGCAATCCATGACCCAAATTGCAATTATCTTATAATTACAATTCTAGTCCCTTAAGTTTAATTAATTTCTTTTAGTCACAAAACTAATTACCAATTAATTATTGACTAATATTAATTAAACAATATGATTTCTCCTTTAATATATTATTCCCATAATATATTAATAAATCATATTTAATCATTTCTCTCCTTAATTCATCCTATCAAGTTGCTTTGGTGAAGGCAACTCAAAAGGACCATGCACCATCGGGTCAAGTACATACCAAAATAGTTATGGACTTAGACACTAATCCAACAATCACTCCCATAAGTAGATCAATTAGTATAATGAATTCGAATCACTGCTAAATCTTATTTATAAATTCATGATAATGAATATGACTATAAATATAAGTTACACTTGAATTAAGATAAGTGCAACTTAACTTACAGAGTTTTCTAACGAAAATCGAGAGATTACAGTGGAAGAACTCTGACCCAATAGCTTCTATTTGGATACTCCGATCCTCTAGAGCCTAGCTAAATACCCTATAAACTAATATATTTTCGGAATTTTCAGAGAGATACGGGCAGAGAAAAGATTTGGTGGGGTGAAGAATGAATAAGGGGTTCTATTCTATTTATAGGGAAAAAATTGAGCTTGCATTTCGTGCCCTCCATCCACGTCGATCCTCCTGTTTTGCGACATATATCATCTTTCTGTTGGTCCACGCCTGCTTGACAGTGCGCACCGCGCACCGCGCGTGCTCAGGAACGCTCGAATTTTAAAAACTTTGAAAAATTGTATCTTCTTCATACGAACTCCATTTTCAACGTTCTTTATATCCATGTGTAACTATCAACGAGATCTTCAACTTTCGTTTAGACTCCACAACCTAATTCTCACTTTATTTTAAAGTTATATTTTTAACAGGCTTAGACTGTTAAAGTCCATGTAAAAATCATAACTCTTTCATACGATATCCGTTCTCGACTGTCTTTATATCGACAAATAGTCATTAACAAGATCTTCAAATCTCATTTATATTGTTTTTCCAAATAATAAACGGTTCTTAATTTCAGTTTCTGTGTCGCATACTACTATACCGAAACTTTGAAAAATCATAACTTTTTATATGAAGTCAGATTTGAACGTTCACTATATGCACATTCACTCTTTTACGATTACTATGACTTTTGTTTAGATTATTTATCCTAAAAAATCTTCTATCAAGAACATATATTTATCGCCATGATGAATAATTATAATATTATTATTTAATAATCTAGCCCTATCTTTCGGACGTTACGCGATATGGACTCATATATTGAGAAAAAAAAAAGTAACACTTTCAATTTCATTAAAGGGTTCATTGAGATGGTTGAAACTTAAATTTGGGAAGAAACTCTAGCCTATTCTCTATAATAATGCCTTTGATTTCAGATTAGGCAATGAAACGTCTTCATGTTTTCATGACAAAAGAATAATTCATCAAAAAAGTTATAAGCACATGCCTCAACAAAATGACACAGTTTGGTGTAAACTGTTGGATTAGTGTCTAAGTCCATAACTATTTTGGTATGTACTTGACCCGATGGTGCATGGTCCTTTTGGGTTGCCTTCACCAAAGCAACTTGATAAGATGAATTATGGAGAGAAAGGATTAAATATGATTTATTAATATATTATGGGAATAATATATTAAAGGAGAAATCATATTATGGGAATAATATATTAAATATGATTAAATATGATTTATTAATATATTATGGGAATAATAGGATTAAATATGATTTATTAATATATTATGGGAATAATATGTTCTGGGGGCTGAACTCGCCGAGTTCATGCTAACTCGACGAGTCCATGCCTGACTCGACGAGTCGGCTGGTCAGAATGAGGGAAAACCGGGATTTCTTGCTGTTTTTACTTGAGGATACTTGCCTTATCATATTAGATCAATATAAATCCGATTTTGTGATATATATGACTATATTCTTGATCTAATTGAAGATATTTATCAATTAATAAAATATTTATTTCCATATGTGATAATTGATTAATTATTTTGATTAAATTGGTAAATTGTTTTGCAAGAAATCATTAAATAAATCAAATATGGATAAGTATGTAATTAATTGTTAATTTAGATTAATTGTTATTTGATCCTTGTGTTATGAAATGTTTCATATTTTCCCCTTTAAGTTTTATAGTTTAAATTTGACCCCAAAAGTTTTGTTGTTTTGAAATTTAAATAGTTAAAACTCTAATGTTTTGAAAAAAGGTTTCAAAACTTGCCCTCAAGTTTTGGAATTTAAATTTTGATTAATTGTTTAATTTTGATGTATATTTAAATTCTAAACCCTAATGTTTTGAAATGTTTCAAAACTTGCCCTCAAGTTTTTGAATTTAAAAGTTGATTAAAAGTTTAATTAGGAATGTTAAATTCTAAAACCCTAGTATTGTTTTGAAAAAGTTCAAAACACTCCCTTATGGGTTTATTAATTAATTAAGGTGTATAATTAAAAGAGGTTTAATAAATCCATAAAAGTTTAGGTTAACAATTTAATTGAATTAAAAGTATAATTGTTAAATTAAACCACCTAGTATTTTAAAAGTGTAAAATACACCCTATACTATATATAACATTAAAAGTGTAACATTATATATATGTATGAGTAAAAGTCAGTCTTACCATTAGTAGGCCTCATTCACGAAGCTAGTCTATAAGGGGTGTTGAAGGAAATTGCCTATAAAATGGCGATTGAATGGGTATCCACACTTACCCACCGCACTCTTGACTAGTGGAGGGTCGTTAGCCGAATGGGTAGGATAGGACGAAACCTTCCATTATAAGTATAATGAATTATTAAAGTAACTAAATGTTTTCATAAAATTCCCAATCTTAGTTACTTAGGCAAAAGTGAATTGATGCAATTCCATGAAATTACACTTTGTGCCCTTGCAAAGACGTTAGTGGAGCGTGTGTGGTTTACCGGCACACTAAATGGTTCTAAGCAAAGGTAGCAAAGGGTGACTCAATGTTTGTCATAGTTCGGTGAAGCGTGTGTGGTTTACCGGCACATCGAATAGGTGACTGTAACATGTGAGGGCACCAAGTAAGTTTGCATGGTTATTCACACCCGCTTTGTGATCCTCGGCATCCCAGTCACAAACAAGAGGGGCATATCGAGATTTAAACAAGCCATTGAAATGTTCAATGAATCTCAAAGGATCTAGGAGTTTTCATAGATTTAAAACTTAATTTTTTTTTTTCGTTTTTCATGGTGGAAATTAGTGAATCGTCATTCACTTACCTTTAAATGTTCTGCAATTTGGGTTACGGCATCCCTCTCCCGAGTTGTAGAATATTGTGTTGGGTCCTAGCCTTAGTATCTCATTTGGGTGATTTACTAAGGACTCGATCAATCAACTAACATGAATTCTTTTTCTCCCGTTTTGTAGATGTCAAAGTACGACAACTATGGTCTTTCCAAATCTCGTGGAACAAGCATTCCACATGAAGATGATATTCCACGATTCGATCGAGGAACAAGAAATCACGCTTCACTTTCTCTACCTCCTCCAATTATTCTCCCTAACCCACAAGTTCAAAGGCTTGAAAAGTTCAAGATTACTCAAGCCCTTTTGGCAAGTAAACATAAAGAAGGAAAGTCGGTGTGTGCACATGTCCTAGGGATGAAGTCACACATTGATAGGTTAAGAATGTTGGGATCCGATGTCTGTGAGGAGATGGCTGTTGATTGGGTTCTTCAGTCACTTCCTAACTCATATAGTGAGTTCATAAGAGAGTACTATATGATGAACCGCGACGTGACCCCTATAGATCTCACCTATATGCTTATTGCTGCTGAATCAGCAATGGTTTGGCGCAATAGAAAAGCAAAGTTGATTGGTGAATCTGCCTTCAAGACCTCTATGGATATAGAAAATGGCAACGAAAGACATGTTATGATCGAAAAGTTTGATCATAAGAGAAAGGCAATGTCTGAAGTAGTTCCATAAGAGTCATTTTGCTTTTATTGCCAAGAGAAAGGGCATTGGAGACGAAGTTGCCCCATTTGATGGATTAGTGTCTAAGTCAGTAACCATATTTGGTATATACTTGACCCGAGTGTGCATGGTCCTTTTGGGTTGCCTTCACCAAAGCAACTTGACAAGGTAATTTGATATGAGAGAGGAGATATTATGATTTATTAATATATTATAAGAATAATATATTAAAGGAGAAATCATATTTATTTGATTAGTATTAGTCATAAATTAATTAGGAATTAATTTGGTGACTAAAAGAGATTAATTAAATAAAAGGGTATAAACTGTCAAATGTGTGATAGTTGAGTTTTGGGCTAGGAAACCTAATGGACTAAGGGGGAACGAAATTATGATGAAGGATCATCATATTTTCGTCCAAGGCCTCATTCCATAAGGCTCCTTGGGCTGCTTGGTGGCTAAGCTGTCCATTAGGGTTTTTGACTGAAACCCTAGCACCCTATAGTATAAATACATGCCCTATGCTTCAATTTAAGGCCACTTGATTCCAAGGAAACCCTAGGGCCGAAATTAGCATCATTCCCTTCTCTCTCTTTGTTGCCTTCTTGCTTCAAGGTGTTTGTGAGCCATTAGAGGCACTACAATTGTGGTGCTTGCTTTCAAGAGTTCAAGAGAGTTCAAGAGATCAAGGAAACTAGTTGTTATTGCTATATAACAACAAAGGTATGTTTACTACACTTCTATGTGATTTTCGAAAATTATAGAAGCATGCCAGGGTTTATTTTTGTGTTCATAAAGTTGTATGTCTTATAGTGAAAACATAGATCCAACTAGGGTTGCATGCACACATAGGATTGTTTGTATAAAACCTAACAGTGGTATCAGAGCCATTGGTTTTTTGTTTTCAATTGGATTTGATGCATATTATGAATTTGACAAATTAGGGTTTAAGGCAAGTAAACCCTAAGGCTTGGTGATTTTCGCAAATTAGGGTTGCAAAACCCTAGTTGGCGATTTTTTGATAGGGTTCTTAAACTCTTTTTGCCTAGCCTCCAAATTTCGAAATTAGGGTTATGAAACCCTAGGGATTTCGAAATTCCCTTGCCCCCCAAGATAAGATCCCAAGATTTTAGGGATTTGGATATTGCTATCTTTATGATTATCCATTTAATTGTTTAAACTAGATAATTGAAGATCTTGTATTATCCTTTCCATATATTTAAAAATCTAGGGGATAAAAGGATTAATTAAATTAATAATTTAATTTTATGATAAACCTTAAAGATTTAATAGTTCAAATTAATTGTTTAATTTTGATAATTATTAAATCAAAGTTTTCTTGGTGTTTAAAATTTTTAAATTAAATAGCCTTAATTTTCGAAAATTTTAAATACACATTAAGATACTAGTATTTTGAAATGCTTTAAAATACACCCTTATACAATTATGATATTATAAGATTAATTATTATATATGTATAAGAATAAGCTAGTCTTATCGCTAGTAGGCCTCATTCACGAAGCCGGTCTATAAGGTGGGTATAAGGTTGCTGCCTATAAAATGGCGCTTAATGGATGTACACTCACATCTACCGCTTGCTTGACTGGTGGAGGGTCGTTAGCCGAACGGATAGGATAGGGCACTTAATTCCTCATTAAAAGTATAATGGAAATATTAAAGTAACTACATTGTTTTACAAATTCCCACTCTTAGTTACTTTAGGGTAAAATGTGAAAATGATGCTAATCCATGGAATTACACTTCGTACCCTTGTCAAACGTTGATGGAGCGCGTGTGGTTAACCGGCACATCAATTTGGGGATGACATAGGTAGCGAAGGGTGACTCGATGTTTGTCATAGATCAATGGAGCGTGTGTGGTTTACCGGCACATTGATTAGGTGATAGTGACATTGAGTTCACCACGTTAATTCGCATGGTTATTCACAAATTTGTTTGCGATCCTCGGCGTCCCAGTCGCAAATGTGAAATGCATATCGAGATTTAAACATGCCATTGAAAAGTTCAATGAATCTCAAAGATCTAGGAGTTTTCAATACATTTAAAACCTAAATTGCTTTTTCGTTTTTCATGGTGAGAATTAGTGAATCGTCATTCACTTACCTTCAAGTTATTTACTTTTAGAGTACGGCATCCCTTTCTAAGTTGTAAATAATGTTGTTGGATCCTAGCCCTAATTTCTCATTTGGGTGTTTAATTAGGGATTCATTTCTAATCAAGCTTTGTCCCTTTCTTTTTCAGATGTCTGCTAACAACAACAACAACAACGCTTCTGGGTCATTCTCGTTGATGAACTTGTGTCAGAAAGTGACATTTGATGGTTCAAACTTCAACGAGTGGATGAGATACATTCGCATGATCACACGCTACGAGGACAAAGAATATGTCCTCGATGAAAAGCTTGAGAAGATCATCCCAGATGTTGCTACTCCTGAGGAACTGGCCGCCTTTGAGGCCCACGAGCGTGATGCCACGAAAGTTCACTGCATCATGCTGGCCACCATGAACCTCGAACTCCAAAAGTCCTATGAGGACATGTATCCATATGAAATGCATCAGGATTTGCTGGACAGGTATCACCAGAGCGCGAGGCAAGAGCGCTATGAGATCATTACTAGCATGATCACCGCTAAGATGGGGAGTGGAGAATCCCTAACCTCTCATTTGCAGAAAATGCAGAGGTATGTTGATCGTCTTCTCAAACTTAATGTTAAGTTTGATGAGGATTTGGCTATTGACATAATCCTCCACTCCTTGCCCTCCTGCTACAATCAGTTTAGGATGACCTACCATATGAACAAAGAGGAGGTCTCCTTGAGCAAGCTCCAAGGACTCTTGAGGACTGCTGAGAGCAACCTCAAAGACAAATCCGTTGCACCGTCGCCTGCTGTGGCCGCTCCCGTGATGGCGATAGGTCAAGGAAAGGGTAAAAAGAGGAAGGCTCCATGTAAGAGCCACCATAAGGGGAAACCCCGTGATGGTTCGTCATCAAGTGGGACCAAAGCAGGCCCCATTAAACCCTCTTCCGATCCTAAAGAAGCAGAGTGCTTCTATTGCCACCAAAAGGGCCATTGGAAGCGAAGCTGCCCACAATATCTGCAGGACATAAGAGATGGGAAGATCAAGCCCACATTTGCAGGTATGTATTCTATTAAATCTAATAACTCATCATTTGCTACTTCATGGGTTCTTGATACAGGATGTGGTTACCACATTTGTTCTGATTTGCAGGGCCTAAAAAGAAGTAGGGAGATGGAGCATGGGAAGATGAACCTGATTATGGGAAACAGAAGATCGTCGCCTGTGACCAAAGTCGGTGTTTATTCTTTAGTGTTAAGTAATGGGTTAGGAATAGATTTAGAGAATTGCTGTTATTCGCCAGATATGGCAAGAAACATTATTTCTTTTCATGGGTTGTTTAGACAAGGTTTCAGATATTCTTTTGATAATAGTAATGGTTCTATTAATGTTTATTTGAATGGTGTCTTTTATTTCAATGCATTACCTTGTAATGGGATTTATGAATCAGTGATGATTGTTGATAATTTTGGAAATAATGTTTTGAATATTGATTCGTCTACTAGTCTAGACAAAGCATGCTTGTGGCATTGTCGTCTTGGCCATGTCAACAAGAAACGCATAGCCCAACTCCAAAAGGATGGAGTGTTGGAGTCATTCGACCTTAGGGACGATGACACGTGTGAGTCTTGTTTACTTGGGAAGATGACCAAGTCACCCTTTACTGGCACTTGTGAAAGGGGTGAGGGTTTATTGGATCTCATACACACCGATGTGTGTGGGCCCTTTAGATCCACCACAAGGGATGCTTGCCACTTCTACGTGACTTTTACAGATGATTATAGCAGATATGGATATATCTACTTGATCAAGCAAAAGTCGGAAACCTTTGAAAAGTTCAAAGAGTTTAAGAATGAAGTGGAGAATCAGCTGGGCAGGAAAATCAAGATGCTTCGGTCAGACCGAGGAGGAGAGTACCTAAGTCTTGAGTTTCACGACTATCTAAAAGAATGTGGAATCGTTTCGCAATTGACGCCTCCGAGAACGCCACAATTGAATGGTGTGGCTGAGAGACGTAATCGGACCTTGTTGGACATGGTTCGTTCTATGATGAGTCGGACTTCGCTACCAATAGCTTTCTGGGGGTATGCCTTAGAGACTGCCGCCCATATACTTAACTTAGTTCCCACTAAGAAGGTTTCCAAGACTCCTCACGAGATATGGACAGGGAAGGCTCCCTCGTTGGCACATATCAAGGTTTGGGGTTGTGAGGCTTTCGTAAGACGAGAGACTCACGACAAACTAGAACCTCGCAGTGAGAAGTGTTATTTCATCGGCTATCCGCAGAAGTCTTTTGGCTACCTTTTCTATAGACCGAGTGACAATGTTGTCTTCGTTGCTAGAAGAGGGGTTTTCCGAGAAAGGGAATTAATAAGCCAAGAAGACAGTGGGAGGCAAATTGAACTTGAAGAAATTCAAGATCAAAGCGATGAAGGAACCTCGGACACTGGCACTCAACTTGAGGAGGAAACTCCTGTTGAACCTATTGACGAGTCCCTACCTCTTCGACGTTCCACTAGGGCTAGCGTTCCACCCCAGTTTTATGGTTTTCATATTACTACTGAAGGGGATACATTTATTAGTGATAGTACACTAGTAAATTTGGATGAACCTAGCAGCTATAAGGAAGCCATGGCAGGCCCGGAGTCTGCGAAATGGAAAGAGGCTATGGACAGCGAGATTCAGTCCATGTACGACAACCAAGTTTGGAATTTGGTTGATAATGTACCGGGTCGTAAGACAGTCGGGTGCAAGTGGATCTTCAAGAAGAAGACGGACATGGATGGGAAAGTGCATACTTATAAAGCGCGATTGGTTGCGAAGGGCTTTACTCAAACTCCTGGAGTTGACTATGATGAGACCTTCTCACCAGTTGCGAAGATAAAGTCTATTAGGGTGATGCTTGCCATAGCTGCGTTTCATGATTATGAAATATGGCAGATGGACGTGAAAACCGCTTTCCTTAATGGAAAGTTGGCTGAGGATGTCTATATGAATCAGCCAGAAGGTTTTGTCGATGTGAAGCATCCGAATAGAGTATGCAAGCTTGAGAAATCTATTTATGGATTGAAACAAGCATCTCGCAGATGGAATCTTTGTTTTGACGAGAAGGTTAAAGAGTTTGGCTTTCTGCGAAGCGAAGATGAATCTTGTGTGTATGTCAAAGCCAGTGGGAGTATAGTAAGCTTCCTCGTATTGTATGTCGACGACATACTACTCATAGGAAACGATGTCCCAACCTTGCAGGAAGTCAAGTCCTGGCTTGGGAAATGCTTCGCTATGAAGGACCTTGGAGAAGCCGCTTATATTCTGGGAATAAGAATAGTAAGAAACAGGGAAAAGAGACTGATAGGACTCAGTCAGGATACATACTTAGAAAATGTACTAAAGCGTTTTAGTATGGAAAATTCCAAGAAAGGGGAGTTGCCAATCCAAAGCAATACCAAGCTGAGTAAGACTCAGAGCCCGAGTACAGAGACAGAGATAGCTGATATGAGCCGAGTACCTTACGCTTCCGCAGTAGGCTCTATCATGTACGCTATGACTTGTACTCGCCCTGATGTGGCCTTCGCTTTAAGCATGGTCAGCAGATATCAAGGGAATCCTGGTAGGGCACATTGGATTGCGGTTAAGAATATTCTTAAGTACCTTCGGAGGACCAAGGGATGGTTTCTAGTCCTCGGTGGGAGTGATGACTTAAGGGTACGAGGGTACAGTGATGCTAGTTTTCAGACGGATCGGGATAACTTCCGATCGCAGTCAGGCTGGGTCTTTACCCTAAATGGAGGAGCAGTGACTTGGAAAAGTTCCAAGCAAGAGACCGTAGCTGATTCAACGTGCGAATCAGAGTATATTGCGGCGAGCGAAGCGTCAAAGGAGGCTATATGGTTGAAGAACTTCATTGGAGACCTTGGAGTTGTGCCATCCATAAAAGAGCCCGTGGAAATTTTCTGTGATAATGAAGGAGCGGTTGCCTTAACCAAGGAACCAAGGGATCATGGCAGATCTCGACATATCGACAGGAAATACCACTTTATTAGACATCGGGTAGAAGAGGGACTCCTCGTTGTGAAGAGGGTATCGTCAGAAGATAACCCAGCAGATCCCCTTACAAAGGGACTGAGTAGGGTCAAGCATTTGCAGCACGCTAGGAGCGTAGGGCTGAAGGACGATATTAGTTTAGATTAGATAGGTAGAAAACTTGTAATAGATAATGTCATATTCAACAAATGATGATTAAATAAAGGTGTGTTATTTATAAGAAAGTTTCTATCTTGTGTTGATTATTTATCTATTGTGTCGATTTTGCATGTTTTGACTTCCTGAATAATAAGATTATTCAAACAGTTCACAATCGCTCATATGTTGGAAGTAGATATGAAGGAAGATTGTCATAAATTTGTTTGTAGATTGTCTGAAAAGTTTTAGACATAGCAAAGGTTTGCTGCAAAGTTTATGAGTGCTTATGAAATCTGTATTGAGCATTGAAATAGACCCACACTTGCTGGTATTACTTCATGAATGTTATCACAAGTGATCGCAAGATGATAATATCATATAATCTTTAAACCTAGAGATATGGTTATTGTTTATTAGTTGATTATACATTGATAATGCGAAAACGCATCAGTAACTTGATGTTATAAAACGTATTATTGTGTGTGGTTTAACTAGTAAATGATAAAGGCATATTAGTCAACGTTTTCTGTTCCTTTTATTCTGTGAGGATAAAAGCGATATCTCGGCCACTTGATGATTTGGTTTGACTTATGTGCCGGGCCCGGTCAGGATAAAGTTGATGTGTTCAACTGAGTTCTATGTCGAACAAATCAGAAATCAAGAAATAAAATGCTAGACAATAAGTATTGTTAGCATGATATCTAGAACAGAGGATTATACGATCCCTTATCTGAAGGACAGATTATTGGTCAGAGTTGACAGCGGCTATTGAAAGCTACGATTGCTATCGGGTATGGAAGTTATACGTGAGATATAGTTACTAGACTTATCCAAGTGGGAGACTGATGGATTAGTGTCTAAGTCAGTAACCATATTTGGTATATACTTGACCCGAGTGTGCATGGTCCTTTTGGGTTGCCTTCACCAAAGCAACTTGACAAGGTAATTTGATATGAGAGAGGAGATATTATGATTTATTAATATATTATAAGAATAATATATTAAAGGAGAAATCATATTTATTTGATTAGTATTAGTCATAAATTAATTAGGAATTAATTTGGTGACTAAAAGAGATTAATTAAATAAAAGGGTATAAACTGTCAAATGTGTGATAGTTGAGTTTTGGGCTAGGAAACCTAATGGACTAAGGGGGAACGAAATTATGATGAAGGATCATCATATTTTCGTCCAAGGCCTCATTCCATAAGGCTCCTTGGGCTGCTTGGTGGCTAAGCTGTCCATTAGGGTTTTTGACTGAAACCCTAGCACCCTATAGTATAAATACATGCCCTATGCTTCAATTTAAGGCCACTTGATTCCAAGGAAACCCTAGGGCCGAAATTAGCATCATTCCCTTCTCTCTCTTTGTTGCCTTCTTGCTTCAAGGTGTTTGTGAGCCATTAGAGGCACTACAATTGTGGTGCTTGCTTTCAAGAGTTCAAGAGAGTTCAAGAGATCAAGGAAACTAGTTGTTATTGCTATATAACAACAAAGGTATGTTTACTACACTTCTATGTGATTTTCGAAAATTATAGAAGCATGCCAGGGTTTATTTTTGTGTTCATAAAGTTGTATGTCTTATAGTGAAAACATAGATCCAACTAGGGTTGCATGCACACATAGGATTGTTTGTATAAAACCTAACACCATTTACCTAAGAGATCTAAGAGATGGGAGAGTCAAAACGTATGGCTCTAATATAGGTAAAATCCATTAACTAACTCTTTTAAGCTTCTATTCTAGATTCTTAATACATAATGTGATAAGATTACAATTGATGTTTTATAGGATCGAAGAAAAGAGGGGAAGCTTAAGGGAAGAAGTGAGCAGAATCTAACCGTGAAGAAACGGATTTCGATCGCATTACTTGAAGATTAGATTCTTGAGCTACTACTTAGAGTTAGAATTAGATTGCTAAGAAATATGTATTAGCATAGTTTTTTCAATGAATTGCGTTGTAACGACAAATTTTTCCGCAATAAAATAAATTTTGATTTTATACTATTTATTTATCCTTGCAATGGCGTATATGAAAAATTGATGTTTGAATGTTCCTATTACTAGCAATAATGGATTTGATTCTTAACTATATTATTTGTGGAAATGTCGAAGAATTTACCGAATAAGGAAAGTTTCTCATCGCCCAAGTTTCAATTGGACAGAAACTTGGAATCATGCAACTTGGTTGCACGATGAATGAGAAATTTCATATTTGGAAATTAGACTAATTCGTTGACAAAGTGTCAAGTGAAGGACTAGGAGATCGAGTACACAAAGTTGCATGTTGATCAAACTCCACCATAAGAGTAACAAAGATATTCGTCATGATTTACTAAAGGTTTAGTAAATATGATTATACTTATAAGATTAAGTGTAATTCTGAATTGATTGAAAAAAGTTTAAATCAATAGCAGAGCGAATAAGAAGAATCAAGTAGGCAGAAAGATAAAAGTTTCTCCATTCTAAGAAGAAGGGAGAGTACCTTTTATGCTTTATGATAGGTCTTAATGATTAAGAACCATATCTCAATTAATCCTCTAAGTGAGTATTAGTACAATTGTATGTCCAAGAAGAGGAATCAAGAATTGAAGAAATGGTTAAATCAAGAAGTCAATCATACTTCGTTCCAAAACAAGTCTTGGAGTTAAGATTGTGACATTGAGTGGAAAAGTATTAAAAAGGTTTATAACATTCATCAAATGTGGAAAGTTGTGACGTCTTGAATAAGATAAAGACCAACTAGGACCAATTTATGAAGTGTTTTGATAAAGCTACACTAACTCTTGAATATTTGTTTGTCGAGAAATGGTTATTGACAAAAAAATCTTATATGTCAAGGAGTCAGTGGGAGTCTTAATGATCTTGAAAGGTTTCAAGAACAAATCAAATAAACCTTATCGATCATCACCAGCACACGAGTTGAGGTTTACAACCTATCGTGTTGACATTATTTTTTTTCTGTGTCAATCCAATCGAGTTAATTATGCATGTGAGTCCTATGAGTTCTCATTGTTGGGTTATGAGAATTCTAACACTCCTAAGTGTACATGCAACCCTAAATACCTTGGATCTATGTTTTCTCTATTATACATGCAAATAAGAACTTCCAAGGTATTATCCTAATCTAGCATACAAAACAATGAGTGTAACAAGATAGAATACATACCTCTTTGATGTAGAAAGTCTTCATGAAGCTTGAGTACCTAGTGCCCCAAGTGTGACACCTCAAATGGTTCACACAACACCCAATACACTTGGAATAACTTGAGAGAAATCCACAACTCATGAAATCGGCTAGCCCTTATTTTTTACACACTCTAGTGGCCGATTTTGGTCAAGAATAAGATCTTTATATAGTATTACAATTAGGGTAAACCCTAATTGTCATGACATTCCATTTCCTTGGATCCATGGGTTCAAATACACCATGGAGCATCCATGGACCATCCTATGGGTTTTAGCCCAACTTGATTATCCATGGAGCATTAGCCCACTATACAAGTATGGATGATTTACACAATCAACCCATATATTTAATTAGTCTTCTTTTGATCACTTAATTAATCCTAGATTAATTCTTTATCAACACTAATTAAATAATCTTATTATTCTTATAATTAATATACTAGAACTTATAATATATTAATAACCATAAGTGTCTTATTTCTCTTATTATAGTCTATCCAAGTGCATGATGCCATGCAACCCAAATGGACCATGCCGGGTTGGGTCAAGTCTTACCAATTATAGTTATGGACTTAGAAATTAATCCAACAGTCTCCCGCTTGGATAAGTCTAAAACTATTATTGCGTATGACTTCAGGAACCAACTGGCAATCGTAGCTCTCAAAAGCTTCTGTCGAACTCTGACCTTGTCGATGAACTCTGACATTTGTCAATGACTTGTCCATTAGATAAGGGATCATATATTCCTCCATTGTAGATATCATATGGACTGAGACATGGATTATAATAATTCTCTCTGTCCATTTGTTGTTTCCCGTTTTCCTATTTATGACGACTGACTAATTGAACAAATCAAATCAGTCCTGGCCCGGCCGAGCACTTCCATTTGTCATCATCAAATCATCGAGGGGCCCACAGATATCACTTTTATCCCGAAGGTAAAAGTAATGGATAAACTTCGACTCATATGGCTTGTTCTACTACTTGTTGAATCATACACAAAGGCACGTTTTATAGCACCGAGTTACCGAATGCGTTTTCGTGCAATCAATGTACAACCAACTCATAGTAACAACTCATATCTCTAGCTTTGAAGAATATAAGATATTATCGTCTCATGATCACTCGTGATAAAATCCATGAAGTGATTCCAATGAGTGCGGGTTGAATCCAATACTCAGAACTTATGAGCACTCATGAGTGTTGTAGCTCTTTGTCCAACACCTTATACCTCTACAAGCCAACCCATGACAGTCTTAATTCATATCTACTTCCAACATATGACCGATTGTGGATGGTTTGAATAACTTAGTCATTCCAGATGAATAACCTAGTTTATTCTGGAAGTCAAAACATGCAAAATGAAACACAAGAATAATTGAATCCAATATGGTATCAAAACCTATGAACATAAATAAAGCACCTTTTATTTATCACCATATGATTACACATTATTCATTGTATACTGTTTCAGCTATCAACTTTATTCTTGAATTTAAAACAATAGTCGTCCCATGCTCCAAGCATGTACACTATGTTTTCTAAACACTAGTCATGCCATACACCAAGTATGCATACTATGTTTGTCTATGATCTTTACTTTGTGAACTAGATCCATTGAACATAACTTCAATGATTCTCTTTTCACACTCCCAAATCCTTACTGCAAATACAAGAATTCCAAATTCATGTCATTTACTGAAATTTGTTGGATTCTAAACTTATATGCATTGATCCTCTTGTAATGATTATGCACAAAGTCAAAAAGACTTGACAACAATCATTACAGAGTATTCCAAAGGAGATCAGCTCCTTGGAAACATCCTTCTTGCATTAAGTTTCCTAATCTTACACAGATTGAATAATTTCTAACTTTGAAACATTTCCATATTCCATTTTGACTATCACTTCTGAACAGGAGTTGCCTCCTTACAGATTATGTCAATATGGTCCTTCCAAAATTATCACTATACTTCCAACTGTCCTTGAGCACCCAATCTTTGGTAAACCTTAGATTGTCCTCGACAATTGTTTAATCCTTTTAGTCATACCCAGTTCTAAACCTTTTCCCTTTTTAATGCCCCAGGCATTTGGAAAATTTTAGAAATGATGAATATAGCACATGTAATCG
This sequence comes from Lactuca sativa, assembly GCF_002870075.4. Classification (NCBI taxonomy): domain Eukaryota; kingdom Viridiplantae; phylum Streptophyta; class Magnoliopsida; order Asterales; family Asteraceae; genus Lactuca; species Lactuca sativa. Next base: position 90,215,491 of record NC_056630.2, read on the forward strand.
ATCCTATATCCGAAGCATATGGGACACGATTCATGATGTCTCACATAAAGACTAAACCAGTCTTTTGCTATAACATTTCCATTTCAATTTGCCAAGTTCTCATAATTCAGATTATGAAAAGGGATGCCGTAATCATAATCGAATTTTAGAACGCAAATAATGGACTCATATACAAAATTTCCTTATGTGGAGCCATTCCAACATGAAATTCATATATATCCTTGACTAAATGATTAAAACCTCACGATCTAAGCTTATAGATTTGAGATGAAGTATAATTTCCTCTCCCTTAATTATAGCAAAACAACTTTTTCCCAATTAAAACCTTTAGTTTTCTATAATTAACATTGCTAACTTGCAACCTTTATCATAATTATCATGCTCCCACTAACATGATGATTATTAGCATAACACTTATGCTCCCACTATGTGACATCCCCAAAATCACGGCCAGAAAAGACCGGTTTCATTTATGCTTTTTAAAATAATTTCAGAGTAAATCCTTTTGATTTTAAAAGAGATGCGGAATTTGTTCCCAAAAACAAAGTATGATAAAATAATATTTACCAAAGCATTTCATAAAGAAATGTATTTTCATTATATAACCAAAACTCGGGATGTCATGTTCCGATACAGACCATAAAGCATAAACGATAAACATTACAAGTCATTCAACAAATATATACATATACAGACTTGTAAACAAAAACAACTTGATGATTATCCATCTTATGCCCTCACGCCACTTCCTATAATACAAAGAAACTGACTGGGTCAGGCTTGGGAGCCTGGTGAGCATATAGGGTTTTCAACCCACAGTAAATAATTAAATTAATTTTTCATCAACCAACGATAACCCAATTACCCATTCCCGTTATTCTCCCTTTATGTCCCTAAAATAACTAACACAAGGGACCTAGTCTAAGAATATTTCATCGGGGCGACAACACATGCATTCGGGGGTTTCCCGGCAATATATGTCAAATAAGGCAACCGTGGGGGGGGGATGGAGTACAGCGAATGAACACCCAAGTCCATTAACACCTACAGGTGGCGAGCCTACTAGTGTTCCACAGGACTGTCTAGAAAAGTCTGTGGTCATCATCTAAACTCCGCTAGATGACTAAATCAAAACAACATCGAGGCCTCTCATCTGTTTATTACACACCGATTATCTACCCATGTTCTACCCAACATATTAGTAGATAAAAATATACATTTTTATACATAGTTTAAAACCTGTATAGCATGCTTTAATCACTACATATTCCACATAACGGATGAGGCACACACACATAACACGTATTTCATAGAGAATAACTCAGATCTATGAGATAGAAGAGAGTGAATATACATTCACACATATAACAACAAAATATATACACATACCACGTATTTTATATAAAATACTTTATAATAATGTGTTGGAAGAAGGTAACTACACACTCACTTGATCAGAAGATGATCCGACAGCACTACGGCTTATAGAAGTAGTATACTTCGATAGATCTGGAAGATCTTCACCAAAATCGAACTCCTCGCGGGCAGAGCTTCGGCTCGGGAATGATACCGGGGCTTCGGGATATGATTGGCACGCAAATCGAGGCAAAACTTAGAGAGAGGGAAGAGTTTGAACAAGAGAAAATGGCTGATTTCGAGTTCTATTTATAGGCCGAGGGTCTGGGATTACGCGGGGCGTAATCTCAAATTACGCAGGGCGTACTTTGACGTCACTGCATGCGTCGATCTGTGGCACTTGAGTATTGGTCAGACAACTTGCATCCGCCTGAGTACGCGGGGCGTACTCAAATTACGTTGGGCATAATTTGACTCGTCAAACTTCTAAATTCCGTAACTTTCGCATACGAGCTCCGTTTTTGACGTTCTTTATATCCACGCGTAGGTGAGACTACGCTCTACAACTTTCGTTTAGACTCCGTCGGCTAACTTTGAATTTATTTATTATTATTTATTTTTAGAAGGCCCGGACAGGAAAACTTCGTTATAAAATCATAACTTCTTCGTCCGACGTCCGTTCTCGCCTATATTTTCATTGTTTCGCTACTAACAACGAGATCTTCTATTCTCATTTAGATTGTTTCGGCTAAAAACCGCTCGATCTCAAATCGAGTATTCAGGCTGCATACTGCTAAGTCGAAACTTAGAAAATCATAACTTCCTCATACGAAGTCAGATTTGGGCGTTCCTTTTATGCACGCTCTCGGTTTAACGAAATCTACGACTTTCGTTTAGATTGCTAAGGCTAAATGTCGCTCTATCTTAAATTCATATTTTACGTCACTCGGCGTCGTGCCGGTTCTGTCGCGAAACTTTGACAGGTCATAACTTCTTCGTTATAACTCGGATTTTGGCATTCCTTATATCTCCGGAATCCTTGTTTCGACCACTACAACTTTATGCAAAGATATCGGACTTATCTCACACTTTAATTTTGACGCTTATTTTATTCTTAATTCATTAAATTATAAAAATCAAGAAAATAAACACATAAATCACATAATTCACATAATTCACAAATAATACATTTTTATTATTTCAAATTTAGTTACAAAGGTTAACCTAGACTATTACATTGCTAAAAATGGCAAGCCCAGAAACACAGGCGTTACACACTAGCTTTGACGTGTACTCAGAAATCAGCTGACTTTCTTACCAAAGTTCTGATTTCTGATACTAGATTGTTTTGATAAAACTTTAACAAAATCATACACCTTCCCTTAGATAGCACACTTGTGTGTCTAAACAATTATGAAGAGGGATGTCGTAATCATAATGGTTAGACCTTTTTTGCCACTTCTCACAAGTCCAGGTTAGTGTGCCGGTAAACCACACACGCTCCACTAACGACTTTGAGAATGCAAATATCACAATTGCTATCTAGCTAAAATCTACTTAGTGAAAGTGTTTCCTCACCATCATTTTCATGAATCGTAGAGAAACCTTATGACACTTAGATTTACTGGTGTATGTGTTCTTATCCATGTGAATTGTCAAAACCATAGTCACAAGACAGGGATAATGATAAATCCAAACTCACATGGATTGAACTCAATCTTAACTTCTTGCCACCTGGCAGCTCAAGGGCCTGCCATTGCTTCCAAGTTGTTGTGCAACACATTGAGAACTCTAAGAACTCATATGCAAAGCCAACTTTAACTGGAATGGGTACATAATATGTCAACACGATAGGTTATAAACCTCAAGTCATGTGCTAGTGAAGAACTTTAGGTTCTCTTCTTGATTAGTTCTTGAGACTTTCAAGACCTTTAAGACTCCTACTGTCCTCTTGACATATAAGACTCCCTTGTCAAACATCCAAGAGATAGTGCGGATTCTAATCAAGACAAACACTTCACACAATTGGCCTAAGTTGGTCTTTGTTTTATCCAAAACATCACAACTTACCAATTTCAAATGTACAAGAGTAGAAATCTTTTACTCTTACATTTGACAAGTGTTTTAAACCTTCTTTGAGACATGTCACTCAAGTTACAATCTTAGAGTATGACTCTAAGACTTGTATTGGAACGAAGTATGACTCATCTTCTTGATTTAACCACTTCAACAATTCAAGTTCCTCTTCTTAGTCATAAGAATGCACTAAGATTTCCTTAGAGAACTAATTGTGCTATGGTTTCTTAATCATTAAGATGATCACAAAAACTGATACTAAAGTACTCTCCCATCTTTTCAGATTTGAGAAACTTTTATCCTTCTGCCTAAGTTGATTCTTCTTATTCGCTCTGCCATACATTGGAACCTTTTCCAATGTCTCAGAGTTACACTTAAGCTTGTAAGTATAATCATGTTTACTGAGCTTTAGTAAACTATGACGAATTTTGTGGTGGACTTAATCAGTGCACAAGAATGTGTACTCGATCTCTTAGTCCTTTACTTGACTCACACATCCATGTGACCGAGTAATTAGTCTTAATTTTTCCAATACTTGAAAGTTCTCATTCATCATGCTATACAACTTGCATGATTCCAAGTTCCGGTCCAATTGAAACTTGGGTGATGAGAATCTTTCCTTATTTGGTAAATTTAGACATTACCACAAATGAAAGAATCAATTTCATATTTCCACTCTTACTATTAATGGAATCATATAAGCAACAATTTTTCCTCAAATGCCATTGTAAGGATATTTTAAAATAAATAAAATCAAAATTTTTCTTTTATTTTAAAACTTTGCGGAAAAACTTATCCTTACAATCCATATGAAAACTTGTTGTTATCTATTCCTAAGCAATATATCATAACTCCTAAGAAGTAGCTCAAGAATCCGATCTTCAAATTATGCGATAGAAATCCATCTACGCGATCAGATTCAGCATATTCTTTCTTTAAGTTTCTTCACTTTTCTTTGATTCTTAAAACATCACCATGTGACCCAGTCACATCATGTATCAAGAATCTCATAATAGAAACTTAACAAAGTTAGATAGTGGACTTTACCTGAAGTAGAGTCAAACTTATTGACTTTAACATCCTTAGATAAATTTGGCAGCTTCGCAACCAATGCCCCTTTCTTTGGCAATATAAACATATGGACCCTTTGATAATGGTACACGGGACTATCACAGACTTAGCTTTTTCTCTTTACCATTTGGTCAACCGAGTTGACTATGGCTGATCCCTTTCCATTGGGAAGAGAATGCTTTTCTGGATTTCCTGTGTCACTATTGTCAATGTCCATCAAGTTTTAAGGAAGTTGATCTTAACAAATAGATAAGATAATTAAGGGTCTTGTCATAGTCTGTTTCATAGGTGTCCCAAAGGAACTCACTATGTGACTTAGAAAGTGATTGAACCACCAACTTTCTCAAGACTTTGACACCCAACTCTCCCGGCTTGTCAATATGTGACTACACCTCCAAGATGTGATCACACCTAGACCTTGCCTTGCCAATAGGGCTTGAGTGACCTTAAAATTTTCAAGAACATGTGGGTTAGGGAGAATAATTAGAGGAGGTGAAAGAAGTATGATTTCCAAGGGACATCATCTTCACTTAGGAAAACTTGTTTCAAGAGATTTGGGAAGATCATACATGTCTAAACCAGACATCTTTTGGGAGATATTCAAGATAGTTGGTCTTAAGTCCTTAATATGACACCCAATATGAAATATTAAGGCTAGGACCCTACAAACTATTTTATAACTTAGAAGAGGGATGCCGTAATCCAAGCTATAAAATATTTTAAGGTAGGTGAATGACGATTCACCAATTTCCACCAAGATAAATGAAATGTATTATTAGGATTTAATTGGTTTTTGAAACTCCTAGATCTTTGAGATTCATTGAATTGTTCAATGGCATGTTTCAATCTCGAGTGTGCCCTTCAGGTTTTGTGACTGGGATGCCGAGGATCACAAAACAAGGTGTGAAGTAACAATGCAAATTACTTGGTACCCTTAAGTGTTTACCCCTCAATCGATGTGCCGGTTAACCACACACGCTCCATCGATACTATGATAAACATTAAGTTACCCTTTACCTACCTTGTTAAATACGAGTTAGTGTGCCGGTTAACCACACACGCTCCACTAACCGACTTAAACAAAGTGCAAAGTGTAATTTCATGGATTAGCACCTTATTCACATTTTCCTAAGTAACTAAGATTGGGTATTATTAAGAGTTTAGTTACTTAGTATTTATCATTAATACTTTTAATGAAGGGAGAATTCTAGTCCTATCAAACCCGTTCGGCTAACGACCCTCCACCAGTCAAGCAAGCGGTGGGTGAGAATGGACACCCATTAAGTTGCCATTTTATAGGCAACAACCTTATACCCACCTTATAGACCGGCTTCGTGAATGAGGCGTACTAGCGGTAAGACTGACTTTACTGTTATACATATATATATATATATATATATATATATATATATATATATATATATATATTATTAACTTATAATATTATAAAGTATAAGGGTTGAATTTTAACTCTTTTAAAATTCTAAGGGCTAACTTGGAATTAAAGTATTCATAAGAGAAAACTTTACAAATTCCAAAACTTGAGGGCAAATTTTGAAACTATTCAAAACTAATTAATTCCATAACTTATGTGTTTAAGGTAGTTTTAATCCAAAAACTCTTCAAGTTCCATAACTTGAGGACAAGTTATGGAAGACTTTAAACTAATAAAAGAATTAACTTTTCTTTATTTTATAACTTATGGAATTAATTAAGGTTACATTTTTTTAATTTATTATTTAATGAAGAGACTCTTGGTCCTCCATAACTTGAGGACAAATTATGGAGTCATAACACCTTTTAATTAGAACTAGACTCTTCATTTTGTAACCTTTGCCAACTTTTATGAGTTTTATGAAACTTAAATGTGACTTTTCATATAACTTGAGGACAAGTTACAAAAACACATTTTAGAATCAACTCTTAGATTAATTTGGATTGAAAACAACTATTTCACCCAACTTTTCTATTAATCTAAGTAACTCATAAGAACAAGATAATTCAAATCAAACTTTTTCATGTAATTAGTCTAAACCTTAAACTAATACAAAACATGAATCTATTGACAATTATCTTTGAAATTGGATTAGCATGAACATTACCACATCTAAAACAAGTTTATAAGTTCAAAACATCTTAGGGTAATGTTCCTAGTCCAATTCCAGCCAAAAAAGTCGAATTTATGTTGTCTGGGGGTCCAACTCGTCGAGTGCACGAAACAACTCGGCGAGTTGGATGCTTTTTGCCTTGGACTCGGCGAGTCCATTCATGGACTCGGTGAGTCTGCTGGGCAGACAGCATCAAAACTCGATTTTCCAACTTTTGCAAGTATAACAAGAAAACAAGCCAGACTCTGATACCACTGTTGGGTTATGAGCATTCTAACACTCCTAAGTGTACATGAAACCCTAAATACATTGGATCTATGTTTTCTCTATTATACATGCAAATAAGAACTTCCAAGGTATTATCCTAATCTAGCATACAAAACAATGAGTGTAACAAGATAAAATACATACATCTTTGATGTAGAAAGTCTTCATGAAGCTTGAGTGCCTAGTGCCCCAAGTGTAACACCTCAAATGGCTCACACAACACCAAATACACTTGGAATAACTTGAGAGAAATCCACAACTCATGAAATCGGCTAGCCCTTATTTTTTAAACACTCTAGTGGCCGATTTTGGTCAAGAATAAGATCTTTATATAGTGTTACAATTAGGGTAAACCCTAATTGTCATGACTTTCCATTTCCTTGGATCCATGGGTTCAAATACACCATGGAGCATCCATGGACCATCCTATGGGTTTTAGCCCAACTTGATTATCCATGGAGCATTAGCCCACTATACAAGTATGGATGATTTACACAATCAACCCATATATTTAATTAGTCTTCTTTTGATCACTTAATTAATCCTAGATTAATTCTTGATCAATACTAATTAAATAATCTTATTATTCTTATTATTAATATACTAGAACTTATAATATATTAATAACCATAAGTGTCTTATTTCTCTCATTATAGTCTATCCAAGTGCATGATGCCATGCAACCCAAATGGACCATGCTGGGTCGGGTCAAGTCTTACCAATTATAGTTATGGACTTAGACATTAATCCAACACTCATTTGAACGCATAAAAGGCAAAGCACCTTAATCAATGAAAGGTACATTGATAGGAAAAGGTGAGCTGCTTAACTACTTGGAAGACATGGTGGGCAGCTGTGCTACCATAAGGCAAGAAATCGAGATTAAGAAACTTCGGTCCATATGAGTTTGAATTTGTCGTAAACTTTGGTTTTAACAAATTCACATGGATAGGAACACATACACCGTTTAAGTCTAAGTGTCATAAGATTTCCTCCTTCATGAAAATGATTGTGAGGAAATGCTTTCACTAAGAAAGATTTTAAGAAGATAGTGATTGTAAAATTGCACTCTCGAATTCGACCATGGTTACGGTATCCCTTTCCATAATTTGAATTGTGAGGTTTGGCAATTGTTTACACACACATATGAACTATCTAAGGCAAAGGTGTATAAGTTCAAGAAGCCTTGATAAAAGATTATCAAAGCACTAAGTATTAGAAACATGAACTTAAGAAATTCAATAAGCATTTTTTTTCTGAAAGTTAAGCTGTCTCTAAAATACATGTCGAAGCTAGTGGGAGCATAAGTGTTATGTTTTATAATAATCATCATGATAGTGGGAGCATAAATGTTATGATTGTATGATTATTAAGGAAAGTATTGCAAGGTTAGCAATATTAATTATAGAAAACAAGAGTCATACTTTGCAAAGTTGCAATAGTTGAAAAGTTGTTTTGCTATAATTAAGGGAGAGAATATTATGCTTCTTTTCAAATCTAAAGGATTAGGTTGAGGAATGTTAATAAAATTTAGTCAAGGGTACATAGTGTGTTCTTAAAATTTCGATTATGATTACGGCATTCCTTTTCATAATTCGAATTTTGAGAACATAGCAAATAAAACATTATGTGTCGTATCCCATATGCTTCGGGTATAGGATCGATTGCAAATGCTTTAATGTTTGACCATTATAAAATTTTCCAAATGTCTAGAGCATTTTGAGGGAAAAGGGACTAGAATCGGTTTTGACTAAAATAATTAAACAACTATCAAAGGACAATCCAAAGTTCGACGAGGATTGGTTGCTTGTTAGTAGTTGGAAGCATGATATTGGATGGACCATATCGACATTATTATGAATAGAAAAGATTTTATTAAGAATGAATTGTCATATGGAAATTATGGAAATGTTTCCATATTGGATGGACCATATCGACATCATTACGAATAGATAAGATTCTATTAAGAATGAGTTGTCATATGGAAAATATGGAAGCGTGTCTATATTGGGAATTGAATATTGAAAATCTATGTCTAGATTAGAAACCTTTATGCAAAAGGATGTTCAAAGGAATGTACTTTGAGTGAGAGACATCATATCTAAGGAATTGTCTTGTAACAATGTCCGATAGAGGACTTTGTAATATCATTGACAATAGTCTTTGTGACTTTGGTGCAGTGAATTTACGAAAGGACAATTGCATAAAATGTTAGAATCTAGCATATTCTATAAGTAGCAAGAATTTGATATTCTTTCACTTATGAAAAAGGATTTGGAGTTGTGAAATGAGAATGATTGGAAATGTGTTCAATTTGATCTATTTCACAAAAGTAAGAACCATAGGTAAACATTGTGTGCATGCTAAGAGCATGGGACAAGTGTAATAATTCAAGTAAGAAGTTGATTACCCGAAACGACAAATAATGAGTAATCGATATGGTGATAAATAAAAGGAGTTTTATTTATACTCAAAGGTTTGAGGCCATATGGGATTAGTATTGTTCTTATGTTTCACATTTGCATGTTTTGACTTCCAGAATAATTGAATTTATTAAGAATAATCGAATTATTCGAACGGGCCACAGTCGTTCATATGTTGGAAGTAGATATGAATGAAGACTGTCGTGAATTGGTGTGTGGATTGTCTAAAAGAGTATTAGACATAAGCAAATGTTTGCTGCAACGTTCATGAGTGCTTATGAATATGAATTTGAGCATTGGATTAAACCCACGCTCACTTGGATCACTCCATGAATTGCATCACGAGTGATTGGTGAGACGATAACATCTTATATTCTTGAAACCGAGATGTGTGAGTTGTATCTTGCGAATCGGTTGCACATTGATAATATGTAAACGCACTAGTAACTTGGTGTTATAAAACATATTGTTGTGTGTGATTCGGTGAGTGAGTGCAAGCAAGCATTGTATCAAAGTTTATTCGTTCCTTTTATCCAAAGTAGGATAAAAGTGATATCTTTGGGCCCCTCGATGATTTAGTGATGACAAACGTAAATGCTCGGCCGGGCTAGGGCTAATTTTATTTGTTCAATTAGTCAGTCGTCATAAATCGGAATTCGAGAAATAGTACAAAGAAGAATGATTAGAAATCATGTCTTACGATATCTAGAATGGAGGAATATATGATCCCTTATCTGAGGACACGCGTATCTGATAGGATCAGAGTTGACAGCGGCTTTGGAAAGCTATGATTGCAGATCAGGATCTGAAGTCATACGCATAATAGTTATTAGACTTATCCAAGCGGGAGACTGTTGGATTAGTGTCTAAGTCCATAACTATTTTGGTATGTACTTGACCCGCTGGTGCATGGTCCTTTTGGGTTGCCTTCACCAAAGCAACTTGATAGGATGATTTATGGAGAGAAAGGATTAAATATGATTTATTAATATATTATGGGAATAATATATTAAAGGAGAAATCATATTGTTTAATTAATATTAGTCAATAATTAATTGGTAATTAGTTTTGTGACTAAAAGAAATTAATTAAACTTAAAGGACTGGAATTGTAATTATAAGATAATTGCAATTTGGGCCATGGATTGCTTTTTATTATAAGGTGGAAGAATTCTATGGGGGAAGCCCATAGGAAATCGTCCAAGGCCTTAAGGAAAGGAATCTATGGGTTGCTTAGGGCTTAAGCATCCAAATTAGGGTTTCCTTGTTAGATAACCCTAATAGTCTCACTATAAATAGATCCCTTATGACCCAAAAATGTGGCTAAGACTTCTTCTAGGGTTTCACACGTTTTAGGGCAGCCTCCATCCTCTCTCCTCTTCATCCTCTTGCTTATGGTGTTTGTGAACCATTAGAGGAGTGACATTTGTGACTGTAAGCTTTCTAAAGTCAATAGAAGAAGGATTTGGGATTGTTATTGCTATATAACAATCAAGGTAATATCTTAAACCCATTCTTATGTTTATATGATTACTTGTATGCTAGAATTAGGGTTTATAGTCGTGGATAACTTGCATGTACAATAGAGAAACCTAGATCCAAGCATTAGGGTTTGTATGAGCACATAGGATGTTCTTAGGACCAAAATCCATCATAAACATAAGCATTTGGAGGAGATATTTAATAGCACTTTTGTTTCGGTCCAAACTTCCCTTAAGTTTTTGGTGAGACGATGTTCTTACGACAACTTATCTCATCAACATGTTTCCTTCTATAAGCCTTAATGGAAATTCTCCATTTTTTATATGAAACTCACACTGTATACTCTTACTTGAAGACCTTTGCATGTTTGTGTTTTTCTAGAACATTACAACAAAACATGGAAAAATTTCAGCCTTGTGACTGTGTCTTTATTGGATACTCATTTGATTAGAAAGGTTTACAAGTTGTATGATATGAAAACCATGATAATTGTTATCCCAAGAGATGTACGTTTCCACGAGAATGTTATTACACATCATTCTTAAGATCATACATTTGCTTATTAATTTCCATACAATATGGACTATTTTATAGTCAAAACACTTGAGAGTCCTTTGATTGCTTCTTTGTCAATTACAGTTGATACATCATTTTGTCATAATTATATTGATCATCTGATTTATGTGCCTTAAACCATTGATGTGTGTAACATCCCAAAAATCGTGACCAAAAATTTCTTTTTAAATCGTTACTAAACCATAGCATTAATTCGTTTCAAACATACAAAAAGGGTTATATAACAAAATAAAGTATCTTTCCCAAAACACTTTTTCATTTTACCGCATCCCAGGCTACTTCTTGGTGTGTGTCATGCGATCATCCCGAGCTCATCATTCCGCTATCGGAAGTACCTGAAACCAAGACTGAAAATCGTAAGCACGAAGCTTAGTGGGTTCCCCAACCTACCACATGCCATATATATCTACTGATCCATACATGTCATACATAATTCTGAGAACATAACAACATATTGGGCCCCCTCCCACTTCATAAGGCCTCGCCTGCCATCGAACCCCATCTGTCATCAGGCCCCGCCTGGCATCAGGTCCCACCTAGCATCGAGCTCTGCCCGGTATACAAATCTGTTTCCTTTAGGCCCCACCTGTCTCTGGGCCTCGCCCGTCATACACATACATACGATTAAATAACATATTGAAACATACATAAACATTCCCTAACCATACCCTGCTCTAAGGCCTCGCCCCTGGTCTGCTACTGAAGTAGTGGAACCCCGTCCACACTCCTACTAGTAGTGAGATACGGGCCCTCGCCCACCTTCGCATTCTTCCTATCATGGGCCTTGCCCCTGCTAATATCAAGATATGGAACCCCATCCATACTCAGCTAGTGATGAGATACGGGACCCCGCCCACACTCACCTCCCTACCAGGCACATACAAGTATCACGAAGACAACAAGTATAGTCTAACGCACTACATAAGAATCTTCCTCGGGAATACCCCGACATTGGACCCCCGACCCGGAAACATACTATTATCTAACGTACTTCGGGCTTACCCCGACATCGGACCCTCGGTCCGGATCCTACCATACTGACACATGCAATAATCACGAAGACCTCTAGCATCCTAACATTCCTCGGGCCTCAACCGTCATCAGGTCGTAACCCGAAACATATATCAACAAGTGCCTAGGGCTAACCCGCGGGTCTTCCTTCTATACATAAGCATAAACATGAACATGAACATAATAGGCCGGCATTATGGCCGTAGACCCATGCACACAGTGAGGAGACTCACCTCGCACTGCTGAAAACTCGCTAAACACTTCTGACTACTAACCGGAAACTTCTAAACCGCTGACCCTTCGGCTTCCCTAACTATCAATACCTAAAACAACATTTAGACCACAATAATCTGAAAAGTCAACCCTGGTCAAACTTGGTCAAAGTCAACTTCCAGTTGACTTGACTCGCCGATTTGTTCTACCAACTCGCTGAGTCCATGCTCCTCAAATCCCAAAACAACCCCGACTCCACTCGTCGAGTTTAGCGAGAACTCGACGAGTTCTCCTTCATCTAACACTTCGGGACTATCTTCAACCGACTCGCCGAGTTCGTCCTTGAACTCGTCGAGTTCATCATCATCACATGAATATATAGGCAATGACTCGCCGAGTTGTATGAACAACTCGTCGAGTTCATCTTCATAACTAAGAAGATTGCCTTGGACTCGCCGAGTTCCTCTTCGAACTCACCGAGTACTATGATCTTCATGTCCATTACGGACCCAGCCTGGTTGAATCCTTTACTAACTCCACTCACTAATCCGAATCATAAACAGAAGGGTTTGGGTTTGCGACTCGACTCGCCGAGTCCACCTTGTAACATCTCTATTCTGTCGATTACAGTCCATTCCAACACCTTCAACCCATAAATCTGGACTTCTAAGGCTAACATTACACGTAAAGTTGCCAACTTTACATGCATACAATGTGCTATGAATCTTGAACACCAAATCTAAGCTAAATTGGGGTCTAAATCATCAAGTGAAGTCATAGCTGAGTAAAGTTTCTCATTCAGAGCTCCTAGGACTTAGAAGTGCTCAGATCTGAAGCCCTTTTCGTCCTCAAAGGCCCAATACTCGGATTGGCCTTGGAAATGGCCCAAAATGTGACAAATTTAAACTAAGAAAGGGATCTAGATGAACAGTAGCTAAGGTATAAGCTTTATACTTCCAAATGATCTGAAATCCCACCCAAGCTCTGGATCTACTATCTCTTCTTGAATCTCCAAGGGTTCCTTTCCTCCTTCTAGCTTCAATTCACTCAAAAATGGCAAGAGAAGCTTAAGAACACTCAATAGCTGATTAGGGTTTCGAGAGTAGGTGAGGGGAGTGATGGAGGCTGGGGTGGAGGCCTGAAATGATGTTTAAATAGGGCAGCAAGTCCCGAAATTAGGGTTTCCCAACCCAGACTTGACTTGCCGAGTCAGTCTTCCCGACTCGCCGAGTCAGTCACTTAATCTGCGACACGGAACGCGCTCCGACTCGTCGAGTTCCTCCTTGGACTCGACGAGTTGACTCCTTGATTTAGGGTTTTCCTTTCATTTCTTGGTCTTCCGGATTCCGGGTGTTACAATGTGCCTTTTATTGTTAGACTATCAATAAAATCACATAGGGCACTAACTCGTGTTCAATATTTTTGTTTGTAACAACACTTCTTGTAATTATCATTATTACCTATACCATTCCTTTTCTCTATGTATGCACAACGTTACCCATACCTTATCTCCCAAACATGTTTTTAGTACCTTCTCAATCAGAGCAAACAAATGTTGCATAATATGGATTGTCTTTATGAACCTTTAAGTTTTTAAAAAAGCAGTGTTAATTCCTAAGTGGCAAGAAGCTATGGAAAAAGAATTTGTAGTATTAAAGGTTAATAACACGTGGGTTGTGGTGGATCTTCCAAAAGGCAAGAAATGTGTATAAGATCAAATACAAAGAAAACGGTGATGTTAAGAAGTGTAAGGAGGAGATTAGTGGTTTAAGGCTTCACTAAAAAAAATTTGGATAACTATACTGAAACATATTCATCAGTTGTCAAATTGAAGACCGTCAAAGTTGTTACTACTACTAAAGTTAAGAAAGGTTGACAAATGCATATGTTATTTAAAGGGTTAATGTCATAAAAACCCTCAAGTTTTCAGGGTTTTGTCGGTTTTGCCCAAAGTTGAAATTTATATCCATTTTTACCCAAACATTTTCGAAAAAAATGTTCGGTTTTACTCTTTTACCGGTGATAACAGGTTTTCCAGGCTACCATTACATTAAATTCGCAAAAAAAACCCTTAAGTTTACCATTTTTTTTTGTGTTTATACCCTTAAGTTTATATTTTTTTTACACTTTTACCCTAAGTATATATTTTTTCATAATATACATATTCATGCAGAAAAATCGTATTTATATACGAAAAAATATTTAATTAAATATTGTATTTATATTTTTTTAATGTTACATATATATATATATATATATATATATATATATATATATATATATATATATATATATATATATATATATATATATATTGTTTGTTTGTGTGTATTTGTGTTTTTGCATGGTTATACCATTTAAAAAGATAAATAATATTTTTAGAATTATGAATATGTGTTGTATAAATATAGTTTTTAGAAGTATAAATACATATTTTTTCATTTTTATATATTAATATGTATCTATACTTCTAAAAATATATTTATACTTAAAAAAAAAACATATATCAAAATACATATTTACACTTCTAAAAATATATGTATATACTTATATAAACATGTTTATGAATGAACAAGTTTTTTTATTGATATGTATATTTTTAAATACATAAAAATGCGTATTTATAGTTCTAAAAACATATTAATTTGTTTTTTTTACATCTTAAATGGTTTATCAAAGAAAAAAACTCATACATACACACACACATAGTTATATATATATATATATATATATATATATATATATATATATATATATATATATATATATATATATATATATATATATATATAAAGAATTAACATTAAAAAATGTAAATACAATATTTAATTAAATTTTTTTCGTTTGTAAAAATGATTTTTCTACTTGAATACGTATAATATGAAAAAAAATACATAGGGTAAAAGTGTTAAATAATTATAAACTTAAGGGTAAAAGCGTAAAAAACTGTAAACTTTAGGGGTTTTTTGCGAAGTTAATATAATGGTAACCTATTATCACTGGTAAAAGGGTAAAACCGAACATTTTTTTGGAAAATGTCAGGGTAAAAACGGACATAAAGTTCAACTTTTGACAAAACCGACAAAAGCCTTAAAACTTGAGGGTTTTTATGACATTAGCACTTATTTAAAAAATAAGCACATAATACATATATAATATTCACGCACAAAATCTTCTTTCTCGATTCTATGTTTTTAATTCATCGTTCATCAAGAAATCTGGCCGAAAAGACAGATCTATGCCTAATCCTTAATTTGGTCAACAATCAAGATCGATTTGTTAAATAAAAAGAATATGCATTTATATTGCTCACGATCAATGTTTTAAAAACCGGTTTTTTAGTTGAACCGGTATGGTGACCGGTTCCCGGTTTAACCGCCGGGTGAACCGGTTTCTATATTTTTTATGTTTTTTTTTTCTATTTTCCTACACATACATATATATAGAAATTATGAATTTGATGTTTACAAGTTCAAACATTAAAAATATACATAAAAATAAGTTGTAGATGAATCCAAATACATTAAAATAACACATAACCATAAGTTTTATTGTTTTTACATCAATCCATATACGTCAAAAAGAAAATAAAGTATAATACCAAAACGAAATATAGTTTTTGATGAATGCAAACACATCAAAAAAAAAATTATAAGATTTACCATATGTTTTTATTTATAGAAAACTAAAGAGATTTGAAAAAAATCATCAAAATTTATTATGTAAATGGTTCTTTTTCATATGTTTTTATTCGGTGTGAACCAGTTTATTTTGACCGGTTCAACCGGTTTTTTATAAAAACCGGCCGGTTCAGAAATCAATGTAAAACCGTTGATAGTTGAACCGCTCTCTCTTCCGGTTCCCGATCCAACCAGTTCGACCGACCGGTTCAAACCGGGTTTTAAAACATTGCTCACGATCGATAATAGTTTACTCTAGTTTAAAATAATTGATATTATGTTTGAATCAATCAAAACTTTAAGCCGAAAGGAAGGTTTATAATCGGTATGTGGTTCCTTATTTATGCACATTGTTATTATAAAAACCAACGAGATTGACATAAAGTACACGTTATTTGTACAAAACGCACAAACAACCCCTAACCATAACCTAAATAATAATATTTCGTCGAAGAAAAAAGGTGACACAATGAAGACTACCCCTTAAAATAACACCTCCTTAAACGCAGCATCACAATTTGAGGATTAAAACTAAGGGTGAGCAAAAACCGCACTACAATTAAAATTAACAATAAAAATCGTATAAACCGCAAAGCGATGGTGAGGTTTTCTGTTTTCTAAAAACCGCAAATTTGCGGTGCGGCGCGGTTATTAGTTTTCAAAAACCGCACCGCACCGCATATATTATATAAAACTTTTTTATATTAATTATTAATATATTAAATATAAAAAATAAGACAAGTTTCATGAATGAAAGATGAATAAAATGCTAAAAGACAAAAGTATGGTTTTTCGTTATTTTTAACTTTGAAAAATGGTGAAATTAGATAATTTTAAGAAATTTATTGTTAATTACTATTGATTTGACGTTTTTAAAATATTAATTGTTTATGATTTAAGTTAATTGTCTTATACATTATGGTTTTTTTTATTATTATTACAAGTAATATGTTTGAAATCTTAAAACCATTTGAGCTCTAAATTGATGTTAAAAACCACACAAAATAACTACACCAAATTCATGCAGTTAATAACCGCAACACAGAAAAAACAAAAACCGCACCGCGAAAATAACCGTCAACCGCACCGCAAAAATAACCGCACCAAGCGCTTTTGAAAATGGATTAATGAATTTGCGGTTAGTGGTGAGGTTTTGGCTAATAACCGCACCGAACCGCACCGTGCTCACCTTAAAACAAGAAGTACAAATTACTGAGATCGTCCCTATGGTTTGGTTAAAATTACTAGTTTGGTCCCTAAGGGTTTTTTTTCACTCGGACCGTCCCTAGGTTTTGATTTTATTACGTATTTCATCCCTCGTAGACCTTAAAAGACTATATTGTCCTTTGTAATTTATTTTTTTATTTTTATTTTATTAACTATTAATTATAAAAATAATTTAAATAAAAAAAAAATATTATGCTCAATCCCTACCCACCTACCCATCATCATACCCTTACCCTTAAACCTAACTCACTCTCTTCATCTCCATCTCTCAACTCCGGCAGATAAGTCCGACAACACCTCCGACTCTGGCGACAATGGAACCACCGGTAACCACAACCGACAGGCGACAGATCTAGATTTTTCTCCTCCGTCACCAAAATCCTCTTCCATCGTAACCCCTGAACCTTTGGAACTTAGCCCCCCGTTACCAGAACCACCAAATCGCCGCCGAAATCCACTGAAAGACCATGGATCTCCGACGAAAGCCACTCCGCCTCTTATCTCCTCTCCGTTCTATCACTAGAAATTATTGTCGTCACCATATACCTCGTCTTCTTCCCCTGTTGGCCATATCAGCTTGTTTATCTCCTACCTTAACCATATCTGCTTGGCAATGGCCGATGGAAACAACGGTGGTCGCTTTTGAGTGGTGGCAGTGACAACATATGTAGATTCGACAGTGGTAGATTCAGGGCGCTATGGCAGTTTTGTCTTAAGGGCGACGATGACAGCGTATCTGAATCTTATGGTGGTGACTTCAAGGTTTTGGTCTCGCCGGAGATGGTGGTTGTAACATCCCCAAAATCACGGCCAGAAAAGACCGGTTTAATTTATGCTTTTAAAATGATTTCAGAGTAATCCTTTGATTAAACGAGTTGCGGAATTTGTTCTCAAAACAAAATATGATAAAATAAGATTTACCAAAGCATTTCTTAAAGAAATGTATTTTTCATTATATTACAATACTCGGGATGTCATGTTCCGATAAACAGACCAAAATCATAAACATTTCAATACAGACCTTACAACAATTATTTACAACAACAGGTCTATAATCCAAAAATAACTTGATAAGTCATCCAACTTATGTTCTGGCGCCACTACCTGTAATACAAAGAAACTGAGTAGGTCATGCTTGGGAGCCTGGTGAGCATATAGGGTTTTCAACCCACAGTAAATAATTAAATTAATTTTTCATCAACCAACGATAACCCAATTACCCATTCCCGTTATTCTCACTTTACGTCCCTAAAACAACTAACACAAGGGATCTACTCTTAGAATATTTCATCGGGGCGGCAACACATGCTTCGGGGGTTTCCCAGAATTATATGTCAAATAAGGCAAACATGAGGGGGATGGATTACAGCGAATGAACACCAAGTTCATTAACACCTACAAGTGGCGAACCTGCTAGCGTTCTACAGGACTATCTAGAAAAGTATGTGGTTGTCATCTAAACTCCGCTAGATGACTGAATCAAAAACAACATCGATGTCTCTCATCTGTTTATCACGCATCAACTATCTACCCATATTCTACCCAACATAATAGTAGATAAAAATATATATTTTTATACATAGTTTAAAACTTGTATACCATTCTCATTCAATACATATTCCGAACAACAGATGAAACACATACACATAACACGTATTTCATAGAGAATAAATCATACCTATGAGATAGAAGAAAGTGAATATACATTCACACATATAACTACAAAATATACAGATTTATCAAGGAATGTCATCTATATAACAGATTTATCAAGGAATGGATTACAAACTTGATTCATTAAATCCATGAATGTTGCCGGAGCATTGGTTAGTCCAAACGACATAACCAAGAACTCGTGGTGTCCATATTGCATTCTCAATGCAGTCTTCTCGATATCCTCCTCTCTTACTTTTAGCTGATGATATCCTGACCTTAGATCGATCTTTGAGAAATAGATCGAACCTTGCAATTGATCAAACAAGTCATCAGTCCTTGGCAACAGGTATCTATTCTTTATTGTTGCCTTATTCAGCTCTCTGTACTCAATGCACATTCTCATGCTCCCGTCTTTCTTCTTTACGAATAACATCGAAGCTCCCCAGGGTGATGAACTAGGTCTAATGAAACCTTTACCCAATAACTCCTGAAGTTGCATCATCAACTCTATCATCTCCGTCGGTGCAAATCGGTACGGTGCTTTTGCCATTGGCGTGGTTCCTGGTAACAAGTCTATTTTGAACTCCACTTGTCTATCAGGTGGTAATCCAGGAAGATCTTCGGGAAATACTTCCGGATAATTACACACCACTGGAATATTCTGCATCACCTTCTTTTCCTTCTTAGCATCGATCACGAATGCTAAATATGATGTACATCCCTTGGTCACACACTTTCTGGCTTTCATTAGATAAATGATTCCAGAATTTACTCTGCGTTTGTCCCCATACACCATAAATGACTCTTTCCCTGGTGGGTTTACTTTTACTATCTTCTTCTTGCATAAAATCTCGACATCGTTGGCGCTAAGCCAATCCATTCCCAACACGATGTCGAAACCGTTAAGTTCGATAGGCAATAATTCCTCATGAAACTTATTCCCATTAAGGTCGATTAAGATGTGTTTCATACGATGGGTAACAAGTACAAACTTGCCACTAGCAACTTCGACTAATAAATCATTATCTAGTCTATCAACAGGAAAAGCTAGTTTTCTACCAAACTCATGCGAAATAAAGGAGTAGTTGGCTCCAGAATCAAACAAAATTTGAGCATGTAATTCGTTTACGAGAAAGGTACCTGAAGCGACACCAACTTCATCTTTCGCTGCCTCAAGTGTCATCTGGAAGGCTCTTGCTTTCGGCTTTGGGGGAATGTTGGGCTTCGCTGCCTCCTTCTTCTTCGGACAGTCTTTCAAAATGTGCCCCTCTTCATTACAATCAAAACACATCCTTTTATTGGACGAACACTCATTGGCAAAATGACCAATTTTTCCACACTTGTAGCAGGTTACATCCTCACTACATTTCCCAATGTGCTTTTTCTTGCACTTCTCGCACCATTTTGCTTCGCCTCCTTTTCCTCCAAACTTCTTCGAAGTAGACTTCGAAAATTTACTTTTCTTACTGGAACCTGAAGTTCCGTCAAAATTTTTCTTCTCACCAACTTCAACCTTGTCGGCGGTCCTCCCCTTGATCATATTTTCAACAGACTTGGCAGCCCAAATAGCTGCCTCTAGAGTAGGTGCCTAACGCACTGGCACCGTGTACTCCCTTGGGAGTCCCTTTGCGTACCGGTCAACTTTAGTGGGCTCGTCTGGGACGATGCGCAAAGCAAACTCCATCTTGTCTGTGAAGTTGTTAGTATATTCGTCGACTGACATGCTGCCTTTCGTCAATGTCAGAAACTTGTTTTCCAACTCCAACAGATTTTGAGCCGAACAGAACTTGCGCTTGAACTGCACCAAGAACTCTGCCCATGTCAGTTGTAGTGGCTCATTAAGGCTTAGGGTCTTCCAAGAGTGTTCCACCAACGAACAGTTCCACCCCTGAACTGACGTACTGCGAAAGTGGTCTGCAACTTGCCTTTGCAACCACACATCATGAAGGCTAGCTCCATTTCCGATATCCAATCCATGACTCCGATCGGATCCTCCTTTCCAGTGAAGGTCGATTGTTTGCAAGTCATAAAATCCTTATACTTGCATCCCATTCCATCATTCCTTCCATCCTGATTCTTTTGCCTAGCTATCGGTGGGTTGGCTTGACCAACAGATCCACTGAAGTTTCCTCCTTCTGAGTGCCCTTCATTTAATTCAGGCTCTTCTACTTGAATTGACAGTTCTTCATAATTTTGTTGAAGCAACTGCCTAGTCTCCTCCATCTGATGATCCAGCATTGTTTGAATCATCATTTGTACACCAGCCATCGTTATCGGCTCAGGTGGTGCTGCTACGACAGGTATTTGCTCAATCACTGGTGGTTGATTCCTGTTTTCATCAGCATTTCCAACTCCACTCCTCGTTCTCACCATTTTTGATCTATACACCGAATAAGGTGAAATTAGATCCTCATTCACGATAGATATTCAAATCATCCTTATCACTCGGAAACATTTACATGCTACTTCTAATATCGTAGACGTACGCTTAGAATCCTAAACACATAAGGTTTCCAGATTCGGTCGGCAACAGACCATAGATCCGAACAAATAATATCATATATGACAAACATATAACATTTAGCACATAAAAACATTTTAGGCAATTTTCCTAAAATAAAATAGTGCACGTATCTAAAATATAACAGACACACATCTCACAATTACACTTAGCATTCTAAGTTTAAGTCTAGAAATCCTACAAATTCCTAGTTCGCTTAAACTAATGCTCTGATACCAACTGTGACATCCTCAAAATCACGGCCATAAAAGACTGATTTAATTTATGCTTTTAAAATGATTTCAGAGTAATCCTTTGATTAAAAGAGTTGCAGAATTTGTTCCCAAAACAAAATATGATAAAATAAGATTTACCAAAGCATTTCTTAAATAAATGTATTTTTCATTATATTACAATACTCGGGATGTCATGTTCCGATAAACAGACCAAAAACATAAACATTTCAATACAGACCTTACAACAGTTATATACAACAACAGGTCTATAATCCAAAAATAACTTGACAAGTCATCCAACTTATGCTTTGGTGCCACTACCTGTAATACAAAGAAACTGAGTGGGTCAGGCTTGGGAGCCTGGTGAGCAATAAAAAATTATATTTAATTCCACCAACCAACAATAACCCAATTACCCATTCCCGTTATTCTCACTTTACGTCCCTAAAACAATGAACACAAGGGACCTAGTATTAGAATATTTCATCAGGACGACAACACATGCTTCGGGGGTTTCCTAACAATATATGTCAAATAAGGCAACCATGAGGGGGATGAAGTACAACGAATGAACACCAAAGTTCATTAACACCTACAGGTGGCGAGCCTGCTAGCGTTCCACAGGACTGTCTAGAAAAGTCTGTGGTCATCATCTAAACTCCGCTAGATGACTGAATCAAAAACAACATCGAGGCCTCACATCTGTTTATCACGCATGAACTATCTACCCATGTTCTACCCAACATAATAGTAGATAAAAATATATATATTTTTATACATAGTTTAAAACCTGTATACCATTCTCATTCAATACATATTCCAAACAATAGATGAAACACATACATATAACACGTATTTCATAGAGAATAAATCATACCTATGAGATAGAAGAAAGTGAATATACATTCAAACATATAACCACAAAATATACACATAACACGTATTTCGTATAAAATACTTCATAATTATGTGTTAGAAGAAAGTGACTACACACTCACTTGATCAGAAGATGATCTGACAGCACTACGGCTTGTAGAAGTAGTATTCTTCGGTAGATCTGGAAGATCTTCACAAAAACCGGGTTCCTCGCGGGCAAAGCTTCGGCTCAGAAATTTTACTTCTCGGGATCTTCGGGGCTTCGGGACTTGCTTTGGGTCTCGGGAATGATACAGGGGCTTCGGGATAATTCTTACATGAAAAACGAGGTAAAACGGGAGAGAGAGAAGAGAAAAGGAGCAAAAAGGCCGGCTGCCCTCACATCCTTTATATAGGGGCAGAAGCCTTGCATTACGTTGGACATAATGCTCAGTACGTGGGGCGTACGCTTCGGATCGTCACTGCTTACGTACTTCGGAGCACTCGAGTACGAGGCGGGTCATGCTTCGCTGTATGCTGGGCGTAGTTCGGATAGGATCAGTGACTCCTTTGGATATTATCCGAAATTCTTAATTAAATATATATTTTAATTATTTATTAAAATTTCAGAAATTCATATATTCCTCATACGAACTCCATTTCCGACGTTCTTTATATCCACGCATAGGTGAGACTACGCTCTACAACTTTCATTTAGACTCCGTCGGCTAATTTTGACTTTATTTTTATTATTTAATTTTAGTAGATTGGGACAGGAAAACTCCATTATAAATTCATAACTTCTTCATCTGACGTCCGTTTTCGCCTGTATTTTTCTCGTTTCACTACTATTAATGAGATCTTCGATTCTCGTTTAGATTATTTCAGCTAAAAACCTATCGGTCTCAAATCGAGTATTCGGACTGCATACTGCTAAGTCGAAACTTCGGAAAATCATAATTTCCTCATACGAAGTCAGATTTGGGCGTTCTTTTTATGCACACTCTCGGTTTAACGAACTCTACGCCTTTCGTTTATATCACTAAGGCTAAATATCGCTCTAACGTAAATTTCACTTTTTACGTCGTTCAGCGATGCCGGTTCTGTTGCGTAACTTCGACGAGTCATAACTTCTTCGTTATAACTCGGATTTTGGCATTATTTATATCTCCGGAATCCTTGTTTCAACCACTACATATTTATGCAAAGATATCAGGCTTATCTCACACTTTAATTTTGACGCTCATTTTATTCTTAATTCATTAAATTATAATAATTAAGAAAATAAACACATAATTCACATAATACTCACATATTTCATCATTAATACTTCAAAAAGAGTTACAAGGGTTAACCTAGACTATTACATCAACGATAATGTCTAGCCTGGAAACGCGGGCGTTACAGTGGTGGTGTGTGGTGTTCTATCATCAGACTTGATAATGGAAAAGAAGAAAAAACAGGAGCGTGATCTATTGTTTGCTGGTGTTCTAGTCTCCTTGGAGTTTTGGTCTTGCCGGAGGGAAGAGATTTTTCGACGGAGATGGTGGCGTATGGTGGTTCACCAGAGAGGTGAGAATTTGGAATTGATTTCCATGGTAGTGTTAGGGTTAGAAGTGTTGATGATAGGGATGTTAAGTGTAAGGATATAATTAGGTTGGACCCATTTAATTAATTAATTAATAATATAAATAGAAAAGGGTGTTATAGTCTATTTATGTGTAATAGGGATGAAAGACGTAATAAAACCAAAACCTAGGGACGGTCCGAATGCAAAAAAAAAATAGGGACTAAACTAGTAATTTTTACCAAACCATAGGGACGATTTCAGTAATACGTTCAAACAAGAATTTAAACTTAAAAGGTTAAATTTTAATTTGTCAAAATCATTCTTTCCCTTAGGCTGGAGGGTGTGAGGGTGCGGTTTAGTTGCGGTTTCAGTTGATGTGACACTGAAACACCGCCCCCTCCATGCGGTTTTGGAAGTGCGGTTAGGGAGTGCGGTAATGGGAGGGAGCACTCCCTTCCTTTCTCTCTTCCTCTATCTCTCTCTATCTCTCTCTTCTTTCTCTCTCTTCTTTCCACCCCTTTGGTGTTTTAGAAAACTGCGGTAATGGGAGGGAGTGCGACACCACTCCCTCCAGCCTTATAAGAACTCAAAGTGTGATCCCTTTTTGAAAGGAGTCTGGCAAAATGTTTCTCGTCTTGGAGAGGGAATCTCCATTCGATGCTTCCTCTTATATCCCCCTTTACCACGGCTTGCTCCGTAATTATGATCTATACTAAAAAAATACCCGATTAGGCCCTAACTAGGACGCCTTCCCCTCGGAGGACTAAGAGATATCAAAAATATATACTTTTATCAATAAGTTGCAAACACATGCAATATAGTGTATAAAGAGGCAATCTCACTAATAATTCACACTGATAATTTGATAAAATATCATATTTTCCAGTATTCCATCAAATATATCGATTAAAAGAGAAATCAATCACTGATCTTTCCCGGTTTATACTGCGGCTTTTGATTCAATTCCCTTAGTATTTTTCCAATTTTGGTTTTGGGATATACTGTTACCTTTGATTTACGATTTCAACGAATGAAGTTTTTTCATATTTATTTTAGTTATACTACATGAATCTCATTATGGGTAAAATCAAACCTTATTTTCCCTTTGATTTGTATTTGGATTTAGACTTGAGGGCACCCTTTGGTATAAAGATATGATCATAATATATTACCTTGTTTAATTTTTATGTTAATTAGATCGTACGTCACTACCTCTAAGATGTATTTAGATTAATATGTCGACTCTCTTCATATCTCTTACTTACGTACCAAACAAAGTGACTTCCAAATCTTGAACTTCAATTTAAAAACGGATACATTATATTAACTTGTAACTATCACTACTCTACATCAAGAATGAAAATTTGTTATTACAAACATATAAGTATATTCGTGCATATCTTAATATAATATTATTAAATCATATTAAAAAGTCAAAAGATAACCTTTTTAATATAATTATTGATGCGAAATTGAAGCAGAAGTTGACGCCCACACAGACCACTTTCTCTCCCCACATACTTCACTAATCACTATTCACTGCTGTGCCTGTGCGAAGACCACAATGTGTCCGTTTTCTTGCAATAATCAAACTTCACGAGCACTATCTCCCTAGATTCCTTTCTCTTGCTGGATCGAAGAATAATCATCACCCTCGCATTTAATTACATCACCTTTTTCGCATTCTCCACTTTCCCAAATCTCCTAATCGATTAAAGACGATATCAGGATCAAACTTCGAGAAAAAAAACCCCCAAAACCATTGTCTCCGAATGCCCAAATTTTATCCTAACTGTAACTCCTGATGTTTTCATCAATGGAGAACGCCGTTAAACCCTTGAGAAAGAAAACATGGTTTCTCCCTTTGATCTTGTCTCTCCTCACTTCATCAATCCTCGTAATTTTCTCCCTGTTCTTCACTTCAACTTCGAATCCTTTTCATCAAACCCCTTTAAAGTCCAAAACCCAACAAAACCCAGTTTTTGTTGAATCAAAACTGTACATCTCACCCACGAAACCGGTTTCATCCATACCGAAACTTGCGTATTTGATCTCGGGTTCGAGTGGTGATGTTGAGTCGTTGAAAAGGACGCTCAAGGCATTGTATCATCCATTGAATCAGTACGTTGTGCATTTGGACCTTGAATCTCCCGCTGAAGAACGATTGGAGCTGGTTGATTTTGTGAACAACGAGGCTGTGTTTCAAGAAGTGGGTAATGTCAGGGTGGTGTCTAGGTCTAATTTGGTAACTTATAGAGGACCTACTATGGTTACGAATACGCTTCATGCTGCTGCGATTTTGTTGAAGGAAGGTGGTGATTGGGATTGGTTCATCAATTTGAGTGCCTCTGATTACCCTTTAGTCACCCAAGATGGTACGTGATCCTCAATTTAACTATCTTTGTCCATTCAGGACTTTCGTCGAACAATTGTCCCGCATGGTATTTTTTTTTTGGCAAAATCTGTACTATTTCCTAACTTCGTCTTGAAAAATGTCAATAAAATCGATACTTAAAATGGGTAAGGATTATTTCCTATGTCTTTTCTGATTCGTGTTGACATGAACCGAATAAGAAAGCCCAACTTTATTGCTTCAATGATCATATAAGGAAACATCCATCGTTAAAAATGTGTAGCGATTAGTTAAAATATCCCCCTTTTGGTGCTTGTTTCTTCACTCAAGGCTCATATTGTAATTTTTGACAGATTTGCTTCACACATTTTCAACTGTGCCTAGAGACCTAAACTTTATCGAGCATACAAGTGACATTGGTTGGAAAGAGTATGTCCATCTTCTTACCTTTTTACTACTACAATTCTTTATATCTTTCAATATAAAAATACAATTTTTTAGGGTTCTTCATCTTTTCTTTTTCCGAGTGTTGTAGATACCAAAGAGCAAAACCTGTTATAATTGATCCAGGGCTATATAGTCTTAAAAAATCAGACGTATTTTGGGTCTCCCAAAAAAGAAGTGTTCCTACTGCTTACAAGCTCTTCACAGGTAACTTATTAACACATTTTCTTGAAAATTGATTTTAATAATAAAATTGATTTTAATTTTTATAGGTTCAGCATGGATGATGCTTTCAAGACCCTTTATAGAATACTGTTTATGGGGATGGGATAACCTTCCAAGAATTGTTCTTATGTATTATGCAAACTTTCTTTCATCTCCAGAAGGCTATTTCCACACTGTAATCTGCAATGCTGATGAATTCAAGAACACAACTGTAAATCATGATCTTCATTTCATTTCATGGGATAATCCACCAAAACAACACCCCCATTTTCTCTCCATTGATGATTATCAAAGAATGCTGGAAAGCAATGCCCCTTTTGCAAGAAAATTTGGTGAAGATAAAGAATTGCTTGACAAAATTGACTCTCAACTTCTTGAAAGAGAACCCAATGGCTTTGTCACAAGTAATCTCATTCTCTTTAAACTATTTTCTTAAATTCTAATCAAGAAACTCAGTTTTATCAATATATATATATTTTAAATAATATATGCAGGAAGTTGGTTGGAAAGAAGTGATACAAATAGAAGCATAGCTGAAAGCATAGCCAAGAATGTAACTGAATTAAAACCAGGTCCTGGAGCTGAAAGGATTAAGACACTTATAGGTGGTATGCTTTCAGACAAAGATTTTGATGCAAAACATTGTGTCTGATAAAAAGAATGCTTAAGATTGTATGTATGCAGTATGCTCTCCAAGATGAATTCTTCTTGGAATATATTACTGAAAAGATATCAGATTTAAATATATATATAGATATATTAGATATTATTAGCTCAAAACTTGCAATAATAATCTTGGATGAGATCTAGTTCTTGAAACAGGATCCAAGGTTCACTCCAAACTTCTGTTAATTAACTCAGAACTGGCTGTCATTGGCTTCCATGGTTGAGTTTATTATTTTTTTTTTCCATTTTTACCCCTGAGGAAGGTACGGATTTACTGCAGTTTAAGGTGATGACAAGTTGCTAATGTTGCTTGATACATGATGTTAAGTAAAGATTCTTGTAAAGTATGTTTCTTGTTTTGATGATGTTTTCCTTGATCATTTATATGGATGTTGGATGTAAAGTCTCTTGATGAAATGTAGTCATCAGCTGTTGGTGACAGGGGCAAACTTGTCAATTCACTTGTGTCCTGTCTACTACACATTATTGTTGAAATTGAAATAGAAAGTTTTATGATTGGTAAGAGAGTTACAGACATGTCACAGTTATTGAGTTGGTAATTTTGACAAAATGAGAGTAGTGGATGTGAATGCCATTAATTCTATGGGATACTTTTATGAGATTAGATATAGCATTATCAACATTCAACCCTTTGATAAAATAGCATTAGAATATCTTACTATATTTCAACATATAAAGAAATTGGATGATCCAAAATCCAAATGAGAAAATGGGTTATCTTGGTGTTGGAGAAGGTACTAAATGACACCCATAATTGTTTGACCCACAAAAAAGGAAGCTATAGAAAGCCGAGATGTGGTGTTTTTTTCATAGGTATTTTGTAGCTTTTGTAGTTGTGAAATATGTAATCACCAAGTGGGGATATTTCATTCCTAAAATGTATGCCATTCAAGAAAAACTTTCATTATAATATATATTAGTAATAGCATCCTGGATTTATAAAGATACATGCCATAATATTTGTGATGAACTCATGAACCCTTAGTGGATGAGATCTAGTTCCTTAAACATGGTCCCGGATTCACTTCAACTTCCGTTCCTTTAGCATTTGTGCAATTAGCAGTCACCGGGTAACCTTGTTGAACCGACACCAAGTTTATATTGTCCATTGTAATCCTTGAGCAAGGTACGGATTTACTACAGTTTAAATTGATAGCAATCTTGGTAGACGATGTGCCATAAAGATGCTTGTAAATCACATCGCTTATTTTGACGCCGGTTTCCTTGATCAAACACAAAAATTAGAATTTTATGATCATGAATATATGTTTATGCTAAAACCACCCTAATTAATGGTTGTTACCTCTTCTTTGCATCTACCACGAACGTCACAATAGTTTTGGTCTATGATGATTGGGTTTTTTACGGCATCAAATTCAAGATTCTCGAATGTAATATTTCGAACGTTGCCTTGACCTCCTTGCCAAGTCTTGATTCGAGCTCCATTTGAGGTTCCTTTCAATGTGGAATCTCGTATGTGTATGTGCTCAACATGAACAACTTCTCTATTCTTTCCTAAGCTCCCAATACTGTAAATAAATGATAGAAAAAAGGAGTTGTGGAGTCACAAGCCAACTTGCAGAGTTTGTTACACAGGACAAGGCAGAGCATATATAATAGTGTTGTACTACGTCAGAGGTGCATTGGATTAGCACTAAGATAAAAAAAAAAATTAAAAATTTTGGTTCCGTACAAGAAGTATATAATATAACTCGCTTTCTCATGTGTGGAGAAGATGTACATGCTCTTTTTATCATTATATTAGCTCTAGAAATTAAGTTTGTCTAGTCGCCGTCGAATCCATCTTTTATTCTATCTCATGTAACTAAGACATTCTATATGTTACTAGGGTATGATAACTATTTCATGAATATTTTTCGTATCTTTTTTTATAAGAGGGTGTAAGGGGTAAGGGGTTGCTTACCTTATACCATGTCCTGGTCCACAATGTATATCGGCTATATCTATGTTTGATATGTAGTCCCCTATTGAAATGCAGTCATCACCTGATAGTGACATGGATAAAGTTGTCAATTCACTTGTATCTACACATAGTTTTCTATAAATTTTATGACATTTAAAACAAACCTGTCCCAATTATTGAGTTGGTGATTTTGACAAAATGAGAAGAGTGGATGTGAATGCCATCAGTATTGGGGCTATGTTCAGGAGATTGGATCGTCACATTATCAACATTAAACCCGTTGGAATACTGTATGAGTACGTGAGTTTGTGGGCTATTAACTAAATGAATGTCTCTTAATGTGCTCTCCTTGCATGATATAAACTTGAAGATCTACACCAATTTTAGCTAACAAATTTGATTAATTGTAATGTACAAACATTGGATGAAACATGGTTGGGGTCAAACTTACCGTTGGTGCTAGTTTGGTGCACCCCTCCTAAAAACATGAAAAATTTATGTCATGTAGGTTATGAAAACTGTAGACTAATGAAACTTTGATTTGCAATTAATTAGTTAGCAATTTAAGATACCAATTCTGGATGATATCGACATGACTGGTCCCACCAACGCATTCCGTGTCCATCTATAAGGCCAGATCCATACAAATTAAGGCCTGTTACGTTTTTAAAAGCTATCCATTGACTTGAATCACGACCATTCCATGCTTCTGGTTCACCTGGAGCGATAATTTTTCCAAAAATCTGAAAGAAGAAGTGATGTATGTAGATATTACAATGATTGTTACTGGAATTTGTTATGAGATTACCAAATGATTACATGACAATACTATTATTTAGACTAGTCACAAAAATAACCCAAACATAAGGTGGTTGACTGGTTTCCTCACTATTTGGCAATCTTTTTTAAATTTGTTTGTGAGGCGTTGTAACAAATGGGATCTTATAAAATCTAACTTTTTGTATGGATGATCCTTCTTATCCTAACTAGAGATAATTTGAATAAGAGAGGTGCTCATATCCCCTTACTCTTTGCCATATGAGTCTCTTTATCTTAGTCATTTAAAGGGTTATTGTCAATTCGCTTCCTAGATTTTAAAGAAAGTTTTAAGTGGGTCACCCTCGTGGGATTATGAATTTGGATTCGATTCACCGTATTTAAGCTATGTTGGGCAAATCAATTGATAGCTGAAAAGAGCTCATAAAAATAATGTTTGGTAAAACTAGTTGATAAGCTAATTGAAATATATAAACTAACTGGAAAATCATATAAAAGTTTGAGATTTTTTATAATTAATAAAATATATATTTGATAGAAAATTTTAAAACTTAATAAGCTGGTTAAAACTCTAGTCTTAATAGCTTTTCAAAAAGTTGATTTATAAGATATTTTTTAGTTTGTCGAACATGATAAAAATATATTTTAAAAAATAAGTTAGCTGTGGCGTGTCAAACATAACCTAAAAATGTTACGAATCCATGATTATTTTGTCTTATTATCAAATATGGGATTCATAGCAGAAGAAAGTTAGATTGTCTTTGTTTTCGCATTCATGATCTTATCTCATTCTTTTTTCGATTTATTGTCTTTGCGCCTAGCCTCTTCCCGGTCTTTCTAATGAAATTATTGTTCTAGAAAAATCATTGACCGCCTTTTAAATTTTATCACAAAAAATACCTCTAATTTCGTGAATTTAATAATGGTTGTTCTTGTCAAAAGAGTCTCAACAATTAAGGAATATTACCTTCTCTTAACTTTTAGGCATTCCATTTGGTCTTTTTAGGAAGCAAATAAACAATATAGATCATTTTTATAACTTTGTCTATATTTTATGTTTATGAGTTTATGTATTTTACGATACATACATAAAAAAAACAAGTGATTTTTTTTTAAATTAACAAATGAAAATTCTAAATTTAAGTCATATATTCTAAAATGTTGACCACCTTGAACCGTTACATACATAAAAATAATCATATAAAAATTTAGTTTTTTTTAAGTTAACTACCAAAAGTTATTATATGTGACATGAGTCATGCTTAGTAAACATACGTAAAATTAAGCACACGAACGTAATATATATAGCAGTGATATAGCGTTTTTTATATTATTTACAATTTATATATACTAGAGTATTAATCAGTAAATCATACTTTAAATTAAATCATGATTTGCATATCATATTTAGTTAATCATACTTCACATATCATAATTAGTTAATCATACTTCATATACCGGTTACCAATGCCCCGATAAATCATACTTTAACACAATTAACAAGAAAACATATTCAATACTTACTATTTTATCATACTTTAATACAATTATAGTTATCAAATAAAATGATTAAGTAATTTGATAGTTAATCATAATGTAGTACTTCAAGTATTCAATACAATTAGCAACACAACACATACATGGTTTCAATGGAACTCACAATAGTCACAAAATTACAATTTTATTTAATGGAATGACACAAAAGTTTTGGTTTGGGTTAAGAAAAAACAATTTTATTGAATGGAATGGCACAAAAAAATGTTTTTTTTATGTAAAATATCCCAAAATGGAATTTATTCAAATAGCGGTTATAGCGCCGCTATAGCGGTGACCATAATCGTGGTAAATCGCAGTGTTAATAGCGTCACCGTTATTTTAAAATAATGTTTCCTTACCCCCGCAAACCGCTATAACGCCGTTATTTACTGCATAGCATACCACCATTTAATTCAACTATTACATCTACCTTTTTTGTCCATGTAGGGATGACTTTGAAACATTAATTTTTTGAAGGCAAGTGATTTGTACAAAACACTTTTTCTCCGTACACAATAAATTATGTTTTACAAGATTGTATTGTATAATATTTTAAAGCATCAATTGTTATGTATGGAAAAATATTATTATGTACGGCTCAGCTCCATTTTTTAAACCTTTTGAATAAATACACATTTCCCACGTACATTTAATACTCCTAAGCGAGAACCTTTTTGGTGTTCTAGAAAGGATTGGTTTTAAACAATAACAACTGTTTGGTTTTATATAAATAAAATTTATATTTAAGAGACTTTAATGAAGAATTAAATATGACGATCTCATAGTGTGTTTGTTTGTTACCTCATTAACCCAACAAATACTTTAATATTTGAACTTTAGATGTTTAGCCAAACGTGGATCTTAATTTATATGAACATCAGCAAAAAAAACTCTCTCTCTCTCTTTTTCTCTCTCTCTCTCTCTCTCTCTCTCTCTCTCTCTCTATATATATATATATATATATATATATATATATATAGGTAATAATATGGATGAACATCTATTCTACGGATGTGTGTGGACAGTGCTATTCTATAAGAATGACTAACATAATAGGTTGTTTGGTAATATGAATACTTTTAACCTGACACGACTATCGTCATTATCATGTATTCTCACTAATTCTTATTCATTTTTGTTTTCACGCGTTGTTATTCACTAATTTTCATTTTTACAAAATCGGATTATCAATAATACATTCTGACAAAATAGGAATTATAAAAAAAAAGTTTATAATACCCGTATACAAGGTTCTAAATGGCGTGAGGCGTAACGTGGCGGCAAGGTCAAGCCTCAAGCTTAACGAGACATGACGTTTTTCAAGGCGTGATGTAAGGCGACGATTTTGTATTAATTTAAAATTATACTACCACATAAATATAAATTTATATTAAATATAACTACTTTTTAGAAGTGTTAGATCAATAAGTAGTAACAAAAATTTAACAAAAACCGCAATACTTGTATCTCCGATTAGAAAAGACATAACAAAGAGCAAAAAAGCGTGTCTTAAACGAAAAAACACGCGCCATAACATGCCATAACGCGCCATGGCACGCCATATCACGCATTGTCACGCGCCACGCCTAACAGCAACGTTATGAGACTTTTCGTAACGGCGGAGCCACGCCTTACACCATGGCGCGCCTTTTAGAACACTGCCCGTATAGACGATTTAGTTAGTAAGAATGTGTGATAATGACAATAGTTATATAAGGTTGAATGTATTCATATTACTAAACAACATGTTTTCTTAGCCATTCTCACAGAATGACACTAAAATAGCACTGTCTACATATTTTGCACAATAGATATCCATCCATATTTGGACCTACTCCTATATATATATATATATATATATATATATATATATATATATATATATATATATATATATATATATATATATATATATATATATATATATCATTCTTTACTTTTTTTCCTTTTTTTTTTATTTTTTTTATTTTAATCATTAAAACCGGTAAACATTTCCAAAACAATCTTTGCAACCAATTAATACCTAGTCCTATATATATATATATATATATATATATATATATATATATATATATATATATATATATATATATTAAAAAAATCATTCTTTACTTTTTTCCTCTTTTTTTTTTATATTTTAATCATTAAAACCGGGAAACATTTCCTAAATGTGAGACATTAATAAACACAAATTTGGATTTAGGACATAACCATACATTTCATGTAAATAGGAGGACTTTTATGGCAATAACCGTAATATAAGAGCTATAACAGTTATAAAAAAATATGTTAAATACAATTAATAAGACTTTTGTTGATTTGTCGTATTGAGTGCGTTATAGGCCACACATATATCATGGAACTCTATATAAGAATTGTATTTAGATGATATATTTATGGTTATAGTAATGATATTTATTAAAGAAAATAAAAAAAATCCCAAAATGATAAATTATCATTATTGTGTTTTTTAATAAAAATAAATAAATTTTCAGTGAAAGGGATGTTGATGATATCTTTATTTTATGCTTTTTAATAAATAAATTGTATAAGTTTTCTTTAAATAAAATTTACTAGATATACAAAAAAATTCAGAAACGTATTTAAATTTTAACATTATTAACTAAAAAGTTTTATATGATTTTTTGTAATTTAACCTTTAAAACATGCACTAAGCAGGTATAAAGATTGTTTTACAAAGTTTACTGGTTTTAGCAGTTGAAATTGCGACAAAAAAAATTAGATGTGACTTTTTTGTTAGTAGAGCCAAAATATAGAGATTTTTTACATATTTCCGTAATGTATACAAATAAACTTAAATTTATATCCGAGAGCTCGTAAAAACGAATTAAATATGGACATCTCATATAGTTTGTTTTTACCTCATTAACCAATCATATAGTTTTCTTTTTGTTTTTTAGCTCATTGACCCAACATAAATGCTTTAAATATTTGATTTCATATTGAGGTTTCATATGCATAGAAAAACAATTTGTTGTGTAGTTATAAGTTTCCAACTAATTTTCTTTAAGATAAAAAGTCTTTATCGATCACATCTTCATTTTGGAATAAAAAAAATATATGTTAAAAAATCAATGATCCTTCTATTTTTTGTTCATATGCATCTTCTTACTCATTTGATCGAAAAAATATCAAATTTTAGAAAAATGAATAAGAGAAAGAATTAGTGATGTCAAAATGTCATTATTCTATATGAAAAAGAAAATGAGTGGAAACAAAATATAAGAAGATATTTAAGTTTTCATAAATAAAGGAATATAAAGCATAAAAAAAATGTTACCACGAAACGAATGATTTGGGGGTTGCACGGTCCAACAAACATGAGAGGATTCAACAAGAAAGTCCCTTTAGGAACTATCACTCTTGCGTCATGTGTTCCTACATTGCACGCATCTCTCCATGCATTCACAAATGCCTTAGAATCATCAACTTCTCCAAAACCACTAGCTCCATAATTAAAGACGTTGAATTCATCAATAGGCCAAGCAACGATACCACTAACCAAACCAAGAAGCAACATCAATGGAAACATATTTTTCTTCATTATAAAATAAGAGAAAGAGAGAGTTTCGTATGAAAAACTATATCATAGAGGTGAATATGTGCTAGAAAGATGGTGTAAATGCTTAAGCTAACATGTATTAAATATATGAGGAGTTTTAGTACAATGTAACAAGCAACAAGTACAATGGTAATGTAAACTTAACATCTGACCATTCAAGAGTTAAATTGTACCATATGACATGATCTATTTGTTTGATTAATGTCTAAGTCCATAACTATAATTGGTAAGACTTGACCCGACCCGACATGGTCCATTTGGGTTGCATGACATCATGCATTTGGATAGACTATAATGAGAGAAATAACACTTAAGGTTTGTTAATATATTATAAGTTGTAATATATTAATAAGGTTATTTAATTAGTATTGATCAAGAATTAATTAAGTGATCAAAAGGAGACTAATTAAATATATGGGTTGATTGTGTAAATCATTCATTCTTATATACGTTGGCTTGTGATCCAAGATTCCTTATGTTGGACTAAGTCCATGGGGTGACCCATGGATACTCCATGGAGGTTAAAATCCATGGAGCATAAGGAATGGGTAAAGTTATGAGTTACATGGTGTAACCCTAATAGTCACCATATAAAAGAATCCCATGGCTCAAAAAATCGGGCACTAGTGTGTGAATATGAGGGCTAGACGATTTTAAGGAGTGTTCTATTTCTCTCAAGTCATTCCATGTGCACTTGATGTTGTGTGAACCATTTCAGGTGTCACACTTGGGGCACTAGGCACTCAAGCTTCATGAAGACAAGCTACATCAAACAAAGGTATGTATTCTATCCATTTGATTACCCAAGTATCAATTATTGTATGATAGATAGGGCAATACCTTGGAAAGTTCATATTTGCATGTATAGTAGAGAAAAAATAGATCCAAGGTATTTAGGGTTGCATGTACTCTTAAGAGTGTTAGAATGCTCAAAACCCAACAGTGGTATCAGAGCCTAGGCTTGTTTTCAATTATACTTGATGCAAATTGCTGAAAAATGCTAAAAAAATCGATTTTCTGGCTTTCTGGGCACTGGACTCGCCGATTCCACTGATGAACTCGCCGATTTCATGAAGAAAATCATCCTACTCGTCGAGTAGGTTCATGCACTCGATGAGTAGGAGCCCCAGACAGCATATTTTCGAGTTTTTTTGGCTGGAATTGGACTAGGAACATTACCCTAAGATGTTTTTGGACTTATAAACTAGTTTTTGATGTGGTAATGTTCATGCTAATCCAATTTCAAATATAATTGTCAATAGATTCATGTTTTGTATTAGTTTAAGAGGTTTAGACTAATTACCTGAAAAATTTTGATTTGAATTATCTTGTTCTTATGAGTTGCTTAGATTAATAGAAAGTTATTTGAAATTGTTGTTTTCAATCCAAATTAATCTAAGAGTTGATTCTAAAATGTGTTTTTGTAACTTGTCCTCAAGTTATATGAAAAGTCACATTTAAGTTTCATAAAACTCATAAAAGTTGGCAATGGTTACAAAAATGAAGAGTCTTGTCCTCAAGTTATGGAGGTTCAAGAGTCACTTCATTAAGTAATAAAATGTGTAACCTTAATTAATCCCATAAGTTACAAAATAAATAAAAGTTACATTCTTTTATTAGTTTAAAGTCTTCCATAACTTGTCCTCAAGTTATGGAACTTGAAGAGTCTTTTAATTAAAACTACTTTAAACACATAAGTTATGGAATTAATTAGTTTCGAATGGTTTCAAAACTTGCCCTCAAGTTTTGGAAATTGAAAAAGTTTTCACTTATGAATACTTTAATTCCAAGTTAGCCCTTAGAATTTTAAAAGTTAAAATTCAACCCTTATTGTCACACCCAAAACCGGAACGACGGAAACGTTCTGGGGTGGAGGACGTCATGTCAAGTATCACAACATATGCAGTATATGAAGGGTTTTGAGCATTCTAACACTCCTAAGTGTACATGCAACCCTAAATACCTTGGATCTATGTTTTCTCTATTATACATGCAAATAAGAACTTCCAAGGTATTATCCTAAGCTAGCATACAAAATAATGAATATAACAAGATAGAATACATACCTCTTTCATGTAGAAAGTCTTCATGAAGCTTGAGTGCCTAGTGCCCCAAGTGTGACACCTCAAATGGTTCACACAACACCAAATACACTTGGACTAACTTGAGAGAAATCGACACTTCATGAAATCGGCTAGCCCTTTCGTACTCTCTCTAGTATGATACTAGTGGCCGATTTTGTCAAGAATAAGATCTTTATATAGTGTTACAATTAGGGTAAACCCTAATTGTC
Organism: Lactuca sativa; assembly: GCF_002870075.4. Lineage (NCBI taxonomy): Eukaryota > Viridiplantae > Streptophyta > Magnoliopsida > Asterales > Asteraceae > Lactuca > Lactuca sativa. Next base: position 90,253,619 of record NC_056630.2, read on the forward strand.
ATGACTTTCCATTTCCTTGGATCCATGGGTTCAAATACACCATGGAGCATCCATGGACCATCCTAGGGGTTTTAGCCCAACTTGATTATCCATGGAGCATTAGCCCACTATACAAGTATGGATGATTTACACAATCAACCCATATATTTAATTAGTCTTCTTTTGATCACTTAATTAATCCTAGATTAATTCTTGATCAATACTATTTAAAAAATCTTATTATTCTTATTATTAATATACTAGAACTTATAATATATTAATAACCATAAGTGTCTTATTTCTCTCATTAAAGTCTATCCAAGTGCATGATGCCATGCAACCCAAATGGACCATTCCGGGTCGGGTAAAGTCTTACCAATTATAGTTATCGACTTAGACATTAATCCAACAGTCTCCCACTTGGATAAGTCTAAAACTAATATTGCGTATGACTTCAGGAACCGACTGACAATCGTAGCTCTCAAAAGCTTCTGTCGAACTCTGACCTTGTCGATAAACTCTGACCTTTGTCAATGACTTGTCCATTAGATAAGGGATCATATATTCCTCCATTCTAGATATCATATGGACTGAGACATGGATTATAATCATTCTCTCTGTCCATTTGTTGTTTCCCAATTTCCGATTTATGACGACTGACTAATTGAACAAATCAAATCAGTCCTGGCCCGACCGAGCACTTCCATTTGTCATCATCAAATCATCGAGGGGCCCACAGATATCGCTTTTATCCCGAAGGTAAAAGGAATGGATAAACTTCGACTCATATGGCTTGTTCTACTACTTGTTGAATCATACACAAAGGCACGTTTTATGGCACCGAGTTACCGAATGCGTTTTTGTGCAATCAATGTACAACCAACTCATAGTAACAACTCATATCTCTAGGTTTGAAGAATATAAGATATTATCGTCTCATGATCACTCGTGATAAAATCCATGAAGTGATTCCAATGAGCGCGGGTTGAATCCAATACTCAGAACTTATGAGCACTCATGAGTGTTGTAGCCCTTTGTCCAACACCTTAGACCTCTACAAGCCAACCCATGACAGTCTTAATTCATATCTACTTCCAACATATGACCGACTGTGGATGGTTTGAATAACTTAGTCCTTCCGGAAGAATAACCTAGTTTATTCGGGAAGTCAAAACATGCAAAGTGAAACACAATAATAATTGAATCCAATATGGTATCAAAACCTATGAACATAAATAAAACACCTTTTATTTATCACCATATGATTACACATTATTCATTGTATACTGTTTCAGCTATCAAATTTATTCTTGAATTTAAAACAATAGTTGTCCCATGCTCCAAACATGTACACTATGTTTTCTGAACACTAGTCATGCCACACACCAAGTATGCATACTATGTTTGTCTATGATCTTTACTTTGTGAACTAGATCAATTGAACATAACTTCAATGATTCTCTTTTCACACTCCCAAATCCTTACTGCAAATGCAAGAATTCCAAATTCATGCCATTTACTGAAATCTGTTAGATTTTAAACTTATATGCATTGATCCTCTTGTAATGATTATGCACAAAGTCAGAAAGACTTGACAACAATCATTACAGAGTATTCCAAAGGAGATCAGCTCCTTGGAAACATCCTTCTTGCATTAAGTTTCCTTAATCTTACACAGATTGAATAATTTCTAACTTTGAAACATTTCCATATTCCATTTTGACTATCACTTCTGAACAGGAGTTGCCTCCTTACAGATTATGTCAATATGGTCCTTCCAAAATTATCACTATACTTCCAACTGTCCTTGAGCATCCAATCTTTGGTAAACCTTAGATTGTCCTCGACAACTGTTTAATCCTTTTAGTCATGTCCAGTTCTAAACCTTTTCCCTTCTTAATGCCCCAGGCATTTGTAAAATTTTAGAAAGGATGAATATAGCACATGTAATCGATCCTATATCCGAAGCATATGGGAATCGATTCATGATGTCTCACATAAAGACTAAACCAGTCTTTTGCTATACTATTTCCATTTCAATTTGCCAAGTTCTCATAATTCAGATTATGAAAAGGGATGCCGTAATCATAATCGAATTTTAGAACGCAAATAATGGACCCATATACAGAATTTCCTTATGTTGAGCCATCCCAACATGAAATTCATATATATTTCCTTGACTAAATGATTAAAACCTCACAATCTAAGCTTATAGATTTGAGATGAAGTGTAATTTCCTCTCCCTTAATTATAGCAAAACAACTCTTTCCCAATTGAAACTTTTGTTTTCTATAATTAACATTGCTAGCTTGCAATACTTATCATAATTATCATGCTCCCACTAACATGATGATTATTAGCATAACACTTATGCTCCCACTAGCTTTGACATGTACTCAGAAATAAGCTGGACTTCTAGAAATCAATACTTCATTGACTTTCTTACCAAAGTTTAGATTTTTGATACTAGATTGTTTTGATAAGACTTTATCAAAATCATACACCTTCCCTTAGATAGCACACTTGTGTATCTAAACAATTATGAAGAGGGATGCTGTAATCATAATAGTTAGACCTTTTTGTCACTTCTCACAAGTCCAAGTTAGTGTGCCGGTAAACCACACACGCTCCACTAACGACTTTGAGAATGCAAATATCACAATTTCTATCTAGCTAAAATCTACTTAGTGAAAGTGTTTCCTCACCATCATTTTCATGAATCGGAGAGAAACCTTATAACACTTAGATTTAATCGTGTATGTGTTCTTATCCATGTGAATCTTTCAAAACCATAGTTACAAGACAAGGATAATGGCAAATCCAAACTCATATGGATTGAACTCAATCTTAATTTCTTGCCACCTGGCAGCTCAAGGGCCAGGTGGCAAGAAATTAAGAACTCTAAGAACTCATATGCAAAGCCAACTTTAACTGGAATGGGCATAGAATATGTCAGTATGATAGGTTATAAACCTCAAGTCGTGTACTAGTGAAGAACTTCAGGTTTTATTCTTGATTAGTTCTTGAGACTTTCAAGTCCTTTAAGACTCCCACTGTCCTCTTGACATATAAGACTTTCTTGTCAAACATCCAAGAGATAGTGCAGATTCTAATCAAGACAAACACTTCACACAATTGGCCTTAGTTTGTCTTTGTTTTATCCAAAACATCACAACTTACCAATTTCAAATGTACAAGAGTAGAAAACTTTTACTCTTACATTTAACAAGTGTTTTAAACCTTCTTTAAGACATGTCACTCAATTTACAATCTTAGAGTATAACTCTAAGAATTGTTTTTGGAACGAAGTATGAATCATCTTCTTGATTTAACCATTTCAACAATTCAAGTTCCTCTTCTTAGCTATAAGAAGGCTCTTAGTGGATGAATTGTGATAAGGTCTCTAAATCATTAAGATGATCACAAAACTGATACGAAAGTACTCTCTCCCATCTTTTCAGATTTGAGAAACTTTTATCCTTCTGCCTAATTTGATTCTTCTTATTCTCTCTGTCTTACATTGGAACCTTTCCAATGTCTCAGAATTATACTTTAGCCTGTAAGTATAACCATATTTACTAAGCTTTAGTAAATTATGACGAAAAATCTTATCGATCTTTTGTGGTGGACTTAATCAGTGCACAAGAATGTGTACTTGATCCCTTAGTCCGTTACTTGAATCACACATCCATGTGACCGAGTAATTAGTCTTAATCTTTTCAATACTTGAAAGTTCTCATTCATCATGCTATACAACTTGCATGATTCCAAGTTTCGGTCCAATTGAAACTTGGGTGATGAGAATCTTTCCTCATTTGGTAAATTTAGACATTACCACAAATGAAAGAATCAATTTCATACTTCCACTCTTGCTATTAATGGAATCTTATAAGGAACAAAAATTTCCACAGATGCCATTGTAAGGGTATTTTAAAATAAATAAAATCAAAATTTTCCTTTTATTTTAAAAAACTTTGCGGAAAACTTATCCTTACAATCCATATGAAAACTTGTTGTTATCTATTCCTAAGCAATATCTCATAACTCCTAAGAAGTAGCTCAAGGATCCGATCTTCAAACTACACGAAAGAAATCCATCTACGTGATCAGATTCAACATATTCTTTCTTTAAGTTCCTTTACTTTTCTTTGATTCTTAAAACATCAACATGTGACCCAGTCACATCATGTATCAAGAATCTCATATTAGAAACTTAGCAAAGTTAGATAGTGGACTTTACCTGAAGTAGAGTCAAACTTATTGACTTCAGCATCCTTAGGTAAATTTGGCAGATTCGTAACCAATGTCCCTTCATTTGGCAATATAAACATATGGACCCTTTGATAATGGTACATGGGACTATCACAGACTTAGTTTTTCTCTTTACCATTTGGTCAACCCAGTTGACTATGGCCGATCCCTTTCCACTGGGAAGAGAGAGCTTTACTGGATATCCAATGTCATCATTGTCAATGTCCATAAAGTTTTAGGAAGTTGATCTTAACAAATAGATAAGATCATTAAGGGTCTTGTCATAGTCTGTTTCATAGGTGTCCCAAAGGAACTCACTATGTGACTTAGAAAGTGATTGAACCACCAACTTTCTCAAGACTTTGACACCCAACTCTACCGGCTTGTCAATATGTGACTACATCTCCAAGATGTGATCACACCTAGACCTTGCCTTGCCAATAGGGTTTAAGTGACCTTGAACTTGTGGGTTAGGGAGAATAATTGAAGAGGTGAAGAAGTATGATATCCATGGGACATCATCTTCATTAGGAAAGCTTCTTTAAAGAGATTTGGGAAGATCATAAATGTCTAAACCAGACATCTTTTGGGAGATATTTAAGATAGTTGATCTTAAGTCCTTAATATGACACCCAATATGAAATATTAAGGCTAGGACCCAACAAACTATTTTATAACTTAGAAGAGGTATGCCGTAATCCAAGCTATAAAATATTTGAAGGTAGGTGAATGACGATTCACCAATTTCCACCAAGATAAACGAAATGTATTATTAGGTTTTAATTGGTTTTTGAAACTCCTAGATCTTTGAGATTCATTGAACTGTTCAATGACATGTTTCAATCTCGAGTGTGCCCTTCAGGTTTTGTGACTGGGATGCCGAGGATCACAAAACAAGGTGTGAAGTAACCATGCAAATTACTTGGTACCCTTAAGTGTTTACCCCTCAATCGATGTGCCGGTTAACCACACACGCTCCATCGATACTCTAATAAACATTAAGTTACCCTTTACCTACCTTGTTAAATACGAGTTAGTGTGCCGGTTAACCACACACGCTCCACTAACCGACTTAAACAAAGTGCAAAGTGTAATTTCATGGATTAGCACCTTATTCACATTTTCCTAAGTAACTAAGATTGGGTATTATTAAGAGTTTAGTTACTTAGTATTTATCATTAATACTTTTTGTCGTGTCGTGTCATCAATTGCCACCCCTAGTCCTGTCAAACCCGTTCGGCTAACGACCCTCCACCAGTCAAGCAAGCGGTGGGTGAGAGTGGACACCCATTAAGTTGCCATTTTATAGGCAACAACCTTATACCCACCTTATAGACCGGCTTCGTGAATGAGGCGTACTAGCGGTAAGGCTGACTTTACTCTTATATATATATATATATATATATATATATATATATATATATATATATATATAATATTAACTTATAATATTATAAAGTATAAGGGTTGAATTTTAACTTTTAAAATTCTAAGGGCTAACTTGGAATTAAAGTATTCATAAGAGAAAACTTTACAAATTCCAAAACTTGAGGGCAAGTTTTGAAACTATTCAAAACTAATTAATTCCATAACTTATGTGTTTAAAGTAGTTTTAATCCAAAAACTCTTCAAGTTCCATAACTTGAGGACAAGTTATGGAAGACTTTAAACTAATAAAAGAATTAACTTTTCTTTATTTTATAACTTATAGAATTAATTAAGGTTACACTTTTATTTATTTATTATTTAATGAAGAGACTCTTGGTCCTCCATAACTCGAGGACAAGTTATGGAGTCATAAAACCATTTAATTAGAACTAGACTCTTCATTTTTGTAACCTTTGCCAACTATTATGAGTTTTATGAAACTTAAATGTGACTTTTCGTATAACTTGAGGACAAGTTACAAAAACACATTTTAGAATCTACTCTTAGATTAATTTGGATTGAAAACAACTATTTCACTCAACTTTCCTATTAATCTAAGCAACTCATAAGAACAAGATAATTCAAATCAAACTTTTTCATGTAATTAGTCTAAACCTTAAACTAATACAAAACATGAATCTATTGACAATTATCTTTGCAATTGGATTAGCATGAACATTACCACATCAAAAACAAGTTTATAAGTTCAAAAACAACTTAGGGTAATGTTCCTAGTCCAATTCCAGCCAAAAAAGTCGAATTTATGCTGTCTGGGGGTCCAACTCGTCGAGTGCACGAACCAACTTGGCGAGTTGGATGCTTTTTGCCTTGGACTCGGCGAGTCTGCTGGGTAGACAACATCAAAACTCGATTTTCCAGCTTCTTTTGCAAGTATAACAAGAAAACAAGACTAGGCTCTGATACCACTGAAGGGTTTTGAGCATTCTAACACTCCTAAGTGTACATGCAACCCTAAATACCTTGGATCTATGTTTTCTCTATTATACATGCAAATAAGAACTTCCAAGGTATTATCCTAAGCTAGCATACAAAATAATGAATATAACAAGATATAATACATACATCTTTCATGTAGAAAGTCTTCATGAAGCTTGAGTGCCTAGTGCCCCAAGTGTGACACCTCAAATGGTTCACACAACACCAAATACACTTGGAATAACTTGAGAGAAATCTACACTTCATGAAATCGGCTAGCCCTTTCGTACTCTCTCTAGTATGATACTAGTGGCCGATTTTGTCAAGAATAAGATCTTTATATAGTGTTACAATTAGGGTAAACCCTAATTGTCATGACTTTCCATTTCCTTGGATCCATGGGTTCAAATACACCATGGAGCATCCATGGACCATCCTATGGGTTTTAGCCCAACTTGATTATCCATGGAGCATTAGCCCACTATACAAGTATGGATGATTTACACAATCAACCCATATATTTAATTAGTCTTCTTTTGATCACTTAATTAATCCTAGATTAATTCTTGATCAATACTATTTAAAAAATCTTATTATTCTTATTATTAATATACTAGAACTTATAATATATTAATAACCATAAGTGTCTTATTTCTCTCATTAAAGTCTATCCAAGTGCATGATGCCATGCAACCCAAATGGACCATGCCGGGTCGGGTAAAGTCTTACCAATTATAGTTATCGACTTAGACATTAATCCAACAGTCTCCCACTTGGATAAGTCTAAAACTAATATTGCGTATGACTTCAGGAACCGACTGACAATCGTAGCTCTCAAAAGCTTCTGTCGAACTCTGACCTTGTCGATAAACTCTGACCTTTGTCAATGACTTGTCCATTAGATAAGGGATCATATATTCCTCCATTCTAGATATCATATGGACTGAGACATGGATTATAATCATTCTCTCTGTCCATTTGTTGTTTCCCAATTTCCGATTTATGACGACTGACTAATTGAACAAATCAAATCAGTCCTGGCCCGACCGAGCACTTCCATTTGTCATCATCAAATCATCGAGGGGCCCACAGATATCGCTTTTATCCCGAAGGTAAAAGGAATGGATAAACTTCGACTCATATGGCTTGTTCTACTACTTGTTGAATCATACACAAAGGCACGTTTTATGGCACCGAGTTACCGAATGCGTTTTTGTGCAATCAATGTACAACCAACTCATAGTAACAACTCATATCTCTAGGTTTGAAGAATATAAGATATTATCGTCTCATGATCACTCGTGATAAAATCCATGAAGTGATTCCAATGAGCGCGGGTTGAATCCAATACTCAGAACTTATGAGCACTCATGAGTGTTGTAGCCCTTTGTCCAACACCTTAGACCTCTACAAGCCAACCCATGACAGTCTTAATTCATATCTACTTCCAACATATGACCGACTGTGGATGGTTTGAATAACTTAGTCCTTCCGGAAGAATAACCTAGTTTATTCGGGAAGTCAAAACATGCAAAGTGAAACACAATAATAATTGAATCCAATATGGTATCAAAACCTATGAACATAAATAAAACACCTTTTATTTATCACCATATGATTACACATTATTCATTGTATACTGTTTCAGCTATCAAATTTATTCTTGAATTTAAAACAATAGTTGTCCCATGCTCCAAACATGTACACTATGTTTTCTGAACACTAGTCATGCCACACACCAAGTATGCATACTATGTTTGTCTATGATCTTTACTTTGTGAACTAGATCAATTGAACATAACTTCAATGATTCTCTTTTCACACTCCCAAATCCTTACTGCAAATGCAAGAATTCCAAATTCATGCCATTTACTGAAATCTGTTAGATTTTAAACTTATATGCATTGATCCTCTTGTAATGATTATGCACAAAGTCAGAAAGACTTGACAACAATCATTACAGAGTATTCCAAAGGAGATCAGCTCCTTGGAAACATCCTTCTTGCATTAAGTTTCCTTAATCTTACACAGATTGAATAATTTCTAACTTTGAAACATTTCCATATTCCATTTTGACTATCACTTCTGAACAGGAGTTGCCTCCTTACAGATTATGTCAATATGGTCCTTCCAAAATTATCACTATACTTCCAACTGTCCTTGAGCATCCAATCTTTGGTAAACCTTAGATTGTCCTCGACAACTGTTTAATCCTTTTAGTCATGTCCAGTTCTAAACCTTTTCCCTTCTTAATGCCCCAGGCATTTGTAAAATTTTAGAAAGGATGAATATAGCACATGTAATCGATCCTATATCCGAAGCATATGGGAATCGATTCATGATGTCTCACATAAAGACTAAACCAGTCTTTTGCTATACTATTTCCATTTCAATTTGCCAAGTTCTCATAATTCAGATTATGAAAAGGGATGCCGTAATCATAATCGAATTTTAGAACGCAAATAATGGACCCATATACAGAATTTCCTTATGTTGAGCCATCCCAACATGAAATTCATATATATTTCCTTGACTAAATGATTAAAACCTCACAATCTAAGCTTATAGATTTGAGATGAAGTGTAATTTCCTCTCCCTTAATTATAGCAAAACAACTCTTTCCCAATTGAAACTTTTGTTTTCTATAATTAACATTGCTAGCTTGCAATACTTATCATAATTATCATGCTCCCACTAACATGATGATTATTAGCATAACACTTATGCTCCCACTAGCTTTGACATGTACTCAGAAATAAGCTGGACTTCTAGAAATCAATACTTCATTGACTTTCTTACCAAAGTTTAGATTTTTGATACTAGATTGTTTTGATAAGACTTTATCAAAATCATACACCTTCCCTTAGATAGCACACTTGTGTATCTAAACAATTATGAAGAGGGATGCTGTAATCATAATAGTTAGACCTTTTTGTCACTTCTCACAAGTCCAAGTTAGTGTGCCGGTAAACCACACACGCTCCACTAACGACTTTGAGAATGCAAATATCACAATTTCTATCTAGCTAAAATCTACTTAGTGAAAGTGTTTCCTCACCATCATTTTCATGAATCGGAGAGAAACCTTATAACACTTAGATTTAATCGTGTATGTGTTCTTATCCATGTGAATCTTTCAAAACCATAGTTACAAGACAAGGATAATGGCAAATCCAAACTCATATGGATTGAACTCAATCTTAATTTCTTGCCACCTGGCAGCTCAAGGGCCAGGTGGCAAGAAATTAAGAACTCTAAGAACTCATATGCAAAGCCAACTTTAACTGGAATGGGCATAGAATATGTCAGTATGATAGGTTATAAACCTCAAGTCGTGTACTAGTGAAGAACTTCAGGTTTTATTCTTGATTAGTTCTTGAGACTTTCAAGTCCTTTAAGACTCCCACTGTCCTCTTGACATATAAGACTTTCTTGTCAAACATCCAAGAGATAGTGCAGATTCTAATCAAGACAAACACTTCACACAATTGGCCTTAGTTTGTCTTTGTTTTATCCAAAACATCACAACTTACCAATTTCAAATGTACAAGAGTAGAAAACTTTTACTCTTACATTTAACAAGTGTTTTAAACCTTCTTTAAGACATGTCACTCAATTTACAATCTTAGAGTATAACTCTAAGAATTGTTTTTGGAACGAAGTATGAATCATCTTCTTGATTTAACCATTTCAACAATTCAAGTTCCTCTTCTTAGCTATAAGAAGGCTCTTAGTGGATGAATTGTGATAAGGTCTCTAAATCATTAAGATGATCACAAAACTGATACGAAAGTACTCTCTCCCATCTTTTCAGATTTGAGAAACTTTTATCCTTCTGCCTAATTTGATTCTTCTTATTCTCTCTGTCTTACATTGGAACCTTTCCAATGTCTCAGAATTATACTTTAGCCTGTAAGTATAACCATATTTACTAAGCTTTAGTAAATTATGACGAAAAATCTTATCGATCTTTTGTGGTGGACTTAATCAGTGCACAAGAATGTGTACTTGATCCCTTAGTCCGTTACTTGAATCACACATCCATGTGACCGAGTAATTAGTCTTAATCTTTTCAATACTTGAAAGTTCTCATTCATCATGCTATACAACTTGCATGATTCCAAGTTTCGGTCCAATTGAAACTTGGGTGATGAGAATCTTTCCTCATTTGGTAAATTTAGACATTACCACAAATGAAAGAATCAATTTCATACTTCCACTCTTGCTATTAATGGAATCTTATAAGGAACAAAAATTTCCACAGATGCCGTTGTAAGGGTATTTTAAAATAAATAAAATCAAAATTTTCCTTTTATTTTAAAAAACTTTGCGGAAAACTTATCCTTACAATCCATATGAAAACTTATCCTTACTCTTATATATATATATATATATATATATATATATATATATATATATATATATATATATATATATATATAATATTAACTTATAATATTATAAAGTATAAGGGTTGAATTTTAACTTTTAAAATTCTAAGGGCTAACTTGGAATTAAAGTATTCATAAGAGAAAACTTTACAAATTCCAAAACTTGAGGGCAAGTTTTGAAACTATTCAAAACTAATTAATTCCATAACTTATGTGTTTAAAGTAGTTTTAATCCAAAAACTCTTCAAGTTCCATAACTTGAGGACAAGTTATGGAAGACTTTAAACTAATAAAAGAATTAACTTTTCTTTATTTTATAACTTATAGAATTAATTAAGGTTACACTTTTATTTATTTATTATTTAATGAAGAGACTCTTGGTCCTCCATAACTCGAGGACAAGTTATGGAGTCATAAAACCATTTAATTAGAACTAGACTCTTCATTTTTGTAACCTTTGCCAACTATTATGAGTTTTATGAAACTTAAATGTGACTTTTCGTATAACTTGAGGACAAGTTACAAAAACACATTTTAGAATCTACTCTTAGATTAATTTGGATTGAAAACAACTATTTCACTCAACTTTCCTATTAATCTAAGCAACTCATAAGAACAAGATAATTCAAATCAAACTTTTTCATGTAATTAGTCTAAACCTTAAACTAATACAAAACATGAATCTATTGACAATTATCTTTGCAATTGGATTAGCATGAACATTACCACATCAAAAACAAGTTTATAAGTTCAAAAACAACTTAGGGTAATGTTCCTAGTCCAATTCCAGCCAAAAAAGTCGAATTTATGCTGTCTGGGGGTCCAACTCGTCGAGTGCACGAACCAACTTGGCGAGTTGGATGCTTTTTGCCTTGGACTCGGCGAGTCTGCTGGGTAGACAACATCAAAACTCGATTTTCCAGCTTCTTTTGCAAGTATAACAAGAAAACAAGACTAGGCTCTGATACCACTGAAGGGTTTTGAGCATTCTAACACTCCTAAGTGTACATGCAACCCTAAATACCTTGGATCTATGTTTTCTCTATTATACATGCAAATAAGAACTTCCAAGGTATTATCCTAAGCTAGCATACAAAATAATGAATATAACAAGATATAATACATACATCTTTCATGTAGAAAGTCTTCATGAAGCTTGAGTGCCTAGTGCCCCAAGTGTGACACCTCAAATGGTTCACACAACACCAAATACACTTGGAATAACTTGAGAGAAATCTACACTTCATGAAATCGGCTAGCCCTTTCGTACTCTCTCTAGTATGATACTAGTGGCCGATTTTGTCAAGAATAAGATCTTTATATAGTGTTACAATTAGGGTAAACCCTAATTGTCATGACTTTCCATTTCCTTGGATCCATGGGTTCAAATACACCATGGAGCATCCATGGACCATCCTATGGGTTTTAGCCCAACTTGATTATCCATGGAGCATTAGCCCACTATACAAGTATGGATGATTTACACAATCAACCCATATATTTAATTAGTCTTCTTTTGATCACTTAATTAATCCTAGATTAATTCTGGATCAAAATTAATTAAATAATCTTATTATTCTTATTATTAATATACTAGAACTTATAATATATTAATAACCATAAGTGTCTTATTTCTTTCCTTAAAGTCTATCCAAGTGCATGATGCCATGCAACCCAAATGGACCATGCCGGGTCGGGTCAAGTCTTACCAATTATAGTTATGGACTTAGACATCAATCCAACAGTATAGTAACCAAAGTACAACAACCATTGAATTAATAGTAATAATTTTACATAGGTTACATTTAACAATAATATCAAAGTGGATATAGGAAATAACATAAGCTGCAGCTTGGTACTAGGCTGACTTCGCAAAAGCTCCCAGATTGTACCTGTCTATTTATGACCTGAGAATACAAGTTATTTTGAAAGCGAGTATCAACATTTTAATGTTGGTGAGTTCAAAAGTATTTAATGGCATTGATATAAATACATGTTTTTCTTCAAAATAATCTCATAAAAGATGGTGGTTTAGAATTTACAGAATATTAGAATTTCTTCCAGAAAATCCTATATTTTCTAACAAAAGTAGTCTTCTACCAAGGCCCTATTGTTTTAAGTTTAAAGAGTAATTTCCCCTAAAGGTAACTATCTTTATCAAAATATAGTTTTTACTTTAAAGAATATGTGAGGAAATCACAGGCAAAAGTAATAGGGAAAATAATATTTTTCCTCAGCAGTAACACTGCTGGTTAAAGGTAAATAAAACATAGACTCTGGGCGGGACGCCTCGAAAAGTCTAAAAGAATGAATTATAGACTCCAGACGGTATTGAATGAGCAATACGTCTCGTAAAGTCTAAAAGGGTGAAGTATAGACTCCAGACAGTATCGAATGCGCAATACGTCTAGCAAAGTCTAACAGAAAGAAGTACAGACTCCATACATTATCAAATGAGCAATACGTCTAGCAGAGTCTAAAAGGCTGAAGTACAGAATCCAGACGGTATTGAATGAGCAATATGTCTAGCAAAGTCTAAAAGAATCTTTAATCCTAAGTAGGTTTATTTAAAGATTTAAAACGTGTCCTTGTGTATAACTAGGAAGATATATATATATATATATATATATATATATATATATATATATATATATAAGGATTATTTTATATATAGAAAATACCATGAAGACACTTATTATCTTAAAGCCATGAATTATTAGGTAACTCTAAAGATACTCGTAACCATACTGATTGACAATCAAATACTTGACGACCTGCTGGCGTCGGAATGAATGTGACATTGTCGCCCCTTGGCTTGGTCAGCCGGGACTGTAGCTAGCAGTCAGGATGTGGGAGTGTCTGTCCCGTACAGATCTATACACACAATGCCCGCTCTCCCTCCAGGAGACTCTGGTTACCACTCGACAACTGTGAAATCCGCATCATAAGGATGTATCTCGTGTTCTGATTTCTATAAACCTTTCTTTTATTAAAAATACAAGTTTTTAGAATATAGATATAACTAAGTTCTCCTTTATGAAAGTTATGGTTGGTTTCTAAACTATGCCTATTATAGTTTACTTGAGAGGTTATCTGGACGCCTTTGCTACCCAAAGGTGATGATTTGCTTGATGGAACTTTTATGACTATATATGTATACATAATATATAACTAATATTTAAACGACCTTCGGACAGATAACCGTGACTCTAAAGCCACATCCAAACAAGGAAAAGGAATTAAAGCGAGTTAGCCTTCCTAAGTCCTTTAAACATTACTTATATAACTATACATATACAGGCATGCATTTGACAATATAAAAGTTTAAAAAGAAGTTTTTGGTAAAACCTTTGGAAAATCTATAAATAAGAATTTATGACTTGATGTCAGTTTATAAAAAAAAGATTTGAAAACCTTTAGCTGGATAAAATCAGTTTAACATGCATAAATCTATTTGCTAGCCAGTTATTAATCACATGTGATTGATGTAATAACTTACTAGTTCAACTTGTATTCCCCCCCCCCCCATAAAAGCATTTAAAATCATTTAAAAAGGTCGATTAAGGGGTATGAACTCACATGACATGGGTGATTAGGATGAACGGATGGTATAGGATGCTAAGTGTAAAGTGAGGACTTGAACACACACACGAATCCTATTTAACATGTAGTGATACACTTAAGTATCTAATTAGTCATTTAATAACTAATTATGCAAGTAAAGACATCCTAATACATGAAAACACTTTGCTACAAGTGCTAGGAGTACTAAGGGTTGAATATAAAGAGAGTATGGCCTCACATTGGAGTTTACTCCTCAAATGGTGGCCCTTATGGGTGTTTATGGTTTCTGGACCACTTCCCCCATGAGTTTACGACAGTAAACTCATGGAAGTGGTGCCATTGGGTGTTTAAAGGTCCTAAACCACTCAAGGAATTAAGCTAGGCTCGAATCAAGGGCTAAGGAAGTGACTAGGACTCAAAATGACCCTTCTTTGGAGTTTACGGTCCTTGGAGCACTCCTTGGGAGTTTACGGTCATAAACACATGGGTTTACGGTCGTAAACACATGGGTTTACGACCGTAAACTCATGTTTACCCATTCCTTTCGTGTTTTGGTGTTTCTATCTTATGCATGCAAGGTTCTAGTCACTTATACAAGCCATAGAAGGTGTTAAGGGCACTTAAACACCATTGGAAGGTGTTTACGGTTTTGGGAGATCTCCCCAAACCGTAAACACATGTTTTCTTGGGGATCTTGATGTTCTTCACGGGTTTAACATGTATTATAAGTGAATAACTTGATAGGAGGAGTGTACTTACTTATAGGAAGCTCGAAAGAGTGTGTGGAGCCCAAGAACACTAGTGTGTGTTCTTGGTGTTTTGAAGAACACTTGAAGATCTAAGAAAAGATGAGATTTCCATGGATGAAATCGAGTATAAACACTAGATAAGGTGTTATATGAACGAATCTAGGAAGAAAGCACTTACATTTTGACGGATTTGACGGAAAAGTGATATGATACTTGAGAGAGAATTCTTGGTGTTCTTGAGTTGGGAAGTGAAAAATGAGCTAAAAATGACTAAGTGTCAAATTTATACTCTTTGGGGTTTACGGCCGTAAACTCCATGTTTACGACCGTAAACTCCAAACTTTTGGAGTTTCGCGGCTTACGTGACACATGACAAACTCTAAAGTATACCTCCTTTTATTTGTCCGCTTGACGAATATAAAATAAAATACTCAAACGGACTTAAAACCAGCCAAAAATGTTTTGAGATGAATTTGGCTAATTTTTGATGTGCTTGATTGCGGAGTTTATACAAATGAAAATTTCGGGTTGTCACACTTATACTTTATAATATTATAAGTTAATAATATTTATATATATGTATAAGAGTAAAGTCAGTCTTACTGTTAGTAGGCCTCATTCACGAAGTCGGTCTATAAGGGGGTATAAGGTTACTGCCTATAAAATGGCAGTTTAATGGGTGTCCACTCTCACCCACTGCTTCCTTGACCGGTGGAGGGTCGTTAGCCGAACGGGTAGCACAAGGACTAGAATTCTCCCTTCATTAAAAGTATTAATGATAAATACTAAGTAACTAAACTCTTCTTAATACCCAATCTTAGTTGCTTAGGAAAATGTGAATTTGGTGCTAACCCATGAAATTACACTTTGCACTTTGCTTAAGTCGTTAGTGGAGCGTGTGTGGTTAACCGGTACACTAACCTGGAATTAACAAGGTAGGCAAAGGGTAACTTAATATTTATCATAGTATCGATGGAGCATGTGTGGTTAACCGACACATTGATTAAGGGGTAAATAATTAAGGGTACCAAGTATATTTGCATGGTTACTTCACACCTTGTTTTGTGATCCTCGGCATCCCAGTCACAAAACTTGAAGGGCACACTCGAGATTGAAACATGCCATTGAACAGTTCAATGAATCTCAAAAGAATCTAGGAGTTTCAAAAACCAATTAAAACCTAATAATACATTTCGTTTATCTTGGTGGAAATTGTTGAATCGTCATTCACCTACCTTCAAATATTTTATAGCTTGGATTACGGCATCCCTCTTCCGAGTTATAAAATAGTTTGTAGGGTTCTATCCTTAATATTTCATATTGGGTGTTATATTAAGGAACTTTAATCAACTATCTTGAATATCTCCCAAAAGATGTCTAGTTCAGACATCTATGATCCTCCCAAATCTCTTGGAACTTCACTTCCTCCACCTCCTCCAATTATTCTCCCTAACCCACAAAGTTCAAGGTCACTCAAGCCCTATTGGCAAGGCAAGGTCTAGGTGTGATCATATCTTGGAGATGAAGTTACATATTAACAAGTCGGGAGAGTTGGGTGTCAAAGTCTTGAGAAAGGTGGTGGTTCAATCACTTTCGAAGTCACATAGTGAGTTCATTTGGGACCCCTATGAAGCAGACTATGACAAGACCCTTAATGATCTTATCTATTTGATAAGATCAACTTCCTAAAACTTTATGGACATTGACAATGAAGACACTGGAAATCCAGAAAAAGCATTCTCTTCCCAATGGAAAGGGATCGGCCATAGTCAACTCGGTTGACCAAATTGTAAAGAGAAAAGCTAAGTCTTTGATAGTCCTGCATACCATTACCAAAGGGTCCATGTGTTTACATTGCCAAAGAAAGGGGCATTAGTTGCGAAGCTGTCAAATTTTACCTAAGGATGTTAAAGTCAATAAGTTTGACTCTACTTCAGGTAAACTCCACTATCTAACTCTGCTAAGTTTCTATTCTGAAATTCTTGATACGTGTTGTGACTGGGTCACATGTTGATGTTTTAAGAATCAAAGAAAAGTGAAGAAACTTAAAGAGAGAATATGCTGAATCTGATTGCATAGATGGATTTCTTTCGCATAGTTTGAAGATCGGATTCTTGAGCTACTTCTTAGGAGTTATGAGATATTGCTTAGGAATAGATAACAACAAAGTTTACATGTGCTTTTGCTCTGTAAGGATAGTTTTTCCGCAAAGTTTTTAAAATAAAAGGAAAATGTTGATTTTATTTATTTTAAAATATCCTTACAACGACATTTGAGGAAAAAAATTGTTACTTATATGATTAATAGCAAGAGTGGAAATATGAAATTGATTCTTTCATTTGTGGTAATGTCTAAATTTACCAAATAAGGAAAGATCCTCATCACCCAAGTTTCAATTGGACTGAAACTTGGAATCATGCAAGTTGTATAGCATGATGAATGAGAATTTTTTCATCTTTGGAAAATTAATACTAGTTACTTGTTCACATGTATATGTGAGTCAAGTGAAGGACTAAGGGATCGAGTACACATTCTTGTGCACTGGTCAAGTCCACCACAAAAGATCGATAAGATTATTCGTCATAATTTACTAAAGCTCAGTAAATATGGTTGTACTTACAAGCTTAAGTTTAATTCTGAGACATTGGAAAAGGTTCCAATGTATGGCAGAGCGAATAAGAAGAATCAAATTAGGTAAAAGGATAAAAGTTTCTCAAATCTGAAAAGATGGGAGAGTACTTTAGTATCATGTCATATGATCATCTTAATGATTAAGAGACCTTATCACAATTCATCCTCTAAGTGCATTCTGATAGCTAAGAAGAGGAGCTATGAATTGTTGAAGTGGGTCAAATCAAGAAGATGAGTCATACTTTGTTCCAAAATAAGTCTTAGAGTCATATTCCAAGACTATAAGTTGAGTGACATATCTTAAAGGAAGGTTTCTTAACACTAGTCAAATGTAAGAGTAAAAGTTTTCTACTCTTGTACATTTGAAATTGGTAAGTTGTGATGTTTTGGATAAAACAAAGACCAACTAAGGCCAATTGTGTGAAGTGTTTGTCTTGATTTGAATCCACACTATCTCTTGAATATCTGACAAGAAAGTCTTATATGTCAAGAGGACAGTGAGAGTCTTAAAGGTCTTGAAAGTCTCAAGAACTAATCAAGAATAAAATCTGAAGTTCTTCACTAGCACACGTCTTGAGGTTTATAACCTATCATGTTGACATATTTTGTGCCCATTCCAATTAAAGTTGGCTTTGCATATGATTTCTTAGAGTTCTCAATTGGTTGCATAACAACTTGGAAGCAATGGCAGGCCCTTGTGCTGCCAGGTGGCAAGAAAGTTAAGATTACACAAGTTCAATCCATAAGAGTTTGAATTTGTCACTAACCTTATCTTATGATTATGGTTTTGACAATTCATATGTATAAGAACACATACCCCATTAAATCTAAGGGTAATAAGGTTTCTCTCAAATTCGTGAAAAATGATGGTGAGGAAACACTTTCACTAAGTAGATTTTAACTAGATAGCAATTGTGATATTTGGATTCTCAAAGTCGTTAGTGGAGCGTGTGAGGTTAACCGCCACACTAACTGGGACTTGTAAGAAGTGGCAAAGGTCTAAAAAATTGAGACTGTGATTACGGCATCCCTTTTCATAGTTCTTAAATTGTTTAGACACACCTGTGAGCTATCTAATGAAAGGTGTATGATTTTGATAAAGTCTTATCAAAGCAATCTAGTATCAAAAATCTGAACTCTGGTAAGAAAGTCAATAAAGTATTGATTTCTAGAAGTCCAGCTGATTTCTGAGTACATGTCAAAGCTAGTGGGAGCATAAGTGTTATGCTAATAATCATCATGCTAGTGGGAGCATGATAATTATGATAAGTATTGCACGTTAGCAATGTTAATTATAAAAAACAAAAGTTTCAATTCGTGAGGCTGCAGGGGTTGAAAAAGTTGTTTTGCTATAATTAAGGGAGAGGAAATTATACTTCATTTCAATTCTAAAAGCTTAGATTGAGATTTTAATCAACTTTAGTCAAGGATATATATATATATATATATATATATATATATATATATATATATATATATATATATATATATATATATATATATATATATATATATATGAATTTCATGTTGGAATGGCTCAACATCAGGAAATTCTATATATGGGTTCATTATTTGCGTTCTAAAATTCGATTATGATTACAACATCCCTTTTCATAATCTGAATTATGAGAACATGGAAAATAGAAATGAAAATATTATAGCAAAAGACTGGTTTAGTCTTTATGTGAGACATCATGAATCGTGTCCCATATGCTTCGGATATAGTATCGATTACATGTGCTATATTCATCCTTTCTAAAATTTTCTAAATGCCTGGGGCATTAAGAAGGGAAAAGGTCTAGAACTGGATATGACTAAAACGATTAAGCAATTGTCGAGGACAATCTAAGGTTTACCAAAGATTGGTTGCTCAGGGACAGTTGGAAGTATAGTGTTAATTGTTGGAAGGACCATATTGACATATTCTGAAAAGAGGCAACTCTTGTTCAGAAGTGATAGTCAAAAAGGGAATGTGGAAATGATCCCATTGGTGGAAGTTGTTCAATAAATCTATGTAAGATTAGGAAACTTAATGTAAGAAGGATGTTTCCAAGGAGTTGATCTCCTTTGGAATGCTCTGTAATGTTTGTTGTCAAGTCTTTGTGACTTTGTGCATAATCATTACAAGAGAATCATTGCATATAAGTTTAGAATCTAACATATTTCGGTAAAATGGCATGAATTTGGAATTCCTGCATTTGCCATAAAAAGTCGGAAGTGTGAAATTAGAATCATTGAAAGTTTGGTCAATTGGTTTATTTCACAAAGTAAGATTCATAGACAAACATAGAGTGCATACTTAGTGTATGGCAAAGCTATTGTTTAAAAAAACATAGTGTATATGCTCGGAGCATGGGGCAACCATCGTTTTAAATTCAAGAATAAAGTTGATAGTTGAAACAGTATGCAATGAATAATGTATAATCATATGGTGATAAACAAAAGGTGTTTTATTTATGTTCATAGATTTTGATACCATATTAGATTCAATTATTCTTGTGTTTCATTTTACATGTTTTGACTTCCAGAATAAACTAGGTTATTCTTCCGGAATGACTAAGTTATTCAAACCATCCACAGTCGGTCATATATTGGAAGTAGATATGAATCAAGACTTTCATGGGTTGGCTTGTAGAGGTCCAAGTTGGTGGACAAAGTTGTGCTACAACACTCATGAGTGCTCATAAGTTATGAGTATTGGATTCAACCCGCGCTCCTTGGAATCACTACATGGCTTTTATCACGAGTGATCATGAGACGATAATATCTTATATTCTTCAAACCTAGAGATATGAGTTGTTACTATGAGTTGGTTGTACATTGATTGCACGAAAACGCATTCGGTAACTCGATGTTATAAAACGTGCCTTTGTGTATGATTTAACAAGTAGTAGAACAAGCCATATGAGTCGAAGTTTATACATTCCTTTTACCTTCGGGATAAAAATCGATATATGTGGGCCCCTCGATGATTTAATGATGATACATGTGAGTGCTTGGCCAAGCCAGGACTGATTTGATCTGTTCAATCAATCAGTCATCATGAATCGGAAATCGGGAAACAACAAAAGGACAGAGAGAATTATTTTAAACCATGTCTCGGCCCATATGATATCTAGAATGGAGGAATATATGATCCCTTAGCTAATGGACAAGTCATTGACAAAGGTCAGAGATCATCGGTAAGGTCAGAGTTCGACAAAAGCTTTTGAGAGATACGATTGCCAGTCGGTTCTTGAAGTCGTACGCAATAATAGTTTTAGACTTATCCAAGTGGGAGACTGTTGGATTAATGTCTAAGTCCATAAATATAATTAGTAAGACTTGACCCGACCCGACATGGTCCATTTGGGTTGCATGGCATCATGCATTTGGATAGACTATAATGAGAGAAATAAAACTTAAGGTTTGTTAATATATTATAAGTTCTAATATATTAATAAGGTTATTTAATTAGTATTGATCAAGAATTGATTTGAAATTAATTAAGTGATCAAAAGGAGACTAATTAAATATATGGGTTGATTGTGTAAATCATTCATTCTTATATATGTGGGCTTGTGATCCAAGATTCCTTATGTTGGACTAAGTCCATGGGGTGACCTATGGATACTCCATGGAGGTTAAAATCCATGGAGCATAAGGAATGGGTAAAGTTATGAGTTACATGGTGTAACCCTAATAGCCACCATATAAAAGAATCCCATGGCTCAAGAAATTGGGCACTAGTGTGTGAATATGAGGGCTAGACGATTTCAAGGAGTGTTTCATTTCTCTCAAGTCATTCCATGTGCACTTGATGTTGTGTGAACCATTTGAGGTGTCACACTTGGGGCACTAGGAACTCAAGCTTCATGAAGACAAGATACATCAAACAAAGGTATGTATTCTATCCATTTGATTACCCAAGTATCAAGTATTGTATGCTAGATAGGTAATGCCTTGGAAAGTTCATATTTGCATGTATAATAGAGAAAACATAGATCCAAGGTATTTAGGGTTTCATGTACACTTAGGAGTGTTAGAATGCTCAAAACCCAACACTATTACCATATGTATGTCAAGTTCTTGAAGTGTGAGTTTGGATTATGAGATGTTCAGTTCTTAGGACATCTTGTCAACCAAAACGAGATTTTGGTTGACCCGACCAAGATTAAGGTCGTGATGCAGTAGGATGTTCTAAAGTCCCCTTCGGAGATCAAGAGTTTCTTGGGTTTAGCAAGATATTATCGGAGATTTATTCAGGATTTATCCAAGATCGTAGTACCCTTCACCCGTCTGACGAGGAGGCGTGTGGATTTCCGTTGGGGTCCTGAGCAACAGGTGACATTTGAGACTCTGAGACAAAAATTGTGTGAGGCCCTAGTGTTGAACCTCCTTGAGGATGTTGAGGACTTATAGTATTTTGTGATGCATCCATGACAGATTTGGGTGCAGTGCTTATGTAGTGTGGGGGAGTCACTGCTTATGCTTCTCAGTAGCTGAAACCGCATGATGTCTGTTATCTGACTCATGATTTGGAGTTGCTGGCAGTAGTGTTTGCTCTCAATATTTTGCGGCATTACTTGTATGAGGTTCGATGTACTATCTACAAGGATCACAAGAGTTTGAGGTATCTCATGGACCAGCTAAATCTGAATATGAGACAACGTTTGTAGCTTGATGTGGTCAATGATTATAATTGTGAGATTCTGTACCCTGGGAAAGCGAATGTGAACATTGATACTTTGAGTCGTAAGATGTCTAGCTCTGCTATTGGGAGTCTATGTATGAGAATATCGATTGACTCTCTACTTCCTGATCTGAATAGGGAGGCTTGGGCCGAGGGAGTTAAGAAAGAGAATTGGAAACATGAGAGACTCAGGGGTGAGATTGACAGGTTTACTACTCACAGTCGTGGATTATTAACCCGGTATGAACGGGTTTGGGTGCCAGATTTTCGTCGGGTCAGACAGATTGTGCTTGAGGAGGCACACAAGTCTAGGTTTTTGATACACCCTTGAGCCACCAAGATGTATCGGGATTTGAGGCATAGGTACTGGTGGCCGTGCATGAAGAGGAAGATAGCATGGTATATTAAGAGGTGCTTGACATGTCGGATGGTCAAGGCCGAAGAGACCTCTTGGCAAGTTGCAGCCACTGGAGGTTCCCATGTGGAAATGAGAACATATTACTATGGATTTCATCACCAGGTTACTTTGAAAGGCTAAGAGGCATGATGCAATTTAGGTGATAATGGATCGGTTGACCAAGAGTTCCTATTTCTTAGCCATCCAAGAGAGCTCGTTGGCTGAGAAATAGGCTGATTTATATGTGCGAGATTGCTGCTCGGCATGGAATTCCAGTCTCTATTGTATCTGATTGAGATGTTAGGTTCACATTTCATTTCTCGCAGAAGTTTCATGAGGAACTGGGTATAATCTTACATCTCAACACTACTTTTCATCCACAGGAACTGGGTATAATGTTACATCTCAACACTACTTTTCATCCACAGACGGACGGTTAGAGTGAGCAGATCATTCAGACACTTGAGGACATGTTGAGAGCTTGTGTCATAGATTTCGGTGGGAGTTGGGACTCCTACCTTCCTTAGGCTGAGTTTTCTTACAAGCTCCTTTCGAGCTCCTCTATAGGAGGAAGTGCCACACCCCAGTGTGTTAGGGAGAGGTAGTCCTTCAGACGAGAGAGCTCATCCAACAGATTAGACATAGACTTCAGATAGCTCAGAGTCGGCAGAAGAGTTATGCCGACAAGCATCAATCCGAGTTGGAGTTCCAGGTCAGGGACATGGTTTTACGGAAGGTATTTCCTTAGAAGGGTGTAATACACTTTAGGAACAAGGGCAAGTTGGGGCCCTAATATATTGGGCCGTTTCAGGTGATAGTCAGGGTTGGCAAGGTAACGTATAGATTAGATTTTCCTGAGGAGCTTATCCAGATCCACAACACCTTCCATGTGTCTCAGTTTCGGAAGTGTATGAGTGACGATTCAGTAGTGATCCTTTTGGATGATGTTCAAGTTGATGATCAGCTGAATTACATTGAGAGACCAGTGGAGATCTTGGATCGGAAGTCGAAGACTCTGCGCAACATGGTAGTGGATCTTGTTCAGGTGCAATAGCAGCACCGAAAGCGTTCGGAGTGGAAGTGGGAACCTGAGTCCGAGATGCAGGAGCATTACCCCGAGTTGTTCACAACAACGGACTTTGAGGACGAAGTCTGATTCAAGTGGGGTAGAATTGTAACATCCAGATTCTTGAGGTACATAATTCCTTGAATTTATAGCTTTTCTTTGGGGGGGGGGGGGGGGGGGGGGGAGGAGGGGTGTTGCTGTAACGGCCCAAAAATCAGGGGTAAAATTTTCATTTTTCAATACTGTCAAAACACATATATCTTTTAAATCCAAGCTTTCCAAAAACATTGTTAATTAAAAACGTTTATCAGAGTTCACCCCAAAATAAAATATTGCGGAAAACACAGGTGTGTGCACTACGATCAAGTCGGGCCCTTCCTTTCAATCGATGGTACCTGAAACCATGAACAAAACTGTAAGCACAGAGCTTAGTGAGTTCCCCAAAGCATATCCCACACAATCCACATAACCACATAATCCATATTAGCTATAACAGCTATATAAACCATATCAGTCACATAAGCCATGCATATAAACATATAAGGATGTCATGGGCTCCTCTTAGGATCTTACTCTAGGATGCCATGGGCTCCCCACATGGTCTTATACCTAAGTGTCATAGGCTCCCCCATGGTCTTTAATTGGAAAGCCATGGGCTCCCCACATGGTCTTGCATCCAAGTGTCATGGGCTCCCCCATGGTCTTTAATTAGAAAGTCACGGGCTCCCCACATGGTCTGACATCCAAGTGTCATGGGCTCCCCCCCACCCCGCCCATGGTCTTTACCTGAAAAGCCATGGGCTCCCCCACATGGTCTTACTATTGGGTTTTGAGCATTCTAACAGTCTTATGGTGTACATGCAACCCTAGAAACCTTGGATCTATGTTTTATCTATGATACATGCAAAATTGTTTTTCCAAGGTTCTTAACCAATCTAGCATACAAGGGAACTTTTAATCATAAAAGATAGTAAGAAAACATACCTTGTTGTAGGGGTGAGCAAAAACCGCACCTCAACTAAAATTAACCACATAAACCGCAACCGCATTAAAAACCGGTGGTGAGGTTTTCTGTTTTTCAAAAACCGCAAATTTGCAGTGCGGTTATTAATTTTCAAAAACCGCACCGCACCACATATACTATATACAATTTTTTTAATTAATTATTAATATGTTAAATATTAAAAATAAGACAAGTTTAATAGATGAAAGATGGATAAAATACTAAAAGACAAAAGTGTTGGTTTTTTATTATGTTTAACTTTGAAAAATGATGAAATTGGACAATTTTAAGATATTTATTGTTAATTACTATTGATTTGACGTTTTTAATATATTAGTTGTTTGTGATTTAAGTTAATTGTCTTATACCTTATAGTTTTTTTATTATTACAAGTAATATGTTTGAACTCCTAAAACCGTTTGAGCTCTAAACTATGGTTAAAAACCATACAAAAATAACTGCACCAAATCCATGCGGTTAATAACCGCAACACAAAAAAACAAAACCGCACCACAAAAATAACCACCGAACCACACCGCAAAAATAACCTCACCAAGCGGTTTTGAAAATGGATTAACCGCATTTGCGGTTAGTGGTGAGGTTTTGGCTAATAACCGCACCGAACCGCACCGCGCTCACCCCTACCTTGTAGTACTTTGGATTCCTTGAGAACCTTGTGAGCCTAGCACCCTAAGTGTGATGCCTCAAATGTAAGTCCCTAATTTGCCTGTGTATCAATCATATTCGTTTAATGGTGCGGAATCCCAATCAAACGGATGATGTTAGATCAAATAGAAGAGAAGGAGAAGAAGAATATGTTGAATCTTGAATGTATTGATGATATGAATTAAGTTCCTTACACAAGATTCACACACACTAACACACACTAAAGTTCCTCTCTTCTTCTCTCTTGGCCGTACACTCTCTTATGTTCATCAATCTGTTCCTCACACCCTAACACCTATATTTATAGTTGGAGAATATGGGCTTGGTGAACATGGGCCGTAAATGGGTTTACGGCCGTAAACTCAACCGTAAACCCCACCTGGCTGTAAACGAGACTGTTAGCTCATAAAATATTACACAAAAATATAATTGCCCAAAAAAGTAAAGTATAAACCATATTTTGACCCAACAATCTCCCCCTTGGTTTATAGCTTTCTTTTCTTAATGACCCAACAAGCTCCCCCTAAAAAGTAGCTGGCTCTTCTTGTCAATCTTCAATGGGAGCTTTACTTTAGGTTTAACCTTTGATTTCTTCACAGCATCAGGATGAACATATGAATCTTCCATGAATGAATTCATCTTGAGACCTTGAGCTTTTCTTCAGAATGTGGCATTGAATGCACATTGGGTGAGGAGGCTTCTTGTACTGATTCTTGAAAGATGGCGCTTTCAGCTTGAGAATATTCAGAGAGAACATCAGAGAGAAATAATCTTCTGGATCGCTTCAGCAGGTTTAAGATAGCAGCAGACTGATTGAGGAGGCTTCAATGCAATCCGTCACATAATATTCAATTTCAGCTTCACCTTGCTTCTAGGGTTGAAAGATTTAATTTGAAAGAATAATCTTCATTTCTTGCTCCTTTGAATGAGAATTCTTCGATGCTCATGGACGAAGCCTTTGGCTTAGAAATCTTCAACACAAACTCCATGAGTTTCATCTTCACCTGAAGTCACTTTTCAAGACAAAACAAAACTAAAAGAAAACTTAGAACAAAAGTAAAACATAAATAACACTATTTTGATTTTGAATTTTTTTGATTTTTGTTTGTTTTTTATTATTTTTAATTCCCCCATTTTATTTAAATTAGAAGAACACTATGAGCAAACTTAACAAAAACAAAAATAATAGCTAACTTTAAGAGTGATTTGGGATCAATGTTGTTGGACAACCTTATTCCACTTGTCGGTACCCTTATCTTCACATCTTCGTCTGATCGAACGCCAGTATTGTGGTCCACTTAAACACAAAACATTTGTAACAAGATTTGGACAATTTACCAATGACATGATACATGCATATATCTAATTGTAACTTTATTATCATGATTGGCCCTAATTCTTAAATAAATTTTTCTTAAGACCATTTAACTGACTACAACCAGGGATATTATTGTCCACCTAAATCGAGTAGCGAGATCTACAGACAATCTGCACGTGTTCAATTTTAAGTGTACTAGAACGTGTTTCCCTCTTCCTTATATGCCCCAGCCATCAAGAACTTCTAGAGTACTCCTTACATCGGATGAGCAGATAATCATTCAGAGAGAGGACGGATTCAGATTGCTATTACTTAACATTTTAGAGGGATTAAGAAGTAGAAGGTTGCATATGCTGCGTACCAGGTCGGATTGGAAGTCACGCAAAGGAGACATCATATGGCTAACAGATATGAGGAATTTCATATATATAACACGCAGAGAAATAGAGTTGCATATGTTGTGTACCAGGTCGGATTAGAAGTCATGCAAAGGAGACAACATATGACTAACAGACAGAAAGAAAGAAAACGATTTTCTACAGACCTAATTTATCGGAATTTACCAGTCGCCCCATTCAACCGGAATTAAAGACAGTATCCGCACATGGAGGAAAAGTGAATCCACAATTCTAGATACGGGTTATTTAATGTGACCGGTAGATTCCCATGTATATCTCCCTACTCAACCTATCCGAGCGGCGTGAAATCAAGTTAAACGGATCTAACTAGGTCAAAGTTTGTCAAGTCCTTAAATTTATTAGGTTCAACTTTCCCTAGTCAAGTCCATTTAAAATCTTTCGTGCCTACCAGTGCATCGAGAACAGAGCGTAGAAGATTCAACTTAGGTACGTTACGCTGATTCAGATTGCATGTTATCACTTGCTAATTTCATTTCCCAAAACATCTCCTGCAAGCACATTCCATTAACACCACATTTTTGATTTTCTGATTTTCTAATGTTTTTGGATTTTTTAAAATTTTCTAATTTTTGATTTGTTTTTATTTCTTCCCCTAAATTTGTGCATAGGAGAGAAATGAAAGTAAATGCGCAAATTTAAACTATGCTAAAACAAAAATTAGTCTTTAAAGCGAATCAGCTTAAGAAAAACTCAGGAGTATAGAGAAGAAAACGCAAACCGTAATTCACCGATTGAATCTGCATTCAGAAGGTTTGAGAACAACAAGCATAATCTCAGAACAGATCCGAAAATTCTTCATATCATTAAGCACTAACCCCATTTGTGATCTCTTCCTTTCTTCCTTTCCCGCAAAAGGACACATACTCTCAACAAAGGTCTGAATGTTGTACCGTTGAGAGATGTCCCCAATCATATGCCAGGAGCAGCCACTACCAACAAACCGAAGAATGATGATATGCCTCCATAGTTGCTCCAACATAGAGCGGGATTAGTTGGTCTTTGGAATCCAGTACATTTTAAAACTGGGTCGACCTTTGTCATCAACGCACAATACTCTCTCCCATGACATATCCTGCTTATCACAAACAGAAGACGTAGAAACGTTAGAAGCATTAGGAGATTTGGGAGAGTGAACCTTCAGAACCCATCTGTAGTCGGGTTTAACCCATTTCTTTTTTGATCGGATGGGTGGCTCAGTACTTGATTTGGAACTTGAAGTCAGCTGCTGAGATGACTTTGACCTAATGGGTCTTGGCTTCACTGGAGCATCTCTTGGATTGGACTTCTTGGCCGACGTTCCCTCCTTGCCCTTGGGATTCAGATTCTTTGCCTTGTGGGTTTGATTCTTGGCCTTCTGCGCCTTCCAGTCACCATTGTCTGAACGTGAACTGGAAGGATTTCTTTTAAAGTATCTCCCACTTGGCGCGTTTTGGCATCCTTGTGCGCAGTAGGAAAAGTATGCGCGATTTTGACAGTTTCGGGCAATGTGTCCAGGTGTTCCACAGTGAAAACATGTCTTTTTCTTCATTGTAAAGTTATTTCTTCCTTCCCCTGGTGGCGTATCCTTGCCTTGTCTCTTATTGATCCCAGATGCACACTTGCAATAGACACTCTGTTGCGCTGGAATTGGAGGCCTATATTTCTCAACGGCAGGTTTGTTAGGAGTAACAGAATTCGAAGCAACAAATTCTGAGTTCAAAGAGTCATTGGTTTGTTCATTAGTGCTCTCCTTGTTCTCATCTTCTGCTACTTTACCTGCACATGAAGTAGAAACATTAGTATTTTCAACATTAATAACTCCTCCTGACACAAATCCATCTC
The DNA here is from genome assembly GCF_002870075.4 of Lactuca sativa. Lineage (NCBI taxonomy): Eukaryota > Viridiplantae > Streptophyta > Magnoliopsida > Asterales > Asteraceae > Lactuca > Lactuca sativa. Next base: position 90,282,910 of record NC_056630.2, read on the forward strand.
GTTTGCCATATTGAAGATGTGCTTCCCTGGCAATTTCTTCCTGTGTCATAGGGATGGATGTGTAGTTATGATTGAAAGGTGGAGGAACACTATCATACCCTAGACCCTTGTTTTGATTATCTTTGAATTTTAATTGGGTTTCAAATAATGACTCGACGGCCTGACTTGACGCAGAATAATTTTTGAAACTGACATTTGTTTTTCCACACTTAATATTCAATGTGTCAAGTTCTTCAGTTACAGCAGCAAGTTGTCTCTTAATATAGTCATAATTTTCACACTTATTGCTATACTCTTCCTGAAGCTTCCTAAAGTCCTTGGTTTTTGCTTCTAATTCAGCCTTCAGGGGTTTCTGTCCTTTCTTCAGTTGATATCCTTCATATCTCAGGTCCTCAACTTCTCTTTTTAATAAATCAATTTGTTCCCGAAGAAATTTAATCGTAGCTTCACAAGCTGGAGTACATGTAACTTCAGTGACCGGAATGTTTTCAGAACTCATTGTTTCTCTACACTTCAAAGCATCAAGTTCTTGAATTACATCAGCAAGACTAAGATGATTGAGATCTTTTGTCTTCTTGATAATAGCCACGTTCATATCCCACGATTTTGGAAGTGAATTCAGTAGCTTTTTGTTTATCTCGAACTTAGACAAGAAGATCCCAGCTATATTCATCTCAGTAGTAAGTGTAGTAAAGCACTGCAACTGAGTTTCGAGGGTTTCTCCAGGGATATAATAGAAAATGTTGAAATTTTGTCTTAACATATCCTGACGACTCTGTTTCATGTTTTCAACTCCCTCGTAGACCTTAAAATCAATTAAAAGACACAACTAAAAGCCAAAATCAAACTTAAAAGTCAAACCCTTTGATTGTAAACCTCAAAGGTCAACCTTAAAAGTCAAATTTAAAAAGTTAAACTCAAAAGCCAAACCGAAAAGCTAAATTTGAAAATTTAAAAGTCAAATGAGAAAGTCAAAGTTTAAAATCAAAGGTCAACCCTGAAAGTCAAAATCAAAATTTTAAATAAAAAATCAAAAATAAAAGTTAAAAATAATATATATTTTTTAAATTATTTTATTATTATTATTATTATTATTATTATTATTATTATTTAATTTTAATTATTTTTATTTTGGATGAAAAAGGAATTTAAAATTAAAAGAAATTGAGTTTTGGGTTAAAAGTGTCAAAATAGGAAAACTTGTTGTGAGAAAGACGGGTTATAGTTTAAATTTCGAAGGAAAGGAACAAGGATTCGGCTAGTTGAGTTGGATAAGGGGCACACTTGTTGATTTGGAGGTCACGGGTTCGAAACCCGGCACCTGCACCTTCGCTTCCTTTTTATTTGACGTTGCTGTGCTGCGAGGCTTGCTGAACGAGCTGCTGAGTGCAAGGCTACTGAAGTGCGAACCAGAAACGATGCTGAGCAGTAAACTCCGAGCCACAAGCTCGGGCCATAAACGTTCGAGGCCTCGGACCGTAACCTATGACCGCGAACTCCTCGGACCACAAACTCTTCGGAACCCTAGCCGCCGGCCGCAACCTCCTCGCTGATCACGACAAAAAACAACAATTTTATGACTTTGAAGCTCCAAAACTCGATCAAAAACCCTTTTTTATGAAAAACACGAAGAACAAACCCCCCTTATTTTTCAGAGATCTATCCAAAAGCGCAAAATTTTTTCGAAAATAAGATCAAATAATGCTCCAAATCTGACAAAATTGACTGATACAACCTTGCTCTGATACCAATTGTAAGTCCCTAATTTGCCTGTGTATCAGTCAGATCCGTTTGATGGTGCGGAATCCCAATCAAACGGATGATGTCAGATCAAATAGAAGAGAAAGAAAAGAAGAATATGTTGAATCTTGAATGTATTGATGATATGAATTAAGTTCCTTACACAAGATTCACACACACTAACACACACTAAAGTTCCTCTCTTCTTCTCTCTTGGCCGTACACTCTCTTATGTTCATCAATCTGTTCCTCACACCCTAACACCTATATTTATAGTTGGAGAATATGGGCTTGGTGAACATGGGCCGTAAATGGGTTTACGGCCGTAAACTCAACCGTAAACCCCACCTGGACGTAAACTAGACTGTAAGCTCATAAAATATTACACAAAAATATAATTGCCCAAAAAAGCGAAGTATAAACCATATTTTGACCCAACATCAAATGTCTCACACAACACCAAATGCACTTGGAATAAACTTGAGAGACATGTCACACTCTTTGAATCGGCTATGCCCTCTTATTTCTTAAACTAGTGCCGATTTTGGTCTACAACATATTTCTTATATAGTGTGTCATAATTAGGGTTACACCATGTAAACCCCAATTTGACATGGCTCTTCATTTCCATGATCCATGGGTTCAAAGACACCATGGAGCATCCATGGAGCTTCCTATGAGTTTTAGCCCAACTTGATAATCCATGGAGCATTATCCCACTATACAAGTATTAGTGATTTACACAATTAACCCATATATTTAATTAGTCTTCTTTTGATCACTTAATTAATATCAAATTAATTCTTGATCAATACTAATTAAATAATACTATTAATATATTACAACTTATAATATATTAATAAACCATAAGTGTTATTTCTCTCATTTTAGTCTATCCAAATGCATGATGCCATGCAACCCAAATGGACCTTGCTAATCGGGCAAGTACATCCCAGAATAGTAATGAACTTAGACACCTAATCCAACAGTCTCCCACTTGGATAAGTCTAATAACTATATCTGCAAGAACAACTTTAGGAACTGATCAACAATCGTACCTCTTTCAAGGTCTCGTGGAACTGAGATGACGATGATATTCCATTTAAGTTTTGTGATCATATAATCCTCTGTTCTATATATCAGCTGGACAAATACATGGAACAATGTCTTACTTATTGTCTAGCAGTTTGTTTCCTAATTTCCGATTTGTTTGACATAGAACTTCAGTAAACAGATCAACTTAGTTCTGACTGGGCCCGGTACATGGGTCAACACAAAATCATCGAGGGGCCCAAATATCTCTTCTAATCCAAGAAGGAACAGATAAACTTCGACTCATATGCTTGTTCTATTACTTGTTGAATCATACACAAAGGCACGTTTTATAACATCGAGTTACCAGTGCGTTTTCGTACGATCAATGTATAACCAACTCATAGGCAATAAGTCATATCTCTAGGTTTGAAGACTTGTATGATATTACCATCTCACGATCACTCGAGATAAATTCCATAAAGTGATACCAGTGAGAGTGGGTTGAATCCAATACTCAGAACTTATGAGCACTCATGAGTGTTGTAGCACCACTTTGTCCAACATCTTAGACCTCTACAAGCCAACCCATGACAGTCTTGATTCATATCTACTTCCAACATATGACCGACTGTGGATGGTTTGAATAACTTAGTCAGCCAGGAAGAGCGACTTAGTTATTCTGGAAGTCAAAACATGCAAAGTGAAACACAAGAATAATTGAATTCAATATGGTCTCAGAACTTATGAATATAGATAACAAATCTTTTATTTATCACCATATTGATTACCCATCACTCATTGCATACTATTTCAAACTATCAACTTTATACTTGAGTTAAAACAATAGTTGTCCCATGCTCCAAGCATGTACACTATGTTTTTCTAAACACTAGTCATGCCATACACCAAGTATGCATACCATCTTTTTCTATGATCTTTACTCTGTGAAATAGATCGATTGAACATAATTCCAGTGATACTCATTTCACAATCCCAAATATTTACCGCAAATGTAAGAATTCTAAATTCCTGCCATTTACCTAAATCTGTTTGATTCTAAACTTATATGTTTTCGTCCTCTTGTAATGATTATGCACAAAGTCACAAAGACTTGTCAACAAACATTACAAAGTATTCCAATGGAGATCAACTCCATGGAAACGATGTCTTATATTCAAATTTCATTGCCTTTGAACATTCTTCTTGCATTAAGTTTCCTAATCTTACACATATTTAATGAATAACTTCCACCTATGAGAACATTTCCATATTCCCCTTTTGACTTTTACTCCTGAAAAAGAGTTGCCTCTTTTCAGAATATGTCAATATGGTCCTTCCAAAATTAACACTATACTTCCAACTGTCCCTGAGCAACCAATCTTTGGTAAACCTTAGATTGTCCTCAACAGCTGCTTAATCAAATTAGTCGTATCTAGTTCTAGTAATTTTTCCCTCTTAATGCTCTAGGCATTTGGAAAAATTTAGAACAGATGAATATTATAGCACATGTAATCGGTCCTATATCTAAAGCATATGTGACACGATTTATAAAGACATGACAGTAGACCAGTCTTTTGCTATAATATTTCTATTTCTATTTGCTAAGTTCTTATAAATCAGATTCTGAAAAGGGATGCCGTAATCATAATCGAATTTTAGAATGCAAATAATGGACCCATATATAGAATTTCCTTATGTTGAGCCATTCCAAAATGAAATTCATATATATATATATATATATATATATATATATATATATATATATATATATATATATATATATATATATATATAGCCTTGACTAAATATGATTAAAACCTCAATCTAAGCTTTTAGAATTGAAGTGAAGTATAATTTCCTCTCCCTTAATTATAGAAAACCAACTTTTTCCCAATTGAAACCTTTTTTTTTCTATAATTAACATTGCGAACTTGCAACACTTATTATAATTATCATGATCCCACTTGCATGATGATTATTAGCATGAAGCTTATGCTCCTAATAATTTTAACATGTACTCAAAAATCTGCTGGACTTCTAGAAATCAATATTTATTGACCTTCTTACCAAATTTCATATTTTTGATACGAGATGTTTTGATAAAACTTTATCAAATCATACACCTTTCCTTAGATAGCACACATGTGTGTCTAAACAATTTCAGAACTATGAAAAGGGATGTCGTAATCATAGTCTCAATTGTTTAGAGCTTTGCCATTTCTCATAAGTCCATGTTAGTGTGCCGGTTAACCACACATGCTCCACTAACGACTTTGAGAATGCAAATATCACAATTGCTATCTAGTTAAAATATACTTAGTGAAAGTGTTTCATCACCATCATTTTCATGAATCAGAGAGAAACCTTATGACACTTAGATTTTATGGTGTATGTGTTCCTATCCATGTGAATTTGTCAAAACCATAATCACAAGACAAGGTTGTTGACAAATCCAAACTCTTATGGATTGAACTTGTGTAGTTTTAACTTCTTGCCACCTGGCAGCACAAGGGCATGCCATTGCTTCCAAGTTGTTATGCAACCAATTGAGAACTCTCAGAACTCATATGCAAAGCCAACTTTAACTTGAATGGGCATAGAAATAGGAATATTTCAACACGATAGGTTATAAACCTCAAGTCATGTGCTAGTGATAAACTATAGGTTTTTCCTTCTTGATTAGATCTGGAAGTATTTCCAAGATCTTTAAGACTCCCATTGCTTTCTTGACATATAAGACCCACTTGCCAAATATTCAAGAGATAGTGCAGATTCTTTATCAAGACAAACACTTCACACAAGTGGCCTTAAGTTTGTCTCTGTTTTATCCAAAACATCACAACTTACCAATTTCAAATGTACAAGAGTGGGATACACTTTACTCTTACATTTGACTAGTGTTATAAACCTTTCTTTAAGATATGTCACTCAAGTTACACTCTTGGAGTATAACTCTAAGAATTGTTTTTGGAACGAAGTTTGACTCATCTTCTTGATTTAACCATTTCGGCAATTATTGATTCCTCTTCTTAGCATATGAATACACTAAGATGTTTTTAGAGGACCAATTGTGACATGGTTTCTTAATCAATTAAAATGAACACAAAACATGATACTAAAGTACTCTCCCATCTTTTCAGATTTGAGAAACTTTTATCCTTCTGCCTAATTTGATTCTTCTCATCCGTCTTGCCATACACTGAAAATTTTTCAATGTTTCAGAATTATACATAAACTTGTAATTATAACCATATTTACTAAACCTTTGTAAATCATGATAAATAGTCTTATCAACCTTTTGTGGTGGACCTTGATCAGTGCACAAGAATGTGTACTCGATCCCTTAGTCCTTCACTTGAGTCACATATACATGTGAACAAGGAACTAGTCTTAATTTTCCAAAGCTGAAAGTTCTCATTCATCATACTATACAACTTGTATGATTCCAAGTTTCTATCTAACTGAAAACTTGGGTGATGAGAAGCTTTCCTTATTTGGTAAATTTAGACACTACCACAAAAGAAAGAATCAAATTCACATTTCCATTATTGCTAGAAACATATAAAGATCAATTTTCAATAAAAGTCATTGCAAGGAGATATAAACTAAAATAAAATCAAATTTTTATCTATTTATAAAAATGCGGAAAAAACTTTTTCCCTTACAATGTAGCTTTAAATGAAAACTATGCTATTACATATTTCCTAGGAATCTATCTTAACTCCTAAGTAGTGGCTCAAGAATCTGATCTTTGATCCATGCGATTGAAATCCATCTTCGTGATCAGATTCATCATACACTTTCTTTAAGTTTCATTCCCTTTCCTTGATCCTGCCAAACACCAGAATCATCAATAAGGAAATTAACAAAGTTAGATAGTGGACTTACCTGAATCAGAGTCAAACTTTTTGATTCTTCTTCCTCTCAGATCCTTTAGGTAGCTAGGGTTAGCTTCGCTTCCAATGCCCTTTTTCTTCATAATGAAAACATATAGACTCTTTGGGAATGGTACAAAAGGCTATTCCAAACTTAGACTTTCTCTTTACCTTTCGGTCAACTGGGTTGACCAAGGCCGATCCCTTTCCATTGGGAAGAGAAAGCTTTTCTGGACTTCCAATGTTACCATTGTCCATGTCCATGAAGGTTTGAGAAGTAGACCTTCCACCCATATTTTCTTGACTATTGCGCCAAATCATTTCTGATTCAGCAGCAATAAGCAAATAAGAAAGATCTAATAGGGTCATGTCGTGATCTGTCACATAATAGTCTTTAATAAACTTACTATATGACTCAGGAAGTGACAGAAGGACCCAGTCAATAACAAAATTCCTTGGGACAATGACACCCAACATTCTCAACTTGTCAATGTGTAACTTCATTCCTAAGACATGAGTGCACATAGGTCTTCTATCTTCATGTTTCATTGTGAGCAGGGCTTGAGTGATCTTGAACTTTTCAAGTCTTTGAGCTTGTGGGTCAGGGAGAGTAATTGGAGGAGGAGGAGGAAGAGAAGTATGATTTCCATGAGCCAAACTCAAGAAGTCATCTTCATTAGGAAAGTTGGTTCCATAAGATTTGGGAAGATCATTGTTGTCTGAACCAGACATCTACAAAGGGAAAAATTCAAGTTAGTTGATTTAATTCCTTAATATAACACCCAATATGAAATATTAAGGCTAGGACCCAACACAATATTTCGTAACTTGGAAGAGGGATGCCGTAATCCAGGCTATAAAATATTTGAAGGTAGGTGAAATACGATTCACCAATTTCCACCTTGAAAAACGAAATAAATTATTAGGTTTTAATTGGATTTGAAACTCCTAAATCTTTTGAGATTCATTAAACTTTCAATGGCATGTTTCAATCTCGAGTGTGCCCTTGAGGTTTTGTGACTGGGATGCCAAGGATCACAAAACAAGGTGTGAATAACCATGCAAATATACTTGGTACCCTTAATTTTTACCCCTCAATCGATGTGCTGGTTAACCACACGCGTTCCACCGATACTATGATAAACATTAAGTTACCATTTGCCTACCTTGTTAAATCAAGCTAGTGTGCCGGTTAACCATACACGCTCTACTAACCGACTTAAGCAAAGTGAAAAGTGTAATTTCATGGGTTAGCACCAAATTCACATTTTCCTAAGTAACTAAGATTGGGTATTAATAAGACTTTAGTTACTTAGTATTTATCATTAATACTTTTAATGAAGGGGGAAGTATAGTCTTTGTCCTACCCATTCGGCTAACGACCATCCACCAGTCTAGGAAGCGGTGGGTGAGAGTGGACACCCATTAAACTGCCATTTTATAGGCAGTAACCTTCTACCCCCCTTATAGATCGGCTTCGTGAATGAGGCCTACTAATGGTAAAATGACTTTACCCTTATACATACATATATATATATATATATATATATATATATATATATATAAATATTATTAACATATAATATTATAAAGTATAAGGGTTGAATTTTAACTTTTAAAATTCTAAGGGTTTAACTTGGAATTAAAGTATTCATAAGGGAAAACGTTTTCGAATTCCAAAACTTGAGGGCATGTTTTGAAACTATTCAAAACTATTCAATTCCATAACTTATGTGTTTAAAGTAGTTTTAATTCAAAAAACTCTTCAAGTTCCATAACTTGAGGACAAGTTATGGAAGACTTTAACTATTAAAAGAATATGGATTTTCTTTATTCATAACTTATGGAAATATTTATGAGTTTTATGAATCTTAAATGTGACTTTTCATATAACTTGAGGACAAGTTACAAAAACACATTTTAGAACCAACTCTTAAACTAATTTGGATTGAAAACTACAATTTCACATAACTTTTCTATTAATCTAAGCAACTCTTAAGAACAAGATAACTCAATCAAACTTTTTCATGTAATTAGCCTAACCATTAAACTAATACAAAACATGAATCTATTGACAATTATCTTTGAAATTGGATTAGCATGAATATTACCACATCAAAAAGAGGTTTATAAGTTGAAAAACAGCTTAGGGTAATGTTCCTAGTCCAATTCCAGCCAAAACATTCAAAAATATGTTGTCTGGGGGTCTAACTAGTCAAGTGCAAGAACCAACTCGGGGAGTTGGATGAGTTTAGCCTTGGACTCGTCGAGTCCCTTCATGGACTCGGCGAGTCTACTGAGCAGACAACAACAAACTTTGATTTTCAGCCAATTTTGCAAGTATAACAAGAAAACAAGCCTAGGATTTGATACCACTATTGGGTTTTGAGCATTCTAACACTCCTATGGTGTACATGCAACCCTAGAAACCTTGGATCTATGTTTTATCTATGATACATGCAAAATTGATTTTCCAAGGTTCTTAACCTATCTAGCATACAAGGGAACTTTTAATCATAAAAGATAGTCAGAAAACATACCTTGTAGTACTTTGGATTCCTTGAGAACCTTGTGAGCCTAGCACCCCAAGTGCGATGCCTCAAATGTCTCACACAACACCAAATGCACTTGGAGTAAACTTGAGAGAAATGTCACACACTTAGAATCGGGTATGCCCTCTTATTTCTTACACTAGTACCGATTTTGGTCTACAACATATTGCTTATATAGTGTGTCATAATTAGGGTTACATCATGTAAACCCTAATTTGACATGGCTCTTCATTTCCATGATCCATGGGTTCAAAGACACCATGGAGCATCCTATGGGTTTTAGCCCAACTTGATAATCCATGGAGAATTATCCCACTATACAAGTATTAGTGATTTACACAATCAACCCATATATTTAATTAGTCTTCTTTCGATCACTTAATTAATATCAAATTAATTCTTGATCAATACTAATTAAATAATACTATTAATATATTAGAACATATAATATATTAATAAACCATAAGTGTTATTTCTCTCATTTTAGTCTATCCAAATGCATGATGCCATGCAACCCAAATGGACCATGTTGATCGGGTCAAGTACATCCCATAATAGTTATGAACTTAGAAACCTAATCCAACACTTACATCCAAGTGTCATAGGCTCCCCCATGGTCTTTACTTGAAAAGCCATGGGCTCCCCCACATGGTCTTACATCCAAGCACCATGGGCTCCCCCCATGGTCTTTTATGCAAGTACACCACATATACAACTTGCATACCACCTAGCATATAACCAACTAACATGCCATCTATCACTACATCAACCAGTGTACCACATATCAAAAATGGGTCGGCCTTGGTGCCTTCGACCCATTGGTATGGTGAGGAGACTCACCTTGAATGCATAAGCTTCCCAAATGACATCCTTAGCTACTGCCCTGCCGACTTCCCGAGCTGCCAATACCAATTAGTATACCCAATTAGCAATTATGTTCCATACTATAATCCTTAATCCATACATGGGGTAAAATAACCATTATACCCCTGGTGCAGTATGATCCAAAACCGAGGCTCAAGCCCAAAACAAAAGCCCAACATTATCATGTCCGTAAATCCATCAATGGCCCAATTTTCCAAATTGGGCCCCAACCCCTTACGGGCCTTACTCTAATCCCATAATATCCTTCATTATAATTTGGTTTACTCCAAACACCCCTTGGGACTAACTTGCCCAAATTCAAAGTCAACAGTCAAGGTCAACAGTCCATGTTGACCCAACTCGTCGAGTGCATCTAGCAACTCGTCGAGTTCCTTCAGTGTTCAGAAAATCGGGAAAAACCCTAGCCAACTCGCTAAGTTATCTCATTGGCTCATCGAGTTTGCTCAGTATCCAAAAAGCAGGAAAACCCGACCCAACTCGTCAAGTTGCCAGGGAAATCCCTCAAGTTTCCCTTGTCTAAACATATTCAGCCCCTTTCCAATCAAATCTAAATCCCCAAACTACAGATCCAATGTGACATCCCTATTTTCACAGCCATAAAAGACTGATTTTTGTTTATGCTTTATAAAAATCAGAGTACCTCTTTTAATACAAGTGTTGCGGAATTTGTTCCCAGAAAAACATGATAAATACGCTATCAAAGCATTTCATAAGAAATGTATTTTATTCATTTTAAAACATTTGGGATGTCATCATCAAGACTGAAACATAAGCATAAACAGAACTTACATTTATTTACACTAGTGATCTACATCTTTTTAATCTCTCAGTGTAATGTAACTTCATATCGACACATGTGATACAAATAAGCTTGAGTGGGTCAGGTTGGGAAATCGGGTGAGGGCATATATTTAATACTTCAATCAATACTTGTTATAAAATCATGTTCATGAAAGGGACTATGCACTCACTTGTTAAAGTGATGATTCCACACCCGGGCAGCGCTTCGCTTCTAACAATTCTATTTTCCTTCAACGAAACAACGAGTTTTTCTCAAAACCGGGATTCTTTGAAGCAGCGTTTCTGAGCCAAAAAGATCTTTTCTCGGAGCCTTCGGGAGCCTCGGGGCTTCCTTCGGGTGCTAGGGGGTTTTCCTAGGCATTAGGGGGGTTTGGGGTGGGGGGGGTTAGAGAGAGAGTTTAGAGAGAGAAAGTGAAGTTGGAAGGTATGAGAAGAATGCTTCACCCGACACCTCTATTTATATGCTGGATGGAAGCCTAACTCGTCAAGTAGGAGGACCTACTCATCGAGTCCATGGCCAGGTGTCACCATCTGGTGGCTAGCCTTGGGGAGGAAGCAACGACCAAGATTTCGCCACCTCACCCGATTTCGCACAGCTCAATCCCGACTTAGAAAAATCATAACTCTTGCATACGAGCTACGTTTTTGACGTTCTTTATATCCACGCTTAGGTAAAGACAAGATTTACAACTTTCCTTTTGACTCCCTTGGCTAATTCTCGACTGATTTAAATTTAACTGTAAGAGAAGATTATACTATTAAATGACCGCGTAAAATTCATAACTTCTATATACGGACTCCGTTTTCATCTGTCTTTTTATCGTTGAGCTCCTATTAATGAGATATTCAATTCTTATTTAGCTCGCGTTGGCCAAAAACCACTCGATCAAAAATTCTAATTCCAGGTTGTGCACTGCTATGCCAAATATTAGAAAAATCATAACTTCCTCATACGAAGTCAGATTTGGGCGTTCTTTTCATGTATGTTCTCGGTTTAACGTATACTACAACTTTCATTTATATCTCTAAGGCTAAAAAGTAGTTTATAAAAAAATCACTTTTTACGATTCTCGGTGCCGTGCCGGTTTTGCCGTAAAATTTCGACAAGTCATAACTTCTTCGTTATAACTCGGATTTTGACGTTCTTTATATGTACGGAACCTTTGTGACATATACTATAACTTGGTTAAGATTATTTATTCTAAATAATCTTCTATTAAAAAAAATCATTTTTGACACTCATTGTCTCTAAATTGACTAGCCTGAAGCTATACGCGTTATTGTTATCTCCCCTTAGGATGATTACGTCTCGGAATCATCAACAAAACAGGGCTTGTATAATGAGTCCATACGCTATCTCTTCATCCTAGATAATAATTGTAACTTCTATATGATGGGTTTTGGCCATAAGAACTTTCCTATGTGCGCATGCAAAACCCTAATGCTTAGATCTAGGCTTTCTAATTAAACATGCTTTGAATCCAAGACTTCTAATAACTAATTAGGTATAAGAACAATACAAACTCAGATCTAGAAGTTTACCTTTGAATCTCTTGTTTGATCTTGTTGTCTTGGAGCTCTAGAGTCACAATTGTCACTCCTTTAATGGCTTACAAACACCAACTAGCAAAGAGGATGATTTGAGAGAGAGGTTAGGAAGAAATCGGCCAGGGGTTCTTTTCTTTTTAAAAGATGCCAATTTCCCTTGCTCAAGAGGTCTATGTATACTTGTAGACTCCTAGGGTTTCACCTTTAAACCCTAACTGGATAATCTTTCCTTAAAACAATCCAAATCCTTACCTTAGATAAGCCTTGGACGATTTTGAGCTATCCTAAGCCCTAGAATCCATCCATCCCTTATCCCTTAAGGATTTACAGTCTAAAGTGTAACTATCAAACAATTGACAGTTTATACCCTCTTATTTAATTAATCTCTTTAAGTCACTAAATTAATACTAATTAATTTATGACTTATATTAATCAAATAACAATATTATTATTATATTATTCTCATAATATATCAATAATATTTATTCTCTCATAATAAATCATCCTATCAAGTTGCTATTGTGAAGGCAACCCAAAAGGACTATGCACAATCGGATCAAATACTTGCCTAATATAGTTGTAGCCTTAGACACTATTCCAACAGTCTCCCACTTAGATAAGTCTAGTAACTATATGCACAAGTACAATCCGATTCGCAATCGTAGCTTTCAAAGACGCTATCAAACTCTGATCTAATCAATCTTGTCCTTTAGATAAGGGATCGTACAGTCCTCTGTTAGATATCATGCTGACAATTCTATGGAATGATTAGTCAAGCATTTAGGTTTCTCGATCTCTGATTTATACGACATAGAACTTCATTGAACACATCAATTGAGTTCTGACCGGGCCGGCACATAAGTCAAATCAAATCATCGAGCGGCCGAGATATCGCTTTTACCTTCTTAGGATAAAAGCTACAGATAAACTTCGACTTATATGCATTTACTTATTCATTAATCAACTATACACAACAATGCGTATTATAACACCGAGTTACGAATGCGTTTTCGCATTATCAATGTACAATCAATTAACAAATAACAAACCATATATCTAAGTTTTAAGACTATATGATATTATCGTCTTGCGATCACCCTTTTATATCATATTCCATAAGGTGATTCCAGCAAGCACGGGTTTGTTCCAATGCTCAAAACCAGTTTATAAGCACTCATGAACGTCGCGACAATCTTTTGCTATGTCTAATACCATTTAGACAATCTACGCACCAATTCACGACAATCTTCATTCATATCTACTTCCAATATATGAACGATTGTGGACAATTTGAATAATTCGGTTATTCTTAATAAACTCAATTATTCTGGAAGTCAAAACATGCAAAATGAAACAATAGTTAAACAATTAACATAAGACAGTAACATTACTCATAAATAAAACTCCTTTATTTAATCATCAAATGTTAATTACATTTATCTATTACACGTTTCTAATACTATCTAATCTATGCTAATATCATCCTTTAGCCCAATACTCCTAGCATGCTGCAAGTGCTTAACCCTACTCAGTCCCTTCGTAAGCGGATATGCTGGGTTATCTTCCGATGATATCCTCTACACTACGAGTTGTCCTTCTTCTACACGATGTCTAATAAAGTGATATTTTCTGTCGATATGTCTAGATCTACCATGATCCCTCAGTTCCTTGGTCAAGGCAACCGCTCCTTCATTATCACAGAAAATCTCCATGGGCTCCTTTATGGCAGGTACAAGTCCAAGATCATCGATGAAGTTCTTCAGCCATATTGCCTCCTTCAACGCTTCGCTCGCTGCAATGTACTCTGATTCGCACGCTGAATCAGCTACAGTTTCCTGCTTGGAACTTTTCCAAGTCACTGCTCCTCCATTTAGGGTAAAGACCCAGCCTAACTGCGAACGGTAGTTGTCCCTGTCGGTCTGAAAGTTGGCGTCACTATACCCTCGCACCTTCAAGTCATCACTTCCTCCGAGGACTAAGAACCATTCCTTCATCCTCCGAAGGTACTTAAGGATATTCTTCACCTCAATCCAATGGGCTCTGCCAGGATTCCCTTGATATCTGCTAACCATGCTCAAAGCAAAGGCTACATCAGGGCGAGTAAAAGTCATAGCGTACATGATTGAGCCAACTGCGGGAGCGTATGGTACTCGACTCATTTATGCTATTTCAGCTTCGGTACTCGGACATTGAGTCTTACTCAACTTGGCATTACTTTGTATCGGTAATTCTCCCTTCTTCGAGTTTTCCATACTAAAATGTTTCAGTACCTTCTCTAAGTAAGTGTTCTGACTAAGTCCTATTAGTCTCTTACTTCTTTCTCTCACTATCCTTATTCCCTAAATATAAGAAGCCTCTCCGAGGTCCTTCATAGAGAAGCACTTCCCTAGCCAGGACTTAACCTCCTACAGAGTCGGGATGTCGTTTCCTATGAGTAATATGTCATCGACATACAAAACGAGGAAGCTTACTATACTCCCACTGGCTTTGACATATACACATGATTCATCTTCGCTTCGTACAAATCCAAACTCTTTGACTTTCTCATCGAAGCAAAGATTCCATCTGCGAGACGCTTGCTTAAGTCCATAAATGGACTTCTCAAGCTTACATATCCTATTCGGATGCTTCGGATCCACAAACCCCTCTGGCTGAGCCATGTAAACATCCTCAGCCAACTTCCCATTAAGGAAAGCGGTCTTGACGTCCATTTGCCAAATTTCATAATCATGAAATGCGGCAATCGCTAGCATCACTCTAATAGATTTTATCTTTGCAACTGGTGAGAAGGTCTCATCATAGTCAACTCCGGGAGTTTGAGTAAAGCCCTTCGCGACCAATCGCGCTTTATATGTGTGTACGTTTCCATCCACATCGGTCTTCTTCTTGAAGATCAATTTGCACCCAACGGTCTTACTGATGGGTTTTGAGCATACTAACACTTCCTAAGTGTACATGCAACCCTAATAACCTTGGATCTATGTTTGTCTAATTTGTCATGCAAAGTTGAATTCCAAGGTTATATTCCTATCTAGCATATATGGGGAACAATTTTAACATAAAGTATAGAAAGAATAACTTACCTTGTTGTTGCTTGTGTTCCTTGAAACCTTGTGAGCCTAGCACCTCAAGTGGTGATGCCTCAAATGCTTCACACAACACCAAATGCTCTTGGAAGAACTTATGAGAGAATACACACTCTTCAAAATCGGCCAAGCCCCCTTATTACTTAGTGTAACCGATTTGGGAGGAGATCATATTACTTATATAGTGTTGACACATCTAGGGTTAAACCCTAATGTGTCATGACTCTTCATTTCCATGACCCATGGGTTTGTAACTCCCATGGAGCATCCATGGAGCATCCTATGGGTGGAACCCAACTTGATGATCCATGGAGCCTTTTAGCCCACTATACAAGATATGGATGATTTACTTAATCAACCCATATATTTAATTAGTTATCTTTTGATCACTTAATTAATTCTAAATTAATTCTTGATCAAACTAATCAAATAATATTATTAATATATTAGAACTTATAATATATTAATAATCTCCAAGCGTTATTTCTCTCATTTAGTTTATCCAATTGCATGGTGCCATGCAACCCAAATGGACCATGCCGGGTCGGGTCAAGTACATACCAGAAATAGTTATGGACTTAGACACCTTATCCAACAGTCTCCCACTTGGATAAGTCTAGTAACTATTACTGCAAGTATGACTTCAGGAACCGATCGGCAATCGTAGCTCTTTACAAGGTTTCTCGAAACTTGAGAAGATGATGGTACGCCATTTAAGATAAGTGATCATATAATCCTCTGTTCTAGATATCAGTCGGACAAATACATGGAACAATGTCTTACTTATTGTCCAACATTTGTTTCCCGATTTCCAATTTGTTTGACAAAGAACTTCATTGAACACATCAATTTAGTTCTGACCGGGCCCGGTACATAGGTCAAAACAAAATCATCGAGGGGCCCAGATATCAGCTTCTAATCCAAGAAGGAACAGATAAACTTCGACTCATATGTTTGTTCTACTACTCATTGAATTACACATAAGAGCACGATTTTATAACATCGAGTTACCAATGCGTTTTTCGTACAATCAATGCCTAACCAACTTGTAAGTAACAAATCATATCTCTAGGTTTAAAGACTTATATGATATTACCGTCTCACGATCACTCGAGATAGAATTCCATGAAGTGATTCCAGTGAGCGTGGGTTGAGTCCAATGCTCAGAACTTATGAGCACTCATGATTGTCGTAGCCTTGTCCCAGACCTCTACAACCAAACATGACAGTCTTGATTCATACCTAATTCCGACATATGACCGACTGTGGAGGTTTGAATAATATGTTATACCAAACAAAATTATTCTGGAAGTCAAAACATGCAAAAGAAATATAGTAAACGATCGACAAGAGATAGCAACACTTTACTCATAAATAAAACACTTTTATTCATCATCAAATGTCAATTACACTTTACAAATTTCGAGATTATCTAACTACTAAATCTAATATCATCCTTCAGCCCTATGCTCCGAGCATGCTGGAGATGCTTAACCCGAGTCAGTCCCTTCGTGAGGGGATCTGCCGGATTCTCATCTGATGATACCCTCTTTGCCACGAGGAGTCCTTCTTCGATCCGATGTCTGATGAAATGGTATTTTCTGTCGATGTGTCTGGATCTCCCGTGATCCCTTGGTTCCTTGGCTAAGGCAACAGCACTTTCACTATCACAGAAAATTTCCATCGGCTCTTTAATAGCTGGTACAACTCCAAGGTCTCCAATGAAGTTCCTCAGCCATAACGCCTCCTTTGCCGCTTCGCTAGCTGCAATATACTCTGATTCACAAGTAGAATCTGCCACTGTCTCTTGCTTGGAACTCTTCCAAGAAATTGCTCCTCCATTTAGGGTAAAGACCCAGCCCGACTGAGAGCGGAAGTTATCCCTATCAGTCTGGAAGCTAGCATCACTATACCCTACAACTCTCAAGTCATCACTCCCACCGAGGGTAAGGACCCAGTCCTTAGTTCTTCGTAGGTACTTGAGAATATTCTTTACCGCAATCCAGTGTGCCTTGCCAGGGTTCCCCTGAAACCTGCTAACCATGCTCAAGGCAAAGGCTACATCAGGTCGAGTACACGTCATAGCATACATGATCGAACCTACAGCCGAAGCATAAGGTATTCGACTCATTTCTGCTATCTCAGCCTCAGTGCTAGGGCTTTGTGTCTTACTCAGCTTGGCGCTACTCTGGATGGGCAACTCTCCTTTCTTGGAGTTTTTGCATTCTGAATCTCTTCAGAATCTTCTCCAAGTAGGTACTTTGACTAAGTCCAATTAGTCTTTTACTCCGATCTCTCAAAATCCTTATCCCCAAAATATAGGCAGCTTCACCAAGGTCCTTCATAGCGAAACACTTTCCAAGCCAGGACTTTACTTCCTGCAAGGTTGGAATGTCGTTTCCTATGAGTAGTATGTCATCCACATACAATACCAAAAAGCTAACTATACTCCCACTAGCCTTGACATATACACAAGATTCATCTTCACTCCTAGAAAAGCCAAATTCCTTGACCTTTTCATCAAAGCAAAGATTCCATCTGCGAGGTGCTTGCTTTAATCCATAAATGGATTTCTCAAGCTTACACACTCTATTAGGGTACTCGTTACTGACAAAACCCTCTGGCTGAATCATGTAAACATCTTCAGCCAACTTTCCATTAAGGAAAGCGGTTTTGACATCCATTTGCCAAGTTTCATAGTCATGAAATGCGGCTATAGCTAACAGAACCCGAATAGACTTAATCTTGGCTACCGGAGAAAAGGTCTCATCATAGTCCACTCCAGGAATTTGAGAGAAGCCCTTTGCAACCAGCCTAGCCTTATAAGTGTGTACTTTACCATCCATGTCGGTCTTCTTTTTGAAGACCCATTTGCACCCTACAGTCTTTCGACCTGGTACATTCTCAACCAAGTTCCAAACTTGATTGTCATACATGGATTGTATCTCGCTATCCATAGCCTCTTTCCATTTAGCAGACTCGGGGCCTGCCATGGCTTCCTCGTAGCTGTTAGGGTCATCTTGACTTACTAGTGTCTCATCACTAATAAGTGTCTCACCTTCTGCAGTAATATGGAATCCATAGTAATGCTCAGGTGCACTCCTAACTCTCGTGGAACGCCTCAGAGGTACAGATTCGTCAATTGGCTCAACAGGAGTTTCCTCCTCAAGTTGAGGGCTAGAGTTTGAAGTTCCTTCACCACTTGACTCTTGAATTTCTTCAAGATCAACTTGCCTCCCACTGTCTCCTTGGCTTATAAACTCTCTTTCTCGAAAGACTCCTCTTCTTGCTACAAAGACCACGTTGTCACTAGGTCTGTAGAAGAGGTAACCAAAGGAATGCTGTGGGTAGCCGATGAAAATACACCTCTCGCTTCGGGGTTCGAGCTTATCATGAGTCTCGCGTCTCACGAAAGCCTCGCAGCCCCAAATCTTGATGTGGTCTAGTTTAGGTACTTTACCAGTCCACATCTCGTGAGGAGTTTTGGCAACTTTCTTTGTAGGGACTAGATTAAGGATATGGGCAGCAGTCTCTAATGCATACCCCCAAAATGAGATTGGTAGCGAAGCTCGACTCATCATGGAACGAACCATGTCCAACAAGGTTCGATTACGCCTCTCAGCCACACCATTCAACTGCGGTGTCCTGGGAGGTGTCAATTGTGAGACAATCCCACATTCCTTTAGATAGTCGAGGAACTCTGAACTAAGATACTCACCACCTCGATCGGATCGAAGCATCTTAATGTTCCTGCCCAATTGATTCTCGACTTCCTGTTTAAATTCCTTAAACTTCTCGAAAGTCTCTGACTTATGCTTGATTAAGTAGACATATCCATATCTACTGTAATCATCGGTAAAAGTCAAATAATAACGATTAGCATCTCTAGTGGCATGTTTGAATGGTCCACACACATCCGTGTGTATAAGGTCCAACAAACCTTCACCCCTTTCACATGAGCCTGTGAAGGGTGACTTTGTCATTTTTCCAAGTAAGCATGATTCGCAACTATCATTTGACTTTAGGTCAAACGACTCCAAGACTCCATCCTTTTGGAGCTGGCCTATGCGTTTCTTGCTTATATGTCCAAGACGACAATGCCATAATGATGCTTTATCCAAGTTATTATTATTAGAATCAATACACAAAACATTATTTCCTAAGTTATCTACAATAGATACAGCTTCATACACACCATCACAAGGTAATGCTTTAAAATAAAGTACATTATTAAAGAAAGCATTAATCGAACCAACTTCATTATCAAACGAAAAGGTGAAACCTTGTTTGTACAATGCATGAAAGGAAATAATATTTCTTGCCATTTCTGGCGAATAACAACATTTATTCAAATCTAAATTTAACCCACTACTTAGCGATAAAGTATAAACTCCAATCTTGGTGACAGGTGTAACTTTCCTATTCCCCATGATTAAGTTTATTCTTCCTTGCTCCACATTCTCACTTCTTCCTAGTCCCTGCAAGTCACAACAAATATGAATTCCGCAACCTGTATCAAGGACCCAAGATTTCGAATGGGGTGAGTTATTAGAAATGATAGTGTAAATACCTGCATGGTTGGGTTTGACTTTCCCATCCTTTACATCTTGCTGGTACTTTGGGCAGTTCCGCTTCCAATGAGCTTTTTCATGACAATAGAAGCATTCAGCCTCTTTTGGGTCAGAAGAAGGAGTAATGAAACCTTTCTTGGTTCCACTTGAAGAAGAGCCATCAAGGGTCCGAGCCTTGGTACCCTTTGAAGATCTCTTTCTCTTCCTCCCCCGACTCTGCCCGATTGCCAAGACCGGAGTTGTTTCTGGAGTAGGAGTGATAGCAACTGACTTCCCCTTAAGACCTGTTTCTGCGGTCTTGAGAAGTCCCTGAAGTTTGCTGAGGGTGACCTCTTCCTTGTTCATGTGATATGTCATGCGGAATTGATCATAGCACGATGGTAAGGAGTGCAAAATGATATCTATTGCAAGCTCCTCAGGGAAGTTCACATTGAGCTTCAGCAACCGATCCACATACCTTTGCATTTTCTGCATGTGGCTCGTGACGGACTCTCCGTCCTTCATCATGGTCGTTATCATGGAGCAGATGACTTCGTACCTCTCTTGTCGTGCACTTTGATGGTATCTTTCCATCAAATCTTGGTGCATTTCATAAGGGTAGAAGTCTTCATAAGACTTTTGGAGTTCAGCTGTCATGGTGGCTAACATGATGCAAGCCACCTTGGTTGCATCTCTTTCATGAGTATGAAAGTCAGCGATCTCCTGGGGAGTTGCAGTGGACTCGTCAATTTCCTTAAGCTCCTTGTCAAGGACATATTCTTTGTCCTCGTAGCGGGTAATCATCCTGATGTTTCTGATCCACTTATTGAAGTTGGATCCATCAAAGGTGACTTTCCCACACAGACTCATAAGAGTAAAGGAGCCATTAGGATTCGAGCCAGAAGCATTAGTTGAAGACATCTGAAAAGAAGAACAAGTTTAGTTTAGATTTAAGAGAGTCCTTAATAAAACACCCAAATGTAATATTAAGGCTAGGATCCAATCACAATATAATATAACTTAGAAGAGGTATGCCGTAATCTAAGCTATACCATATTTGAAAGGTAGGTGAATGACGATTCACCAATTTCCACCACGAAAACCGAAATATTAAATATTTAGTTTTTATTGGTTTTAGAAATTCCTAGATTCTTTGAGATCCAATGAACTTTTCAAAGGCATGTTTCAATCTCGGGAGTGCCCTCCAGGTTTTGTGACTGGGATGCCGAGGATCACAAAACGAGGTGTGAAGTAACCATGCAAATCACTTGGTACCCTTAAAGTTTATCACTCAATCGATGTGCCGGTAAACCACACACGCTCCACCGATACTATAATAAACCTTAAGTCACCCTTTACCTACCTTGTTAAGTCCAAGTTAGTGTGCCGGTTAACCACACACGCTCCACCAACGACTCAGACAAAGTGTAAAGTGTAATTTCATGGATTAGCACCTTATTCACATTTTTCCTAAAGTAACTAAGATTGGGAATTTAATAAACATTTAGTTACTTTATATATTCATCATACTTTGAATGAGAATTTATAAGTCCTTGTCTTACCCGTTCGGCTAACGACCCTCCACCAGTCAAGCAAGCGGTGGGTGAGAATATACACCCATTAAGTCACCATTTTATAGGCAACAACCTTATACCCACCTTATAGACCGGCTTCGTGAATGAGGCGTACTAGCGGTAAGACGACTTGTTCTTATACATATATATATATATATATATATATATATATATATATATATATATATATATATATATATATATATATATATATATATATATAATTATTAAATCATCATAATATAAGTATAAGGGTTGAATTTTAACTTTTAAAATTCTAGGGGTTGGAACTAAAGTTTTAACTTAACTTTACTTGTTCCAAAACTTGAGGGCAAGTTTTGTAACTTTCAAAACTTTTCATTTCTTGTAACTTATGAGTTTAATAGAGTCATAAAATGAAGACTCTTCATTTTTATAACTCTTGTGTTTTCTTAATGGTTTTAACTCAAGTGTGACTCTTGGTTTTCCATAACTTAAGGATAAGTTATGGACTCCATTAAAACACATTATGATCAAGAATTAAACTACCAAATAGGTTACAAATAATTCCTATGATCATCTAAAACATCATAAGAACAAGAACATGAATATGAACATAATCAAAAATTACATAAAACTTTGTAATTTTGATAACTAGTTGTTGTAAATGAATTAGCAAAACATTACACCACCAAAAACAAGTTTATATTTACTAAAACAGTTTAGGGTAATGTTTCTAATTCATTTTCCAGCAGCTGAATCGAAATTCTGCACTCATTCGACCCTACTCGCCGAGTGCATGAACATGACTCGCCGAGTTGGTTGAAGATACTCATGGACTCGACGAGTCCCCCCTATGGACTCGACGAGTCCGATCGCAGACAGCAAATTTTCGATCCTGTTTTCAACTTTTAAGCACAAATAAGAACAAACAAGCCTAGGCTCTGATACCACTGATGGGTTTTGAGCATACTAACACTTCCTAAGTGTACATGCAACCCTAATAACCTTGGATCTATGTTTGTCTAATTTGTCATGCAAAGTTGAATTCCAAGGTTATATTCCTATCTAGCATATATGGGGAACAATTTTAACATAAAGTATAGATAGAATAACTTACCTTGTTGTTGCTTGTGTTCCTTGAAACCTTGTGAGCCTAGCACCTCAAGTGGTGATGCCTCAAATGCTTCACACAACACCAAATGCTCTTGGAAGAACTTATGAGAGAATACACACTCTTCAAAATCGGCCAAGCCCCCTTATTACTTAGTGTAACCGATTTGGGAGGAGATCATATTACTTATATAGTGTTGACACATCTAGGGTTAAACCCTAATGTGTCATGACTCTTCATTTCCATGACCCATGGGTTTGTAACTCCCATGGAGCATCCTATGGGTGGAACCCAACTTGATGATCCATGGAGCCTTTTAGCCCACTATACAAGATATGGATGATTTACTTAATCAACCCATATATTTAATTAGTTATCTTTTGATCACTTAATTAATTCTAAATTAATTCTTGATCAAACTAATCAAATAATATTATTAATATATTAGAACTTATAATATATTAATAATCTCCAAGCGTTATTTCTCTCATTTAGTTTATCCAATTGCATGGTGCCATGCAACCCAAATGGACCATGCCGGGTCGGGTCAAGTACATACCAGAAATAGTTATGGACTTAGACACCTTATCCAACACTTACGTCCGGGCACATGATCAACCAAATTCCAAACTTGGTTATCATACATGGATTGGATCTCGGTATCCATTGCCTCTTTCCATTTCGCAGACTCTGGGCCTACCATGGCTTCCTTATAGCTATTAGGTTCATCAAGGTTTATTAGTGTACCATCACTAATATACGTGTCCCCTTCGGTAGTAATATGAAAACCATAAAACTGGGGTTGAACTCTAACTCTTTTGGAACGTCTAAGAGGTAAGGACTCGTCAATTGGTTCAACCGGTGTTTCCTCCTCGGGTTGAGTGCCAGCGGTAAAGGTTCCTTCATCTATCGATTCTTGAATCTCTTCAAGCTCGATTTGCCTCCCACTGTCTCCTTGGCCTATGGGTTCTCGTTCTCGGAAAACTCCTCTCCTCGCAACAAAGACAACATTGTCCTTCGGTCTATAGAAGAGATATCCAAAGGATTTCTGCGGGTAGCCGATGAAAATACATCGCTCACTACGAGGTTCGAGCTTGTCGTGAGTATATCGTCTTACGAAATCCTCGCAACCCCAAACCTTGATATGTGCTAACGAGGGAGCTTTCCCCGTCCACATCTCGTGAGGTGTTTTGGCAACCTTCTTAGTAGGGACTCGGTTAAGGATATGGGCGGCAGTCTCTAAGGCATACCCCCAAAAAGAGATAGGTAGTGAAGCACGACTCATCATAGAGCGAACCATATCCAATAAGGTTCGATTACACCTTTCTGCCACACCATTCAATTGTGGTGTCCTAGGTGGGGTCAATTGTGAAACTATTCAACACTCCTTGAGATAATCGTGGAATTCAAGACTTAGGTATTCTCCCCCTCGATCAGATCGAAGCATCTTGATTTTCCTGCCCAATTGATTCTCCACTTCATTCTTGAACTCTTTGAACTTTTCAAAAGTTTCTGAATTTTGCTTGATTAAATAGATATACCCATATCTACTATAGTCATCGGTAAAAGTCACGTATAAGCGGTTCCCATCCTTCATGGTTGATCTAAACGATCCACATACATTGGTATGTATTAGGTCCAATAGACCCTCACCCCTTTCGCAAGAGCCAGCAAAGGGTGACTTAGTCATCTTTCCAAGCAGACAAGATTCGCATGTGTTATCTTCCCTAAGGTCGAATGACTCCAACACTCCATTGTTTTGGAGTTGGGCTATGCATTTCTTGTTGACATGTCCAAGACGACAATGCCACAAGGATGCTTTATCCATACTATTGGAAGAATCTATGTTCAAAATATCATTTCCTAAGTTATCAACAATCATAACAGTTTCATATATTCCATTACATGGTATAGCTTCAAAATAAAAGACATCATTTAGATAAGCTAAAATAGAACCATTCTCATTATTAAAAGAAAATCTAAAACCTTGTCTAAACAAACCATGAAATGAAATGATGTTTCTAGCCATTTTTGGCGAATAGCAACAATTATTCAAATCTAAACATAAATTATTCCTAAGCACTAAAGAATACACTCCAATCTTGGTCACAGGCAACGATCTTCTGTTCCCCATGATTAGATTGATTCTTCCTTGCTCCACATCCCTATTTCTTCTTAGTCCCTGCACATTAGAACAAATGTGGTAACCACAACCGGTATCAAGAACCCAAGAAATAGCATGATTAGAATCGTTAGATTTAATTGTATATATACCTGCGAAAGATGGCTTGATCTTTCCTTCCTTGATGGCTTGCAGGTACTCTGGGCAGCTTCTCTTCCAATGTCCTATCTTGTGGAAGTGGTGGCACTCTGCCTCCTTCGGGTTAGGGCAGGGCTTAGCGGGATCAACTTTGGTCCCACTAGAAGAGGCACCATCTCGGGCTTTAACCTTGCGATAGTTCTTAGACGAAGCCTTCCTCTTCTTTCCCTTTCCTTGACCAATAGCCAAGACAGGAGCAACGGGTGGATTGGGAGTTGGTGCAACAGACTTGTCTTTGAAGTTGCTCTCAGCGACCCTCAAGAGACCTTGGAGTTTGCTTAAGGTGACCTCCTCTTTGTTCATGTGGTAGGTCATCCTAAATTGATTGTACATCGGAGGCAAAGAGTGAAGCACCATGTCGATCGCCAAGTCTTCCCCAAAGTCAACATTTAACTTGCGAAGGTGGTCGACATACCTTTGTATCTTTTGCAGGTGCACGGTAAGAGACTCTCCATGACCCATCTTAGCGGAAATCATGTTAGAGAAAATCTCATAACGCTCGTCTCGCGTTTTGGTGGTATCTCTCCAATAAGTCTTGATGCATCTCGTACGGGTACATGTCCTCATAGGACTTTTGGAATTCGGAGTTCATGGTGGCTATCATGATGCAATGTACCTTCGTTGCATCGCGCTCATGAGTTTCAAAAGCGGCCATTTCAGCCGGAGTAGCGATTTCAGGGTTAATTTTCTCGAGCTTCTCATTGAGGACATACTCCTTATCCTCATAGCGAGCAATGGTGCGAATGTATCTTATCCATTCGCTAAAGTTCGTCCCATTGAAAGTGACCTTTTGACAAAGGCTCATCAATGTGAAAGAACTAGCAGCAGCATTGTTTGCATTCGACATCTACAAATAGAAAGGACAAAGATAGATTAGAATATGAATCCCTAATTATCACCCAATAAGAAAAACTAGGGCTAGGATCCAACAACAATATTTACATATTAGAAAAGGGATGCCGTAATCTAACATGCAAATAATATGAAGGTAAGTGAATGAAGATTCACTAATTCTCCACCATAAAATAACTTTAAGTCCTAAATGTATTGAGAATTCCTAGGTTCGGATGAGATTCATTGAAACTTATTCAATGGCATGTTTAAATCTCGATATGCCCCTCGTGTTTGTGACTGGGATACCGAGGATCACAAAGCGGGTGTGAATTACCATGCAATTCACATGGTGCCTTCATTGTAATGATCACCTATTCGATGTGCCGGTAAACCACACACGCTCCATCGAACTACGATAAACAATGAATCATCCTTTGCCACCTTTGCTTAGAACCAATTAGTGTGCTGGTAAACCACACACGCTCTACTAACTTCTTAGCAAGGGTGCAAAGTGTAATTTCATGGGATTGCATCAATTCACTTTTCCTAAAGTAACTAAGATTGGGAAATGTTAAAAGCATGTAGTTACTTTGTATTTCATATTATACTTTTAATGAGAGGATGAGGCTGCCCTATCCTACCCGTTCGGCTAACAACCCTCCACCGATCAAGCAAGCGGTGGGTGTGAGTGTACACCCATTAAGCACCATTTTATAGGCCGCAACCTTATACCCACCTTATAGATCGGCTTCGTGAATGAGGCCTACTAACGGTAAGACTAGGATTTTAGTTATACATATATATACATTAATCTTGTAATATTATATTAGTATAGGGTTGTATTTTAAACTTTTAAAATCTAGGGTTTGAAATTTAAATTGTCTAAATTAAAACTTTTAATCACAAAACATAAATTTCAAAACTTGAGGACAAGTTTTAAAAATTTAAAACATGGAGGATCAAATAACAAATATTTTTTTTTATTAACAATTAATTCCATAATTATCCATATTTGATTTATTCAAGATCTCTTGTAAGATAATTACCAATTTAATCAAAATAATTAATTAATTATCATATAAGGAAATTAAATATTTTATTAGTTGATAAATATCTTTAATTAGATCAAGATTATAGTCATATATGTCAAAAAATCGGATTAGGGTTGATCTAATATGATTAAGGCAAGTTTCCATAAGATAATCATCAAAAAATCCCGAATCTAGCCTTTCCTGACGCTCGGACTCGCCGAGTCAGGCCAACTTGCCGAGTCCACTATGGGACTCGCCGAGTCCATGACTCAGAAACAAAAAAACGAATTTTGCAAATAAGATTCAAACAAACAAGCAACAATTTAATAGAAACCAATCTAGTCTCTGATACCACTGATGGGTTTTGGCCATAAGAACTTTCCTATGTGCGCATGCAAAAACCTAATGCTTGGATCTAGGCTTTCTAATTAAACATGCTTTGAATCCAAGACTTCTAATAACTAATTAGGTATAAGAACAATATAAAGTCAGATCTAGAAGTTTACCTTTGAATCTCTTGTTTGATCTTGTTGTCTTGGAGCTCTAGAGTCACAATTGTCACTCCTCTAATGGCTTACAAACACCAACTAGCAAAGAGGATGATTTGAGAGAGAGGTTAGGAAGAAATCGGCCAGGGGTTCTTTTCTTTTTAAAAGATGTCGATTTCCCTTGCTCAAGGGGTCTATTTATACTTGTAGACTCCTAGGGTTTCACCTTTAAACCTTAGCTGGATAATCTTTCCTTAAAGCAATCCAAATCCTTACCTTAGATAAGCCTTGGACGATTTTGAGCTATCCTAAGCCCTAGAATCCGTCCATCCCTTATCCCTTAAGGATTTACAGTCTAAAGTGTAACTATCAAACAACTGACAGTTTATACCCTCTTATTTAATTGATCTCTTTAAGTCACCAAATTAATACTAATTAATTTATGACTTATATTAATCAAATAACAATAGTATTATTATATTATTCTCATAATATATCAATAATATTTATTCTCTCATAATAAATCATCCTATCAAGTTGCTATGGTGAAGGCAACCCAAAAGGACTATGCACAATCGGATCAAATACTTGCCTAATATAGTTGCAGCCTTAGACACTATTCCAACACTATATTCTTTCGAATCAGTATCTATCTCTTAGACTTATTGGCTGCAAGTAGTACTCGATCGTGCACCCACTCTCTATCTCACGTTAGTCTTCCAATCATGACCTTCGAGTCAAAATCTAGATGCCTTATTGGAGACTCCTTCTTCTTAACAAACTTATGATAATTCTTTGATTACCACCATTGACCAATATGTCATGTTCTAATGACATCTCGTCATATGATGCGACGCTTAGACTCAGGTCTTTTAGAGTCAAATTCCAGACTTGAAGACAACTTCCTTCATGGTCTAATGTGATATAATCATATTCTAAAAAGTAGCACTTCTAGCTACAAGCTCTTACAATGATCGTGATACTTCTATAGATCGCTTCGATTTTACTTCAATCTTGTGGCTTAAGTCAGATGCTACATCGATCTTGGTTCTCTGAACCATGTAACACACTCATCCTAGTCGGACTCGATATGATATGACCTCTAGGGTCGGAATAACAATCATCTTCTCAGTCATTACCAAAACGATGGTAACGGCATACTTGAATAAACCAGAATCAATTACTAGCTTCTTGGTAACCTTGTGACTTTCCTGATCCAAGTGTGAATCATGTGCTTCCGGTAGTATAGGCCTCTACTACCATTCACACCTACTCATACTCGTCCCAAGTATTGTCTTGCAGTTTTTCCAAGTCACCATACAAGAAAATCACACAATAGCTTAACACATCAGATAGCAAAACGAAGGTTTTATATTATTCCTTGAAACAATTACATAGGTGTTCAAGTTCACCCTAGACTATGCCTCTAATAGGCTACACCTCGTGATACTAACTGCATGACTACTTTATAACTTGATCTTCAGATATCAGTTCTCATTCCTGATTCCTTGCATTGTCATCTGTTTCGTCAAGGATCATATGGAATGCTCTTGCCTTCGGCTTTGGCGGTACATTTGGCTTTGCGACTTCTTCTTTCCTTGGGCAGTATTGCTTGAAGTGTCCTTCCTCACCACACTTAAAGCATACTTCTCTCTTGGTTGTGCATTCGCTGGCATAATGACCAATCTTCTTGCATTTGAAGCTTGTCATTTCTTTAGAGCATCTCCCAATGTGATTCCTTCTGCACTTGTCACACCATTGTGCTCCTTCCCCAGACTTCAAGAATTTTCTCTTCTCGTCAAACATTGTGGATCCTTCAAACTTTCTCTTATCACCAACTTCAACCTTGTTGGCGACCCTTCCCTTGATCATATCTTCAACAGACTTGACAGCCCAGATAGTTGCCTCTAGATTAGGTGCTTAACGTACCGACACTGCATACTCCGAGGGAAGTCCCTTTGCGTACTTGTTGACTTTTGTCAGCTCATCTAGGACAAGGCGCAAAGCAAACTCCATTTTGTCCGTGAAGTTGTTGGTGTATTCATCGATGGACATCCTTCATTTCTTCAATGTTAGGAATTGGTTCTCTAGCTCGAGCAGGTTTTGGGCTGAGCAGTACTTGCACTTGAATTGCACCAAAAACTCTACCCAAGTCAGTTTCAGGGGCTCATTGGGGCTTAGAGTCTTCCCCAGGGTGTTCCACCAGCAAACAACGCCTCCTCTGAACTGTCCTACTGCAAAGGTGGTTTGTAGCTTGCCTTTGCAACCACATGTCATGATGGCTAATTCCATCTCCGAGATCCAATCCATGACTCTGATCGGATCTTCCTTCCCAGTGAAAGTCGATGGCTTGCAAGTTAGAAAATCTTTGTACTTGCATCCATTCCTCTCGACTCTGTCATCTTGATTGTTCCTCCTAATCACCGGTGGATCAACTTGACCAACGGTCCTGCTGCCGTCCCCTTCCTCAGACTGCCCGTCATTCAGCTCGGGCTGTTCAATAGGCATCGTAAGTTCCTCTCAATTTTTTTGAAGTAAATGCCTTGTTTCCTCTATTTGACAGTCCAACATCATCTGGATCAACGCTTGCACTCCGACCATCGTGATTGGCTCAGGAGCGACTACTACAACAGGTATTTGCTCAATCACTGGTGGTTGATTCCTGTTTCCATTTGCGTTCCCGACTCCACTTCGGGTTCTTTCCATTTTGATCTATACACCAAATCGGAAGTTTGGTGTGTAATGAAGAGAATTAAGATACGATAGGTTTTATTTACGATCGACGTGTAAAACTCCCCATGACTCCTAAAAGTTTTATGCCAGTTCTAATATCGTATTTAAACGTTTAGAAATTGGAACACATAAAGTTTCCAGATCCGGTCGGGAACAGACCATAGATACGATCATACATTTAGCATCATAAATCATTTAGCACATAAAAGCATGTTAGGCATTTTCCCTAAATTTGCTAGTGATTGTTTCTATTCAGGTGTATTACCTAAATTTTATTAGACACACTCCTCACGATCATCGTTTAGCATTCTAAGTTTAAGTCTAGAAATAAATTCATATTCTCGGTTCGCTTAAACTAATGCTCTGATACCAACTGTGACATCCCCATTTTCACGGCCAGAAAAGACCGATTTTTGTTTATGCTTTATAAAAATCAGAGTACCTCTTTTAATACAAGTCTTGCGGAATTTGTTCCCAGAAAAACATGATAAATACGCTATCAAAGCATTTCGTAAGAAATGTATTTTATTCATTTTAAAACATTTGGGATGTCATCATCAAGACAGAAACATAAGCATAAACAGAACTTACATTTATTTACACTAGTGATCTACATCTCTTTAATCTCTCAGTGTAATGTAACTTCATATCGACACATGTGATACAAATAAGCTTGAGTGAGTCAGGTTGGGAAATTGGGTGAGTACATAGAGATTTAAATCCCACAATGTTATATCATATATATAATTTATAACTCACAAAATATACAATTTCCCCATAGTTATAATCAACTCTTACCCCACCCCGTCAATCCTCACAATGAGACTATCCATACTTTCGGACCTTAAATTTTACCTCTTACTCCCAGATCTAATCCATGTTCTCGGATCAATACTTGTGCCCATTCCATACTCTTGAATTAGGGTCAAGTGCCTACATCTAAATCCATACTTCCGGATTAATGACGGATAACTATGTCCTGTCTATACTCCCAGACTAAGGACAATTGGCTATCTCTTAATCCATACTCCCGGATTAATGACATTTGACTATGTCCAATCCATACTCTCGGACTAGGGACAATGACTATGTCTAATCCATGCTCCCGGATCATTGACATATATTAAAGTTCTATTCTCTGAGTATAACTCACTCGTACTCGTAAGAAGATACTACCCAATATTCCTCATAATTAATTTAGGTTTACTCTTTATCCTAAATCATCATATATAATCAG
The DNA here is from genome assembly GCF_002870075.4 of Lactuca sativa. NCBI lineage: Eukaryota > Viridiplantae > Streptophyta > Magnoliopsida > Asterales > Asteraceae > Lactuca > Lactuca sativa. Next base: position 90,314,292 of record NC_056630.2, read on the forward strand.
GTATGTTCTTTAACACATATTTCAGGCAACATCGAATAAATCGCACATAAACATATATTTAATACTTCAATCAATACTTGTATTAAAATCATGTTCATGAAAGGGACTATGCACTCACTTGTTAAAGTGATGATTCCACACTCGGGCAGCGCTTTGCTTCTAACGATTCTATTTTCCTTCGACGAAACAACGAGTTTTTCTAGAAATCGGGCTTCGTTGAAGCCGTGTTTCTGAGCAGAAAATATCTTTTCTCCGAGCCTTCGGGAGCTAGGGGGTTTTCTTAGGCTTTAGGGGGGGTTTGGGGGGGGGGGTTAGAGAGAGAGTTTAGAGAGAGAAAGTGAAGTTGGAAGGTATGAGAAGAATGCTTCACCCGACACCTCTATTTATATGCTGGATGGAAGCCTAACTCGTCGAGTAGGAGGACCTACTCATCGAGTCCATGGCCAGGTGTCACCATCTGGTGGCTAGCCTAGGGGAGGAAGCAACGGCCAGGATTTCGCCACGTCACCCGATTTCGCACAACTCATTCACGACTTAGAAAAATCATAACTCTTGCATACGAGCTCCGTTTTTGACATTCTTTATATCCACACGTAGGTAAATACAATATCTACAACTTTCCTTTTGACTCTGTCAGCTGATTCTGGACCGATTTTAAATTTAACAGTAATGAAGATTATACTATTAAATGACCGCGTAAAATTCATACCTTCTACATACGGACTCTGTTTTCGTCTATCTTTTTATCATTGAGATCCTATTAATGAGATCTTCAATTCTCATTTAGTTCGCATTGGCCAAAAATAGCTCGATCTAAAATTCGAATTCTAGGCTGTGCACTGATATGCCAAATCTTAGAAAAATCATAACTTCCTCATACGAAGTTAGATTTGGGCGTTCTTTTTATGTATGTTCTCGGTTTAACGTATAATACAACTTTCATTTAGATCTCTAAGGCTAAAAAGTAGTTTATCAAAAAATCACTTTTTACGATTCCCGGTGCCGTGTCGGTTTTGCCGTAAAACTTCGACAGGTCATAACTTATTCGTTATAACTTGGATTTTGGCGTTCTTTATATGTATGGAACCCTTGTGACATATACTATAACTTGGTTAAGATTATTTATTATAAAAAATCTTCTATTAAAAAGTCATTTTTGACGCTCATTGTCTCTAAATTGACTAGCCCGAAGCTGCGGGCTTTACATCCAACCCCTAGGGTTAAAATACGACGTAAAGTTGTTAACTTTACATCCATGTAAGGCATAAAAGGCTAAAAACACTTAATCAAAGCTTTTTAAGGTACTTAAAGCATGAAGGAGGGCCAAACCTTGATAAAGTTAGCAACTTTATGACCCCAAAGGCCCTGAGATGTCCAGATCTAAAGCCATATCTTCATATCATGCTGAAAACCAAGAATGGTACGAAACTAGGCTAATAATGGCTATAAAATTTCATAGAAGGAGATCTAAGAAATGGAAGGTCAAGGTTTCGACTTTATACATTTGGATGGTTGCCACAACAGAGTAAACACAAGATCTATAGCCTCTCCCTTCAGCTATACACCAACCACATCAAGCTTCTTCACATAAACACCAAAAAGGCACTCCTTAAGCCCTTACACACATAAAACGGGAGATAAGACACGATTTAGGGTTTCTCTGGACAAATGGGGGTGATAAGGGAGGCTACAAGTGAGTCTTAAGGCCTTTAAATAGGGTACAAACCGTGAAAATTAGGGTTTTCCTTTCCAGTGTCTACTCGTCGAGTTGGGGCCTTCCAACTCGTGGAGTAAACCCTTCATTCAGGTCGTGAATATTAGTTGACCAAGTTGAACACATTTTTGAGTCTCACGGCATCAGGACAAAATGACGACTCAAAACCCTAATATTACGGGTATTTAAAAGAATGAGAGGATGGGGTTGCAAATTCTTAGCCTCTTTCACCCTCTAAGCCCTCTGGAAACCCTAAATTCGACCCTCTTTGAGATCCTCAATGTTTTGCTTTCTTGAAGAAGAAGAAAGAAAAAGAAGGAGAACCATTGTGAAGGTAGTTGCAAGGAAGCATCATTGTCATCGACTCTTATCTTGTTTGGGCCATTATAAGTATCAATACTCAAGCTTAATTTCATTTCATGGCTAGATCTAGGTTTCTGGTCCCATTTCCTTATGTTATGTCTTGTGGGAGTGAAGAAGATTCATAAAGTTAGCGACTTTATGGATTCAATTGGTCTTTTGAGTCTTATATCATTCAGATGTAGAAGTTGGTAGAGTATTAGAAGCTTGCATGAGAACTTAAGGCCATATTTCTACTTTTGACCTGAAATGGTGTAGAGACATGCATGGTGAATGCTTGTCCATAAAGCAAGCATTTTTATGGACCATTAGAGTCCCCTTAAGCTTCTGTAAGAGTTGAAATTGAAGGCATAATAGATTAAGAAAGTTGAATCATTGGTTTGATGGGTTTTGGACATAAGAACTTTCCCTATATGCACATACAACCCTATAACTTGGATCTAGGTTTCTCTAATTGAACATGCAATATATCCAAGACTTTCATGGCTAGATCTAACTACAAAATCATATGAAAACAGATCTAGAATAATACCTTGAGTTACTTGCTTGAAACCTTCTTCTTCTTGGAGCTTAGAGTCACAAATGTCACTCCTCTAATTGCTTACAAACACCAACTAGGAAAAAGATGATTTAAGAGAGAGGATAGAGAGGGAAATCGGCTCTAGGGTTACTCCAATAACTAGGATGCCAATTTCCACAACCCAAAGGGTCTATTTATACTTGTGAGCTCCTAGGGTTTCACCCTAAAACCCTAATTGGATAACATAGCCTCAAAGCAATCCAATATCCCTTCTTGATAGGCCTTGGACGATTTCTAGGTGATCCATATCCCTAAAATCGTCCAACCCATATCCATAAGGGTTATCAGCTCAAAGTACAACTTTCACACATTTGACAGTTTATACCCCTTTATTCAATTTATCTCTTTAAGTCACCAAATTAATTCTTAATTAATTTATGACTTATATTAATCAAATAATATTATTATTTCTCTAACATATTATTCTTATAATACATTAATAATAATATCTCTTCTCTCTAAATCACCCTATCAAGTTGCTATGGTGAAGGCAACCCAAAAGGACCATGCAAATCGAGTCAAGTACTTACCAAATATAGTTATAGCCTTAGACACTAATCCAACAGTTTCCCACTTGGATAAGTCTAGTAACTATAAATGCAAACACAATCCGATTAGCAATTGTAGCTCTCGAAGACGCTGTCGACTCTGATCTTATCAGTAACCTGTCCTTTAGATAAGGGATCGTAGAGTGCTCTGTTTTGATATCGTGCAGACGATCGTCATACTTGTCGTCCAGCAACTATTTTCTCGATCTCAGATATATTCGACATATACCTGACCGGGCCTGGCACATAAGTCAAATCAAATCATCGAGCGGCCGTGATATCGCTTTTACCCTCTTAGGATAAAAGTAACAGATAAACTTCGATTTATATACATTTACTTATCGACTAATCAACTATACACAACAATGCGTTTTATGACATCAATTTACTGATGCGGTTTCGCATTATCAATGTACAACTAATTAATAAATAATAAACCATATATCTAGGTTTTAAGACCATATGATATTATCGTCTTGCGATCACTCCAAAGTGATTCCAGCAAGCGCGGGTTTATTCCAATGCTCAAAACTTGTTCATAAGCACTCATGAACGTTGCAGCAAACCTTTGCTATGTCTAATACCATTTAGACAATCTACACACCAATTCATGACAATTTTCATTCATACCCAGTGTTCTAGAAGGCGCCCCATGGCGTGAGGTGCGGCGTCGCCGTTACGAAAAGTTTCATAACGTTGTTGTTAGGCGTGGCGCGTGGCAAGGCGTGATATGGCGTGCCATGGCGCGTTATGGCGTGTTATGGCGCGTGTTTTTTCGTTTGAGACACGTTTTTTTGCTCTTTTTTATACATTTTCTAATCGAACATACAAGTATTGTGTTTTTTATTAACTTCCTGTTATTAGTTGTTGATATAACACTTCTAAAAACTAGGTATATTTGATATAAATTTATATTTATGCGGTAATATAATTATAAATTAATACAAAATCGCCGCCTTACATCACGCCTTGAAAAACACCATGGCTCGCCATAACTCGTTAAGCTTGAGGCTTGGCCTTGCCTCCACGCCACGCCTCACGCCTTTTAGAACCTTGTTCATACCTACTTCCAACATATGAATGATTGTGGACTGTTTGAATAATTCGATTATTCTTAATAAACTCAAATATTCTGGAAGTCAAAACATGCAAAGTGAAACAATAGCTAAACAATTAACACAGGAAAGTAACTTTACTTATAAATAATACTCCTTTATTTAATCATCAAATGTCAATTACATTTATCTATCACATGTTTCTAAAACTATCTAATCTAAACTAATATCATCCTTCAGCCCAATTCTCCTAGCATGCTGCAAGTGCTTAACGCTGCTCAGTCCCTTCGTAAGCGGATCTGCTGGGTTATCTTCTGATGATATCCTCTTAACCACGTGGTGTCCTTCTTCTACTCGATGTCTAATAAAGTGATATTTTCTGTCGATATGCCGAGATCTACCATGATCCCTTAAGGCAACCGCTCCTTCATTATCACATAAAATCTCCATGGGCTCTTTTATAGCAGGCACAACTCCAACATCACCAATGAAGTTCTTCAACCATATTGCCTCCTTTGACGCTTCGCTTGCTGCAATGTACTATGATTCGCACGTTGAATCAGCTACAGTTTCCTGTTTGGAACTTTTCCAAGTTACCGCTCCTCCATTAAGGGTAAAGACCCATCCCGACTGCGAACGGTAGTTGTCCCTGTCGGTCTGGAAACTGGCGTTACTATACCCTCGCACCTTCAAGTCATCACTCCCTCCGAGGACTAGAAACCATTCCTTGGTCCTCCGAAGGTACTTAAAGATGTTCTTTACCGCAATCCAATGTGCTCTTCCAGGATTCCCTTGATATCTACTGACCATGCTCAAAGCAAAGGCCACATCAGGTCGAGTACAAGTCATAACATACATGATCGAGCCAACTGCGGAAGCGTAAGGTATTCGGCTCATCTCAGCTATCTCAGCTTCGGTACTCGGACTTTGAGTTTTACTCAACTTGGTATTACTTTGTATCGGTAGTTCTCCCTTCTTTGAGTTTTCCATACTAAAACGTTTTAGTACCTTATCTAAGTAAGTATTATGACTAAGTCCTATTAGTCTCTTACTTCTTTCTCTCACAATCCTTATTCCCAAAATATTGGAAGCCTCTCCGAGGTCCTTCATAGCGAAACACTTACCGAGCCAGGACTTAACTTCCTGCAGATTCGGGATGTCGTTTCCAATGAGTAGTATGTCATCGACATACAAAACGAGAAATCTAACTATGCTCTCACTAGCTTTGATATATACACATGATTCATCTTCGCTTCGTACAAATCCAAACTCTTTGAATTTCTCATCAAAGCAATGATTCCATCTGTGAGATGCTTGCTTAAGTCCGTAAATGGACTTCTCAAGCTTGCACACTCTATTTGGATGCTTCGAATCGACAAAACACTCTGGCTGAGCCATGTAAACATCCTCAGCCAACTTCCCATTAAGGAAAGCGGTCTTGACATCCATTTTCCATATCTCATAATCATGAAATGCGGCAATAGCTAGCATCACCCTGATAGATTTTATTTTCGCAACTGGTGAGAAGGTCTCATCATAGTCAACTCCGAGAGTTTGAGTAAAGCCCTTCGCCACCAATCGCGCTTTATATGTGTGCACATTCCCATCCACGTCGGTCTTCTTCTTCGAGATCCATTTGCACGCAACGGTCTTACGTCCGGGCACATTGTCAACCAAATTCCAAACTTGGTTGTCATACATGGACTGAATCTCGTTGTCCATTGCCTCTTTCCATTTTGTAGACTCCGGGCCTGCCATGACTTCCTTATAGCAATTAGGTTCATCTAGATTTATTAGTGTTCCATCACTAATATACGTGTCCCCTTCAGTAGTAATATGAAAACCATAAAACTGGGGTTGAACTCTAACTCTTTTGGAACGTCTAAGAGGTAATGACTCGTCAGTCGGTTTAACCGGAGTTTCCTCCTCGGATTGAATGCCAGCGGTAGAGGTTCCTTCATCACTCGACTCTTGAATCTATTCAAGATCGATCTGCCTCCCATTGTCTCCTTGGCTTATGAGTTCCCTCTCTCGGAAAACCCCTCTCCTCGCAACGAAGACAACATTGTCACTCGGTCTATAGAAGAGATATCCAAAGGATTTCTGCGGGTAGCCAATGAAAATACATCGCTCACTACGGGGTTCGAGCTTGTCGTGAGTTTCTCGTCTTACAAAAACTTCACATCCCCAAACCTTGATATGTGCCAACGAGGGAGCTTTCCCTGTCCACATCTCGTGAGGTGTTTTGGCAACCTTCTTTGTAGGGACTCGGTTAAGGATATGGGCGGCAGTCTCTAAGGCATACTGCCAAAATGAGATAGGTGGTGAAGCACGACTCATCATTGAACGAACCATGTCTAACAAGGTTCGATTGCGCCTTTCCGCCACACCATTTAACTGCGGTGTCCTAAGTGGCGTCAATTGCGAAACTATTCCACATCCTTTGAGATAGTCGTGGAATTCAAGACTTAGGTACTCTCCTCCTCGATCGGCTCGAAGCATCTTGATTTTCCTGCCCAATTGATTCTCTACTTCATTCTTGAACTCCTTGAACTTTTCAAAAGTTTCAGACTTGTGCTTTATAAAGTAAATATACCCATGTCTACTATAATCATCAGTAAAAGTCACGTAGAAGCCGTTTCCATCTTTTGTGGTGGATCTAAAGGGCCCACATACATCGGTATGTATGAGATCCAATAAACCCTCACCCCTTTCACAAGTGCCAGTAAAGGGTGACTTGGTCATCTTTCCAAGTAAACAAGACTCACACGTGTCATCTTCCCTAAGGTCGAATGACTCCAACACTCCATCCTTTTGGAGTTGGGCTATGCGCTTCTTGTTGACATGTCCAAGACGACAATGCCACAAAGATGCTTTATCCATACTATTGGAAGAATCCATACACAACACATCATTTCCTAGGTTATCTACAACCATAATAGTTTCATAAATTCCATTACAAGGCATTGCCTCAAAGTATAAGCATAAATAGAACCATTCATATTATTAAACGAATATCTAAATCCTTGTCTAAACGAACCATGAAATGAAATGATGTTTCTTGCCATATCTGGAGAGTAGCAACAATTATTTAAATCTAAACCTAATCCATTACTAATAAAGAATACACTCCAATCTTGGTGACAGGTGACGATCTTCTGTTTCCCATGATTAGATTTATTCTTCCTTGCTCCACATCTCTATCTCTTCTTAGTCCCTGCAAATTAGAACAAATGTGGTAACCACATCCTGTATCAAGAACCCAAGAAATAGTATGAGGTGAATTATTAGATTTAATTGTGTATATACCTGAAAAAGATGGCTTGATTTTTCCAACCTTGATGGCTTGCAGATATTCCGGGCAGCTTCTCTTCCAATGCCCTATTTTGTGGCAATGATGGCACTCTGCCTCATTCAGGTTAGGGTTGGGCTTAGCAGGATCAACCTTGGTCCCACTAGAAGAGGAACCATCTTGGGACTTTCCCTTACGGTGACTCTTTGACAGAGCCTTCCTCTTCTTGCCCCTTCCCTGCCCTATAGCCAAAACAGGAGCAGCGGTTGGTGCGGGAGTTGGTGCAACAGACTTGTCCTTTAGGTTGCTCTCAGCAGTCCTAAGGAGTCCTTGGAGTTTGCTTAGGGTGACCTCTTCCTTGTTCATGTGGTAGGTCATCCTAAATTGATTGTAGCATGAAGGAAAGGAGTGAAGAACAATGCCAATAGCCAAATCTTCCCCAAACTTATCATTTAACTTGCGAAGACGATCAACATATCGTTGCATCTTTTGCAAGTGAACGGTTAACGATTCTCCACTTCCCATCTTGGCGGTGATCATGTTGGTGATGATCTCGTAGCGCTCTTGCCTCGCGCTTTGGTGGTACCTCTCCATCAAGTCTTGATGCATTTCATAGGGATACATGTCCTCGTAGGACTTTTGGAATTCTTGGTTTATAGTGGATATCATGATGCAATGGACCTTCGTTGCATCACGTTCGTGTGTCTCAATGATAGCCATCTCTTCGGGAGTAGTGATTTCCGGGTTGACCTTCTCGAGCTTTTCGTCGAGGACATACTCTTTGTCCTCGTAGCGTGCAATGGTGCGAATGTATCTTATCCATTCGCTAAAGTTTGTACCATCGAAGGTCACCTTTTGGCAAAGATTCATTAACGTGAATGAGTTAGCAGCAACATTGTTTGCGTTCGACATCTACAAATAGAAAGATTGATTAGAATTGAGCCCCTAATTAAACACCCAAAATGAAAAATTAGGGCTAGGACCCAACAACATTATCTACATATTAGAAAAGGGATGCCGTAATCCAACACGCAAATAATCTGGAGGTAAGTGAATGACGATTCACTAATTCTTCACCTTGAAAACATAACCTTAAGTTTTAAACGCATTGAGAATTCCTAGATTTTCTTTGAGATTCATTGAACCTTTCAATGGCATGTTTAAATCTCGATATGCCCCTCTCGTTTGTGACTGGGATGCCGAGGATCACAAAGTGGGTGTGAATTACCATGCAAATCTACATGGTGCCTTCATTGTTACAATCATCTATTCAATGTGCCGGTAAACCACACATGCTCCATCGAACTATGATAAACAATGAATCACCTTTTGCCACCTTTGCTTAGAACCAATTAGTGTGCCGGTAAACCACACACGCTCCACTAACTTCTTAGCAAGGGTGCAAAGTGCAATTTCATGGAATTGCATCAATTCACTTTTCCTAAAGTAAATAAGATTGGGAATTTTATAAAATTGTTTAGTTACTTTATAGATTCATTATACCTATTAATGAGGAGAGAGAGTTGCCCTATCCTACCCGTTTGGCTAACGACCCTCAACCGGTCAAGCAAGCGGTGGGTGTGAGTGTACACCCATTAAGCGCCATTTTATAGGCAGCAACCTTATACCCACCTTATAGACCGGCTTCGTGAATGAGGCCTACTAACAGTAAGACTAGCATTTTAATTTTACTTATATATATATATATATATATATATATATATATATATATATATATATATATATATATATATTAAGCCTTTAATAATATAATAGTATAGGGTTGAATTTTAAACTTGTAAAACTCTAGGGGTTGAAATTTAAATTCTTCTAAATTAAACTATTAATCACAAATTTCAAATTTCAAAACTTCAGGATAGAAATTGAACTTTTCAAAAAAATAGGGATCAAATAACAAATAATTCAAATGAAACAATTAATTTCATAATTATCTATATTTGACCTAATCCAATTTTAGTCATTAGATAATTACCAAATAATATTAAATAGTCCATATTTATCACATAAATAATCAATATTTAAAAGATTTGAAATTAACTATATTTATGTCAAGGATAATCATTAAATTAAGTTAAAATTCGGATTTTTACCTAATAAAATGATTTTGGTGTCAATCCAAGACAAAATAGCAATAAAATCCCGAATTATCCTGTATGACGCTCGGACTCGCCGAGCCAAGCTTTGGACTCGCCGAGTAGGGCCAACTTGCCGAGTCCAAATACTGACTCGCCGAGTTGGGTCGAACAGAGGTGAAGAAAAATGATTTCCAGCAAGCAAAACAGTTAAGCATCACATTCAATTGAAACCAAACATGGCTCTGCTACCACTGATGGGTTTTGGACATAAGAACTTTCCCTATGTGCACATACAACCCTATAGCTTGGATCTAGGTTTCTCTAATTGAACATGCAATATATCCAAGACTTTCATGGCTAGATCTAACTACAAAATCATATGAAAATAGATCTAGAATAATACCTTGAGTTACTTGCTTGAAACCTTCTTCTTCTTGGAGCTTAGAGTCACAAATGACACTCCTCTAATGGCTTACAAACACCAACTAGCAAGAAGATGATTTAAGAGAGAGGAGAGAGAGGGAAATCGGCTCTAGGGTTACTCCAATAACAAGGATGCCAATTTCCACAACCCAAAGGGTCTATTTATACTTGTGAGCTCCTAGGGTTTCACCCTAAAACCCTAATTGGATAACTTAGCCTCAAAGCAATCCAATATCCCTTCTTGATAGGCCTTGGACGATTTCTAGGTGATCCATGTCCCTAAAATCGTCCAACCCATATCCATAAGGGTTATTAGCTCAAAATACAACTTTCACACATTTGACAGTTTATACCCCTTTATTCAATTAATCTCTTTAAGTGACCAAATTAATTCTTAATTAATTTATGACTTATATTAATCAAATAATATTATTATTTATCTAACATATTATTCTTATAATACATTAATAATAATATCTCTTCTCTCTAAATCACCCTATCAAGTTGCTATGGTGAAGGCAACCCAAAAGGACCATGCATAATCGGGTCAAGTACTTACCAACTATAGTTACAACCTTAGACACTAATCCAACATGGTTTGGGATTCAGACCTTTCTCACGATGTGAGACATGAGGTCTCACGACTTTAGCAACCAATACTCGTCCCTTGTTGAGTTGTCTGAGTTAGGAGCGAGTCTTTGGAATCGGAACGAGTGACTCTCACGACGTGACCATGGATTCGGCAAAAAACTGAGACATGATATTTGGATTTTTGGGCTGGTTTTCTGACTTTGGGCCCCTAATGGACTTTTGAGTATGGATGGATTTTGACAAGTTTGAGCGAAGGGTATTTAGGTAACTTAAGTGGTATATGAAATTGGTCATTATTTTGGTGTTTAGGTGGTCCAGTCGAGCTGTCATTTGGAGCTGTGTTTTGCCAGAAATTTTTTCAGGCTAAGAGATGAATTTTCCTCACTGTACTCATGGGTCGAAGGCACCAATGTCGGCCCACTAGATTATTTATACTAGTTATAGGATAGTACCATGCTAGTATATGATTGATTAGTAGATTTGTATGATTATCTGTATTTGCTGGTTATATTTTTATGTTTATCTGTTACGTATGTCGACATATTGTGGTTAGGTTTAGGCGCTCTTGCTTTGTACTGAAGGCCAAGACACCTGGGGCGGTCCGAATAGGCCATAGGCCCTACGAGGCGGTCTAGTTAGGCCGAAGGCCCGTAGAGTGGTCCAGATAGGTTGTAGGCCCTGCAAGGTGGTCCAGTCAGGTTGAAGGCTCATATTTACATGCTTTTTTTGTCATGTTGTGTGATCTTACATTGGGGAAATTCACTAAGCTTTGGCTTACAGTTTTAGTTTATTGTTTCAGGTACTTTAGAGGATCGTGGGAAATCAAAGGCATGACCGTGCACATCCTTTTATTTTCATGATATTGGCTTTTGGGACAACTCTGAAATGAGTTTTACTTTTGAAACAATGGTCTTTTGTAAACAATGACGCTTAATGGTTATTTTGAAAAGTTTTAAATTTTTATGATTTTTGGGATGTTGCAAGTTAGTATTAGAGTCTTGGATTGAGAGAATTGGATGAACATTCGTGTGAATCAAGACTCAAACTAGGGAACTGCAAAAGTTTTAACATGTTTTTCAAAAATTGATTTCAAAAGTAACCAACGAAGGATGCGATGAGTACGATCAACCGGAGCAAGAAAGTATAGCCCAAGTTACCTACATTGTTATTTGATGTTATTTTTATGGTAGAACGACATGCTACTGGTAGGCTAGGCATATTCAGGAACTACATGATACATGATGCTTCATAGCCTAAGGTTATTTCTTATGTGGAATTGACATCATTATTGTAGTTGCTTAGTTTATGCATCACAGTTGTATATAACTAAGATTTTAAAGCCTGAGAATGTTTGGTTTAGCCTTCTTTCCTATTCTTGTTTGATGAAGGGCTTAGGGTAGAATCAAGTATTCGACTGTCTATGGGATCAAGTGTTATTTATGATTAGTATAAGCAAGTACTACATGGTTGGTGGAAGTTTCAAGGATGGGTTTATATGTGAGTAGTTGGCCAGTTGAGGAATGTCTAGCCATTCTCTAGGGAGTGAGGATAGGATGTATGTGTATCCTAGTGTGCTCTTTTAGGGATGTTGTGATGATCCTCTAACACAAATACAAGTAGGTGTGGAAGGTAGTATGGGTCCATACTATTGGAAACACAAGACCCGTACGCGTAACAAGGAAGTCACAACCCCTAAGGTTTTGTTTAATAGAATAGCTTGTGTGGTATGTTTATGTTTATGCTTCTGATAGGTACATTATTTGTAAATTATTTGCCTGCTCTTGTGTTATTCGACTCGGGTGCGAATCGGCTTTTGTATCTCAGTCTTTTAGTAGGGGTTTCGATATGACCCTTGGAGAGTTAGAGTGTCCGTTACGGGTTTCTATCGCCAAAGAACATGTGATTTCTGTATCGAGTGTTTTCTAGGATTGTGTTTTGGAGATTTTTGGGGTGCCTTACTCGATTGATATGATCCCTATTCCGATGAGAGTTGTGTGTGTGTGTGTGATTGTAGGGATGGACTAGTTGAGTAGACTCAGGGCTATAATCGATTGCACGATTTAGCAGGTAGTAGTCCTAATCCCAAGTGGGGGAGAACTGGTTATTTATAGAGAGGGGACCAGATTGGGATCAACCTTTTGTTCTGCTGCCAGGGCTCGACAGTATATTCAACATGTGTGTGGGGGTAATCTTGCTTATGTGTTTGATGCCATGTTAGGAAGCAGGATTCAGTTTCATATGTGCCAATTGTCATAGAATTTGTTGATGTGTTCCCAGCGGAGTTGCCTGGGGTGCCTCCAAAGAGGTAGGTTGAGTTCGGGATTGATTTGGTTCCAGGTGCGGTCCTAATTGCTAAGGCGTCGTACCAATTGGCACCGCCTGAGATACAGGAGTTGTCTTCTCAGCTCCAAAAGTTGTTGGGCAAGCATTTCATCAGATCGAGCAGTTCTCCATGGGGAGCACTGATTTTATTTGTCAAGAAGAAGGATGGTTCACACCGGATGTACATTGATTACCGGGAGTTGAACAAGTTGGTGGTGAAGAACCGTTATCCCCTTCCACAGATTGATGACCTCTTCGATCAACTGCAATTCACATATTGGTTCTCCAAGATCAACTTGAGGTCAAGGTACCACTAGATGAGAGTTAGAGAAGAGGACGTGGAGAAGACCGTGTTTCGGAATCGTTATATTCATTATGAGTTTGTGGTGATGCCATTTGGACTCACCAATGTGCCTGCGGCATTTATGGATTTGATGAATCGGGTTTGTCGGCCGATGCTCGATCGATCATTCATTGTGTTCATTGATGATATCTTGGTATATTCGAAGACCAAAGCAACATGAGGAGCACCTTCGAGAGCTTCTAGGAGTCTTCAGGCGAGAACGACTATATGCCAAGTTCTCGAAGTGTGAGTTTTAGTTACGAGAGGTCCAGTTCTTTGGACATCTCGTCAACCAAAACAAGATTTTGGTCAACCCAGACTAGATCGGGGTCGTGATGTAGTGGGAGGTTCGGAAGTCTCCCTCGGAGATTAGGAGTTTCATGGGCCTAGTAGGGTATCATCGTGGATTTATTTAGGATTTCTCCAAGATTGCATTACCCTTCACTCGTCTAACGACGAAGGACATAGATTTCCATTGGGGCCTTAAGCAGCAGGTGACATTCAAAACTCTGAGGTAGAAATTGAGTAAGGCCCAATGTTGACCCTCCCCGAGGGTGTTGTGTATTTTGTGGTATTTTGTGATGCATCCATCACGGGTTTCGGTTCAGTGCTTATGCAGCATGGGAGGATTATTGCTTATGCTTCTCGATAACTGAAGTCGCATGAGGTCTGCTATCCGACTCACGATTTGTAGTTGGGAGCAGTGGTGTTTTCTCTCAAGATTTGGTGGCATTACTTGTATGAGGTTTGGTGTACTATCTAGACGGATCACAAGAGCTTAAGGTATCTTACGGACCAGCTGAACCTGAATATGAGGCAGTATAGGTGGCTTGATGTGGTGAAGGAGTATGCCAACGTGGTGGTTGATGCTTTGAGCCGCAAGATGGCTAGTTTTGCGACTTGATCCCTATGTATGATGATTTTGATTGATTCACCATTATTAGATTTGATTAGGTAGTCTCAGGACGAGGTAGTCAAGAAAGAAAATTGTAAGCAATTGAGGCTTAAGGGTGAGGTTGACAGGTTTACTACCGATAGTCATAGATTATTGACCTGGTATGGACGAGTTTTGTAACATCTCGATTTTCAAGTATTCACCCATTTATCCCTCGTGCGGAAATTGTTGCATTTTGACCTTTAGGTATGAGGATGATTGCAAGATTGGCCCTTAGTATCTTTTTGGTTAGTTTGGGATTGAGGTTAATACGTTGGGCGTATGACGTGTATGTAAGCGTACTAGGGCAGAACCTAGTACGTTGGTCGTACGTGCAAAATGTCTAAACCCTAAATTTTTAGGGTTTTGGACATATATAGAAACTATTATAACTTCATGCCTCATATCCTCAGTAGCCCCCCTTTGAGAAAATCATCTTCAAGCAACCCTAAGACAGAAGAGTCCATTATTAAGCCCATATAAGTGTTTTGGAGGTGTGTTTGAAGAAGAAGAAGAAGAAGGTGGCGATAAGAGCTTGAAACTTGGAAGCATTTTGTATCTGAGATTTCCTCCTTGTTTGCAACCTCCAGATGGTACAAAGCTTGCAACTTTATCACTCCATATAGTAGATCTAGATATTTCATTCCATTAAGTTGCTTTTTGTCCCAAAATGGTGATTCTTGAGCATAGCATGTTCTTGACCCATTAATTCATCCTTTCAGACCTTAGGAAGGGTCTTAAGTCATAAAAATGTGGTCTTGATGGTTAGTTTTGCTTCATGCATTCTTTAGAAGGTCATAATGGATTAAGATGTTGTTTTGGGCACTTAATGGACATGCAAAGTCATAAAGTTGGAAACTTTATGACTCTTGAGGATGATTTAGCCTTGCATCTAAAAGCTGGACATAGGATCTTAAGGAATTAAGCTCTTAATGAAGTTTGGGAAGTCTGGGCATACACCCTGCATAACCTGAGTACGCAGCGCGTATGCGGTCAACCCTCCCGTTTGCGGTCAAGATGTGAGTACGCCCCACGTACTCGTTCTAAGTTGACTCGGCTAAGCTAAATTGAATTAGTTGATTTGTTGACTTTAACCAAGTTGAACCAAGGGTATTTTTGGTATTCTGGATGGTGCTTGAGAATTTGTGATTTGGATAGGTGACCTGTATAGGGGTGTACTCAACCAGCCTTGGACTTTGACTTTTGTTGACTCCGTTGACTGTTGACTTTTTGACCAAGTTTGAATTTAGGTCAAACTTGTGGGTTTGATTGGTGATTAATATTTTATTAATTCCTAATTTATTGAATCTGCATGATCAAGCAGTGTAGCAGGGAGCGTATCGCGGTGTTCTCGGGTTTCTTCATTTCAGGTGAGTTTTGCCTCATTGTACCGTGGGTCGAAGACACCAATGTCGGCCCACTAGTTTTGGTTAATTATTAGTAGAGGGATGCATTAGGGGTTGTATATGATCATGTAGGATAGACTGAGGACTCTTAATCTAGGCTCTGTTACATATTCCTAGTTTGGTTGTGGTTCTAGAATGGGATCACCTATCTGGGTGTCTATCTCACCTTTGAATATATATGGTCATGCATTTCTTGGAGTATTTCTATTTCATATGTTGCTATGTTGTATGGATCAGTTAGATTTGTATTCTGGTATCGAGTATGTTGTTATGCTATGGTCATCTGTTAGATCAGTATCCTGTTATATAGGATGTAGTTGTGATGTAGTGATTGGTTAGATATGTATCTTGGTATTGAGTATGTAGTTGTGATGTAGTGATCTGTAGATCGATATCCTGGTATATAGGATGTGACTATGCGGTAGCGGTCTGTGGAACTGTATCTTTATTTTTACTTGCTAGTTATCATCTAATGGAGTGCCCTAGGGACTGTCTGTGGTCATGTAGGATAGCCTGGAAACTCTTAATCTAATCTTTCTCGCCTGTTCCTTGTTTGGTTGTGGCTCTAGAGTAGGATCATCTGTTCGTGTAGCTATCTCACCTCTGGTTACTTATGGTTACACATTCTATGGAGGTTAGCTGGTAGTTGGATTGTATGCTGAGAGAGGATTAGTAGACGGTGGCGAGCTATATGATTGTTGTTTGTCTGTATTATGTGCCTATTTTTCCCTTGTTTGTTTATATTTCGACATATGGTGGTGGTGGGATAAGGTGATCCTGCTTTGTGCTATACGCCAAGGTACCCGGTGCAGGCCGGTTGTAAGTCGAAGGCATAGAGGCTCTGGAAGACCATTTGGATTGAGGCAATGGGCCAACAAACCCTGTATATTCTAGCACAATGGCTGAGGGGACCCGATGCATGCTTGTATGTTTATCGTATGGGGTATTTTGGGGGAAACTCACTAAGCATTATGCTTACCCAATTGTTTATGGTTTTAGGTATCATCGGTGATTGTGGGAAGGATAGGCTGAGGTTGTACACACTCATTAACAACATTGAGGATTCCACATTTTCAATAATACTCTGATTCCACATAAATGTAATTCGAAATAAACGGTTTTCTTAATAATTGAATTATTATCTGGCAAGTTTTACTTTAATAAAAACAAAAAATTTTGGTTATAAAGATGGAACGTTACAGGTTTGGGTGCTAGATTTTGATGGGATTAGATAGAATGTATTGGAGGAGGCACACAAGTCCAGGTTTTCAATACACCTTAGAGCCACCAAAATGTACCAAAATTTCATTCTTAGCTACTGGTGGTCATGCATGAAGAAGGAGATAGCATGGTATGTTGAGAGGGGTTTGACATGTCATATAGTCAAGGCTGAACACCAGAGACCGCATGGAAAGTTGCAACCACCAGAGGTTCACATGTGGAAATGGGAAGATATTACTAGGGATTTCATCACCAAGTTACCTCAGACGTCTAAGGGGCACGATGAAATTTCGGTAATAGTAGATTGGTTAACCAAGAGTTCCCATTTCTTAGCTATTTGGGATAGCCTGTCAGCCGAGGAATTGGCAGATTTATATGTGCGCGACATCTTTGTTCGACATGGAACGAGTCTCCAGTGTATCTGATCGTGATGTTAGGCTCACATCTTGTTTCTGGTAGAAGTTCCACGAGGAACTAAGTATGAGGTTGCATTTCAACACTACTTATCATCCGCACACAGACGGTCAGATTAAGTGGACCATTCAGACACTTAATGACATGTTGAGAGCTTGTGTCATAGATTTCGGTGGGAGTTGGGACTCTTGCCTTCCCTCGGATGAGTATTCGCATAGGAACAACTACCACTTTAGTGGGTGCGCTGCCTTTTGAGCTCCTTTATGGAAGGAAGTACCGCACCCCAGTGTGTTGGGGAAAAGTTGGTCATTGAGTAATGGGAAGGACTAAAGTAGTCTTTCAGACGACCGAGCTCATCCAGCAGATCAAACAGAGACCTCAGACAACTCAGACTCAGCATGAGAGTTATGCTAACAAGCGTCGATCTGAGTTGGAGTTCCTGGTCAGGGACATGGTCTTACTTAATGTATTACTCTAGAAGGGTGTAATACGCTTCAGGAAGAGGGGAAAGTTATGGCCCCGATATATTTGGCCATTTTGGGTGATATCCAGGGTTGGAAAGGTACCGTACATATTCGATTTGCCTGAGGAGCTTAGCCAGATCCACAACACCTTCCATGTGTCTCAGCTTCAGAAGTGTACGGCTGATGAATCAACGGTGATCCCTATGGATGATGTTCAAGTTGATGATTGACTGAATTACATTGAGAGACTAGTGGCAATTGTAACATACATGTTATTAACCTAGTGTAATTATTGTATTTTGTAAGCTTGATAGTGAATATTATTATATAATATAAGATTTTGAGCATTGAGTTCCAACAAGATAGTTTTATGATATTTGAAGCAAAACTATGTTTAGAACCATTGGGAAAGTGATGGGAAGTCTTATGAGATTCCAATCAAAAGTAAAATATAGAAATTAACGAAAATGTAAAATTTAAGTTGGAAATAAGTAAAACTAATGTTATTGAAAGTTGTAAATTATCTCATTAGAAACATTTAGGCGAGAATCTCACTGTAATCCGAGATATAACGAAGAAGTTATGACTTATTAAAGTTTTGCTACAGAACCAGCACGACACCATATGACGTAGAAAGTGAGTTTACGATAAACTACTTTTTAGCCTTTGTGATCTAAATGAAAGTCGTAGTATTCGTTAAACCGAGAACTTTCATAAAAAGAACGTCCAAATCTGACTTCGTATGAGGAAGTTATGATTTTTCTAAGATTCAGCATAGTAGTGTGCAGCTCGAAATTTGAATTATAGATCGATCAATTTTTAGCTGACACAACGTAAATGATAATCGAAGATCTCGTCAATAGTAGCTCAACGGTAAAAAGACAGACGAAAACGGACGTACGATGAAGAAGTTATGAATTTTTGACGGACTTTTCATGTCCCGGCCTGTTAAAAATATAATATTAAAAATAAAATCAAAATTAGCCGACGGAAACTAAACAAAAGTTGTAGAGTATAATCTCACCTACGTGTGCATATAAAGAAAGTCAAAACCGGAGCCCATATGCGAAAGATATGATTTTTTGAAGTTTTAGGCACAAACTTCGAGAAAGCCATACGCCTAGCGTACGTACAAGGTATGTACGCCCATCATACTTATGTGTACACAGTCCGAAATTAGCCACATCACCTACTTCTTTGCATGTTGTACATGTGTTTGTAGCCTTGACGCGTCCGAGATGATCCCTTCCTACGCCCAGTGTAATCGTTGTACGCCCAGCGTCGAAGTTCTCAAAGAAGTACACCCCGCGTACCATGAAATTATGCCCAACGTAATCAGGTGCTTCAGATACTATAAATAGGGTGCGAAGCTACCCGATTTATGGTTACAAATTTGACACTCTTTGAACCTTTACTCTCTCTCAAATTACCCTAACACCCTCCCGAAGCCTAGTGAACTACCCCAACACTCGAAGCAAGCCCCGACACACCGAAGACCCCGAGAAAATAATATTTTCAGCCAAAACTCTACCCACACAAAGCCCGGTTTTCTGCTAAAATCCCCGGTTTCGTCATAGAAAGTCATATCTAGAAACGAAGTGCTGCCCGAATAAGCATTTTATCATTCGGTTATGGTGAGTTCAATATAGGGACAATTATATGTTATATGTTCAATGTGCTTTCTTATGTTATTCTGGTTTTATAGCGTTGATCAAGTAGAGCATGTCTCGTATCACTTTTGGTATTGGCTTTAAGCCTTTGGCCATGTAGAGCATGTCTCTTATTATTCTAGTATTGGATTTATGCCTTTGGCCATATAGAGCATGTCTCGTATCACTTCTGGTATTGGCTTTGTGCCTTTGGCCATGTAGAGCATGACTCGTATCACTTTTGGTATTTGCATCGGGCTAGGTAGGGCTGAAATCCTATATATTCTAGCAAAATGATAATCAGAAATTGTTTATTTTCTGTTGGGCTGAAGTCTTATTAATGTATATCATGTTGAAATTGTTGTATCTCATTGAATGTAAATCTTTGAAACAAATCATTGGTTGATATGGAAAGTCTGTCATATGATTCACATATGTTTTTGTTGTTCTTTGTCCCTCCTTGCTTCTGTCATATATATATATATATATATATATATATATATATATATATATATATATATATATATATATATATATATATATATATATATATATGGCATAACGTTATACTGTAACTAATATTGAACTCACTAAGCATCACCCGCTTATCCCTCTCAGTGTTTAACTATTGCAGGTGATAAACATCCAGTATAGTCATGTACTATAAGAAGATGTAGAATAGTTAATATTATCACTTTTGTACTTAGTGTATAAATTCCTTGGAAGTTATGTAATATATAAAACTTTGTAAAAATCTTAATAGTTGGTTTGTATTCAGACTTTTGTAAATTATATTATGAATATGCATGTAGCAGGTTTGGAGTAATAATATTGTAAACTTTAGAGAAAGGATTGTCTCAGCAATCTTGGATCGAAAGTCAAAGACTCTGCGAAACAAGGTGGTGGATCTTGTTAAGGTGTTGTGGCACTCCGAAAGGGTTCAAAGTGGATGTGGGAACTCGATTCAGAGATGTGGGAGAATTACCCAATTTGTTCATAGCAACAAACATCGAGGACGTAGTATGACTCAAATGGTGGAGAATTGTAACATCTAGATCCTTGAGGTACATAATTCCTTGAATTTATAGCTTTTGGAGAGGTGGGGTCATGACGTGTGATATGATGGTCACGTCGTGAGTATTAGTTGACCAAGTTGACCGCATTTTTGAGTCTCACAACGTGATACATAAGTCTCACGACGTGAGGACAACCTGATGACTCAAAACCCTAATATTTCGAGTATTTAACGGAATGAGAGTCTAGGGTTGCACATTCTCAGCCTCTTTCACCCTCTATGCCCTCTGGAAACCCTAAATTCGACCCTCTTTCAGATTCATAGTGTTTTGCTTGTTTGAAGGAGAAGAACGAAAGAGAAGAAGCACCATTGTGAACGGAGTTGTAAGGAAGCATCATTTTCATCAACTCTTCTCTTGTTTGGACCATTGTAGGTATCAATACTCAAGCTTTATTTCAATTTATGGCTAGATCTGGGTTTTTGGTCCCATTTCCTTATGTTATAGCTTGTGGGTTTGAATAAGATCCATAAAGTTATAAACTTATTGATTCAATTGGTCTTTTGAGTCTTATATCATTTAGATCTAGAAGTTGGTAGAGTATTAGAAGCTTGCATGATAACTTGAGGACATATTTTTGACTGGTTTTCTAGGTTATAAATAAAAAATTACATGCGGTGGAAAACCACTTAAATACTTAAGTTCACATGCAACCTAGAAAGGATCTATGTTTTCTCTATTGATAGAAACTAACTATGAATATCAAGAAAACCCTAGGAGAGAGGATATGAAATCAAAATTCATACATAAAATTAGGGTCACATACCTTTTGATTATTATTGTAAATAATCAAAGTGGAATCCTCCTTCTAGATATTGGAAAGCTAGCACCAAAGAAATGGATGCCTCTAATGGCTTGTACCCAAAACCCTAGTAACAAGAAGACTTGAAGAGAGAGGAGACTAGAGCAT
The DNA here is from genome assembly GCF_002870075.4 of Lactuca sativa. Lineage (NCBI taxonomy): Eukaryota > Viridiplantae > Streptophyta > Magnoliopsida > Asterales > Asteraceae > Lactuca > Lactuca sativa. The sequence goes on from NC_056630.2 coordinate 90,335,687, forward strand.
AAATTCGACCCTATGAAGAAATTAAAGGTGTGTGGAAAATATGGCATCCATGATGTCCTATTTATACTTGTTTAAGGAAACTCCCATGGAAACCAAAGAGTTTTCTTAATGATTAATTCTAATTAATCATATAATTAAATCGAAATCAATTCTAATTAATCAATTAATCATAACTATTTCCAATTAATATATTAATAAATCATATATTTCAATTTCCAATTAGTTTATTATTCATATAATAAACTAACAAATTATCCTCTATCTCTAACTATCATTCTAATTAATTACTAGTTTTAAGGGCAACCCAAAAAGGATTTTGCTTCCGATTCAAGAATATACCAATTTAGTTATTGGCTTAGACACCTTAACCCAATATTCTACCACTTGGATAAGTCTGTAACTACAATTACAAGTATAAACCTTGAAATAAAGAGCAAAGAGTGCTTTCCAAAGCCACTGCCGAACTCTGATTCAAATCAACTATTGGCCCTAAGATTAGTGCGCAGCTATTCCTTCATTCTTCAGGATATCGTATGAACACGATACATGGATCAAAATCAATCTCATTGTCCAAAATTATGTTTCTTGATTTCCTGATTTGTAAATACTTGATTGGACTTCAAATTGAAAACATCAATTAGTCTTGGCTGTGCCCATCACTCGATAGTCAACATCAAATCATCGAGGGGCCCAATGATATCGCTTTTCCTGTTCAAACAAAAGGAACGAATTACATTGACTATATAGTCATACAATTCACACATTAAATCACACATGGAATTAACCTTTATAACACCCAGTTACAAGATGCGTTTGAGTAAACCAAGGCATAACTAATATGTAAGCAATGAACTACATATCTCTGGTTTAAGTGATGGGTTATGAGCATATCAACATTCCTATGTGTTCATGCAACGCTAATTGCTTTGGATCTAAGTTTTTCAATAATTGAACATGAAAATTGAATACCAAATCAATAACCCTAAAACTAGCATATAATTTTGAAATCCATATGAAATTAGGGTTAGAATATTACCTCACTTGTTATGGTGCAATAACATGAACAATCTTGAAGATCCTTGACTCTTGAAAGCTTAGTGCCCCACATGTTGCACCTCTGATGGAGTCATAAACACCCAATGCAACAAGATGAGAGGAGAAACAATGAAAATCGGCTAGGGTTATGAATCTTCTGCATAAGCCGAAAATCCAAAGGTATGGGGTTCTTTATATAGTTGTGAGCTGCTAGGATTTCCGGAGGAACCCATAATTTCCTACTTAAGGCTTAAGCAACCCATGGACCTCTTACCAGTAGGCCTTGGATGAAATCTATAGGGCCTCCCTATAGGATTTCGTCCACTCCTAATTAAGGAGTCCTTTACCCAGTTTTGCAACTATCAATGATTTGCAAAACAACCCCTCCATTATTAATCAGTTCTTTTAATGCCAACATTAATACCAAAATAATTTCTGATTAAATACTAATCAATAATATGATTTCCAAATAATATATTAATAAAATCATTTTGAGTAGCAATTTATTATTTCAAATAAGAAATCCTACTCTCTTTCCACTAGTCATCCTGTCAAGTTGCATGAGTGAATGCAACCCAAAAGGACCGTGTTACTATCAAATCAAGTACATATCAATTATAGTTATCGGCTTAGACACCTAATCCAACAGTCTCCCACTTGGATAAGTCTAATAACTATTATTGCAAGTATGACTTCTAAATTTAATCAACAATCGTAGCTTTCAAAAGCCGTTGTCGAACTCTGATCTAGTCAATGACGCATCCTATAGATAAGGGATCAAATATTCCTTCGTTCTACAAGATATCGTATGGACATGAGACATGTATTATAATCAATCTCTGTCCAAGAGTTGTTTCCCGATTTCCGATTTATGACGACTAAATAATTGAACAAATCAAATTAGTCCAGGCTTGGTCAAGCGCTTCAAATGTCATCACTAAATCATCAAGGGGCCCACAGATATCGTTTTTATCCCGTTTTACGGTAAAAGGAATAGATAAACTTTGACTCATATGCTTGTACTATTCACTCATCAAATTACACACAACAATACGTTTTGTAACATCAAGTTACTGATGCGTTTATGTATTACCAATGCACAACTGACTCGTAAACAACGACTCATATGTCTCCATTTCAATAATATAAGATATTATCGTCTCAGAATTACTCGTGATAAAATCCATGAAGTAATTCACTGAGCGTGAGTTTAATCCAATACTCAAATCCTATTTCTAGAGTACTCATGAATACTGCAGCAAACATTTGCTATGTCTAAGCACTTAGACTAACTACAATAGGATTCATGGTAGTCTTAATTCACTACTTACTTCCAAAGTATGATCGATTGTGGATGTTTGAATAAACCAGTTATTTGGGAAGTAAAAGATGTGAAGTGAAACATAAGAATAACCTTATTAACTATGGTCTCAAAATATTTGAATATAAATAAAAGCACCTTTATTTAATCACCATATTAATTAGACTTTACTCATTGTATAATGTTTCGAGTAATCAACTTAATACTTGAATTAAAACATTAGTCATGCCCTGCACAAAACACACACACTATGTTTATCTATGGTCCTTTCTTTGTGAAACAGATCAATTGAACACATTTCCAATCATGCTCATTTCACAATTCTAAATCCTTATTATAAGTGTAAGATTACCAAATTCTTGCCACCACGAGAATCCGTTAGAGTCTAAACTTACATGCAATGATCCTTTTGTAATGTTAAGGCACCAAAGTCACAGAGACTTTGCCAATAATATTACAAAGCATTCCATTGGAGATTGGTTACAAAAACAATTCCATGGAAATGAAGTCTCATATTCAAAGAGCATTCCTTGAACATCCTTCTTGCATTAAAGTTACTAATCTTACACACCGATTTCAACAACTAACTCCCATTATGGAAACATTCCCATATTCCCATATGACTATCAATTCTGAACAAGAGTTACCTCTACTCAGAATATGTCAATATGGTCCTTCCAAAATTATACTTCCAACTGTCCACAAACAACCAATCTTTGATAAACCTCAGATTGTCCTTGATAGTTGTTTAACAACTTTAGTCATATCCAGTTCAAATCATTTTCCCTCTCAATGCCCTAGGCATTTGGAAAATCATAACACGTGAATACTATAGCACATGTAATCGATCCTATATCTGAATCATATAGGATTTGATTCGTGATGTATTGCATACAGACTTGGCACTTAATGAGTCTCTTGCTATAATGTTTCCCTATATCTAATTTTCAATGTTGAATCACTTCAAAATGAAATTCACATATGTTTATGACTAAGTTCAATTAAAACTTCAAACTAAACTTTTAGATTCGAAATGAAGTATAAGTATCTTCTCCTTTAAATCTTTTTATAGCGAAACAATTTCGAAACTCTGTAACTTTGCAAATTGAAAACTTTGTTTCCCATAAATAGCATCGCTAACTTGCAACACTCATCACAATGATTATGCTTCCACTAGCATAACAATTATGTTCTTATTAACAATTATGCTCCCACTAGCTTTGACATGTTCCCAGAAATCAACTGGACTTCTAGAAATCAATACCTATTGACTTTATTACTAAAGTTCATATTTATGATACGAGATGCTTCGATAAGTCTTTATCTAGATGTCCCAAGCTCACACACATTTCATTAGATAGCTCATGTGTGTGTCTAAACCCTTTCAGAACTTATAGCAATAAGTCCTGAATGTTCAAACTATTTGCCATTTCTCACAATCCTAACTATGAAAAGGGATGTCGTAATCATAATCAAATTTGAGAACGCAATTATTACAACTGCTAACACTAATGATTTTAAGGTGTATGTGTTCCTATCCATGTGAATTTGTCATTTCCGAACACTATCATAAGACAAGGTTTATAACAAATTCTAACTCATATGGACTGAACTTGCTTAATCTTAATTTCTTGCTTTCCGATAGCACAAGGGCCTACCAGTGCTTCCAAGTTATTGAGCAGTTCAACCATACAGATCAATGTACTTTCACTGATGAAGGTGCCTCACCTTATGCACTCAAATGAGAACTTATAGAACTCACATGCATAGTCAAATCCATTGGAATGGGAATAGAAACAGTAATATGTCAACATGATAAGTTATCAACCCTAGGTCGTGTGCTAGTGATAACTAAAATGTTTATTCTGTCAAGGAACATTCCTTGACAAACAAATACTCAAGAGTTAGTGTGTGCTCTTATCAAGAAAACACTTCATATAATTGGTCTTAGTTGGTCTTTGTTTTAACCAAAACATCACAACTACCAATTTCAAATGTGCAAGAGTAAGAAAACATTTCTACTCTGCATTTCATGAGGTTTTATAAACCTACTTAGAACATGTAACTCAAGGTACAACTTGGAGTAATTAGAGTATGACTCCAAAACTTGACTTTGGAACAAAGTATGACTCATCTTCTTGATTTAACCATTTCAACAATTCATGATTCCTCTACTTATTCATAAAAATGCACTAAGGTGTTCTTAGAAGGATCAATTGTGACATGTGTAACATCCCGAGTTCAGGGGTGCAAGTTCAGGGTTTAAACTGAAATTGTGAATGGTCAACTCGGCGAGTCCATGGTTGGACTTAGCGAGTAGGGTCGCGATTCTGGTCGCGTGTCAAGTGGCCAACTCGGCGAGTCGGTAGCTGGACTCGGCGAGTTGGTACGGTGTGGAGAAAACCCTAATTCCAGGGGATGAGCCGTATATAAAGGACATAATGCCCTCTCCCCAGCCTCTTTCCTCTTCCTTGAAGTCCAGAAACCCTAACATTCATTTGTGAGTGAATTAGAGAGCATTGGGGCCTTGAAGGAGTGTTTGTGGAAGAGATCTTTGAAGGCTAAGAGGCTTGGAGCAAGGGGATTTGCAAGGATTTGGATTAATCTTCTGTTGGAGCTTTCTTTTGAGGTATTATTTCGTTGCTTGGGCTGTTATTCATCTAGATTCATCATTTTGGAGTTTTTGGAAAGCATATCTTGTGATATCTTGAGTTTGGAGGATAGATCTGAGGTTGCTACCTCAGATGTGGAATGGAGAAGGTCTAGAATGCATAAAAGTCCCCGTTCTTGAGTGATTGGTGAAGCCATCTTGTCCCAAACCCAAACCCTAGAGTGTTATATGCTTAGATCTCTTTGGATTCACGTAAAGTTTTCCACTTTACGTGATGGATGGTTTGTAGAAGGGTAGATTTATTGTTTGGATCATCTGCATGGCTTGGAAAGCCTCTGTATGGATTAAGGCCTAGGGGTACTCAGCGAGTCACAAGGGTGTACTCGGCGAGTTGCATGAAGATGGGCAGGAACTCGACGAGTTGGAAAAATAACTCGGCGAGTTGGTTGAAGATGGCCTTGGACTCGGCGAGTCTGGTTGTGAGGTCCTATCCTCTTCTGGTTGAGCCGTGAATCGGTAAGTCAAGGGATGACTCAGTAAGTTGAGTGCAAGGGGACTCAGAGTTGTGGAACTCAGCGAGTTGACTCAGGCAGGAGAGTTGACTTTGACTTTGACCAAGAGTTGACCAGTTGACCTTCCAGGGGTAATTTGGTAATTATTGGTGGGTATTGAGTTCAGTCTTTTGGTATTATCAGTGGAGGAGTTCATGTCAGTGGTCGGAGCAACTCGGTCTTATCTTTTCAGTCGGCAATTGCGAGGTGAGTTATCCTCACTATATCGACAGGGTCTACGGCACCAAGGTCGGCCCTTTATCGGATTGTATTCCGGGTATCATTGTTATGTTATTGCTTTGCTATGTTTGCATCCTGGTAGTTTGGATGGTATATGTTAGAGACCTGGTTATGGTCGGTATCCTGGTGTATAGGATGATGCTATGCTAGTGACCAGTTAGGTCGGTGTCCTAGTTAGGATGATGTTATGTGATCTGCTAGATCGGTTTGGTTGGATGTGAATTGTTATATGACTGGATGTTTATGTGCACATGGTTGTTGGACTGAAGTAGGGTTGAGGTGGGTCCTGCTTTGTGCTGTAGGCCAACATACCCAGGGCGGACCGGTTATCCCGAAGGCCCAGCGAGCGGTCCGGATAGGCTGTAGGCCCCAAGAGGGCGGACCAGACGTGTCGAGGCTCGGAGAGTGGACCAGGCCGACTGAAGGCACAGTGCGGGCGGACCAATCATATTGTAGACTCAGAGAGTGGACCAGGTGGATTGAAGGCCCGGTGCGGGCGGACCAATCACACTGTAGACTCGATGTATATGGCTAGTGTGACATCCCCAAAAATCTCGGCCAGAAAAGACCAATTTTCATTTATGCTTTAAAAATAATTTCGGAGTAATCCTTTTGATTTGAAAGAGTTGCGGAATTTGTTCCCAAAAACAAAACATGATAAAACAATGTTTACCAAAGCATTTCATAAAAGAAATGTATTTTTTCATTATATAATCAAAATTCGGGGTGTCATGTTCTGATACAGACCAATAAGCATAAACGATAACATTACAAGTCATTCAACAAATATATACATATACAAACTTGTAAACAAAACAACTTGATGGTTCATCCATCTTATGCCCTCGCGCCACTACCTGTAATACAAATAAAACTGAGTGGGTCAGGCTTGGGAGCCTGGTGAGCATATAGGGTTTTCAACCCACTATAAATAATCATATTTAATTTTCACCAACCAACAATAACCCAATTACCCATTCCCGTTATTCTCACTTTATGTCCCTAAGACAACTAACATAAGGGACCTAGTCTAAGAATATTTCATCGGGGCGACAACACATGCTTCGGGGGTTCCTCAGTAATATAAGTCAAATAAGACAACCATGAGGGGGATGGAGTACAGCGAATGAACACCCAAGTTCATTAACATCTACAGGTGGCGAACCTGCTAATGTTTCCACAAGACTGTCTAGAAAAGTCTGTGGTCGTCATCTAAACTCCGCTAGATGACTAAATCAAACAACAACGAGGCCTCTCATCTGTTTATTACACACCAACTATCTACCCATGTTCTACCCAACATATTAGTAGATAAAAATATACATTTTTATACATAATTTAAAAACCTGTATAGCATGCTTTAATCAATACATATTTCACATAACAGATGAGGCACACACACACATAACACGTATTTCATAGAGAATAATCATATCTATGAGATAAAAAAAAGTGAATACACATTCACACATATAAACAACAATATACTTAATACACTCAAACCATACTTGTATTATTATCGTGTTTATGAAAGGTAGTATACACTCATTTGATTACAAGATGATCAGACAGCACTACGAGTTGCAGAAGTAGTAATCCTCAGCAGATCTGGAAGATCTTCACAAAAATCGAACTTCTCGCGGGCAGAGCTTCGGCTCGGGAACCACACTTCTCGGGATCTTCGGGATCTCGGGACTTGCTTCGGGGCTCGAGAATAATACCGGGGCTTCGGGGTATTTCTAGCACGCAAATCGATGCAAAACGGGAGAGAGAAGAGAGAAAATACCAAAAGAACTCGGCTGCCCTCGCATCCTATTTATAGGAGGCTGGAGCCTCGGAGTACGCAAGGCGTACTGCTCCGAAACGTCATGGCGTTCGTCATCCGAAGAACTCGAGTGCGAGGTGCGTCATGCTTCGCTGTACGCGGGGCGTACTTCGGATCAGATCGGTGACTCCTTCGGATAATCATCCGAATTAAAGATTAAATTTAAATACAAAATATTTAATAAACTTCGGAAATTCATATCTTCTTCATACGAACTCCGTTTTCGACGTTCTTTATATCCACGCGTAGGTGAGACTACGCTCTACAACTTTCGTTTAGACTCTGTCGGCTAATTTTAACTTTATTTTTATTATTTATTTTTAATAGGCCGGGACAGAAAAACTTCGTTATAAATTCATAACTTCTTCGTTTGACGTCCGTTCTCGCCTAACTTTTCATCGCTTCGATACCAACAACGAGACCTTCGATCCTCGTTTAGATTGCTTCGGCTAAAAACCCCTCGATCTCAAATTGAGTATAACAGGCTACACATCGCTAAGTCGAAACTTCAATAAATCATAACTTCCTCATACGAAGTCAGATTTGGGCATTCTTTATATATTCGGAAACCTCGTTTCAACTACTACAACATCAACCAAAGATATCAAGTTTATTTTACACTTAAATTTTGACGCTTATTTTTATTCTTAATTAATCAAACCACATAATTAAGCAATTAAGCACAAAACACATAATACTCAAATAATATACTTCTATTATTTCAAAACGGGTTACAAAGGTTAACCTAGACTATTACATTGCTAAAAATGGCAAGCCCGGAAACACAGGCGTTACAATTCTCTCCACCTTAGAATGATTCCGTCCCCGGAATCACACATCAACAAACAAATGCGGATAGCGACTCAACATGTCACTCTCCGTCTCCCAGGTGAGATTCGGCCCATTCGTGTGTTTCCATCGGACAAGCACTAACCCAACCATTTTGCGTCGCAACTTCTTAGTCTTTCGGTCAACAATTGCCTCTGGTTCTTCAATCAACCTTTTGTTCTCATCAATTCTCAATTCAGAAATTGGAATTATATCGGGAACTTCTCCCGTGAACTTCCTCAAATAACACACATGAAAAGTGTTGTGAATTCCATTCAGTTCTTCGGGTAATTCGAGCTTGTAAGCTTGGTTCCCAATTCTCTGAAGAACTGTAAACGGTCCAATAAACCTTGGACTCAACTTTCCCTTTTTACCAAATCTTATAAGTCCCTTCCACGGCGAGACTTTAAGCAAAACCGAATCTCCAATTTCAAAAGTCATCGGTCTTCACTTCTGGTCAGCATAGCTCTTTTGACGATCCTGAGCTGCTAACATTCTTTCTCTAATTATTTTCAACTTTTCAGTAGTTTGATGAACCATCTCCGGTCCCATAAACTGCTTTTCCCCAGCCTCAAGCCAACAAGACGGCGTACGACACTTCTGTCCATACAAAGCTTGATAAGGTGCCATCTTAATGCTCGAGTGAAAACTATTATTATAGGAAAATTCTACCAATGGTAAATGTTCATCCCAATTACCTAGGAATTCCAAGGTACATGCTCTTAGCATATCTTCAAGTGTTTGTATCGTTCTTTCACTCTGACCATCAGTCTGCGGATGGTAAGTTGTGCTTAAACATAACTTGGTACCCATTTCCTCTTGTAGACTTTTCCAAAACCTTGAGGTGAAACGGCTATCACGATCCGATACAATCGTCAACGGAACACCGTGAAGCCTCACAATTTCCTTCACGTAAGAATTCGCAAGCTTTCCATAGACCATTTCTCCTTGGCTGCTATGAAATGCACACTCTTAGTGAATCGATCAACGACCACCCAAATCATGTCGTGACCATTCTTTGTTCGGGGCAGTTTAGTGACAAAATCCATAGTAACGTCTTCCCACTTACCCATAGGCACAGGCAATGGTTCTAAACTCCCATACGGTTTCTGATGTTGTGTCTTGACTCTCGCACAAGTCACACACTCAGCCACATACTTTGCAACATCAAGCTTCATCGTCGGCCACCAGTAGCAGGGTTTCAGGTCCCTATACATTTTAGTGCTACTGGGATGAATCGAGTACATGTTCTTGTGAGCTTCTTCCATCAGAAGATCTCTGATTCCTCCTGTCTTAGGTATCCAAATCCGATCTTGGAACACCTTCAGTCCATGACTATTTATACCGAACACTAACGTTTTACCCAAACGTTCCTCCTTTCGGTCATTCTTTTCAGAAGCTTCGCTTTGAGCTTTCTTTATACTTTCCACAATGGTCGAGACAACTTCTATTCTCAACGCTCTTGGCCTTTTCCTTTCGAGATTGACTTTCCGACTGAGAGCATCAGCAACAATATTAGCTTTACCAGGGTGGTAAAGTATCTCGCAGTCGTAGTCTTCAAGTAATTCTAGCCAGTGTCGTTGCCTCATATTCAAGTCTTTCTGATTAAAGAGATATTGGAGACTCTTATGATCAGTGAAAATTTTGCACTTCGTGCCATAGAGGTAATGCCTCCATATTTTCAGAGCGAAAACTACCGCTGCCAACTCCAAATCATGAGTCGGGTAATTCTTTTCATGCTCCTGCAGCTGTCGAGACACATATGCTATCGCCTTTTCTCTTTAGGCCAAAACACAACCCAATCCAACCCCAGACGTATCGCTATAAACAGCGAAGTCTTCAATTCCATCGGGTAAAGAAAGTATCGGTGCCTCGCATAGCTTCTTCTTTAGCTTCTCGAATGCTTCTTTATGCTTATCACTCCAAACATAAGTAGCTCCTTGGTGGGTCAAAGCTGTTAATGGAGTAGCAATCGAAGAAAAGCCTTGGATAAACCTTCGGTAATATCCGACTAATCCTAAAAGGCTTCGAATCTCCATGGGACTTTTCGGTTGTTCCCACTTCATTACAGCCTCAATCTTCGCCGGATCAACCATTATCCCTTCTTGGTTGACCACGTGACCCAAGAATTGGACTTCACGAATCCAAAAATCACACTTAGAGAACTTTGCATACAGCTTCTCCTTCTTCAAGACTTCTAACACTTCTCGCAAGTGTCTGCCATGCTCCTTTTGGCTTTTCGAGTAAATCAGAATGTCGTCTATGAACACTATCACGGATTTATCAAGGAACAGATTACAAACCCTATTCATTAAATCCATGAATGCTGTCGAAGCATTGGTTAGTCCAAACGACATAACCAAGAACTCATAGTGTCCATATCTAGTTCTGAATGCAGTCTTCTCGATATCTTGCTCTCTTACCTTTAGCTGATGATATCCTGACCTTAGATCGATCTTCGAGAAATAGCTCGAACCTTGCAATTGATCAAATAGGTCATCAATCCTCGGCAACGAATATCTATTCTTTATTGTTGCCTTATTCAGCTCTCTATAATCAATGCACATTCTCATACTTCCATCTTTCTTTTTCACAAATAACACCGGAGCTCCCCAGGGCGATGAACTAGGTCTAATGAAACCTTTGTCCAATAACTCCTAAAGTTGTATCATCAGCTCCTTCATCTCCGTCGGTGCTAATCAGTAAGGTGTTTTTGCTATTGGCGTGGTTCCTGGTAACAAGTCAATTCTGAACTCCACTTGTCTATCAGGTGGTAATCCAGGAAGATCTTCGGTAAATACTTCCGGATAATCACACACCACTGGAATACTCTGCATCACCTTCTTTTCCTTCTTCGCATCAATCACGAATGCTAAATATGATGTACATCCCTTGGTCAAACACTTTCTGGCTTTCATTAGGGAAATGATTCCAGAATTTACTCGCCGTTTTTCCCCGTACACCATAAATGAATCTTTCCCAGGCGGGTTTACTTTAACTATCTTCTTCTTGCACAATATTTCGGCATCATTGACGCTAAGCCAATCCATTCCCAGAACGATGTCGAAACCATTAAGTTCGATAGGCAATAATTCCTCATGAAACTTATTCCCATTAAGTTCGATTAAGACGTCTTTCATACGATGGCTAACAGGTACAAACTTGCCACTAGCAACTTCGACTAATAAAGAATTATCTAGTCTATCAACAGGCAAATCTAGCTTTCTACCAAACTCATGCGAAATAAAGGAGTAGTTGGCTCCAGAATCAAACAAAATTTGAGCAGGTAGTTCGTTAACAAGAAAGGTACCTGAAGCGACATCAGCTTCATCTTTCGCAGCCTCAAGTGTCATCTGGAAGGCTCTCGCCTTCGGCTTTGGTGGAATGTTGGGCCTAGCTGCCTCCTTCTTCTTCGGACAGTCTTTCAAAATGTGCCCCTCTTCATTACAACCAAAACACATCCTTTTGTTGTTCGGACACTCATTGGCAAAATGTCCAACCTTCCCACACTTGTAGCAGGTTACATCCTCGCTACATTTCCCAAAGTGCTTTTTCTTACACTTATCACACCACTTCGCTTCGCCTCCCTTTCCTCCCAACTTTTTCGAATCAGATTTCGAAAATTTGCCTTTCTTACCGGAACCAGATGTTCCCTCAAACTTTCTCTTCTCACCAACCTCAACCTTGTTGGTGGTTCTCCCCTTAATCATGTTCTCAACAGACTTGGCAGCCCAGATAGCTGCCTCTAGAGTATGTACCTGACGTACTGGCACCTCGTACTCCCATGGGAGTCCCTTCGCATACCGGTCCACCTTTGTCAACTCGTCTGGGACGATACGCAAGGCAAACTCCATCTTATCGGTGAAGTTATTGGTGTATTCATCAACTGACATGCTGCCTTTCGTCAATGTCAGAAACTTGTTCTCTAGCTCCAATAGATTTTGAGTCGAGCAGAACTTGCGCTTGAACTGCACCAAGAATTCTGCACATGTCAATTGCAGTGGCTCATTAGGGCTCAAAGTCTTCTCTAGAGTGTTCCACCAACGAACGGATCCTCCTCGGAACTGACATACTGCGTAGATAGTCTGCAACTTGCCTCTGTAGCCACAAGTCATGAAGGCTAACTCCATTTCGGAGATCCAATCCATAACTCCAATCGGATCCTCCTTTCCATTGAAGGTAGATGGTTTGCAAGTTAGAAAGTCCTTGTACTTGCATCCCATTCCATCATTCCTTCCATCACGGTTGTTTTGCCTAACTATCGGTGGGTTGGCTTGACCAACAGACCCACTGAAGTTTCCACCTTCTGAGTGCCCCTTATTTAATTCAGGCTCTTCCACACGAATTGACAGTTCTTCACGATTCTGTTGAAGCAACCGTCTAGTTTCATCCATCTGACGATCCAACATCGTCTGAATCATCATTTGCACACCAGCCATGGTTATTGGCTCAGGTGCTGCTGCTACGACAGGTATTTGTTCAATCACTGGTGGTTGATTCCTGTTTTCATCAGCATTTCCAACTCCACTTCTTGTTCTCACCATTTTGATCTACACACCGAATAAGGTGAAATTAGATCCTCAATCACGATAGATATTCAAATCATCCTTATCACTCCGAAACTTTTACATGCTAGTTCTAATATCGTAGACGTACGCTTAGAATCCTACACACATAAGGTTTCTAGATCCGGTCGGCAACAGACCATAGATCCGAACAATTAATATCATATATGACAACATATAACATTTAGCACATAAAAGCATTTTAGGCAACTTTCATAAAATAAACCAGTGCTCGTGTCTAAAACATAAAAGACACACATCTCAAAACTTCACCTAGCATTCTAAGTTTAAGTCTAGAAATCCTACAAATTCCTAGTTCGCTTAAACTAATGCTCTGATACCAACTGTGACATCCCCAAAATCTCGGCCAGAAAAGACCGATTTTCATTTATGCTTTAAAAATAATTTCGGAGTAAATCCTTTTGATTTGAAAGAGTTGTGGAATTTGTTCCCAAAAACAAAACATGATAAAACAATGTTTACCAAAGCATTTCATAAAAGAAATGTATTTTTTCATTATATAATCAAAATTCGGGGTGTCATGTTCCGATAAAGACCAATAAGCATAAACGATAACATTACAAGTCATTCAACAAATATATACATATACAGACTTGTAAACAAAACAACTTGATGGTTCATCCATCTTATGCCCTCGCGCCACTACCTGTAATACAAATAAAACTGAGTGGGTCAGGCTTGGGAGCCTGGTGAGCATATAGGGTTTTCAACCCACAATAAATAATCATATTTAATTTTCACCAACCAACAATAACCCAATTACCCATTCCCGTTATTCTCACTTTATGTCCCTAAGACAACTAACATAAGGGACCTAGTCTAAGAATATTTCATCGGGGCGACAACACATGCTTCGGGGGTTCCTCAGTAATATAAGTCAAATAAGACAACCATGAGGGGGATGGAGTACAGCGAATGAACACCCAAGTTCATTAACATCTACAGGTGGCGAACCTGCTAATGTTTCCACAAGACTGTCTAGAAAAGTCTGTCGTCGTCATCTAAACTCCGCTAGATGACTAAATCAAACAACAACGAGGCCTCTCATCTGTTTATTACACACCAACTATCTACCCATGTTCTACCCAACATATTAGTAGATAAAAATATACATTTTTATACATAGTTTAAAAACCTGTATAGCATGCTTTAATCAATACATATTTCACATAACAGATGAGGCACACACACACATAACACGTATTTCATAGAGAATAATCATATCTATGAGATAAAAAAAAGTGAATACACATTCACACATATAAACAACAATATACTTAATACACTCAAACCATACTTGTATTATTATCGTGTTTATGAAAGGTAGTATACACTCACTTGATTAGAAGATGATCAGACAGCACTACGAGTTGCAGAAGTAGTAATCCTCAGCAGATCTGGAAGATCTTCACAAAAATCGAACTTCTCGCGGGCAGAGCTTCGGCTCGGGAACCACACTTCTCGGGATCTTCGGGATCTCGGGACTTGCTTCGGGGCTCAAGAATAATACCGGGGCTTCGGGGTATTTCTAGCACGCAAATCGATGCAAAACGGGAGAGAGAAGAGAGAAAATACCAAAAGAACTCGGCTGCCCTCGCATCCTATTTATAGGAGGCTGGAGCCTCGGAGTACGCGGGGCGTACTGCTCCGAAACGTCATGGCGTTCGTCATCCGAAGAACTCGAGTGCGAGGTGCGTCATGCTTCGCTGTACGCGGGGCGTACTTCGGATCAGATCGGTGACTCCTTCGGATAATCATCCGAATTAAAGATTAAATTTAAATACAAAATATTTAATAAACTTCGGAAATTCATATCTTCTTCATACGAACTCCGTTTTCGACGTTCTTTATATCCACGCGTAGGTGAGACTACGCTCTACAACTTTCGTTTAGACTCCGTCGGCTAATTTTAACTTTATTTTTATTATTTATTTTTAATAGGACGGGACAGAAAAACTTCGTTATAAATTCATAACTTCTTCGTTTGACGTCCGTTCTCGCCTAACTTTTCATCGCTTCGATACCAACAACGAGACCTTCGATCCTCGTTTAGATTGTTTCGGCTAAAAACCCCTCGATCTCAAATTGAGTATAACAGGCTACACATCTCTAAGTCGAAACTTCAATAAATCATAACTTCCTCATACGAAGTCAGATTTGGGCATTCTTTATATATTCGGAAACCTCGTTTCAACTACTACAACATCAACCAAAGATATCAAGTTTATTTTACACTTAAATTTTGACGCTTATTTTTATTCTTAATTAATCAAACCACATAATTAAGCAATTAAGCACAAAACACATAATACTCAAATAATATACTTCTATTATTTCAAAACGGGTTACAAAGGTTAACCTAGACTATTACATTGCTAAAAATGGCAAGCCCGGAAACACAGGCGTTACAGCTAGACTCGGAGGGTGGACCAGGTGGACTGAAGGCTTGGTACGACGGACCAGTCACACAGTAGACCCGAAGTGCATGGCTATTATGTGTCCTATTATGATATGACATGTTATGTGGTTGGTATTTTGGGGGTATCTCACTAAGCTTTTGGGCTTACAGTTGTGGTTTAAATGTTTCAGGTACTTCAGGAGACTGTGGCAAGGCGAAGGCGTGATCATACCGCTCCTCATGATTATGTTTTTATGATATGGTTCTGGGAAAACTCTGATAATAATTGTATTGAAAACCTTTCTGTAATAACTTAATGAAACTAGGTTGTTTTTGAAAAGTTTAATTTGGTTGGAATTTTTAGAGTGTTACAACATGGTTCCAAAATCATTAGGATGATCATAAAAAATGATACTAAAGTACTCTCTTTTGCTTTCTAATTGAAGAAACTTTTATCCATCTGTCCAATGGATTCTTCTTATTCGTTCTGGTATACTTTGAATCTTTTCAAGGTATCAGAATTACACTTAATCTTGTAAGCATAACCATATTCACTGAACCAACAATAAATCATAATGAATAAAATTTATTGTCCTTTGTGGTGGATCTGACCAGTTCACATCAATGTGTACTAGATCCTTTATTCCTTCACTTGACTCACATATACACGTGAGCAAGAAACTTAGTCTTAATTTTCCAAAGATCAAGATTCCCATACATCACACAATTCAAATTGTATGATTCAAAGACTCTATTCAATCAAACCTTGGGTGATGAGAATCCTTTCTTATTTGGTAAATTATGACACTACCACAAGGTATATAACTAAGAATCAAATCCATTTTCAACATTTCTAATAATAGAAATATAAAAACCAATTTTCATAAATTCCATTGCAAGTAATCATAAAGTAAATAAGATAAACCACATAATTTACTTTATTGATAATGTGCGGAAAACTTGTTCTTACAATACAAATACACATGAAAACTATGTTTATAAATATTCCTAAGCAATCTATCATAAATCCTAAGTAGCAGCTCCGAATCTTGATCATTCAACCATGGGACCGAATTCCATTTCTTCATATTAGAATCAACCTACTCTTCTTTTAAGCTTCCTTCTTTCTCTTCGATCCTACAAAACATCAAAATGTGAATAACACATCATGTAATAAGAATCTATAAATAGGAACTTAATAGATTTAGATAGTGGACGTACCATAAGTAGAGTCATACAATTTGACTTTACCATCTCTAAGATCTCTCAGGTAGTCAGGGCAGCTTTGCTTCCAATGCCCCATCAATCGGCAATAGAGACTGATGGACTCTTTAGGAGTGACACATGAAACTGTCTCATCATCGGCCTTTCTCTTACGGTCAAACTTTTTGACCTTGGCCGATTTCTCTCTCTTAGGAGGAGAAACCATTTCTGGAGTATCACCGTTGCCATCACTAACGTCCATGGAACTTTGGGAAATAGATCCTCCAAACATATTTACTTGACCAGTTCGCCAAAGCATTGCTGCTTCAGCAACAATTAGCAAATATGTCAAATCAATATGGGTTATGTCGTTCTCTGTTATATAGTAGTCCTTAACGAACAGATTATATGGCTCAGGAAGCGATTGAAGAACCAAGTTAACAGCTAGTTTCCTTGGGAAAACAAAACCCAACATTCCCAGTGTTTCAATGTGTGACTCATCTTCAGGACGTATGCACACACAAAACTTCCATCTCGATGTTGTCATGCCAATAGGGCTTGCGTGGCTTTGAACTTTTCCAGCCGATGAAAACATGGGTCAGGGAGAATCACTGGAGGAGGTGGAGGAAGAGAAGTATGATTTCCAGTTCCACTAATGCACGGAGAAGGGAACATTTTTTCACCTCGATCGACACGTGGAAGATCATCTACAAAAGGAAAGCCTTTTCCAAAGGAATGAGGAAGACCATAGTTATCTAAAATCGACATCTATAAAGGGATAAAATTCAAGTTAGTTGCTTTAAATCCTTAATATAACACTCAAATGAAATATTAAGGCTAGGACCCAACACAATAATTCACAATTGAGAAGAGGGATGTCGTAATTCAATTGTTAAATATTTGAAGGTATGTAAATGACGATTTACCAATTTCACCACGAAAACAAAATTTTAAACGAATTAGGTTTTAGATGAAATTCCTAGATATTTTGAGATTCATTTAACTTTTCAATGGGATGTTTAATCTCGATTATGCTCTCACTTTGTGACTGGGATGCCGAGGATCACAAACGAGATGTGAATAACCATGCAAATTAGCTTGGTACCATCGATGTCATTTATCATCTAATTAATATGTCAGTTAACCACACACGCTCCATTAATCAACGATAATTTACAAGAAACCCATTGCCAACAATATTAGTCCCATATTAGTGTGCCAGTTAGCATCAAATTCATATTTTCCTAAAGTAACTAAGATTGAGAATTTAATAAAATCATTTAGTTACTTTATAATTCATTATACTTTTAATGAGAGTATAATGCCCTATCCTACCCATTCGGCTAACGGCCCTCCACTAGTCAAGGGTGCGGTGGGTAAGAGTGGATACCCAATGGGGGTCATTTTACAGACCACTTCCTTAAACACCCCTTATAGACCAGCTTCGTGCATGAGGCCTACTAACGGTTAGACTGACTTTTCTTATATATATATATATATATATATATATATATATATATATATATATATATAATATTAGACTTTTAATTCTATATAGTATAAGGGTGTATTTTAAACTTTTAAAATACTAAGGTTTATTCTTTTAATAAAATAAACTTTTAATTTAATTAAATTTAAACCATTTTATGGATTTATGAATTGTCTTTTAATTAATTTATTAATAAAATCCATGAGGGTGTATTTTTTAACTATTCAAAAATACTAGGGTTCTTCCATTTAAATTTTTAAAGATAAAACTTTTAATTTCAAATTTAAACTATAAAACCAAAAGGGTGTAATTTTAAACATTTAAAAATTACTAGGTTAAATTTCAAATCAAATAATATTATCATTATCTAAATTTTGATAAGGATATCATGTTGCCATTCAAAAAAAATTCGATTTTAAGGAGTAAAAACGAAATAAGGCAATTATCCAAATCAAACCCAAATCAGAACATCAAAAAATTCGGAAACTGACGAGTCAACTCGTCGAGTTCATACATGAACTAGTCGAGTTCCAACGTCAAACAGAAAAATCGATTTTGATTCAACTCTAAATAATTCACTATTGCATAAATTCAATTGAAAAACATCCTAGGCTCTGATACCATTGATGGGTTATGAGCATATCAACATTCCTATGTATTCGTGCAACCCTAACTGCTTTGGATCTAAGTTTTTCACTAATTAAATATGCAAATTGAATACCAAAGCAATAACCCTAAAACTAGCATATAATTTTGAAATCCATATGAAATTAGGGTTACAATATTACCTCACTTGTTATGTAGCAATAAAAAGAATAATCTTAAAGATCCTTGACTCTTGAAAGCTTAGTGCCCCAAATGTTGCACCTCTAATAGAGTAAAAAACATCCAATGCAACAAGATGAGAGGAGAGCCAAGGAAAATCGGCTAGGGTTATGAATCTTATGCATAGGCCGAGAATCCAAAGGTATGGGGTTCCTTATATAGTTGTGGGCTGTTAGGGTTTCTGGAGGAAACCCTAATTTCCTGCTTAAGGCTTAAGCAACCCATGGACCTCTTACTAGTAGGCCTTGGACGAAATCTATAGGACCTCCCTATAGGATTTCGTCCACTCCTAATTAAGGAGTCCATCAACACAATTTTGTAACTATCAATGATTTGCAAAACACCCCTCCATTATTAATCAATTCCTTTAATCCCAAAATTTATACCAAATTAATTTTTGATTAAATACTAATCAGTAATATGATTTATAAATAATATATTAATCTTATAATATATTAATAAAATCATTTTGAGTACCAATTTATTATTTTAAATAAGAAATCTCACTCTCTCTCCACCAATCATCCTATCAACTTGCATGAGTGAAGGCAACCCAAAAGCACTGTGCTACTATCAAATCAGGTACATACCAATTATAGTTATGTGCTACTATCAAATCAAGTACATACCAAATATTAATTAACTAGAACATTTGTTTATTCTAATTTTTCAAATGCTCTAAGCATTGTGAGAATAGAAGATAGTATCGTCTTAGAATTACTCGTGAGAAGATCCATGAATTAATCTATCAGCGTGAATTTATCCAATACATAAAATCCCTATTTTCAAAGTACTCATGAATACTATAACAATTCAAATTGCAATGTCTTAACCTCAATCGACAATCTATAATCAACTCATGACAGTCTGAATTTACTACTTACTTCCAGAAGTATGATTGACTATGGAAGTTTTAATAGTTTAAATTACTCAGGAAGTGTAAACATGAAAAACGAAACACTAGAATAAATAACTAATTAACTATGGCATCATACCCATCGAACATAAATAAATCTCTATTGTTTAATCATCATAAAAATTATGAATTTATCCATTGTATAATGTTTCAAGTAATTAACTAACCACTTGAATTAGATAACATCGGTAATGCCAAGTCCTAAACATGCATACTATGCCTCTCAATGGTCCTTCCTTTAAGAATAGACCGATTATACATTAGTCTAATGATGCTCAATTCACGATTCTAAATTCTTATCGTTATCCAATATGTGGTGGAATTACAACTTTACATGCATTGATCTCTTGTGATATTGAGATTCTAAAGTCTCAAAGACCGAGTCTCCTATATTATAGAATATTCCACTGGAACATTATTTCTAGAAACAATTCCATGGTAATGATGTCTAAAATTCAAGGTACACTCCTTGAACGCCTTTCTTACATTAAATTTTCCAACTCACATGTAGATTTTATAGCCAACTCTTATCATGGAGACATTTCAATATACCCATCTCCCATTATGGAATCATTTCCATATCCCATATGAACATCAATTCTAACCAAGAATCATCTCAATCCAAAACATTTCACTATGGTTCTTCCAAAACAATACCATACTTTGAACTATCCACAAGTAACCAGTCTTTAGTAAGCCTCAGAATGTTCTTGACAATTTTTTTAATAACTCTAGTCACTTAAAATTCAAGTCCTTTTTTCTCACAATGCTTAGAGAATCTGAAAAATTAGAATAAACAAATATTATAGGACATTCAATCAATCCTATATCCAAAGCATATGGGACTCGATTCAATATTACAATGGTCCAATATTTGTTCAATTTCTTGCTATAATATTTCCATATGTTGAATCTCCAATGTTGAATCATTTCAACATGCTATTAATATGTGCATTTTACTAAGTTCTATTAAACTATACAATCTAAACCATTAGATATGTAACAAAGTATGAGCTCAGTCTCCCTTAAGTCCATTATAACGTAATGGTTCCCAACTTTTGCAAATTGTACATTAGAGACATTGTTCCCTATCGATAGTATTTTCAACATGTAATATCAGGCATAACAATTATGCTCCCACTAACTTTGAGAGGTACTCAGAAATCAACTAGACTTCTAGAAATCAATACCTTTTGGATTTCTCATGGAAGTACAAATTCCTAATTCACGATGCTTCGTCAAGCCTCTAATTAGGCTTCTTAATATTATGGACTTTATCTGGATAGTATATGTGTTCGAACTCTTTCAAGACATGATAAATATATCTCTTGAAAGTTTAAACATTTCTTTGTCATTCCTCACAATTTGAAATATGAAGAGGGATGCCATAATCATATTGTTAATTTGAGAATGCAATTAACACAACCAATATCCATGTTGATCTTTATAAGATCCTTAAAATCTATCAACGAAAGTGTTTCCTCATAATCATTTTCTTGAACAAGAGTGAAACCTTGTGTCACCTAGATTTGAAGGTACATATGTTCCCATCCTTTTAGAACTTTATTTTTCAACCTACAATCATAAGTAAAGGTTTAGGACAAACCAAAATCACATTTAGTTCTCCTTCATGGACTAAACCTCGCTTAATGTAAATTTCTTGCCTTATGGCAGCTCAAAAGCCCACCAGTGCTTCCATGTTGTTACCAACGCACCCATATTGATCAATATACTTTCACTGACCAACATGCTTAGCATTTTGTAGTTAAATGAAAAACATAGAACTCATGGGGGTTGCCAACTCAACTCGAAGTGCACAAAAATTAGAATGTGTCAATATTCACAACATGTTATCAACCTCAGGTCACGTGCTAGTGATAATTAAAGTTGACTCTTGAAACTCTCAAGATCAATAAGACTCCCACTAACTTCTTGACATATGAGTTTTTTTCTCACTAAACATTCCTTGACGAGCTAAAACAAATATTCAAAAGTTCTTGTGGATTTCCGACATAAAAACACTTCATAGAATAGGTCTCAGCTTGTTTTCGATCAATGAAAACATCACAACTCCAATTCTAAATGTGCTAGAGTAAGAAAACATTATTACTCCCCATTTTACGAGGTGCTATTATCCTTCTTAGTTTTTGAAATGAGTTTCATGGTTTGATTCTTTGTTACTAAATCATGGCTCTAAAACTTTGACTGGGAACAAAGTATAACTCATCTTATGATCGAACCATTTATAACAATGTTCTATTCCTCTTCTTAGTCATATAATTGCATTAAGATGTTCTTGGAGGATTTATTATGATACAATTCCACAATTACTAAGATGATCATAAAACATAATACTAAAGCATTCTTCTTTCTTTTTAGATTGGAGAATCTTTTATCTTTTTGCCTGACAGATTCTTCTATTCGTTCAGCTACTCTTTAAACTTTTCAAATATATTAGAATTCTGTTTAATCTTATAAACAAAACCATATTTATTGAAACATCAGTCAATCATGACGAATAGAGTTATCGTCCCATCTGGTGGATCTGAAGAGTGTATATCAACATGTACTAGATCCATTAGTCCTTCACTTGCCTCATATAAACATGTGAATAATGATTTGAGTCATAATTTTACAATGAACAAGAATCTCATGTATAAGACAATTCAAATTTTACGATTCCAGGTATCAGTCTAGTTGGTAATGAGATTTCCTTTCACTTGGTTAATTATGATATTACCACAAGCGATATCATAAGAATCAAATCCACAATTAATATTACTATTATTAGAAACATAACCAACACTTTCATTAATTCCATTGCAAGGAAATAATATAAGGTAACTATGTAAACCAAAACTTCATTTTTTTGCTAAAAAGAAAATTGAAACTTGTCCTTACAATGCATAAAATGAAAAATTATATTTCTAGACATTTCTAAAGAGTAATCGCAATCTATTAAATTATCCTAACTCCCTAGTAGTAGATCCAAATTATGACCATCGAACCATGTGACCAAAATCTATTTCCCACGATCAGATTTAACTCACTTAACTTAAGCTTCCTTCTTCATTTTAGAGCCTGCAATAACATCAAAATGTGATCATCACATTATGTATTAAGAGTCTAAGAATAGGAACTTATAAAACAATGGAGTTAGATACTAGATGTACCAGAAGTAGAGTCATACAAATTGACTTTACCATCTCTGAGATCCTTCAGGTACCTTGGGTAGGTTCGCAACCAATGTCTCTTCAATAAGAAATAGAAACAAATGGACTCTTTGGGTTTAACACATGGAACTATCCTTGAACAAGCCTTTCACTTAATCATACGATCAAACGGCATGACCTTAGACGACCCCTTTCCATTGGGAAGAGAAATCTTTTTTGGATCACCAAAGTCACCATTGCCAATGTCCATGGAAACCTTGGAATCAGACCCTATAAGCATCTTTGCTTCAGATGTGTTCTTGAGCATTTCTGCCTTAATAACCACCAACATTTGGGTCAGATGTATTAGGGTCACATCGAGATTCATCATATCAAAGATCTCAACAAACTGACCATATGACTTAGGAAGTGAGATAAGAACCAAACCAATGGCTTGCTCCCTTGGAAATACGACACCCATCCTATCCAATTTATTAATGTACGACTTCATTTTCAAAACGTGCGCACACACAAAATTTACATATTCATGTTTACATGCCAAAAGGGCTTGAGTTGTTTCATATCTTTCGACTCGTGACGTTGGGAGAGTCACGTGAGGAGGAGGTAGAAGATTTGAATAGAGATGATGTCCATTTCCATCATATCCTAAGGAATGAAAAAAAAAATTCACCTTGAATTGAAATTGGAAGACCAACTCTAAAATATTGAGGAAAACCATTTTCATAAGAACGAGGAAGACCATTTCTATCTTCATAAGACATCTAAAATGGGAGAAATAGAGAATTCAAGTTAGTTGATTTTAATCCATAATTACTAACCCATAATTAAATTAAGGCTAGCATCCATATTTTCAATTCGACATTTGAAGAGGGATGTCGTAATCAAATTCGAATCTATTTTAGGTAGGTAGAGTAATCTCACCAATTTCAATCACATGAAACTCCTAGATCTTTTGAGATTCATTGAATCTTATCAACGACATGTTTAATCTTGATTATGCTCTTACCAATTGTGATTGGGATGCCGAGGATCACAATTAAGATGTGAATAACCGTGCAAACCTGCTCAAACACCCTCAATCGATTTTTGCTCTCGCATTGATGGGTCGGTTAACCACACACGCTCCATCAACAATCATAAAACTGAGTTGTTTCACTACTTCACCTTTATAGTCCCAAATTAGTGTGTCGGTTAACCACACACACTCCACTAACGACTCATAAGGAAACAATGTGAGTTTTCATGGATTATCTTACAATTTCACATTTTTTCCTAAAGTAACTAGAGTGAGATTTATAAAAGGTTTAGTTACTTTATAGTATCATACTTTTAAGAGGTTATATCCTATTAAATCCATTCGGCTAACGACCCTCCACCATATAAAGGAGCGGTGGATGAGAGTGGACACTCATTCAACGATCATTTTATAGGTCGCTTCCTTATACCCCCCCCCCCTTTAGAGTATGGCTTCGTGAATGAGGCGTACTAGCCATTTGATTGATTTATCTTACTAATATAACATATTAATCTTTTAATCATATATATCGTATAAGGTGTATTTTAAACTTTTTAAAATACAAGGGTCTAAAATTAATTTTATCGAATTAAACAATTAATAATAATTAATTTTAAACAAAATAATGATTTAATCTTTTATCTTAATTAAACAATTAATTAAATAAGCTTAAATCATATTATTTACCAATTAAACAATTAATTAAATAATTTTAATTTCATGGATTAAATAATTATTTACCAATTAAACAAATAACTTAAATAATTCAAATTTAATCCTAATCCCTTATACTTCGTTTGATCAATTCATTTTAGTGCACAATCAAATAGCATTCACCCGGTTCTCGAGCAATCGTGTGAGCATGGTAAATCTATGTTTGGCCATACTTCCTCTAGGTGGGATTAGACCATGGCAGGTCAGGTCATGAGACCATGGGAAGACCACAACATTCATGGAAGTAAGGAAGGTTGTGGGTCGGTTGAGACCGGTTGTTATATGAGACAACAGCTAGGCATGTAGCATTCACATATAGCAATGTGGATTTGGTTGCAACAGGTTTGAAAGTTGGTTATGTTTGGTTGGATTAGGAGGGTTGTTAGAGCTAGTATGGCATGCTAGCTAGTATAAGTCATACCTAATAAGACCCTCATTCATAGGTCGCGTGGTGCGACTATGTGAGGTTATTAGTCTTAGCAACCGATTGGAAATCTGGTATATTAGGTAGTTGGTAGGTGAGTAAGAGACCTTGGAGGCCTCAGTTGCGTCTATAACGTGACTATGGGGAAAATAGATGGGCCTGAGGTGGTGCTAATGATTAAGACTCGTGTCTTGATTCGCTTGGCATTCACTGAATAGGTTATGTCACTTATTGTATGGGTTAAATAATATCAGAGTAATTAATTTGATCCTACATCATAACTCTTATTTGATTCTAACCATTGTAGGGATGAATCTTTTAATCAAAGGATTATCTAGGCCCTCTATCAAGTGAAAAGTTTCCTGTAGCAATGGATAGCCAATGATTCTATCTCAGTGGAAACAACAAGATATCCAGAGGTTGGTAATGTTATGATTAGCTGGTTTATGAAATGGGGTTGGGTTAGCAGTTATTCAAAGTGGGATGTCTTTTAGGGAGTCAAGCAAGGTCTTAGGATCTCAGATTTCGGGTTTCGGGCAGGATAGTAATGGTTGTCTTAAGGGGTTGTGGAAGAGGTGTTCTAGTTGTCTGGAGTATCGGGGAGGTGGTAACGAGTGATTTTGAGGATCAAATCTAATTTAAGTGGGGGAGAGTTGTAATACCCTGTTCTGGGTCGTTTCATAATTCAGGGTTGTGAATCCGAGGATCAAGTATCATAAACCTTCGGGCCTTGGGGAAGAGAGGTTTAGACCTATTTGGTGATAGATAATGTAGATTGTGGGAATTGTTGTCACACCCCCAAACCAGAATGGCGGAAATGATCGGGGGTGGAGGACGTCATGTACAGTATCATAACAATTGAATAGTAAAGAAAGTACACACAACCATCATATACATAATTGAAAAGTTGACAAGATAGTAGTATTACATGTTTGGAAAAGTCAATTACAATATGATGTCCAAAAGATTAAACTAACACCTGAGCGTAAGTCTTCGAAAGAAGTTGCTAACCTGGTTTAGCGATTCCCTGAGAACACAAGTTATTTCAAAGAAAAAGTGTCAACATTTAAGTTGGTGAGTTCATAAGCTGTTATTTGTTTAAATGAATGTCATTGGAAAAGTCCGCGTTTGTTTTCAGAAAATCCGATATTTTCTTAAGAATGATATTGTAAATCGTTATTGTACAAATGAATGTATTTGAACCAGGAAAATCCTATATTTTCCAAAAAGTGAGGTGTAGTCTTATATGAACCAAGACCGTGAATGTAAGTAAATATGCGATACTTACAATGAATGTGTATAGGTTTATCATTTAATAAACTATAAGAGGCTTGAAACGATACGTAAAAGCAACTGTAATATTACTTTTCCCGTAAAGATGAATACCATAATAGTTGTCTATCCTATGAGTTTTCATAACCATACACACTTATCACGTTCTCCGGGAGGAGATTCTGGTTATAAAACAGGGCTTGTTGTATACCTTGTTAGGTACGATGAAGACGAAAGACTCACATATTCTCAACTAAGTCACGTATTTTGAAACGAACAATGTTATGATGAAATGGTTACCCGTGTTTATGATATGTTATATGAACATATAAATGAAACATAGTTTTTTATATACATATATATATATATATATATATATATATATATATATATATATATGTATATATATATATATATATATATATATATATATATATAAACATGTTTTATTCCACAAGGGCAAAATGGTATCGTGAGATGTTTTCCATGCTAATGTTTTTGTATGATAGTTATAAATCACATATGATTGATTATATAATGAAAAGTATAGCAAAAGATTTTTGAACATTTCATTTTTTATGCTATTTTTTTATTACTTCACAAAAAGATTACAATATTTGACTTTTAGTCATTACATTGACCTGAAATAACGGGTTGTTACATCATCCCCCGTTAGAAGGAATTTCGTCCCGAAATTATTTACAAAGTAATTGTCTATGGACTAGGGAAAAGATGTGGGTACTTATGTTGCATCTGATCTTCTCGCTCCCAAGTAAATTCAGGTCCCCGCTTAGCATTCCAGCGAACCTTCATTATTGGTATGCGACTCTGCTTTGTTCGCTTGATTTCCCTATCCATGATCTCAACGTGTTCTTCCAAGAAGTTAAGATTTTCATTAAATTTGATCTCCTTGAGTGGAATCACGAGAGTTTCATCAAATAGACACTTTTTCAGATTAGACACGTGAAACACAGGATGTACGTTGTTAACTTTGAGTGGTAGTTGGAGTTTATAAGCTACTGGACCAATCCTTGTAGTAACTTCGAAGGGTCCAATGTACCTTGGGTTTAGTTTTCCACGCTTACCGAAGCGTATCATGCCCTTCCAGGGTGAGACCTTCAGTAGAACGCGGTCACCAACCTAAAATTCCAAGGGTTTTCGTCTTTTGTCGGCATAGCTCTTTTGTCTATCTCTTGAAGCTTTCAGTCGCTCTCGAATTTGAACGATCTTTTTAGTCGTTTCTCTAATGATTTTCGGACCAGTGAGAGTGCTATCAAGGACTAGACCTCTCGCCAACTGTGTGTCGCCCACTTCCGCCCAGCACAGAGGTGATCTGCACTTGCAGCCGTAAAGGGCTTCGAATGGAGCAGTCTTGATGCTAGTGTGATAACTGTTGTTATAAGAGAACTCAACCAATGTGTAATAATTGGTAAAAATAGGAACGATCGTACGATGCTATGTTTTGATTATTAACCAATATGAGTATTTTATCAAGAATGATTGAAGGAATTTAACCGCTTTTATTTAAATAAGTTATTGTGAAATATAAAACAAGTAGCTATTGATAAATTTCGTTATGATGTATGGCTACGAACCATCACCGGTTTGTGAAATTAGCATATAACATCATTTGAACGCAACAAACTTAATTTTTGTATCAACATGTATCTAGTTGATAATTAAGTTAGGTTCTATGTAAAACGTGTGCTTAATAGTTGTGTAGGATCTAAATTCGACAAATATACGAACCAAAGTGACAAAACGTGTCTAACGATATGGTTAACCGGTTAAATGTCACGAAATTATACATTGGTCAATAAATTTTATATTTAAATAAATTAAAATATAAAATGAATTATTATAAGGTATAATTAAAATGTATCTAAGTGTTTTTGAATAAAAAGAATAAAACATAAACATTAAAGTTCAAATACACAAAAACTACATTGTTATTTTATACTAAGTATACATGTATGTATTTGTACATATGTATTATTATCTAGTGAATGACTAGTTATGGGTCATTACTTAAAGTGATTTCATGTAAGGAATATGATTTCTAAATCAATTAAGATAAGAGAATTGGTGGAGATAAGTGTCAACTTAAATAATAAGTGTTTAATCACTTAAGACATTTTACTAAGAATGCTTATTAATCCCTCTTCTAATTTTCGAGATTAAGACCTTACCTCTCCTTAACTAGAACTCCTAACTAACTAAATAACTAGTAGTTAGTTAGTTAACTAACCCTATCTCTAAGCAACCACCCAAGCAAGTGGCTAGACAAGATCACATCACTTAAACTCACATCCCATCACAAGCTAGTCTTGGTTTTGTCCCCTTATCCTCTTCCACTCTTTCCTCCTTCATATCCACGAAATTTCCTCTTCATTTTACCCTCATTTGACCAGCCAATACTCCAGGCAATTACTCTCAACCTTCATCTCATTTTCAAGCACAAGAACTTCCTTCCAAAGCCATCAAAATCATGAACTAAAGGGTTGTTGTCCCTTTTGTGTTTAGCCACCATTTCACCCATCTACACCTTCCTTTTTGCTTGATATTTTTACCACAAAATACCCCTGGAAGTTACTTGTTATGATACTCAAAATTATTGATTCAAAACAGTGAGTAAACTAGCCTTTTTCTTGCTCTTTTGTTGTGAAATTTTCGTGACAGCAACATAGCCAAAAGAGTGGCTGTTTTGGAGCATCAAACCAACAACCAAAAGTTCATCTTCAACCTTCCATTCTTCAAGTATTCACATAAGGTGAGTTCATAACCCTACATTTTCATGTTTTCTTCAAGTTTTAAGGGGGGAATACAAGTTAGAACACTAAACATAACTTAAATTTAAATGACAGCTTTCTACAGAAAAGTTGAGTCCTGTTCACGGACTGTTTTGACCATCTTAAACTTAATATATTTCAAAACTATAAAATATGCAAATAGTTCAAGTTTATACCTTTCTAAGGACTACTCACACGCGTTCATACGATTTTTCTACAATTTATGGCGATTTTTATAAAACTGTCTGTCATTTCAAAAGTGATGTCGGACCAGTATGTGAAGATGTTCATTTTCACACTAGTTTGAGACCACTAAAAATCATAATAAAAATTGGGAACAAAGTAAACTCATTTTAAAAACTCTCAGAGGTGACGGATTCAGTTTTTGACTTACGATGATTTTTCTATGAGTTTTCTAAAAACAGGGACAGTAAAGGGTAAAACTGTCAAAAGTGGTTTATAGATTTATTAACACCTTCTAACATTTTTGAGCAATGTTTATACATTAAGGAAGTTAAAACACGATCATTTAAATATGTTTAATTACCATTTTTACAAAAGTGATAAGTACAAAAAGGTCTTTAGTATCAAACTTAAGGATTATTTCATGCAAAGTTTCTAATAAAAACGTAAGAATATGAACAACAATTACGAAACATATCAAATCATCTTTTAAAACTTATACATATATATAACCATATACATATATATGTTTTGTTTACAAACTTGTCTTCTACATCAAAATTTTCACTTTACTCGTTTTTATCAAATGAATCACTTGTGATTTATTACTACTATGTGAAAACTATTGTCATACTTTGCATGCACTAGATTTATACAAAGTATTTAGAAATTCCAAAGTATCCTTCATTGTTAAACCGTTTTAATACATTTTAAAAACTTATGATTTATGCATTGTCAAAACTTTGTGAGAAAGGATGATCTTTGCATACAAAACTATTACTTTAATACAGACTTAGTTGAGAATCCGTGAGACAAGTACATCTTCAAACACTGCCTTTTTGCTAGAAGGTATCGCTACAAGTCCTGTCTATAACCAGAGTCTCCCGTTCGGAGAACGTGTCAAATGTGTATAGATCTATACGGGAAGTCATGATCCTGCGCCCTGACTGTTAGCTACAGTCCGTCCTTTGGGGTGACAGTTTGTCATAACGCTACGACGCCTGAAGAACGTCACTACAGGCATATTATGTTTAGTATGGTTATAAAACTCATCGGATATACAATTATTATAGTACTTCTGATTGATGAATGAGTAGTTATTAAAACTATTCTTCATCTAACAAACTGAAATCTTCTAATAGGTTTCATTATATAAATCTATGCTTCAACCTTCTAAAGCATGTCTTTTGCTTTCGGTTTTTAGTCTGGGACATTAGGCTAACGATTACTTTAGGAAAATATGGGATTTTCCATGTATACAAAACAAACAACTAATAGGAAAATAAGGGATTTTCTTGATTCAACTATCTATATTATTCAATACATATATTCTCATGCATTTCACACTTTTATAAGGAAATAAGGGATTTTCTTGGAAAACATACACTCAATTTGGAATGGCATACAAACTTTCTAAACCACTTATGAACTCACCAACTTAATTGTTGACACTTTCTCTTGTAAATAACTTGTATTCTCAGGGAACCGCTAAGCAGGTTTGGAAATCAACTTTTGGGGATTAACGCGCTGGCGTTAATTACTTCTTTTGAAAGATGTTTATGCATTTATCTTTTGAGCATGTAATGAATACAATGATGTAAACATTTTTAAAACCTTTATATCTGTATGGTGGTGTGTACTTTCCTTTCTATGAACTGTTATGATACTGAATATGACGTCCTCCGCCCCCGAACGTTTCCGTCGTTCTGGTTTTGGGGGTGTGACACAATGGTAAGTGGATGTACCATGCTATACCAAAGTTGATTAAACATGCTCGCAACATGTCTTTTAGGGTTTGGATCATTCTCTCACTCTGCCCTTCAATTTGCGGGTGATAGGCTGTACTCATATCTAGCTTAGTACCTAAGGCCTTCAATAGTGTTTGCCAGAACCTTGAAGTGAATCTATTGTCTCTACCCAAGATGATAGATATCGGTACTCCATGAAGTCACACGATCTCCCGGACGTAGGTTCTTGTTAGTTTCTCCATCTTATCGGTCTCTTTGATTGGCAAGAAATGGGCAGATTTGGTTAACCTGTCGACGATCACCCAAATGGTATGGTTGATGGGTTTTGAGCATTCTAACACTTCCTAAGTGTACATGCAACCCTAATAACCTTGGATCTATGTTTTTCTAATTATCATGAAAAGTTGAATTTCCAAGGTTATATTCCTATCTAGCATACATGGGGAACAATTTTAACTTGAATGAAAGATAGAATAACTTACCTTGTTGTTGCTTATGTTCCTTGAAACCTTGTGAGCCTAGCACCCCAAGTGTGATGCCTCAAATGCTTCACACAACACCAAATGCTCTTGGAAAGACTTTTGAGAGAATACACACTTCTTAAAATCGGCCAAGCCCTCTAGTTTCTTATGTGTAGCCGATTTTGGTGGAGAATGGGACTCTTATATAGTGTTGACACATCTAGGGTTACACCATGTAAACCCTAATGTGTCATGACTCTTCATTTCCATGACCCATGTGTTTGTAACTCCCATGGAGCATCCATGGAGCATCCTATGGGTGGAACCCAACTTGATAATCCATGGAGCCTCTTAGCCCACTATACAAGATATGAATGATTTACATAATCAACCCATATATTTAATTAGTTATCCTTTGATCACTTAATTAATTCTAAATTAATTCTTGATCAAACTAATCAAATAATATTATTAATATATTAGAACTTATAATATATTAATAATCTCCAAGTGTTATTCCTCTCATTTAGTCTATCCAATTGCATGGTGCCATGCAACCCAAATGGACCATGCCGGGTCGGGTCAAGTACTAACCCGAAATAGTTATGGACTTAGACACCTTATCCAACAGTCTCCCACTTGGATAAGTCTAATAACTATAACTCCAGTACTTCAGGAACCAACCGGAAATCGTAGCTCTTTCAAGGTCTCTCGGAACTGAGAAGATGATGGTACGCCATTTAAGATAAGATATCATATAATCCTCCGTTCTAGATATCAGCCGGACAAATACATGGAACATTGTCTTACTTATTGTCCAGCAGTTTGTTTCTCGATTTCCGATTTGTTTGACAGAGAACTTAATTGAACACATCAACTTAGTTCTGACCGGGCCCGGTACATAGGTCAAAACAAAATCATCGAGGGGCCCAGATATCAGCTTCTAATCCAAGAAGGAACAGATAAACTTCGACTCATATGTTTGTTCTACCACTCATTGAATTACACACAAAAGCACGTTTTATAACATCGAGTTACCAATGCGTTTTCATACAATCAATGCATAACCACATACAAGACCAAAAAGCTAACTATACTCCCACATACAAGACCAAAAAGCTAACTATACTCCCACTAGCCTTGACATACATGCAAGACTCATCTTCACTCCTAGAAAAGCCAAATTCCTTGACCTTTTCATCAAAGCAAAGATTCCATCTGCGAGGTGCTTGCTTCAATCCGTAAATGGATTTCTCAATCTTACACACTCTATTAGGGTACTCGTTGCTGACAAAACCCTCTGGCTGACTCATGTAAACATCTTCAGCCAACTTTCCATTAAGGAAAGCGGTTTTGACATCCATTTGCCATATTTCTAGTCATGAAATGCAGCTATGGCTAACAGAACCCGAATAGACTTAATTTTGGCTACTGGAGAAAAGGTCTCATCATAGTCCACTCCAGGAATTTGAGAGAAACCCTTTGCAACCAGTCTAGCCTTATATGTGTGTACATTACCATCCATGTCGGTCTTCTTCTTGAAGACCCATTTGCACCCTACTGTCTTACGACCTGGTACATTCTCAACCAAGTTCCAAACTTGATTGTCATACATGGACTGTATTTCGCTGTCCATTGCCTCTTTCCACTTGGCTGACTCAGGGCCTGCCATGGCTTCCCCGTAATTTTTAGGTTCATCCAGACCTATCAGTGTCTCATCATCGATAAGTGTATCCCCTTCTGCAGTAATATGGAATCCATAGTAATGCTCATGAGCATTCCTAACCCTTGTGGAACGCCTCAGAGGTACAGACTTGTCAATTGGCTCAACAGGAGTTTCCTTCTCAAGTTGAGTGCTAGGGTTTGAAGTTCCTTCACCGCTTGACTCTTGAATTTCTTCAAGATCAACTTGCCTCCCATTGTTTCCTTGGCTTATGAACTCTCTCTCTCTAAAGAAAGCCCTCCTAGCTACAAAGACCACATTTTCACTAGGTTTGTAGAAGAGGTAACCAAAGGATTGTTGTGGGTAGCCAATGAAAATACACCTCTCGCTTCAGGGTTCGAGCTTATCATGAGTCTCGCGTCTCACGAAAGTCTCGCATCCCCAAATCTTGATGTGGTCTAGTTTGGGTACTTTACCAGTCCACATCTCGTGAGGAGTTTTGGTAACTTTCTTTGTAGGGACTAGATTAAGGATATGGGCGGCAGTCTCTAAGGCATACCCCCAGAATGAGATTGGTAGCGAAGCTCGACTCAACATGGAACGAACCATATCTAACAAGGTTCGATTACGCCTCTCAGCCACACCATTCAATTGTGGTGTCCTGGGAGGTGTCAATTGTGAGACTATCCCACATTCCCTTAGATAGTCAAGGAACTCTGAACTAAGATACTCACCACCACGATCGGATCGAAGCATCTTAATGTTCCTATCCAATTGATTCTCGACTTCCTATTTAAATTCCTTAAACCTTTCGAAAGTCTCTGACTTATGCTTGATCAAGTAGACATATCCATATCTACTATAATCATCAGTAAAAGTCAAATAATAACGATTAGCATCCCTTGTGGCATGTTTGAATGGTCCACACACATCCGTGTGTACAAGGTCCAACAAACCTTCACCCCTCTCACACGAGCCTGTGAAGGGTGACTTTGTCATTTTTCCAAGTAAGCATGATTCACAACTATCATCTGACTTTAGGTCAAATGACTCCAAGACTCCATCCTTTTGGAGTTGGCCTATGTGTTTCTTGCTTATATGTCCAAGACGACAATGCCATAATGACGCTTCATCCAAGTTATTATTATTAATAGAATCAATACACAAAACATTATTTCCTAAGTTATCTATAACAGATACAGCTTCATACACACCATCACAAGGTAATGCTTTAAAATAAAGAACATTATTAAAGAAAGCATCAATAGAACCAACTTCATTATTAAACGAAAAGGTAAACCCTTGTTTGTACAAAGCATGAAAGGAAATAATATTTCTTGCCATTCCTGGCGAATAACAACATTTATTCAAATCTAAATTAAGCCCACTACTTAGCGATAAAGTATAAAATCCAATCTTGGTAACAGGTAAAGCTTTCCTATTCCCCATGATTAAGTTTATTCTTCCTTGATCCACATTCTCACTTCTTCTTAGTCCCTGCAAGTCACGACAAATATGAATACCACAACCGGTATCAAGGACCCAAGATTTAGAATGGGGTGAGTTATTAGAAATGATAGTGTAAATACCTGCATGGTTGGGTTTAACTTTCCCATCCTTCACATCTTGCTGGTATTTTGGGCAGTTCTGCTTCCAATGTGATTTATCATGGCAATAGAAGCATTCAGCCTCTTTTGGGTCAGAAGAAGGAGTGATGAAACCTTTCTTGGTTCCACTTGAAGAAGAGCCATCAAGGGTCCGAGCCTTGGTACCCTTCGAAGAGCTCTTTCTTTTCTTCCCTCGACTTTTCCCGATTACCAAAACCGGAGTAGGAGTGTTAACAACCGACTTCCCCTTAAGACCTGTTTCTGCGGTCTTGAGAAGTCCCTGAAGTTTGCTGAGTGTGACCTCTTCCTTATTCATGTGATATGTCATGCGGAATTGATCATAGCACGATGGTAAGGAGTGCAAAATGATATCTATTGCAAGCTCCTCAGGGAAGTTCACATTAAGCTTCAGCAAACGATCCACATACCTTTGCATTTTCTGCATGTGGCTCGTGACGGATTCCCCGTCCTTCATCATGGCTGTTATCATGGAGCAGATGATTTCATGCCTCTCTTGTCGTGCACTTTGATGGTATCTTTCCATCAAATCCTGGTGCATTTCATAAGGGTAGAAATCCTCATAAGACTTTTGGAGTTCCACTGTCATCGTGGCCATCATGATGCATGCCACTTTCGTAGCATCCCTTTCATGTGCCTGAAAGTCAGCGATCTCCTGAGGAGTTGCAGTGGTCTCATCAATCTCCTTAAGCTCCTTGTCAAGGACATATTCTTTGTCCTCGTAGCGGGTAATCATCCTGATGTTTCTTATCCACTCATTGAAGTTGGATCCATCAAAAGTGACTTTCCCACACAAGTTCATAAGGGTAAAGGAGCTATTGGGGTTAGAGCCAGAAGCAGCATTGTTTGAAGACATCTGAAAGAAATGGACAAGATTAGTTTAGATGTTAGGAGAGTCCTTAATAAAACACCCAAATGTAATATTAAGGCTAGGATCCAATCACAATATATTATAACTTGGAAGAGGTATGCCGTAATCCAAGCTATAACATATTTGAAAGGTAGGTGAATGACGATTCACCAATTTCCACCACGAAAACCGAAATATTAGATATTAGGTTTTTGATTGGTTCTTAGAAATTCCTAGATTCTTTGAGATTCAATGAACTTTTCAAAGGCATGTTTCAATCTCGAGTGTGCCCTCCAAGTTTTGTGACTGGGATACCGAGGATCACAAAACGAGGTGTGAAGTAACCATGCAAATCACTTGGTACCCTTAAAGTTTATCACTCAATTGATATGCCGATAAACCACACACGCTCCACCGATACTATAATAAACCTTAAGTCACCCTTTACCTACCTTGTTAAGTCCAAGTTAGTGTGCCGGTTAACCACACTCGCTCCACCAATGACTTACATAAAGTGTAAAGTGTAATCTCATGGATTAGCACCTTATTCACATTTTTCCTAAAGTAACTAAGATTGGGAATTTAATAAAACATTTAGTTACTTTATAATATTCATCATACTTTTAATGAGAATTTATAAGTCCTTGTCTTACCCGTTCGGCTAACGACCCTCCACCGGTCAAGCAAGCGGTGGGTGAGAGTCGACACCCATTAAGTTGCCATTTTATAGGCAACAACCTTATACCCACCTTATAGACCGGTTTCGTCAATGAGGCGTACTAGCGGTAAGATGACTTTGTTCTTATACATGTATATATAATTATTAAATCATAATAATATAAGTATAAGGGTTGAATTTTAACTTTTAAAATTCTAAGGGTTGCAACTAAAGTTTTTAACATGACTTTACTTGTTCCAAAACTTGAGGGCAAGTTTTGTAAACTTTCAAAACTTTTCATTTCTTGTAACTTATGAGTTTATTAGAGTAATAAAAATGAAGACTCTTCATTTTTCTAACTCTTGTGTTCTTTTAATGGTTTTTAACTCAAGTGACTTTTGGTTTTCCATAACTTGAGGACAAGTTATGAACTCCATTAAAACACATTATGATCAAGAATTAAACTACCACATAGGTTACAAATAATTCCTATGATCATCTAAACATCATAAGATCAAGAACATGAACATAAGCACTTTCATGAATCAAAACTACACTTAAAACTTTGTAATTTTGATAACTAGTTGTTGTAAATGGAATAGCAAAGACATTAGACCATCTAAAACAAGTTTTCAAGTACCAAAACAGTTTAGGGTAATGTTTCTAGTCCATTTCCAGCAACTAAAGTCGAAAATCTGCACTTTGTGGCTCCTACTCGCCGAGTGCATGAACCTACTCGGCGAGTAGGTTGAAGATACAAATGAACTCGGTGAGTTCATCAGGCAGACAGCAAGTTTTTCGACTTTTTTCAACTTTTTAGCACAAATAACAAACAAACAAGCCTAGTCTCTGATACCACTGATGGGTTATGAGCATTCTAACACTTCCTAAGTGTACATGCAACCCTAATAACCTTGGATCTATGTTTGTCTAATTATCATGCAAAGTTGATTTCCAAGGTTATATTCCTATCTAGCATACATGGGGAACAATTTAACTTGAATGAAAGATAGAATAACTTACCTTGTTGTTGCTTATGTTCCTTGAAACCTTGTGAGCCTAGCACCCCAAGTGTGATGCCTCAAATGCTTCACACAACACCAAATGCTCTTGGAAAGACTTTTGAGAGAATACACACTTCTTAAAATCAGCCAAGCCCTCTAGTTTCTTATGTGTAGCCGATTTTGGTGGAGAATGGGACTCTTATATAGTGTTGACACATCTAGGGTTACACCATGTAAACCCTAATGTGTCATGACTCTTCATTTCCATGAACCATGTGTTTGTAACTCCCATGGAGCATCCATGGAGCATCCTATGGGTGGAACCCA
Source organism: Lactuca sativa (assembly GCF_002870075.4). Lineage (NCBI taxonomy): Eukaryota > Viridiplantae > Streptophyta > Magnoliopsida > Asterales > Asteraceae > Lactuca > Lactuca sativa. The sequence goes on from NC_056630.2 coordinate 90,373,421, forward strand.
ACTTGATAATCCATGGAGCCTCTTAGCCCACTATACAAGATATGAATGATTTACATAATCAACCCATATATTTAATTAGTTATCCTTTGATCACTTAATTAATTCTAAATTAATTCTTGATCAAACTAATCAAATAATATTATTAATATATTAGAACTTATAATATATTAATAATCTCTAAGTGTTATTCCTCTCATTTAGTCTATCCAATTGCATGGTGCCATGCAACCCAAATGGACCATGCCGGGTCGGGTCAAGTACTGACCCGAAATAGTTATGGACTTAGACACCTTATCCAACAATGGTGACCACCCTGCGTCTTGGGTAGTTTGGTTATGAAATCCATGGAAATCTGCTCCCACTTTTATTCGGGTATTTTAGGCTGATGGAGTAGACCTGAGGGTTTCTGATGTTCTACCTTGACCTTGGCACAAGTCAAGCACTTGCCCATATAGTTTGCAATTTCTACTTTCATGTTTGGCCACTAGTAGAGTTGTTTGATATCTAGATACATCTTATCTGAACCTGGGTGCACAGAGTATCGGGTCTTGTGTGCTTCGTTCATAACTATCTCTATGAACCCACCGAACTTCGGTGTCTAGATTCGGTTCATGAGGTAACGAACTTCGTCACTCTTGATCGCAAAATTCTTGTCCATCCCTCTAAGTGCTTCGCCTGTCATGTTTTCGGGTTTCAAGGCTTCCAGTTGCGCTTCCTTGATTTGTGTTGATAGGTGTAAATGGATCTTCATGGTTAATGACTTCACTCTTCGACCAGAGCACTCCTTACGACTAAGGGCATCTACCACCACATTGGCTTTTCCCGGATGATAACGAATCTCACATTCGTAGTCGTTGAGTAGCTCAATCCAACGTCTTTGCCTCATATTGAGCTCCTTCTGATCGAATATGTGTTGAAGGCTCTTATGGTCTGTGAAGATGGTGCACTTTGTACCGTATAGGTAGTGCCTCCAGATTTTTAGGGCGAACACCACTGCTCCAAGTTCTAAGTCGTGAGTGGTGTAGTTGACCTCATGCGTTTTTCGTTGTCGTGAGGCGTATGCAATAACCTTTCCTCGTTGCATTAGTACACAACCCAACCCTTGTTTGGATGTATCGTAATATACCACAAAGTCTTTTGTCCCCTCTGGAAGAGACAAAACGGGTGCACTGCATAGGGCTTGCTTCAAGGCTTGGAATGCAGTATCTTGCTTTTCCCCCCAGTTGTAGGTTACACCCTTCTGAGTCAAGGAGGTAAGAGGTTTTGCAATGCTGGAGAAGCTTTGTATGAACCTGCGGTAATAGCCAGAAAGGCCTAGAAATTGGCAAATTTCGGTTGGCGTTGTTGGCGCAGACCAATTCTGGATAGCCTTGATCTTGGAAGGGTCCACGTGGATTCCCTCTTCGCTGACCACGTGACCTAGGAAGTCCACCTTTCTAATCCAAATCTCGCATTTTGAGAATTTCGTGTAAAGCTTCTCCGTTCTTAGTGTCTCTAATACTTGTCTCAGGTGCTGACCATGTTCTTCTTTACTTTTTAAATGGATGAGTATGTCATCTATTAATACTATCACAAATTTGTCTAGGAACGAATGACATACCCGATTCATTAAGTCCATGAACACGGTGGGTGCATTGGTTAGTCCGAACGGCATCACTACGAATTCGTAGTGACCATATCTGGTTCGGAAGGCCGTCTTAGGAACATCGCACTCTAGGACTCTCAGCTGGTGATATCCCGATCTCAGATCGATCTTGGAAAAGTAGTTTGCTCCTTGGATTTGATTGAACAAATCGTCTATCCGTGGTAGGGAGTACTGGTTCTTAATGGTAAGTTTGTTGAGTTCTCGGTAGTTGATGCACATTCTGAAAAATCCGTCTTTCTTTTTCACGAAAAGCACTGGTGCTCCCCAAGGTGAGAAGCTTGGTCGGATGAATCCTTTTCCAAGTAGTTCATTCAGTTGACTGGATAGTTTTTACATCTCTGCTGGAGCTAAGCGATACGGTGCTTTGGCCACAGGGGTGGCTCTAGGAATTAAGTCGATTTTGAATTCAACTTGTCTTGCAGGAGGTACTCCTGGAAGATCCTCAGGAAGGACATCGGGAAAGTCACAGACATCAGGCATGCTCTTGATGTCTTCTACTCCTCGATTCACATCCACAACATGTGCCTAGAACGCGTGGCATTCCTTGCGCATATATTTTTGAGCCTTGATGCAATAGATGATACGAAGATTGGTGCTAGTTTTGTCGCCATAGATAACAAGGGCTTCGCTATTCGGAAGGTTAAGGTGAACGGCCTTATCGTAACATAAAATGTCCGCACAATGAGTACTTAGCCAATCCATGCCTATGATGACGTCAAAACTTTTTATTGATACTGGCATGAGGTTGATTGGAAAGGATTTAATGTTTATTGAGAGGGCTTAGTTTAATTATATTTCCTTAGCGCCTTTTGTTTTCCCGTTATCCATTTCTACTACAAAAGTTCCACCTAATGATTGAGGGGTTTGTTTGAGTAGATTTTTAAAACTATGGCTCACGAAACTCCTCTCCGCTAGACTATCAAATAGAATTCATGCATAAGAGTTATCGAGGGGAAACATACCCGTAACTACCGTGGGATCGGCAACGGCTTCCTCTTGGCCCATTGCGAATACTCGACCTCTTCCAACAGTATTCCCATTATTTGCGTTCGGACAGTCCCTTCGGAAGTGTCCCGTTGCTCCACACTTGTAACAAGTATGACCTACTCCTATATTTGCGGTTGGATCCGCTGGTTGGGTTGGTTCCTTACAAAAGCAGACAATGTGTCCCTTCTGGTTACACTTAGTGCAATGCATCTCACGGCAGGGTCCGTGGTGATGAAATTTGCACCTATTGCACTTCGGCAGCTTGTTGACGTACGACTTTGTTGGTGTGGGGATCGAAGGGACAGTAATAGCGTGAGCTATCACTAATTGTTTCCTCTTGGTATTCTCTTGCGGGGCTTGCACCTTTCTCTTGTTCCAGGGTTTCCTTCGGTCCTCTACCTCCTTCGGTGGCTCAGTAGCAGCGGTAATAGTACCCTACTTAACACCATGATCGATCAATCTTTGATCCAAGCGCTTCGCGCTGTCGAACGTGATTGGGTTAGAAGCCAGGACATGTCCTTGGAACTAGGGTGACAATCCCCGAATGTACCTCTCCACCCTCTTCGGTTCCGGGCTTATCATGCCTGGGCACAAGGCTGACAAGTCACTAAACCTGGCTGTGTAAGTGGCTAAGTCCGATCCAATCATCCTTAGGTTCCATAACTCCTGTTCTAACTTTTGGAATCGCCCCTCGGGCAGTATTCTTCGAGCATCAAGATTTTAAGATCCTCCCAGCTCATGGAATTAGCAACTAGGAGAGATAGGGTTTTCACATGGCCTTTCCACCAGGCGAGGGCTCGATCAGAGAAAATGCAAGCGGCGAACTTGACTTTGCTTGTCTCCGGGAATGCACAGATCTCGAAGACCGTTTCGGTCTTCTCGAACCGTTGCATAAGTGCAATGACTCCACCTACCCCGTTGAAAGTCTTTGGCTTCGTATTCGAAAATTCCTTGTATGTGCATTCCCTGATATAACCATGGCCAGTGTCATGATTCAATTGGTTAGTACTGCTCCCAGTTTCGCCATCATCGTTAAAGTTTATTTGCATAAGAGCAGCTGCTACTGTTGCAGTGATAGCAGCCTATACCATGACGGAATCATATTATGGAGGTGGTGGCAATGGTGTAGGTGTTACGTTGTTGACGCGACGTGCAGATCTACAAGGAGGCATCTTGCTGCCAAAGAATTAACAATGATAAACAATAAGTCTCTGATGATTTGAAAGACGAGTGATAAAAGTTAGTTATTTAGAATTCTTCATATGTTAAGATTCGTCTCAAAATGAACTTGTGTTCGATTCATAATAGTAGTTTATATGATAATAGATAAACCTATGAATTTGAGTGCTAACCAAGAAATTTTACACGCAAAGGAAATACTTCATTATATATATATATATATATATATATATATATATATATATATATATATATATATATACAAGTTGGGTTACATCATAGCGTTAGGAAAATTTTGACCTTTCTAAAGGTCTCCGATACAGAAGTTAAAGAAAAGTAGAACTTTTAGCCGAGATCCTATTCTATAACAAAATTTTGGCAGTCCGGCAAGTACTACTTGCGACGCGGGTGGCGCTTGGAGCTAGACTCCGCCTCTGATTTTTTGGCTTCCATTAGACGCCTCTCAAAGATGGCTTGCTACTCCCTCATTTCCCTTATCTCATAGAGGGCTACATCCATTCGGCCTGGGAGTACATCGGTATGGAGTTGGGCATTTTCCTGCAATCCGTCCAGACGACAAATGTCGGTAGCGTTACCTTGTACTTCTACGTTGATTTCACGAACCCGGTTCACTGAGACTCCGGATTGGTAGGCCTAGTAAGCTAGCTTGCCCATAATGATTGGGAGTGCCCAGTCAGCTGAAATTCCATTGCTAACATTGTAGAAGTCCCGACACATCCCATATGGAGGATGTAATCCTTGTTGTTGACTCCAGTGGTGAATGTGACTTCCCCAAACGGGAGTTGGTCCCTGAAAACCTCTCCTAACAGCAGGAGGTCGGACGGCTGGTGGGTTGATTAGCTCTGGCTTTGAGTTTGTCCCATCCGATCCTTCCTCTTCCTCCTCTTCCATGGGTTCCTCATCCTCTTCTGGGTCATCCTCCACCCACCCTCCGTTGCCTTGATTTGGGTAGTAGTGGTCCCCTGGTAGATGGAATCCAGCCATTGTGTCTGTGCGTGAATAAGGATATGAGAATTGTCTCAAAATTTAAAACATTCAAATCTAACATGTAGGTTAAATTATTGTATTTACAAAATACTCCTATAGTATTCTAGACGTTATGTTTGATTCTAAAGTTTACAAGTTTGGTAAGTTTTAGACTTGTTGTCCACTGTAGCTATTCCCCGGCATACGTTAGTCGGTTCTTGGATAAATATAGTTGATCATGCTATATTTATCCCAGTTCCGATTAAATATCCCAAGGCATACCTGTAGTGCACAACTCATTTATAATACTTCTATATTGTTTTCCCTTATGATATTGTTATTGTTACGTAATGCATGCATGTGTACTTTTAATAAAACTATATTTTCAAAAGCATATCTCTTAATTAGAGTGTTTTTGCCCAATTGTGTTTATAGTTGTATATCAAAATATGATTTTGATATACTTAGTTCGTTATAAACAATGCTCTGATACCAATCTGCCACACCCCCAAACTAGAACGGCGGAAACGTTCGGGGGGTGGAGGACGTTATGTACAGTATCATAACAATTGAATAGTAAAGAAAGTACACACAACCATCATATACATAATTGAAAAGTTTACATGATTGTAGTATACATGTTTGCAAAATTCAATTACAATATGATGTCCAAAAGATTAAACTAACGCATGAGTGTAAGTCTTCAAAGGCAGTTGCTAACCCGGTTTAGCGATTTCCTGAGAATACAAGTTATTTCAAAGAAAAAGTGTCAAAATTTAAGTTGGTGAGTTCATAAACTATTATTTGTGTAAATGAATGTCATTTGAAAAGTCCGCGTTTGTTTTCAGAAAATCCGATATTTTTCTTAAGAATGGTGTTGTAAATCGTTATTGTACAAATGAGTGTATTTGAACCAGGAAAATCCTTTATTTTCCTAAAAGTGAGGTGTAGTCTTATATGAACCAAGACCATGAATGTAAGTAAATATGCCATACTTATAATGAATGTGTATAGGTTTTTCATTTAATAAACTATAAGAGGCTTGAAACGATATGTAAACGCAACTGTAATATTACTTTTCCCGTAAAGATGAATACCATAATAGTTGTCTATCCTGTGAATTTTCATAACCATACTGAGATAAATTTTCCTGTAACGACATTCTTCAGGCGACGGAATGTTATGATAATTTTCACCTCTTGGATTGTAGCTAACAATCAAGGTGCGGGATTATCAGTCCCGTATAGATCTATACACACTTATCACGTTCTCCGGGAGGAGATTCTAGTTATAAAACAAGGCTTGCTGTATACCTTGATAGGTACGATGAAGACGAATGACTCACATATTCTCAACTAAGTCACGTATTTTTAAACGAACAATGTTATGATGAAATGGTTACCCGTGTTTATGATATGTTATATGAACATATAAATGAAACATAGTTTGTTATATACATACATACATACATATATATATATATATATATATATATAAACATTTTTTATTCCACAAGGGAAAAATGGTATCGTGAGATGTTTTGCATGCTAATGTTTTCATATGATAGTTATAAATCACATATGATTGATTATATAATGAAAAGTATAGCAAAAGGTTGATGTTTTTCACATGATTTGGATCGTGTGTTTACTTGTATTCCACCCTAAAAGTATTTAAAAGCAGTTAAAAATGTATTTAAACAGTGTTTGTAGGGGTATGAACACACTTGGTAGAAGTGGTAGCTTGAAGAAGGCGAGACTAAACTCGAGCAGTACTTCGATTGGAGAAAGTCGATTTCTCGGGAATCTCGGGGGCGTCGGGACTTGCATCATGAGCTAGCGGTAATATTGGGTCTTTAAGGTAGCTTAGAGGGGATAGAGAGGCGTTTAAGGGTGAAGGAGTTGAAAGAGAAGCAACAAAAACCCGGAGCCCTAGCCTCCTTTTTATAGTGCTGGGGGCACTCACGAACGCAGGGTGTTCCTTTAGGGAACACAGCGCATTCCCCCTGTTATGCCAGCGCTTACAAATTTTGCTCTGATGGACGATGGTATGGTTCTGGTCGAAGGACGTAGGGCGTTCCTTTAGGGAACGCAGGTCGTTCCTTTAGGGAACGCAGGGAGTTCCTTCTTAGACCAGCCTTGGTTTTTGTGCCCCGAACTTGTATAATACGTAACTTTCATGTACGAGCTCCGATTTTGACGTTCTTTATATCCATGCGTAGGTGAGAAAATGCTCTACAACTCTCGTTTAGACTCCGTCGTCTAATTCTGACTTTATTTTTATTAATATATTTTTAACAGGCCGGGACTGGAAAAGTCCGTTAAAAATCCATAACTTCTTCATCCGATGCTCGTATTCGTCAGTCTTTTTACCGTTGTATTACCATTGACGAGATCTTCGATTCTCGTTTAGGTCGCATTGACTAAAAGTCGCTCGATCTTTATTTCGATTTTGTAGTTGTCTACTGTTATGTCTGAAACTTCAAAAAGTCGTAACTTCCTCATATGAAGTCAGATTTGGGCGTTCTTTTTATGTATGTTTGCGGTTTTGGGATATCTACGACTTTCATGTAGATACCTAAGGTTAAAGAGCATTTTATTGGAAATTCCGCGTTATCTACTTAACAGTGTTTTATCGGTATTGTCGCGGATCTTCGATTAGCCATAACTTCTTTGTTATAACTCGGATTTTAGTGTTCTTTATGTTTTTGGAAACATTGTTAAGATATCTACCACTTATTATACTCAAACTGAGCTTTTTGAACATTTCATTTTTGACGCTATTTTTTTTATTACTTCACAAAAAGATTACAATATTTGACTTTTAGTCATTACATTGACTTGAAATAACGGGTTGTTACAATTATAGTCTAAGTGATCCGAGAGTTCGGTAGTGTTTCGGAGCCCAAGGGTTTCATTAAACTCAAGTTATTTCGATTGTGTATGATATTTTTAGGGCCACGACATGGTGAAACCTCAACACGACGTAGCGAGAACTTTAGGGTCGTGGGATTTTTGTGAACCACCACGACGTGGTGATTTTTTCACGAAGTTGTGGCGGTTGTTGGAGAAAACTCTAACGTTTAAGGGTTGAGCCCTATTTAAACTCCTTAGCCTCTCATAGTCTCCCACCTATCAGCCTCCATCTCTCCAAATCGTACCTTACAAACCTTATATAGATCCCTTGTGTGAGTCTTTTAGCCTTAAAGTGTGTGTGTGTTTGGTGCTTGTGAAGGAAGAAGGTGGTGGAAGATCATATTGGGAGTCCAAAGCAACATAGATCCAATAGTTTATCTTCCTCAAGCATCTCAAGGAGGTATAAAGTTTTCATCTTGATGAGTTAGTTGATAGATCTATGGATTTTGTCTACTTTTCTGTATTCCTAGTTGCTTTAGAAGATTGAATCTCATAAAGCCTGCAACTTTATGAATCTCCAGGCCACTAGGAGCATTTAACTCCTTGGATCTGATTTAGATTTGAGTTTTGAGTTCATGCATGGAATCTTGGCCCTTTTGGCTTAATTTGACCTAATAAGAGTTCAAGACATGCATTAGGCATGCATGTCTGAAAAGCACATATTTTTATGATGTGTTTGGTGTTATAAACTCTTCTAGAGCTTTTAGTCAAGTAACCTTAAAGAGTGAGTGATTATTACTTAAGCCATGTAGTTTTTTGTACCTTAAAGTTGACATTTATACACTTTGGAGGGTTCTATTGGATAAAGTCGGAAACTTTATCCATCTAGACCCTATTTTAGGCCAGATCTAAGTTGGAGACCCTTTAGAATCGAAGAAAATGGTTGAATACGTTAAGCTGTTGAAAACCTAGTTACTACGACACGATGGTGGAGCTACTCGCAACTATTTTGTCATATTCGACGCCACGACGTGGCGGTCAGGTGAGTTGACTCATTTTAACTTTTTGACCGTTTGACCTAATTTAACCCACGGGTGTATTTTGGGTATTCTGCATTATGTTTGAGAATTAGTCTTTTCATGGATAGGCGTTGGTTAGAGCTGAAATTCGGAGTCGGGACCTCATCACTTATTGCTCAAATTCAAAGGTGAGTCTCCTCACTATACTATGGGTCGAAGGCACCAATGCCGACCCATTGTCTTTGATGGGTTTTGGTCCTAAGAACATCCTATATGCTCATACAAACCCTAATGCTTGGATCTAGGTTTCTCTATTGTACATGCAAGTTATCCAAGACTATAAACCCTAATTCTAACATTCAAGTAATCATATTAACATGAGAATAGGTTTCAGATGTTACCTTGATTGTTATGTAGCAATAACAATCCCAAATCTCCTTATATTGACTTTAGAAAGCTTAGAGTCACAATTGTCACTCCTCTAATGGTTCACAAACACCATAAGCAAGAGGATGAAGAGGAGAGAGGATGGAGGCTGCCCAAAAACGTCTACAAACCCTAGAATAAAGCTTAGCCACGTTTTTGGTCCTTAAGGGGTCTATATATAGTGAGGCTATTAGGGTTATCTAACAAGGAAACCCTAATTTGGATGCTTAAGCCCTAAGCAACCCATAGACTCCTTTAATTAAGGCCTTGGACGATTTCCTTATGGGTTTCCCCATAGAATTCGTCCACCCCTTAATACAAGGCAATCCATGCCCAAATTGCAATTATCTTATAATTACAATTCCAGTCCCTTAAGTTTAATTAATCTCTTTTAGTCACAAAACTAATTACCAATTAATTATTGACTAATATTAATTAAACAATATGATTTCTCCGTTAATATATTATTCCCATAATATATTAATAAATCATATTTAATCCTTTCTCTCCATAATTCATCATATCAAGTTGCTTTGGTGAAGGCAACCCAAAAGGACCATGCACCATCGGGTCAAGTACATACCAAAATAGTTATGGACTTAGACACTAATCCAACAGTCTCCCACTTGGATAAGTCTAATAACTATTCTGCGTATGACTTCAGATCCTGATCTGCAATCGTAGCTTTCCAAAGCCGCTGTCAACTCTGATCCTATCAGATACGTGTGTCCTTAGATAAGGGATCATATATTCCTCCTTTCTAGATATCGTATGAGACATGATTTCAAATCATTCTCTTTGTACTATATCTCGATTTCCAATTTATGACGACTGACTAATTGAACAAATCAAATTAGCCCTAGCCCGGCCGAGCATTTACGTTTGTCATCACAAAATCATCGAGGGGCCCAAAGATATCGCTTTTATCCTACTTTGGATAAAAGGAATGGATAAACTTTGATACAATGCTTGCTTGCACTTACTCACCGAATCACACACAACAATATGTTTTATAACACCAAGTTACTAGTGCGTTTACATATTATCAATGTGCAACCGATTTGCAGGATACAACTCACACATCTCGGTTTCAAGAATATAAGATGTTATCGTCTCACCAATCACTTGTGATACAATTCATAGAGTGATCCAAGTGAGCGTGGGTTTAATCCAATGCTCAAATCATATTCATAAGCACTCACGAACATTGCAGCAAACCTTTTCTATGTCTAATACGCTCTAGACAATCTACAAACCAATTCATGACAGTCTTCATTCATACTTACTTCCAACGTATGATTAACTATGGTCCGTTTGAATAATTCGATTATTCTTAATAAACTCAATTATTCAGGAAGTCAAAACATGCAAATGTGAAACACAAGAATAATACTAATCCCATATGTCCTCAAACCTTTGAGTATAAATAAAACACCTTTTATTTATCACCATATCGATTACTCATTATTTGCCGTTTCGGGTAATCAACTTCTTACTTGAATTATTACACTTGTCCCATGCTCCTAGCATGCACACAATGTTTACCTATGGTTCTTACTTGGTGAAATAGACCAAATTGAGCACATTTCCAATCATTCTCATTTCACAACTCCAAATCCTTTTCCATAAGTGAAAGAATATCAAATTCTTGCCACTTATAGAATATGCTAGATTCTAACATTTTATGCAATGATCCTTTCTTAATATCACTGCACCAAAGTCACAAAGACTATTGCCAATGATATTACAAAGTTCTTTATCGGAGATTGTTACAATACAATTTCGTAGATATGATGTCTCTCACTCAACGAACATTCCTTTGAACATCCTTTTGCATAAAAGTTTCTAATCTACACATAGATATTCAATTCCCAATATGGACACGTTTCCATATTTTCCATATGACAACTCATTCTTAATAGAATCTCATCTACTCATAATAATGTCGATATGATCCATCCAATATGGAAACATTTCCATATTTTCCAATACTATACTTCCAACAACTCACAAGCGACCAATCCTCGGCTAACTTTGGATTGCCCTTTGATAGTTGTTTAATTATTTTAGTCAAAACCGATTCTTGTCCTTTTTCCCTCTAAATGCGCTAGACATTTGGAAAATTTTAGAATGGTCAAATATCATAGCATTTGCAATCGATCCAATACCCGAAGCGTATGGGACACGATGCATAAAGATTTGATACTTCATCAATCTTCTGCCATAATATTTTATTTGCTATGTTCTCAAAATTCGAATTGTGAAGAGGAATGCCGTAATCATAATCGAAATTTTAAGAACACACTATGTACCCTTGACTAAATTTATTAACATTTCTCAACCTAATCCTTTAAATTTGAAATGAAGCATAATATTCTCTCACTTAATTATAGCAAAACAACTTTACAACCTTTACGACTTTGCAAGGTATAACTCTTGTTTTCTATAATTAATATTGCCAACTTGCAATATGTGCCTTAATAATCATACAATCATAATTTTTATGTTCCCACTATCATGATGATTATTATAAACATAACACTTATGCTCCCACTAGCTTCGACGTGTATTCAGAAACAGCTAACTTCCAGAAAAACAATACCTATTGAATTTCTTAAGTCCATGTTTCTAATACTTAATGCTTTTATAATCTTTTATCAAGGCCTTTTAAACTTACACACCTTTGCCTTAGATAGTTCATATGTGTGTCTAAACAATTAAGACTAATTGCCAAACCTCACAATTCAAATTATGGAAAGGGATACCGTAACCATAATCGAATTCAAGAATGCAATTTTACAATCACTATCTTCTTAAAATATTTCTTAGTGAAACATTTCCTCACAATCATTTTCATGAAGGAGGAAATCTTATGACACTTAGATTTAAACGGTGTATGTGTTCCTATCCATGTGAATTTGTTAAAACCAAGGTTTACGACAAACTCAAACTCATATGGACCGAACTTTCTTAATCTCGATTTCTTGCCTTATGGTAGCACAGCTGCCCACCACGTCTTCCAAGTAGTTAAGCAGCTCACCTTTTCTTATCAATGTACTATTCATTGATCAAGGTCCTTGCCTTTTATGCATTCAAACCTTCTTAATACTTATCACTCAATGTCACACTCTTACCATTAAGACTTGTTTTGGAACGAAGTATGATTGACTTATTGATTTAACCATTTCTTCAATCCTTGATTCCTCTTCTTAAACATACAATTGTACTAAGACTCACTTAGAGGATCAATTGAGATATGGTTCTTAATCATTAAGACCTATCATAAAGCATAAAAGGTACTCTCCTTTCTTCTTAGAATGGAGAAACTTTTATCTGTCTGCCTACTTGATTCTTCTTATTCGTTCTGCTATTGATTTAAACATTTTCAATCAATTCAGAATTACACTTAATCTTGTAAGTATAATCATATTTACTAAACCTTTAGTAAATCATGACGAATATTTTTATTATTCTTATGGTGGACTTGATCAAAACGCAACTTTGTGTACTCGATCTCCTAGTCCTTCACTTGACACTTTGTCAATGAATTAGTCAAATTTTCAAATATGAAATTTCTCATTCATCGTGCAACCAAGTTGCATGATTCCAAGTTTCTGTCCAATTGAAACTTGGGTGATGAGAAACTTTCCTTATTCGATAACCCACGGGTGTATTTTGGGTATTCTGCATTATGTTTGAGAATTAGTCTTTTCATGGATAGGCGTTGGTTAGAGCTGAAATTCGGAGTCGGGACCTCATCACTTATTGCTCAAATTCAAAGGTGAGTCTCCTCACTATACTATGGGTCGAAGGCACCAATGCCGACCCATTGTCTTTGATGGGTTTTGGTCCTAAGAACATCCTATGTGCTCATACAAACCCTAATGTTTGGATCTAGGTTTCTCTATTGTACATGCAAGTTATCCAAGACTATAAACCCTAATTCTAACATTCAAGTAATCATATTAACATGAGAATAGGTTTAAGATGTTACCTTAATTGTTATGTAGCAATAACAATCCCAAATCTCCTTGTATTGACTTTAGAAAGCTTAGAGTCACAATTGTCACTCCTCTAATGGTTCACAAACACCATAAGCAAGAGGATGAAGAGGAGAGAGGATGGAGGCTGCCCAAAAACGTCTACAAACCCTAGAATAAAGCTTAGCCACGTTTTTGGTCCTTAAGGGGTCTATATATAGTGAGGCTATTAGGGTTATCAAACAAGGAAACCCTAATTTGGATGCTTAAGCCCTAAGCAACCCAAAGACTCCTTTAATTAAGGCCTTGGACGATTTCCTTATGGGTTTCCCCATAGAATTCGTCCACCCCTTAATACAAGGCAATCCATTGCCCAAATTGCAATTATCTTATAATTACAATTCCAGTCCCTTAAGTTTAATTAATCTCTTTTAGTCAAAAAACTAATTACCAATTAATTATTGACTAATATTAATTAAACAATATGATTTCTCCTTTAATATATTATTCCCATAATATATTAATAAATCATATTTAATCCTTTCTCTCCATAATTCATCCTATCAAGTTGCTTTGGTGAAGGCAACCCAAAAGGATCATGCACCATCGGGTCAAGTACATACCAAAATAGTTATGGACTTAGACACTAATCCAACAGTCTTATGTTATAAGAAGACTAGGGGATGGCCCTTGGCGTTTGTAAGAAAGACCTGGAGGTGGCTCATGGCAAATCGTATGCAAGACCAGGGATCAGACCCTGGAAGATAAGTATATATATATATATATATATATATATATATATATATATATATATATATATATATATATATGTGTGTGTGTGTGTGTGTGTGTAGATAGTATGTTAGCTGTCTTTGCGATACTTGCATGGAAGACTAGGAGGTGGCTCTTAGCACTTGTCTATAAGACCCAAGGTTTTGGCCCCGGCTTGGCAAGGAAATACCATGATATGGCTCGTGGCATAATGGCAAGACTATGGTTGTCACATAGAATTCTCTATTGTGTGTATAATATGTGGTATTTTGGGGAAATCACTAAGCTTTATGCTTACAGTTTTCAGTTTGTTTCAGGTACTTCCAATTCGAAGGGGTCGGGCTCGGCTTGGTCACCGCACATCCACCCATGTTTCAGCAACTTTGTGATTTTGGGATTGTACGTTGATAACTGTTTTTACCTTATTACACATTTAAATAATTTGGATATGTTAATGGTGTTTATGGTTGAATTAAAAATGAAATTTTTTACCTTGGATTTTAGGGACGTTACAAACACCCTTCTTTTAAGTATTTTCGTTTTGAACCTTATCATATTCATTTTGGCAAACTTGGTCCTACGCAGGGCATACAGTTTCCCTCTAAGTAGGGCATAGAAAGAAAGTGGAGGCGGGGTTTTAATGCGCTACATAGGGCGTACATGGCCTTTACTCAAGGTGTAATGTCATAGTGCTCTAACCCTAATTTTTTTGGGTTTAGACCCTATTTAAATGACCGTAAGTCCTTGATAGCCTCCCCAAGCTCATCCTTTACCCTCATTTCCAGAAGCAGTGAAAACCTAGCCACCTTGTGAGGATCTTGAGCCTTTTGAGTGTTTCTTTTGTGTGTTTTGTGAAGAAGGATACCATTAGAGGAGCTCTTGGGAGTCTATTTCTTGTGGATCAAGACCTTGATTTTCTTCTAGCTTCTTCTAAAGGTAAAAAGTTCTCACCTTTGTGGGTAATTTGTTAGATCTTATTAATATTGGTGGTTTTTATGTGTGTTTACCATTGATTTTGGTTCATGTGAGTAAGAGCTACTCCAGAACTCTTGAGCATCATTTCTAGCCATTTATGAGCTTATGAAGTCATAAAAATGGGAACTTGGACACTCCCATACTTCCGTATATGAGATTTTAGACATTGGAGAGTAATTTAGATCTAGGATTTGATTTTATGCTTTATTAAGCCATGCAAAAGCTTTAATTTGATGACTTTATCAATTAAGACCTCCTTTAGATAAAGATCTGTGAGTTGAACATTTAGTCTTTAAGCATTAAGGACTTAACGAGAAAGTTGATGAAACAACAAGGTTATGCAGGGTGTAAACCTGGCTATGTGGGGCATAACCTATTGTTTGCCTGATTTCTGGATAAAGCTCTATGCAGGCCATAGAGCTAGGTGTATGTCATGCGTAAGTCAACAGGATTTGACCATTAACTTTTTGACCTGTTGACTTTTGGTCAACTAAGAGGATTTAGGACTTGGAAGGAAAAACAATATTTTTCCCAAATAAGTAATAGTATAAGAGTTGGACTTGTTGAGTTTGGATAATTACCTTAATTATTAATTAGGGTTGGATTTTATATGTATAGTGTGAGGAGATTCTCAGACTAGCAACTCGGGTGTGAGATTTATCTGTTATCGATTGAGGTGAGTCTCTTTGTTGTACTTGTGGATCGAAGGCTCCAATGCCATCCCACTGGATTACGTTTGTAGGATCAGGGTCGAAGCTAGGATTTAAGGATAAGGGAGGCTCACATCGCAATAATATAATAAAAGTATAAGTCTACATTTAAAAAAAAAACCACAAAGAATTAATAAACATTATTTTAAACTAATGGCCTATTCTTACAACTTACAAATTAATATATAGGACTTGATATATATGATTATTGATTAATAGCCAATTAAATTAAAATGAAAAGGGTGAAGGCAGTCTTTATAAAGTAAATGTGTCCTCATAATTTTCATACCTTGTTGACTCATTATTTTATATTTTTATAATAATAATTATTTCTTTTAAATAACTGAGAGGGCTCAAGCATTATCAATTAATCGATGTGGGATTCTGGGCTAATAGTTTACCATTGGCTTATCTTATCAATAACATACATTAGCAATTTGGAATGAGATTTAGGGGGGCAGAGCACCCGACAACCCCCCCCCCTACTGCCTCCACCACTGTGTAGGATGTTAGTTGTCTTTGTGACTCTTACATGTGCTTGTACGTATGTTGGGCTGGGTGAGACCTTGCAGTCGAAGAATTATCTAGTTCCTGTTTCATGTAATTGTATTCATAACGTAGTTAGCGGGTATTAGTGTAAGTTTCTTCTGCAGCTGGTGGTGGAGAGAGGTGTGAAGGGAATCCTAGGAGAACCTTGGAAATATATTAGCGTGTCAAACTCATGGTCTAGATATTACAAGAAAACGAAAGCAGCCCCAAGATATTGACTAAATTCAAGATCTTGGGCTCACGCAAGATGTTAATGTGTTATCATAAATCAAGATGTTATCATACACACACAGATATATATATATATATATATATATATATATATATATATATATATATATATATATATATAGGGGACGGTTCACTTGAGATTAAAAAAAAAGTAGAGATTTTGAGATTCAACCTCAGCCATATATTTCTCATTTGTCGCTCTAATGCTAGTGTACCGGCAGCAACGGGGTATGCCTAATCATAAATGATTATATGGCAGAGAGGTATAATCATATAGGATTATACATGTTTATATGTATATGCCTAATCATAAATTATTATACATATATGTCTGTTCATTCACAGATTGAGTAATCATAAATGATTATGACAGTTGGTGGCAGAAGGGGGTCCAGGGGCGTCCAAGAGGCGGCATTGGTTTGACCCTTATCCAAATACTCATTTTTTATGTCAGTTTTGGTAGTTTTATATGACAATTTTCAGACAGAGATCATAAATCGGTTTTTGGTCTCATTTTCTAGTACATTCGAAAATCCTAACAATCACATTCTCTTTTCTTGCTCTCATATTTTGAGTCTTATCCAATTAAAGATTGAGAGTACCACCAACATACTTTAATTTGAAAGTTATATCACAATTCTCAGTATTTCCAAGCCTTTCTATACCCAAATTTATAACAAATTGTTTGTTTTTCTCCATCGGAGAAACTCAGGAGTGTCTTTTGGTGGTGGAGTTTTTATTCCATCAAAGTAAGAGTTTAACTCCATAGTCATGAGAATTGTTAATATTTGGTGTTTCTATACCAAATAATTTTCCCCATTTAATTGAGTGAATATAAAATTTGTGATGTAGAAAAAGAAAGAAGAGTTACAAGATCACCCACGGTTGAAGAAGAATATGTACTGATGGTTTCGGAACCAATTGTCATGGTTGAAAAAAATGGTATGTACCTTGATTCTTGGATTTCTGATGTTGTATTTGTAGAAGAGGTCTTAATGTTTTACTAGAATATTTGAATTCTGATTGGAATTCTTTATAAAGTAATTTTGATGTTCTTGATGAATTCATCGATCTTTGAAAGTTGGATTGGAATTCAAAAAAGGAGACTGATGTTATTTCTTTGTTGTAGGTTTCAACGAAAAACTCTGAAGATGAATCGGAATCAATGAAAAAAAAATTGTTTGTATCTTGTGATCTTTTTTGATGGGTAAAGGAGAAAAAAAAGGAATAGAGAAAGAGATTCTTTTGTTGTTGGGCAATATGAAAATAAAAGTATATAAAAAAAATGATAGATGGAGTTATCTGAGTATTTGTTGTGATACCATAAAGAGATTAATTAATCTCCACATCTTGAATGTTTTCTGTATATTTCTTTAGAATAAAAAGATACATAATATATTTATAGTGTAGACAAAACGATTCCTAAACTAAAACTAAAACCAAAGAGTTTCCATAGTAATCAAATACTGATAGTTAATTTTTTAGAACCCAAAGACTTGAATTCAATTGAAAAAAACTTGCCTTCTAGATCGAAAAAGCCAAAGCCAAGAAGGTTATAATCATTTTAAAAGTGGAGTGTGTGTATATATATATATATATATATATATATATATATATATATATATATATATATATATATATATATATATATAGAAAAGTGAATATACATTACAGTTCAACTAAGCTTAGGTACTATACCTCCTGAAAATACATCGTTTTATTATATAAAGATTGCGATTAGGAGACTCACGATTAACACTTGAAGATGTAGATACAAGATCGACGCAATAGTTTTGATAAGGAAGTAAGAATATTAATTATATTCGACCTTCATGATAGTGAAAAAAAAAAAGTAATGTTCACTAAGGTGAATTAATAAACGATTACAGAGAAAAAAAAAACATGGTTGGTAAACGATAATGAAGGAAAGAAATGTTATCGATGATGGTATATTTAACAAATGAAAACCAAATTGGGTATATTTACTAACTTAAAACAGCATACTTTAGAGGTTTAGTACCTAAGCTTAGGTTGGGCTGTAATGTATATTTCATATCCGTATATATATATATATATATATATATATATATATATATATATATATATATATATATATATATATGTCTTTTATGAAACAAAAATACTTAATTTTATCTGGTGGTCACTTTGCTAAGATTTAAAATAACAAGTAATCGGGAAAAAAAATTATAACTTCTTCGAAAAAGAAAAAAGTTTTAAGTTTAAAAGAAGTCAAAACATAAGGTCTTTTATGTAAATAACCCAACAAAGCAAAATTGTGGAAATTACTACATCAAATTGCGTCGTGGACAAAACAAAGCAAAATTGTGGAAATTAGATTTAAAAATCCATGGATTCTGGTGAAAAATTTACACTGTCACCACGAGAAATCCCCAGTTAAGTTAGAGCATATGTGATCTTCACACATCTTATATGTGTTTCCTCCGGCTGCAAATCATCGATGGGTTCAGACAGGGCTTTGACTCATTGAGGATTTGTAGACGGTAAGGGTAGGGTCTTTTAGAAGTAGGGATGAGTGTGGTCTGATTCGACAATAATGAATGAAATGAAAATGATGATGAATGATATGTGTTCAGAGCAAAGAGAAAGCAAAAAGAAGGATTAGAAAGATGGACTAAAGAGTCGCCAAAAAAGCTCTTTCCAAAAAAAAAAGATGGACTAAAGAGTTACTAGGTGCTTTTCTTTTATTTATATTGATAAGGAGATAAGAAGATTATGTTGTTTTTCTAGTTTACTGGTGGTGTCAAACGCTAGAGCTACTAGAGCTCTTTCTTAGCTTGCGATAGGAGGGAAGAGGGATAGCTCCGTCGAGATTTGGGTTACATGCTTGAGAAGGAGAGGCTTCTCGTAGGGATAAGGGTGGAGGAGATGGAGGTAGTTGACGACAGATGGTGTTGGGGGTTAACGGTGATGACAGGAGGAGATCAGGTGGTGGTGTTCTTGATAGTATGTTGTAAGGGTGAGCAAAAAACCACACCGCAACTAAAATTAACCGCAAAAATCGCAACCGATAAACCGCAACCGCAATAAAAACCGATGGTGAGGTTTTCTGTTTTTCAAAAACTGCAAATTTGCGGTGCAGTGCGGTTATTAGTTTTCAAAAAACCGCAAAAAAACCACACCGCACCGGATATATTATATACAACTTTTTTTTATTAATTATTAATATATTAAACATTAAAAATAAGACAAGTTTCATGAATGAAAGATAAATAAAATAATAGAATACAAAAGTATGGGTTTTTGTTATGTTTAACTTTGAAAAATGGTGAAAGTAGACAATTTTAAGAAATTTATTGTTAATTACTATTGATTTGACGTTTTTAAGATAATAATTGTTGGTGATTTAAGTTAATTGTCTTATACATTATAGTTTTTTTTGTTATTACAAGTAATATGTTTGAACTCTTAAAACCGTTTGAGCTTTAAAATATGGTTAAAACCACAAAAAATAACCGCACCAAATCCATGCGGTTAATAACCGCAACACAAAAAACCAAACCGCAACGTAAAAAAAACCGTCTAACCGCATCAAGCGGTTTTGAATATGGATTAACCGCATTTGCGATTTGTAGTGAGGTTTTGGCTAATAACCGCACCGCGCTCACCCCTAGTATGTTGTGTGTGTGTTTGAGAGAGAGAGAGAGAGAGAGCACACCTTTTTTTATTTTTAATTAATTAAAAATATTAATACAAATATACATATATATATATATATATATATATATATATATATGATCAGGTTTATTTGAGACCATGCTAATTTTGTGAGACCGTGAGACGTAATCTAAAAATAATTTTAAAATGCAAAATAAAAGGATAAAACCTGAAAATTCTTTTTTAATTATCATTTTTGTCATTTTATTTACCTAAATAAATAAATAAATAAAAATTACCATTTTTTTAAATACGTGAAATATTTTATAGAATATTACACTATAAATATTCTAATGTGATTTTTAGAATGTTAAAATATTCTATTATTCTACTAGATTTTGTCAGATATATAAAATACTCTAATATTAAAAAAACGGTAATTTTTTTACTTTTTATTTATTTATTTGTTTATTTTTTGAAAATATAAATGACGAAAATAATATTTAAAAAAAATCAAAAATTTTCAATTATTTTGCATTTTAAAAATGTTTTTTTTATCTACAAAATACTGAGTAACTGGTTAGGATTACATTTCATAGTCTCATAAAATTAGGTTGCCTCACATGAAATATATATATATATATATATATATATATATATATATATATATATATATATATATATATAGGTTAAGGTTCTATGGAAAACAAAAAAACCCTAAAAATCATAAAAATGCATAAAAAAAATACTTAGAGATCACAATTTTTTTTTAATTTTTTTATAAAAAATCGTAGGTTTTTGTTAAAATTCATTGAAAAAAAATATAAAAAATCAATTTTTATTTATTATTTTTTTTTTTTGTAAAAAAAATTGTTTTTTTCATAAAAAATTTCACCGATTTTGTATAAAAAGCTGCGATTTTTCAAAAAAAAATTGTGATCTCTAAATATTTTTTTATGCATTTTTATGATTTTTAGGGTTTTTTTGTTTTCCAAATAACATTTCCCTATGTATGTATATATATATATATATATATATATATATATATATATATATATAGAGAGAGAGAGAGAGAGAGAGAGAGAGTTAGGTGCATATATAATCCATAATTATTGTGTGAATGTATGACAAAATTTTAACCACTAGATTAAAAGAATGAAATGTTGTGATCTTAGGGTACATCTTATTTACATAGACTCGCATATACTATATAGTTACATCCTCTCTCTCCTCCGCCGGATCTCCGACTTATCTATCCTTATATTTATATTGTTCCCTCTCCTATCTCTCTATCTATGTTATTTAAAAAACAACAAAAAGAGTTGGGAGTTTCTAGGGTTTATGTGGTTTGCTTTGTTCGGAGTTGGTAAGGCTTTCTGATTTGCAGGCTATTTATCTATCTAGGTTTGGATTCATATCAATAAAGGGAGAGGGAAGTTAAAAAGGCCAAAAAATCAGAAAATTTGGGGAAAGGTAAATATTTCTAGGGTTTTGAGATGGCGGCTCAGGTTCAAGTTCAACCTTAGGCGGTGAGTGTTGGTGTTGGTGGTGCTGCTCCTGCTGGTGCTCAGCAGTTTGTGCCGACTTCATTGTATGTTGGGGATCTGGAGTGGAATGTGATGGATTCGCAGCTGTATGATATGTTTAACTAGTTAGGTCAAGTGGTTTCTGTTCGAGTTTGCAGGGACTTGTCGACTCGACAATCGCTTGGTTATGGCTATGTCAACTATGCAAATCCTCAAGATGGTTAGTGTTGTTTAACAAATTCACCTTCTCATAGTTAGATATTGCAATTCCTTATGATGTCAACACTATTGAAAGCATTAGTTCTTACTCCTCTTGTTATGTTGATGACAGCTGCAAGGGCAATAGAGGTACTGAACTTCACACCTTTGAATGGGAAGGCGATCAGAATAATGTATTCTCATCGAGATCCAAGCGTACGCAAAAGTAGCTCTGGAAACATATTTATCAAGGTATTCAAAGCAGAAAAACCTTAATCTATTAATCACTGTTTCTACTTTCTTATAGTCTTCTTTACCTACTGACTTGTATGAACAATCTAAACAAAAACAGATTCTTGATAAGGCAATCGACCAAAAGGCCTTATACAGCACATTCTCTACATTTGGCAATATTCTCTCCTGCAGGATTGCGACAGATTCAAGTGGCCAATCAAAGGGGTATGGTTTTGTTCAATACGACGCTGAAGAATCTGCACAAAAAGCCATTGAAAAACTGAAGGACATGCTTTTAAACGACAGACAAGTATACGTGGGACCCTTTTTGCACAAACAAGAAAGAGACCTGGTTGTCGACAAGACAAAGTTGACTAATGTCTATGTCAAAAACCTGTCCGAATCAACAACATATGATGATCTAAACAAGACATTTAGTGAATTTGGAACTGTGACAAGTGCTGTTGTGACGAGGGATGCTGAAGGGAACTCCAAATGCTTTGGATTTCTTAATTTTGAGAATGCTGAGGATGCTGGTAAAGCAGTGGAAGGGCTTAATGGTCAGAAATTTGATAACAAAGAATGGTATGTTGGAAAAGCACAGAACAAATACGAAAGGGAACAGGAATTGAAGCAGAGATTTGAACAGAGTATGAAGGAGGCAGTTGATAAATCACAATCCATACAACTTTAGTTTTTCCGTTTCTATGGTCATTAAGGAATCGAAGCAAAGATTTGACAACATATTCTTTTAGAATGATAAAAAAATTCTTTAAGAATGTTTTATATTTTATAAATTTTATGTATATTCTTCACAAATGATAACAGATTCTTATAAAATGTAGTATAAAAGGTTATGTATATTTTTTTAATTTTTGTATATATTCTTGTTTTGTGTTATAAAAATGATTCTCATTTTACAGAATATATTAGAGATTGTATTGCAATATATTTTTCTTAAATAATGATAGGTTATTGTCTAATATTTGAGGTATATTCTTTAAGATTACTTAATGGATTCTTTTAGAATCAAAGAATCAAAAAAATAATTAATGAAATCATATTCTTTATAGAATGTATTGGAGATTGTATTGCAATATATTTTTCTTAAAGAATGATAGGTTATTGTCTAATAATCGAGGTATATTCTTTAAGATTACTCAATGGATTCTTTTAGAATCAAAGAATCAAAAAACTAATTAATGAAATCATATTCTTTAAGAATGAATGAATCAAAATATGTGTTGAATGCAGCCGTTTTATAAAAAAATCTGATTTAATTTAAATACATTGAATAAAATATGAGATTTGATTTAATTTTCATTAATTAATCTAACTTACTTGCCTAAAATGTAGATAATTCTAATTTCTCTCTCTTTATTAAATGTCATATTTTCCTTTATACTTAATTAAATGTAATTATATAGTATATGCTAGTCCATGTAAATAAGATGTACCCTAAGATCATAACATTTCATTCTTTTAATCTAATGGTTAAGATTTGGTCATACATTCACACAATATTTGTGATTCATATTTGATCCTAACCCTATATATATATATATATATATATATATATATATATATATATATATATATGGGTTAGGTTATTTTGTTCTAACTATCTATTGTGTGCATGTAGGATTGATTCTAGACCAATTATTTTAGTTATTTTAAAAAAGTAATTAATGCATATTAAATGTTGAAGATATAATGAGTATTAATTAAATCTTCAGCATTTAATATGCATTAATTACTTTCTTAAAATAACTAAAATGATTGATCCAGAATCACTCATACATGCACACAATAGATAGTAAAAACATTTAAACCTAACTCGAATATATATAAGAGATATAATAGTCTTTTTAAATTGATAGTGATCAAAACCAATAAAAATATCTAATTTTGGATCACTGGTACATCACCAAAAATTTGGACCAAAACCATAAAAATTTTCCAACCATAAAGACTATTTTTTCAATTTTGTCTAATTTATACAACTAAACTTAAATTTATATTACTTTAATGAAGAATTAAGTAATGGACATCTCATGTAGTTTGTTTGTTTTTTACCTCGTTAACCCATCAAAAAATGCTTTAAATATTTGATTTGAGATTGGGTTTTCACACACATAAAAATGCAACCCTTTTATATAGTTATCAATTTTCAACTAATTTTGTTGAAGATAAATAAAAAATAAAAAAAAAATAAGTCTTATCGTTCACATCTTGATTTCGGGTTGCATGGTCCACTAAACATGAGAGGATTCAACAAGAAAGTCCCTTGAGGAACTAGCACCCTTGCATTTTGTGTTCCTGCATTACATGCATCTCTCCATGCATTTACAAATGCTTGAGAATCATCGATTTCTCCAAAACCACTAGCTCCATAGCTAAAGACGTTGAATTCATCAATAGGCCAAGCAACGACACTGATAAACAAACTAAGAAGCAACATTAGTTGAAACATATTTTTCTTCATTGACACAAGAGAAAGAGAGAGTTTCATATGAAAAAGTATATCATAGAGGTGGAATATGTGCTAGAAAGATGGTGTAAATGCTTAAGTTAAAAGTTATATAAATATATGAGGAGTTTTAGTAGGATGCAACAAGCAACGAAGTATAATGGTAATGTAAACTTAGCATTTGACCATTCTAGAGTTAACTTGTACCATATGACATAATCTATTGCAAAAGTCATGACAAAGTTACAAAGGCATTTAATATAAATGTGAAATAACAATCTATCATTTACCTTATTATGCGATATGAATAGCTTTATTGTAAATGAAATGTTTAGTTTTATTTTTAATTATCACAAACCCCAAAAGGTTGAATGATGACAACCACAACTTCGAACAACCCCAATGATGAGAGGTATTCAACGTCGGCTTACCAGGCTTAAAGAACCGGCTAGCAGTAGAAACGAGAAACTACAATCGAAGGAAAACCCTCATACCGTCATTGCCAAGATATGAACCAAAACCATTTATTTTATCTCAAATCCCAAACATGAAATCTTGATCCAGTTAAGTTAAAGATAACAAATTTATTTTATCTTAACTCCACCATTTACATGAATATTGTTGTTTGATATTTTGTCAACAAGATAATATATTACAAAAATTATCATATCATCATACTATACTATAAAAATATATATATTTTCTATATCACCATACGCATTTGAAACCTTCATAATTTTTCAATTTCCAACTTAATATAATTTATTTATTAATTGAAAATATATTATTAAATATAAAATATTATCTTATTATTGATGGATTTTTAGAATGATTATTATAAAACACTTATTACTTCATTAAATATTATGTTAAATCCAAAATATAAATCAAAATATAAATAAACTCATAAATATATTTAAATATTGTAAATGTAGAACAAAAGGTCAAATTAATTAAGAAATTTCAAATATATATATATATATATATATATATATATATATATATATATATATATATATATATATATATATATAAACTTTTTTCCAAATAAGTGATTTCTAATTAATTACAGTATAAAAGATTTATTTTTCCTATCATCATATGCATTTGAAATCTTTATAAATTTTCAATTTCCAACTTAATATAATTAACCTGTTAAATTAAAATATGTTATTAAATGTAAAATGATATCATATTATTGGTAAAATTTTAAAATGATTATTATAATATATTTATTTATTAATTTAAATATTATGTTAAATCCAAAACACAAATCAAAATACAAACTAAACTTAAAAACTATATTCAATACTATTTTTCAAAACAATTCAAAATGGTTATATATATATATATATATATATATATATATATATATATATATATATATATATATATATATATATATATATATATATATATATATATATATATATATATATATATATATATATATATATATATATCAAAAAAAAATTTATTATAATTCAACTTTTTCCAAATAAATGGTTTTTAATTAATTGCAGAAAAAATAATATATTAACTGGCAAACAATAGTTCATATATAAAATTAACCATGATGATCGGAATTAAAAAAGATAATCAGTAAATAAGTACTTTCTAAAGAAATCAATTAGTAAGTTAAATGGTAATACTAAATCGAAAAAAATTGCATGTAGAACTAAATCGAAAAAACTAAATGTAGATGCTATTGAATAATATAATTCTGTTAGTTATATGTTTTATAATATGATTTAAAATAATTACAAATTTATCTATGAGTTATTATTTTGTAGTTAATGTCTTATTAATTTCACATGCAAAAAGATTAATTATATAGTTTTATTGTGTGCAATGTACAAATATTGGTCTAGTTATTTAATATCCTCCGAGTTTGTATCCTTTTTCAAGAAAACAAGTAGAAGTGTAGAACAATTGTAACACCCAAAATATATCTTCTTTTCAGGAACTGATAACTAATCGAGTGTAATATAGGCTTATGTAGCATCTTCAATGGCTTCAAATAAATCTTTATTTTTGTAACAATATCTTAACTTTGTTTAATTTATATCGCTAATGAAGTGTCTATAAACATTTCGTGCAATCTGTAAACAATCGTATCACTTCCAAATTCAACTTCCTCTAAAATCAATTACATCACTCATCTACCTATCAATTGCTACAATTACACAAAAAACCAAATACAAACACTCTATCACCCCATAATCAATCAATCTAATCATCTTTGAAGAGCCAAAAAGATTCATAACTAATAGCTCTATTTAGTGCAATGAGCATCAGTACCTTGTTGCACACAATGAGTGTACCCAAGATCACCAAGATATTTCCTTATCTCTTTTGAACTACTATTGCTAGCTTGTAAAAGTCTTTCATCTTCTTCATAGATCAAGTATGGAGCTTCACCTTTCTTTCTTGATAGCAACTTTTTTGCACCTTTCAACACATGATACTCCCAACCCTGAACATCTATTTTCAAAAGCAACACGTGTTCATTCTCTGGTATTACTTTATCAAGAGGAATCGATCTCACTTTCATTTCAATTTCTTCATTTGATTTGAAAGCCATCTTTGCACCAGTTGCTGAAACTGCACTATTGTCAAGCCTTCCAACCAACTAACAACAAGTCCAAACAACCCAAATTATCAAAATTCCCAAATTGTGTATTTGAAAGAAAAGACGATATGAATTAATAGAATTATGATCGACATTCAACAATTACGGCGATAGTCAACATACCTTGTGAAATGTTATGTTTCCGATTTGATCGGAAGTAGCGGCTTCAAAAACGTTAACTAAATCTCCAACTCGATTGAAATAAATCCCGTTACAAATGCTCTGTAGATTTTCAAGAACGGGTTCAAATGCGAAAACCCTAAACCCCATAACTGCAGCAGCGAAGGTAGCCATGCCTACATTTGCTCCAACATCAATGAAAATCCCGGTTTTTCCTTCAGCCTTCTTCTTCTCCAATAAGTCCTGAACAGTTACAGAGATGTCGGGTCTTCTGAATAACTTTCCTTTCAAGATCCGGACGATGTTCTTGTGGGGTTTATCAGGTAATGTTCCGAAATCAGATAGAGAGTAGAGAAATGGATACTTAACGCCTTCAACTAGGTTTGCGATGACTGGATGTGATTGAGGTGATTTGTAGCAATCGAATGGTTGGATTAGTGAGTTGGGGAGATTTATTAGGGTTTTGAAATTAGGGTTTGGGTTTGATGAGGTTGTGGTGTGAGTGCAGAGGTAGAAGAAGGTGAGGAGGACGAGAGAAGTGGAGAAGAGGAGGAAGATGCTTTTTGGGGTGGCGAATTTAATGGATCGGTCTTTCTTCCAAGCATTTGCCATCGAAGTTTGGGAATTTGAATCAGGAAATTAGGGTTTTTGATTGATCGATTTCAAGAATTCAATTTACGGGAGATGGAAAGATTGGATCTTGAGAATGCGAGTGGAAAAGGATGCTCTTACATGATCTGAAGAGATGTATGCTACCCTGCATAGTACAACACTCAATGCATGAAGTACAAGTTACAATCCAATACCTATCCTTTTGACGCAATTCTTTAATTGTTTTTTCATTACCTCGTCTTCCCCAACTTAGCTTAAAAATCGTGTTCCCAAAATACCCTTCTGTTGTTTCTGTAGTGTAATTGCAATTGAAGTACTCACCCAACTCCTACATGATTCAACACCACTGAGGTTAGTAGAGGGTGTAAGGTTTAAAACCCAATATTTGTAAGCTTCACCCGATTGAGTTATAGGAAGCTAGACCACTGATATTATTTGTATATAGCAGTCGTCTTATAGAATTTAGGGGTTCCATTAACCAGTCGATTACAGTAGTTTTATTATACCAATCAAACCAAGACAAAAGTTAACTTTTCTAAGATCCAATCTCACCGAACTTTTTACAGACGATAGTGTGGATCTACACTCACCGTGTAAGAGAGGCGAATCGGCTGTGGTTGATGAAGACAGATGGTGGACCCGTCGATGATGATTTTGATGCAGAGAGAGACAGAGAGGGAAGGAAACAGAGATGCGTTGCGTTGGTGTGGTGGATGGTAGCTACGGAGATGGTGAGTAGTTGGTTGGCGTCCGCTTTAGGGTTTCAGAGAGAGGATTCCTGGAGCGAGAGTATTTGATTGAATGGGGTTTCAATTTTTGAAAAAAAAAGGTATGAATGCTGATCCGATCTTGTGTCGAATTGAGGGGGTGTTTGGGATTCAATTTTGAAAGAGGTTGTGTATGCTGATTCGTTCATGTATGACTGTTTCATTGTTCGGATAAAACCGAATTATCCAATTGGACAATTTGGATTGGATTATTTGGTTCGGATATTCGGATTTTTGAATTGGTTTTCAACAAAATCAAATTATTATTTTGGATTTCGGATTGGTTTTGTTTTATAAAATAAGAACCGAATAGTCTAAAAAAACCGAATAAACATTTATTATATATCTATTTAAAATATATATCTATAATTATTTATTAATTTTGTAATTTATTTTTTCAAATATGTTCAAAATGTTTCACCCGATAAAAATAACATTAATATGCATTTCTCTAAAAAGTTTTGTATCTATAAAATATTTAACTATAATATACCTTCTTATTAGTTGTTTATAAATTTCAAATCACAAATAAATTATTTGTTTTTGCTTCTTATGTAAAGTTGGATAATATTATAATTATATGTCGTTTTAAAATGTTTTGGTTTTTGAAAACCGAATTATAAAAACCGTTGTAATTGGATCGGATCGGATCGGATTTGAATTTAGTTTGGACAATTCGGATCCATATTTTGAAAACCGAAATCAATTTGGATGTACTTGATTGGATCGGATCAAACCGATCCATCCAAACAAACATCCCTACGTTCATGTGTTAAAAGTAAAGGGTGTTTTTTTTAACATAAATTTACAAAAAAACAGACTAACAAATTTTAGGGTTTTTTTTAAAAACAGCCCACAAAACTGCAAACAACTGAGGCAAGGTAAACATATAATATGCGGTTTCGTGTCTATAATTTTCTGATCCCTACAAAATCTCATTTTAGAACAAACGAAATCACATATTGCATATGTCATTTCTTTTACTATTTCAATGTAAATTGTAAATTTGATTACGGTTTTGTACGTAGTTACTACGATTTATGACATGTTTTACTATGTTTTTGTAATTTTTTATTCGTCTAATCGTTAGATAAAACGAACTGAATTATATTTTTGTGTGGTACGAATTCTAGTGAATATTTCGTTGTTTTGTAACGTGCGGGAAGTGAGAGATAGTTGATTTTAAAATCGCAAGAGACCATATGTAAAACACTATTTTATTAAAATTTTAGCCCTATATTGCATTTACCCGGCACGTCTTAGATAAGAAATATGAAATGATTTTCGTATTTTTCTATTTTAGCCCCCAATTGGTAACGAAGGTTGGATGATTGTAGATGGTAGTCTGGTGGGAGTCACAGTAACTTTGTCCAACAAGCGTTAGGGATATGTTCAAATTCAGAAATAAAATTAAATTATTTCGATATCAACATCCATTTTAAGTTTATTTGAAACAAAACAAACTAATGTTTAACAATGTTGCTTTTATAAGACTTATTAGCTATACTATTACACAACATCAACAAACCAATATAAATAACATATAATATAATAAATTAACTAGTGAAGGTTTTTGTTTTGCGGGGTTGGAAGGCTTCAATTGATTCCAAACAAATGACATTCATTAATTCACTCCATTGCCATTTCCTTTGAAATAGAAGGAAGAAATCTGAAAAATTAATTAACAAAAACAGAAAAAGAACAACATATATGCATGTTGCTTACTTACATCAGTTGAGACATGTCACTGTGAAGAATGTTTCAGGCTGGAGAAACTTGCATACAGAAAATACAATTTAGGCTTGTTATGCAATAAAAAATAATAATTAAGAGGATACCAAAAGGGAAAAAAGTTATAAACCAAAAACGTTTCTCTTTGAAGCATAAAAACAAACAGGTTGCATATTGTTTATGTAACAAATTCAAATATATTTTTAGTAAGAAATTGATTCGTTATATCTTAGACGCAGACGAAATGAATAAAGTACTAACTATTTAACATAAATGTGGTGTTTCACAATTAGTTAAGTTTAATGAATTAAAAACTATCATCAATTAAAAATGCTATTATGTTGTTGAAAATAACATTCTTACTCTTGTACTGCATGAAAAATACATAAAACTACAAAATTAACATTTTTCTGCATATTAAGTAAATTGTGTTAGTAAGAAATATTATAATTTTACATTGTAGTAATATGAGGAAATGACAATATATTTGTATCATGATGCATATTAATAATGAATTAAATAACTTTATTTAAAATACATAACCATTTTAAAAATTATGTAAACATATAATCATTATAAACATACTCAAAGAGTGATCAGAAGTTGTAATTTAAACTATAATGTTGTTTTCGGTACAATTTGCATCAACATAAATGGTTCATGTGGTACTTCTTTTACCATACAGTTACAGAAATGGTCTCTGTAGTACTTCTTTTACCAGACAGTTACAGAAAATGGTCTCTGTAGTAAACTGTTACATAAATGGTTTCCGTCACATTTTACAACTTCCTAAATGGACCCTTTGACTATAAAATTGTTACGACAATCGTCCATGTGGGAGTAAATTGATATTGAAATGGTCTCTGTCACAGTTAACTGTTACAAATTTGGTTTTTGTAATAGTATACAGTCACACAAACCATTGATGTAACAATTTAATGTCATAATCACTTTTTTGTAATATTTAATTGTCACTCACTGGGACCATTTATGTAATTGTTTGCTATAACAGGGACCATGTCTAGAATGAACAAATGCAAATATTTTGTATTGCATTTTATGATTTTATATAATTGATAAAAATAAAATATGGAATTTAGGGTGTTACCATAAGCGGAATATGAAGTCAAAACGATGATGTACGATGAAGCTCTCTTAATGGAGTAGCAAAAAGGATATTGGTGAGGGTAAGGCTTGAAAGGTTCATCTTCACCCTGAAAAAAATTATCAAACACTGAAAGTGGGATATAAGAAGTTAAAAATCGTAAACTTTGTGACTTTTTTAGTCAAATGAGTTTGTTTTCAACTGCTTAAACTAGGTCCACAAA
Organism: Lactuca sativa; assembly: GCF_002870075.4. Classification (NCBI taxonomy): domain Eukaryota; kingdom Viridiplantae; phylum Streptophyta; class Magnoliopsida; order Asterales; family Asteraceae; genus Lactuca; species Lactuca sativa. The sequence continues at coordinate 90,404,989 of NC_056630.2, forward strand.
TCTTCAAAAAAATTACTAATATGTAAATATTTTTGTAACTTTAAACTTACAGATGAGGGGGTGGGTGTGCCCCTTCAATCGATCATCCTGTCGTTAAAACTCATGAAATGGGATTCAACAACATAATCATTTTAACCTAAAATAGGAAAACATAAACCTAGAAAATCAAATATGACCTTCAATAAATGAAAGAGAATAATTTTGAATTAGTATCCTTCACTGAAGCTTCTTTGTTGGATCACTGTTAGATTGTTCTGAAATAAATTGTTAGATTGTTCTGAATGAAAAAAAAAATATATCATTTCCATCCGATAATTTTATTCAAAACCGAAATTAGAATTTTCTACAAAAATCCATTTTCTTGAAGATTCAAAGAAAGAAAAACTAATGAATGAAGCGGGAAGAACATTACTCGCATTTGAGAAGTTGAAGAAAGGAGAGATAGTGGTTTCATCAAGAAAAAAACAAAATCTCGAACCTTTCTATGTAATTTTGATGATGTCGTGTTGCTTCTCTTCCACCTATAACAAACACGAAATCAACGAAATTGTGGAGAATCAAAGGAGTTCAGTGCCTGAAATAATCGATGGCTAAAAGAGTGGAAATGTTTGAAGAAACTATAATAGTTACTAACCTTGTCTGAGAAATCATCTTTAGGGCTCCTTATAACCACAACTGAAGACCAACAAAAATTGGAGACGTGCCACTGAAGACGGGAAATCGAGGACTTAGGCCCTCCATCAACGAAGGGTGTGAGTAAAAACGAAAGCAGACAGAGGTATATCCCTAATCGAAATGAGAAGAAGTAGCGGAATCGAGAAGATAGAGAGGCGATGTAGACGGTGGTAGAGCAGGCGAAAAAACCCTCAAAATATATAACATCATCTGATTGGATGATATGGGCGGTGGAGGGATAAAACAGCCAATATCACAAACTATTGGGCCAAAGACGGATAGTTAGGTCAACAACTCTCCTTGAGGCGGCAGCGGGAGAGGTGTTGGCCGGTGGAGGGAACTAGTTCGACATTGTATGGAAGGAGGAAGGACTTGTTCGTCGTTTGAGAGGAGGCAAACAAAATCGAGAAGATAGTGGAAAATACTAGAGGCGGTGAGGGAGAGAAAGAGGCGGCGACTGGGTGACTAGACAATAATAAAAGAATATTTAAATCAAAACACGTAGCCGGTGGATCTCCCTACGCCAACAGTGTATAGGGAAGATTCAAAACCAAGAGCCAGGGTAAACTTTCATAAACCAAAAGGGGAAAACAAATAAAATACGGACAGATTATAAAACAATTGACCAATAAGAACAATGTACTGTTTATAGGGGAGTTGTAATCAATGAAAAGCCATTAGTGTTCACAAAGGACTTCTAATTCATATATATATATATATATATATATATATATATATATATATATATATATATATATATATATATATAGTATCCTAAAGTGATTCTTATTGCACTTCACACCAATTGGCTTCACCACTACCCCTATACTTTTTTTCTTCCAGGTTGGACTTCAAGAATCTTCCTTTCTTATCGGATCTTGAAGATCCCTCTAGCTTTATCTTCTCCCCAACCTCCATTTTCTCTAGACCTTTTCCCGAAGTTAGGTCTCCACATTCTTGGCTACCCTGATGGTCGTCTTCAAAGTAGTTGTCATTTTCACTGTTGGACCAAAGTTCGCCAACAATCTGTTAGAAAACCTCTCTATATTGGAGAGTTCAGTAGGCACCAAGTAAGGGAATAACTTCATCTTCTCGGTGAATGTGGTGGCATACTCGTCAACACTCATCTTCCCCATTTTCCGGTTATGAAACTCATTGTTCATATCTATCAAATCCACTTCCGAGAAATACTGCATCTTCAACTGCTCCCGTAATGCTCCCAAGACATCCTCATGGCTTCTCCCTGCGGCATTGTATCCGCCAACAACTTCCACCAACTTAGAAATCTGGTCTTCAGTTTCCTGACTACAAGGACGATTTTCTGCTTATTGATGCAATTGCAGCTCTCAAATACCATCTCCATGTCAGAGATCCAATCCATAACATTTACTGGCTTTGAGCTTCCGGAAGACTTGGTGGCTTGGTACCCATGAAGTCCTTATACTTACACTCATCCTTATCAATCCCTCTGTCTGAATTGTTTATCCTTATCACTCAGGGTTCAACTTGACTCACAATCCGACTCTAATTTCATTCCTCTAACTATTCCCCCTCCAACTCTCTTTGCACAATAGGTGGAGTAGGTTCTCTTTCATTTTCCCGAATTAGAGGCATTTTCTCCTCCATTTGATGGTCTAGCATCATCCGCATCATTGCATGTACTCCTGTTATCGTGATTGGCTTGTGTGTAGTTGTTACCTCTGGTGCACGCTCAATCACTCGTAGCTCAGGCTACTAGTTCCCATTAGCATTTCCTAATATGCTTCTTATCCTCACCATGTCATTCTATTTACCCAATTGGCGTTTAGTATACTAAGACGAGAATATAGACAGGGAAGGTTTAGACGTGTAATCCTCCTTATCACTCCGAAAAGTTATATGTTAGTTATAATACCATAATTTAAACGTTTAGAAACCTGAACACATAAAATTTCCTAATTCTAGGTCGGCAACAAACCTTAAAGTAATCTAGATAGGCAACCTAAGACACATTATTCTATAGATCATTTTTTTGGAACCTAAAAGTGAACCTCTAGCAATCACAAGTATCCAAAGTCAGCAAGTTCTGAAGTAGAGATGGAGTCCAAGGTGAAGACCATTTCGAGATGGAGCTAAGATCCGAGATTGATTGTCTGTATGAATTTATTATTTCTTGTCTTTTGTGTGATGTAACATTTCATAGGACTTAGCTTTTTGTATCAGTTAGATAATTAGTTGTCAGAAGTTGTTTATTATCCCGTCCTAAGTATGAAATGTTGTTTGTACGATGTACCTCCTTTTCCTAAATAAGGAATGTTTTTAATGACAATAAAGACACAGATTGTGTAGAAGCAAAATTGTAAAAGTTGAATAGTGTGTTTGTTTTGTTTCGCATCTTTATGTTATTTTACTAAGTCAATTTTGTGCGAAGTGTATTGTTTAGACTTAGTATATTTTTTGTACACTCAGGTTCCCTATAAATAGGGACTGAGGATAGAAGTAGAGGATAACTATCTGAAACACAAATATCCTTTCTGCTTATTCTGTAATCAGTCTTCATCAATATAAGATCTGATTAATATTTACTCTTCGTGTTCTTACTTTTCAATCAATCAAATCATATTTGCTTTCGTAAATCTCGATAACAATTCTCTTCAATTGGTATCAGAGCAGAATTCAAACTGCATCGATCTGATTTTCGTGTTAGAATCATTTGCTTTTTGAGTTGCAACTTTACTCAAAATTTTCCGCGCATTTTGGTTTTGAAAATCAAATTTGATCTTCAGATTTGAATTGATTCTGTCTTTGAATTGTTTAGTCGAGTAATCGATCAGTGATTGGTGATCAATTCAATTGATCAATTCTCAAATTCATCAAGTTTTTCAAGCTTTCTGAAAATTTCTGTGTTCATCAATGGCGAACTTCAACATGAATACAGTGACTTCCTTCTCTCACTTGCTTGGTTCCTCAACCAAAATTCCGATGTTAATTCCAGAATACTATGATCAGTGGGCTGATAGAATGGAAGATTACTTAAATGAAATTGATGAAGAACTTTGGAATTGTATCGATGGAACAGTGCAAGCTCCTGCTAATGTTCAACCAATTGGACCATCTACTGCATCTGCTGAAGTTGCTGATCAACAAAAACGGTTGAAGAATAATGAAAAGAGGTGCATGAGGGAACTAAGAGGTGCTCTTCCTCTTGTGGTTTATAATTACATTCGTAGTTGTAAAACAACAAAGGAGATCGGGAACACTCTAAAAGAGAAGTATCAAGGTAGCGAAAAGACGAAGATCAACTCTGTGAAGCAATGTCTAGTTGAACTGAAGGAATTCAGACAAAAGGATGTTGAAACTCTTGAAAATTACTATGATCGTCTGAATGAGCTTATGTTTCGCTGCAATAGGTATGGAATCACTAGGTCTCTCATGGAGTTCAATTTAACTTTCATTATGGTCCTTCGCAAGGAATGGCGAAGTGTGAGCATGATGATTAAGAATCAACAGAGTTTTGATACAACTCATTTGAATGATCTCTACAATCAGCTGAAAACACATGAAAGTGAAGTTTCAGAAATGTATGAAGAATCAAAACAGAGTATTGGAGGTCCTTTGGCTCTTGTTTCAAAGGTATCAGAAGTTGATGTTAATGAAAAAGATGGTTCAGATAATGAAGGATTTTTGATGAACTCTGATGATGAAGCTGTGACATTCTACTCAAACAACAGAGTTAAGAATTTTTTCAAAAAGCCTTTTAATCCAAAAGGAAAGGCTAGTGATGCGAAAAGTGGAGTCACAAAAATTGGAGGAGAGGAAAGGAAGATAATGGAGAAAGCTGAAGAGAAACAAAAAGATGCGAAAGAAGTGAAAAAGCTAAAAGGTGACTCAGGAATTTACTGTCACTACTGCAATGGTGTGAATCACTTCGCAACCGATTGCATGTTGCGAAAGAAAGAAGAGAAGAAAGAAAAAGTTAAAGATGAAGCATACTATTATGAAAAGATTGAAGAGTTGCGTGCTAAGACAAAAGGAGTGTCTCTAGTTGCGAAGGGTGAATCTGCTGATGAAGAGAGTGGAACGTATCAAATCTGGTCATCAGGATCTGATGATGAAGAAATGAGGCATCCCACACATGGAGCCATGTTCGCAAGTTTTGAAGATTGCGAAGAGGACATTTCAGGGAGATGCTTCGTATCCAAATCCACGAACAAATCACCCATGACCACCAAGGTACGTGCAATACTTGAATCTTTTAATATTCCATTATCTGCTTATGATGCTGAAATCATTTCATTTGATGATATTGTGACTTATTTTGATTATGTTATTGTGTATGCTAGTACTGAAGCTCAAAAATTAAATATGCAACTAGGTGAGACACGAAGAGAATTAGAAATAAAAAGGAGCAGAGTAGAAAAACTTGAAAGGCAGATAAAAAATGTAGATTGTGATAGGAATAATCTTACAAATGATGTTAGGTTGTTGCTAGCACAAAGGAACATATATTGTAATTCTGCCAAATGATTGTATGCAAAATTAACTGCTTTACATCATTCTTCTGACATTAGCAAAGAACAACATAGGAAACTTTTACCTTTTCTTGAGTATGAACGTGAAAAAGTTGATGTTGTTTCTTATGATTGCGAAAGTACAATTGCTCAATTTGACAAAATACCTGATGATAGATATCCATATGGTATTGTCAAAATTGATGAATTTCTGAATGCTGATGAGTTGGTTAAAATTGTCAATGAAAGTTTGACAAAGAGTGAACAAGTGAAAATCTTAAAGAAAACAGAAACTTCAACTCTTGCCTCTCAATTCAATTATGTTGATATTGATGACAATTCAGATAATGTGAGTGAAATCAGTGAGATAGAAGAGGAAGAAGAGGTTGATTGTTCTCAATTGTCAATCATTAATATCACATCTAAGATCAAAGGTAAAGAAATTATAGTTGATTCGATAGTAGAGGATGAAATTGATAAACCTTCAACTTCACAACATTGTAAGTTTGATAATGTGGAAGTTGAAAGCTGGAAATCTGATGATAATGATGAAAACAAAGAAGAAGTGAAAGATTCACATGAAATACCTCCACGAGTTGTGGTTGATCAAGTGTTTGAGAATACAAAAGAATTTGACAAAATTTTAAATAACAAAGGCGTACATTATTTGGAAACCAACACTGTGGTATATCCAAATTTTGTATGCATTGATAAAACCATTTTTCCAAATCAAGTTTTTGTTACTACTGGAAATGCTAAGAATATTCATCCTGAATTCAACAAAATGATTGAAAAAGATAATCTATGGTCAACTACTGAAGGTTTTTTTGCAAATCAAAACACAGAAGAAAACAATTTAACTCAAAATCCTTATGTGTTTCAAAAACAAAAGTCATTACAAAAATGGGTGGTTAAAGGTGAAAAAGCAAATCAATATTTTGAAAAAGTTGAAAAACCAAAGGCTGAAGTAAAATTAAATTCTCATGAATTCAAATTGATGGTTGGAAATTATTCAACAGAAAATAATGTTTCAAAAAGAAAAGCAAGAAAAGCAATTTTCTGGCAAGTTGTGTCTAATGACAAACCAAGAGCTGAAAAAGAACAAATTTCAAAAACAACATCATCAAAATTTCAAAGCAAAAATAAGCAATCAGATTCAAGTTTTCATAAACCAATAAATTCTGTTGACAAAATTCCATATGTTCGCAAATATGACAACAATCGAAAATTTGAGAATTCGCAAAAATTTGTAAATAATCGAAAGTTTCAAAATGTTGGCAAATTCACGAATACTTCATCAAGTTTGAAAAATTCAACTCAAGCAAAAGTGAAATTTTCACCAAAACAACCAAATTTTCCAAATCCTTCAGTCTCAAAACCGACCAAAGTTTCATATACAAAAGGAAAATCTGATGTAAGTACGATCAATCGTTGGTTTGAAGGGAAAGGAAGAAAATATCAAAGTGGGATGTTTTCAGAGCAACAAATCAAGAATGCATTTGACAAGTTCGCAAATAACTCTTCCACTACTAGTTCAACATCTCATAATTCGCAAGTTCCGGTTCAAAAATGGAAACCAGTTATAAAAAATGCGAATGTTGTGAAGGATGAGATTACAATTAATGGAAATCCAAAACTATTGAACAACTATATTTCAATGTCTAGATCTGATGATGTTGATATAATGGATTCTGTCACAAACAAAGTGAAAACATGGTTTTTAAATTCAAAAAATTTGTTTCATTCTACTAATCATGGACCCAACAAGTCTTGGGTTCCTAAATTTTTCCAATAAATGCAGGTGATGTGTGACGAGCAATATGATACGAAATGGTATATTGATAGTGGTTGCTCTCGTCATATGACTGGAAGAAAGGAAAACTTGCGAGATTATAGAAGCTTGGAAAATGCAGGAGTAATCAAATTTGGGAATAATCACAAGTGTCAAGTGAAAGGCTATGGGAAAGTCACAAATGGACAATTCACTGTGAACAGAGTTGCTTATGTTGAAGGACTTCAACATAATTTGATAAGTGTGTCACAACTTGTTGTTGGTACTGGAAACCAAGTTGTATTTAATGAAGAAGAAAGTATCATTTCAAATGCGAAGTCAAATGAAGTACTTCTCAAATCCAAAAGATATGGTGATATGTTTACACTGGACATCAAACCAATTGTGGGAAAACCTGTTGTGTGTTTATTATCAAAAGCATCTAATGATGTCAGCTGGCTTTGGCATAGAAGATTGTCACACTTGAACTTTCGCAATATTAACAAACTTGTCACTGAAGATTTAGTTCGAGGGTTACCTGTACTAAAATTTGACAATGATTCTCTGTGTGCAGCTTGCGAACAAGGAAAACAACATAGAAAAGGTCATCCGATTTTGATCGATTAAAAAATTGTAGAACCATTGGAACTTCTTCACATTGACTTATGTGGACCGTCGACTGTTGCTACAATCAATAAAAAGCGGTACATTTTAGTTATTGTAGATGATTTTTCTCGATTCACATGGGTATTTTTTCTCAGGTTAAAATCTGAAGTTGCTCAGACGATGATTGATTTTATCAAAAAGATTGAGCTAAGTCTGAAAAAGAATGTTCGCAAAATTAAAAGTGATAATGGTTCTGAGTTTAAAAATCAAACTCTTGATTCTTTTCTCACAAGCAAAGGCATTTCGCATAATTTCTCATCACCATATACTCCGCAAAAAAATGGTGTTGTTGAAAGAAGAAATTGATCTCTATGCGAAGCAGCCAGAACCATGTTAACATATACGAATCTACCTCAATATCTTTGGGCTGAAGCAGTTTCCACTGCATGTTTTACTCATAATCGATCATTCATTCATCGAAGATTCAATGTTACTCCATATGAAATAATCAATAATAGGAAACCTAATGTCAAATTCTTTCATGTTTTTGGTTGCAGGTGTTTTATAATGAATCTCAAAGATACTTTGTCCAAGTTCCAAGCTAAAGCTGATGAAGGCATATTCTTAGGTTATTCACATAATTCAGTTGCATACAGAGTGCTTAACAAAAGAACTAGAAAAGTTGAAGAAACTTTTAATTTAACATTTGATGATTATTATCTTAAACAAACGGATAGTAAATTTGAAAATACATCAATACTTGTTGATTCAAATACTCAAATTGATAATTCTGAAATAAATGATTTTGATTATGACTTAATTTTCGGAATACCTGACAGGGCAATTGAAGCGGAAAATAATGCTCCTGACAATCAAACATCAGAATCCTCAAAACATACTGATGATTCGACAATTACTACAAGGTCAATATCTTGTGAAAGGGTGCCTGATGTTCGTATGGAGGGGGAGCATACGATCAACAATGAAGATTGTCAGTCAACTTTCGAGGGGGAGAATGAAAATATGAATCATCAAGTTGAGGGGGAGCATTCGCAAAATCAACAGGAACATCATTTTGAGAGGGAGCATCAAGATGAACATCATGTTGAGGGGGAGCATGATGAAACAGAGACAATTAATCTTGATGAAAATGATGAGTTTCATGAACTAAATGAAAATTTTTCTATTGTAGGATCTGAAAATGAAGATATGTATGAAGATGCACCATTGGAATTGGATCCTAATTTTCCACCACTTGAGAAATGGACAAGAAATCATCCAAATAAACAGGTAATTGGAAATCCACAAGATAGTGTGTTGACAAGAGCTCAAATTCGTGCGAAAAATGAGGTACTGAATGCGAACCAAGAACTATGTATGTTTAATGTCTTTATTTCGAAAATAGAGCCAAAGACAGTGAAGGATGCTATGGAACACTCAGATTGGGTTGTTGCTATGCAATCTGAACTGGCTGAATTTGAACGAAACAAGGTTTGGAGATTAATTTCTAAACCTTCTGATGTTTCGATTGTCGGATTAAAATGGATTTTTAAAAATAAAACTGACACAGATGGCAATATTATTCGCAATAAAGCTAGACTAGTGGTTAAAGGTTATTCGCAACAAGAAGGAATAGACTATGAAGAAACATTTGCACCTGTTGCAAGACTTGAAGCAATTCACATATTTTTAGCTTATGCAGCTCACAAAGACTTTGATGTTTATCAAATAGATGTTAAGTGTGCATTCTTAAATGGAGAACTAGAATAAACAGTGTATGTTGAACGACCACCAGGGTTTATAAACGATGAACATCCTGATCATGTTTACATCCTAGATAAGGCTGTATATGGATTAAAACAAGCACCAAGAGTCTGGTACGCAACACTTACAAATTTCTTGAAACAATCTAAATTTAAACAAGGATCAGTAGGCCCCACATTATTCCGCAAGAAACTTGGGAATCATCTAATGCTTGTTCAAATTTATGTTGATGATATTATTTTTGGCTCGACTGACCCAGCATTGTCAATTGAATTTGAAAATCTAATGAAAAGTCAGTTTGAAATGAGCATATGGGAAAAATTAATAATTTTCTTGGATTGAATATAAGACAGAACAGGGATGAAATCTTAATCAATCAAGAAAAATATATGAAGAACTTGCTTGAAAAAGTTTGGAATGACCAATAGCACGAAACTAAGAGTACCAATGGCAGTAGGAACAAGACTAACTCCTTCGTTAGATGCTCCTGCTGTTGATTTAACACTTTATCGAAGCATGATAGGTTCTTTATTGTACTTAACTGCAAGTAGACCTGATATTATGTTTTCGGTTTGCAATTGTGCTAGATATCAAGCTAATCCCAGAGAACCTCATTTGACTGCAGTGAAAAATATTTTTCGCTATCTTAAGGGAACAGTTTCGTTAGGACTTTGGTATCCTTCGAAAACAGGGTTTTTCATTCAAGCTTTTTAAGATTCTGATCTAGGAGGATGTACTTTGGATAGGAAAAGTACGAGTGGTGGATGTCAACTATTGGATGGGAAGTTGGTGAGTTGGCAATCGAAGAAACAAACTTGTGTGGCTATATCAACTGCTGAGGCTGAATATATTGCTGCTGCTGCTTGCACATCGCAAATTATTTGGATTCAGAGTCAACTTCGTGACTATGCAATAAACATGAAAAAGATTCCCTTGTATTGTGATTCGCAAAGTGCAATTCGCATTTGTCATAATCCAGTACAACATTCAAAGACAAAACACATTGCTCTTCGATATCATTTTATCAAAGATCATGTGGAAGATGGGAATATTGAAATTCATTTTGTTAAATCAATTGAACAACTTGCTGATATTTTTACAAAACCTCTTGACGAAAAATCATTTTTTAGAATTTTAGCAGGGTTGGGGATGATTGATGCGAATTCAATTCCAAAAACTCAAACATGAAAGTGTCGTTCAGCAGTTATGAGTCAAAATTGTTCAGATGTTACTGTTCATTCAGAGGCTTCGCATGGCTTCGCATCCACATCTTTTCGCATTTGCGATCATAACAACTAAGGTTAGGTTTGCGATTCATTTTGTAGTTTTTAATTTAAAAAAAAAGATTTTATGTTTATTCATGTTTGTTTTTGAAAAATTAAAAATCCAAAAAGATTTTATTTCGTTATTTTTTTTTTAATTTTGAAAAATTCAAAAATCACAAAAATAGTTTTGTTTTCTTTGTTCGTTAAACATTGTGTGTTGCGAGTTTAGTACATGGCTTAATGCAAAGAGGTCATGCTTATATGTTTCTACGGGAAGGTATCAATTTTTTTTTGAAACTAGTTAGGATGTCCCTAGAAGCATGCTGCTGTATGTAGACCAAAAGCCTCAACAAGACTCGATGTGTGAAAACTGAAAGCCTTAATGAATCTTTCATACAAAGGGTTTTTCCCAATCAGGCTTAAATTCACATCAGTCAACTGAGCTACCTTACTCTTTTCATTGAAGTTAAGAGTTTTCTGTTTTGTCCATTATAATAGAGGTACACTTCGATTCTTAACCAATCTTTTTATACCAAACAATTCTTTCAATCTAAATTTTCGAAGAGATTTGTCCTTGAGGTCTTTGATCAAACCAATCAAAACCTAGACAAATCACAAGTCTGTGTTTATGATCTACATCATGAGACCGTGATGGAAGTGAAACCCAAACATCATAAACCTTAAGGAATTGACGGGGAACATCGTTCCAGATTTTAACGAATCTTTTGTTTCAGTACCAAAATTTCGAAACTCCAAATCATATTCAATTCGCATGTGTGGTCTTGATCAAATATTCGCAACCCACAATGTTTGTTACCCAACAAGATCCAGAACAAACTTTTTTATGAATATGATTTCTGTGTGAGTTTTATTCGCAAATCCTAGTCATGATAAATATTTTCAAAAGCAAACTTGTCACTGACTACACTGGTCAAACAAGTAATTTCATTTACAATTTCTCACCTTATGTTAAGGCTGATATGTAATGAAATTTGAAACCAATCCAAAATATCTTTTAAAAGAAGCCCTTCGATACTTATCTAAAAGTATTCGATTGTAATTCACGGGAAACTACACAAGTTGTTGATCATCTCTCTTGATGATTAACGAAACAACCTTTGTCTGGGGTTTAACTGCCTTCATGTCAAATTGAATTTTTGACATCACAGAATTTCAAAAAAAAATTCTCATCTTATTCTGTTGACACAATGCACACACGAAATCCTTGAGGTTCTGAGTAAAACCAACTCAGGCTGATGATTTCACAAATCTGGCATATGACTTCACTTTACATCCCAAAAGTGAAAGAGCCTTGCCTCCATGCGAAGGGTTTTAACGGTTCAAATTCTATAAAGGGAAACTTGACAGGCTGTGTACTCAAGATGGTTGGTATTCTATCCCGTTTTCAAGGAGATGTGACAGCTACTTTTTGAAGCATGGTTATCTTTTGCAGTCATGATCCGATTTTCAAGGTGCCACATCGGATAACATTAAATGTATCCCGCTTTAATTTCAAATCAATTTGGGTAAACTATAAAAGGGGGATCAATATCATTGTATATGGTTACGCGAACAGAACTCTCCCAAACCTCAAAAGATTCAAACTTGTTCAAACTTCATCTCTTTCAAACCCTAACAATGGCTGCCACTCAATCCAACACTGATGAAGTTCTTTCTCAATCCCTGATGAAAATCCAAAGCACCAATTATCAAGTTGATCCGAATGTCTCTTCTTATCCTGAAGGATTGAAGATGCTCATCGTTGCCCTGAAACGATCACCCCTGTCCACCGCCATGTTTAGTTCCTTCTCTGTTCCGATGACATGGTTATCTTTGGCAGCTTCAACGGCATCATACAACCATACTACTGATGTGATAACCTTCAACTTGATGAACAACAAACGTGTTAAACTTTCCAAGAAGATGTTTTTTGAATTCTTGCAGATTCCGAACAACCCTCCATTTTTCAAACCTGTTAATTCTCAAGTCATCCACATGTTCAATGAATTGGGCCATCAACCCACTCTAGAGAAGATCAGTGACTTCAGAAAGTCAGGGTTACCGTGTATATGGAATTTTCTGTTTGGCATTTTTCTCAGATGCTTAACAGGATGCATAGGTGGTCTAGATAGGGGGCGTATGGAGGTTTATGCCATGTTAATGGGATTATACACTACAAGAAAAAGACCCTTTTTCAACGCGCAAACCACGACACTCGTTGATTTATTTTACGCAAAAGAGAGTGACATTTAAAAAGTGTCATCTCTTCAAAAAAATTTAGAGATATAGGTCACGCATTATTGAGTGCCCTTAAATTAGTGTCTTATGTAAAAAAAAATTAAAAACATGGAGGACACTTTATCTAAAATGTGCGTCCTTTGTGTGTGTCGTTTTATATTTTTTTTAAGAAATGCACGTCTCTCTTCTTAGAGGGAAAATGAAATCCCCAAAAATTTTGAAGTCCTCTCCTTGGTCTCCGCCCCTCACCCACCTCCACTACCTCTAACCCACACCGACTCTTCAAGCATGCACAACGTAAGCCAGGGCTTTTTTTGATCGGAGACTTACTCCCCATTGTTTACTAAGACTCCTCAGGTTTACAAGCCCAAGGTCTGATTGCACTTGGTCCCTATTGTTTAACAAACCCGGAATGTAAGCTGGGGCCTTTAGCCTTTGGTACAACTTTCTTCTCCATAGACATGCAACTAGCCAAGTATGCAAGCAGAAGCAGCCAAGCACACAAACGTTGATTTGTCAGTTGGGGGATCCTTTGATTGAAATGTGTAAGAGGGTTTCAGAACTGCTGACCACAATACACTCTCTCTTCTTCACTTTCTGCTCCACTGTTGACTCTCTTAGCGCATTAAATGCACACTGATTATTAGTTCTGTGTTTCGATTAAGTACATTCACGAGAATCAGGTGATTTGTTTGTATGAAAGTACGACTTGATTTGGGTTTGATTGGGAGAAGAAAAGTATGAAGTCGTTGATTATTGGGTCTTTTACTAATAAGGTTTCCGTCCATTCTCCGCCATTACCAAATTCACCTTCTGTATTCGTATCAGCAGGTATTTCATTTGCGATTTTTACTGGATTCAATGGTTTACCAATCTGTTGACTTTGATGTACACAAATAGATCAGAAAAGGAAGGAGAGGAGCTATGCACTCCAACTGTTTGACTAAATGCCTGAAAGAGCTATCTTACCTAAATCAGACCTTATAAGGTTTCTCTTTCTCTTCGTGATGGTATGCAATTTTTGGGATATTTTTTCACTTTTTGAGTTTAAAAACTCATTTTTTTCTTTTTAAGTTTAATCAAATATACCTGAATTTTTCTATAGGAATACGTGCTCCACTGAGAGATTATGGGATCCCAGGGTCGAATATAAACAAAGTCTTTACAACTATCGGTGCTTGTGCAAGTCTTGTTTTTGCTTTCAACACAGGAATGCTTCCAGAAATACAGGTGAAAAAACCAAAAAATTTATTCTCTTTTGAAACTTTTTCACAAGGAATAAATGCTTGTTGTCTACTTTTCTTTAAAAAATATATTCTTCAAACAATTACTTTGAAATTAAAACTCTCAGCACTCCGATCCTCTTGATATACAAATCTTTGACGTTTTCTACAAGTAAACTACCTTGGGAACCAACTAGGTTTGGGCTCTTTTGTCTTTTTACCAAATAAAGCTTTGAACTTTATGATTTATATCGAATAAATATTCGTATTTTGTGATGTTTATTGAATAAAGCTTTGATCTTGTAGGCAACAGTAAAACAACCGGTTGTTGGGAACATGATGAAGGCTCTTTACTTTCAATTCACAGTAGGAGTTGTCCCATTATATGCGGTTGTTGGGAACATGATGAAGGCAGATCCTTTTCTCTGTACAGGTCTAATACATTCCCCTACAAAAGAAAAATAAATTATTATGCTTTTATTATCATCATCTTCATTACTACTTGACAGGTGAACAATCTTTTCTCTGTACCTAAAGCAAAACTGATAACACCTTCATCTCTTTGCTTGCTTATATATGATTGTCTATGTATATAGTTTATGTATCTAAATGTTTTCTTCATCATAAAGGGATTTACTTATTTTCATAACACAATAGAGGAGAGCAGGTGCATGTGATGTGAATGATGGAAGAATTGATGCCCTCACTTGACACCCCCATCCCATCTCCCTTAGTTCTAGCAGTTATCATCTCTCGATCAGATTCCACCCTGCAAAATGTTCACAAGGATCTTTTTGATCATACTTCTTCACCTGATATGGATTTTGAAAACCCTTTCAATTTTTGTGATGAAACTCGTATCATTTCTAAAACCTATCTGTTATCCATTTCTGATGATGGAAAAATATGGAACTGGCTTCTGACTACTGAAGGCCCAACAGAGAATCAAAAAGATGCATCAGATGTTCCCATTGTTGCAGAAATCAGTAAAGATAAAGATACATCTTTAGATACAAATTATGGAGTGGATTCTTCATTTGGCTCTGTGAAAGATGTAGTTAAACAAATAGATAAGGAGAATATTAGAAAGGGTCGTCGACCATCCTCCAAAAAGAACAAGGATGAGCTGTCACTAAAGGTTTGTTCTTGTTGTTACTCAATGTTGAATTTGGTTATTTATTGTTTTTTACTGATAAGATTCTTCAATCATATCAGTTTGGTTGGGCAGCTGCATCTTCTTTCTTCATCAGTGACTATATTGTCCCTTCTTTAGCTGCTACTTTTTCACGTGAGTTCTGTTATTTGAAAACAAATAATAGATTTTTTTATATTAAGTATTATATTCATTAATTAATAACATGTGAAGGAGGGTTAAACCATCCTGCAGTTGCTATTCCACTAGTTGCCTTGGGAACTCAGAGTGGTTCAGTTGACATTCTTGATGTTTCTGTAAATGTTGTTGCTGCAAGTTTTTGTATCCATGATAGTGTTGTAAGAGGATTAAGGTGGTTGGGTAATACAAGACTAGTCTCATTCTCACACACTCAGGTATGTATTATGTTTATGTAACAAAAAAACTTGTATTAAACTATTAAATAATTAATCACATGTATTGGTCTTCTCAATTTGAAATGAGTAATGACATATAACTATTACTCTGTGTACTTAGGGAAATGAGAAAACTGGTGGCTTTACAAATAGGCTTGTTGTTACCAATCTTCGAACTGGCCTTAATCGAACATTTAGGGTTTTACAAAAACCAGAACGTACTCCCATTAGAGCTTTGAGGGCTTCATCTTCTGGAAGGTTGTTCTTGAAATAGTTTTTTGTTTAATTCTTCAATCCATTTTCAACATGCATTGGTGTTTGTTACTCAATTGTGACATTTAATTTAACCCTATTGGATACATTCTTGATGCATTTTGTAGGTATCTTTTGATATTGTTTCGTGATGCTCCTGTGGAGGTTTGGACAATGACAAAGACTTCAGTCATGGTAAACCAGATTACTTATGTACCTTTTTAATCATTTAAAATTCTTTTTTCAATATTTTCTTTTCAAATAATGTTTTCTTTTTTGCAGCTTAGGTCTTTGGCTCTTCCATTTACAATATTGGAATGGACTCTTCCTAATGTTCCAAGACCAACACAGAGTGCAGCATCTCAGCAATCTGACACATCTGCCCCTCCTGAAACAGACTCTAATGAGTATAGTATAATATTAATAATATTTTCATTAGGGTTATATGCAAGAAATATCAACACACTTTCATTTATTTGTTTTATTGTTTATTATAATTCATAACATCCTACTTCTAATACAGATGGAGGTCAAGAAGAGTTTTCAGAGACTTTTGCATTTGCACTTGTAAATGGTGCACTTGGGGTGTTTGAAGTTCAAGGGCGAAGGATCCGAGACTTCAAGTATTATTCTTTCCAAAAAACCTCATTATCCAATTTATCTTTTTTCATTTAATTTATTATTTATAGCTCATTCTAATTTAGTTTTATTACTTTATTGACCAAAGTGGCATGTTTCTCACTTGTTTCTTCTGATGGACCCGTTAGAGCTATGGCCTATCGTAACCCTTTTATGTTTTATTGTTTTGAGTAAGATTTGTTGTTTGTGCAGGTTATCTCTTTAATGTGTTACCTAATGGAAAATAAAAATGATAGAGGGCTATTCTTGGTGGTTGTACCTTCCTCTGTTCTACCTGGATGGGAGTCAGAAATTTACTTTTGGGCTCCAACCATTAACAAAATTGTCTATTCATTTTTTGCAATAACTGTCTGGAGCATGATTTCATCTTCTTCATTTCAAAGCACAAATTAAAATTTCAATTTCTTTTATCATTAATGCGAACTCATTGTGGAGTTGTTGATGCTGAATGTTGTTTTGTTTTAATTCCAGGTCCATGATTTCATTCCCAATAATTTTCTTCCTAATGTGATAAGATGGGAATCTTGAGATGTTAGATCGACTACTACCCAAGCTAAAATCTACAGATCATCGGGTATAATATTATATTCCCACTGAATTTTTTCGAGTCGAGTAATTTACCTTAATTTTCCCTTTGTAATTATATTTTTGTTTATAAAATTGAAAAACTTGTAATATGTCAGTTATCTTGTAATATCAGTTATCATTTTTTGTTTAAAAGCTTTTATTGGAAGTACAAAATGCAGTTTCTTCTATTTTCAACAATGACTAGGCTGCTTGGTGTGATGGAGGATTATTTATATTTAAACAATACATGTACCTTCACCTAGATGGGCATACAAGTGGTGGTGATCGTGGGTCCTTAATTGACCAGTTTAACAAACCTGGATCTCCATTTTTCATATTCCATCTTAGTTAATCAACATTTTGGTTCTATTCTTTTTTTTTTCATTTATTTTTCCATATAGCCTTTTTTATTTCATAGTATACGTGTTGGAGGCGTTGGAGTCAATCTTCAAGCTGCTTATACAATTATCATTTTTGACACAAACTGGAACCCACAAGATATAATTAAATACATATATACTTTAAAAAAAAAGAATTCTATTTTAATAATAATTTGATTTTTCGCTTATGCTTAATGGTTTTATGTCCATGTGTGTGGTTAGGTTGATTTGCAAGCACAAGCTAGAGCTCACAGAATTGGTCAGAAGAAGAAGGTACTTGTTCTTCGGTTAGAAACAGTATGTTCACCTCACATTCACATCACTACTTAGGAATCTTTTAGGTTAACATGTCTGCTTTTAAAGTACATTTCAACTCATTAAAAATGTGTTGATGTAAGGTTAAATCGGTTGAAGAACAAGTTAGAGG
Organism: Lactuca sativa; assembly: GCF_002870075.4. Classification (NCBI taxonomy): domain Eukaryota; kingdom Viridiplantae; phylum Streptophyta; class Magnoliopsida; order Asterales; family Asteraceae; genus Lactuca; species Lactuca sativa. Next base: position 90,422,834 of record NC_056630.2, read on the forward strand.
TTCAGCTAAGCACAAACTTGGAGTTGCTAATCAGAGCATTACTGTTGGTTTCTTTAACAGTAACACAAGGTAGTTCATGTTACTTTTTGGTGTGTGCTATTCAAAATGACAATATATATATGCAGTTATACACACACACATGATTACATTGAATCTCCAAGCACCAAGGGTAAAACGGTCCAACTTGGACACCAAAATTGAGTAGGATGGTTGAACACCAAAGAAATCATCTCCACAGGTAAATCCGTCAATTTTGAGTAAAAACTTATTACCTCTGTAACTTGCTATGAAGATCTAGAGATTCATCACCTAATCTACTTATTTGTTGAATAATCAGGTTACTAGAGACTTCATTCTCTAATCAGATTATTTAGCGGGTTGTGTCAAATGGAATTTGTTATTAGCAATATATATGTTTTCATTACTCGCTCAGACTCCAAAACCATAGACATATATGAGTCATGTTATTGTGTTTATCTTTATGAAAAAATAGATACATATTGATGATGTTTTTCTCATATTCCAAAAGGGAGGGAAGTGGATGACAATGATTCTTTCATGTTTAATGATGTATTTACTGCTCCTCTTTATTGTATAAAGGTGAGATCAATTAATTTTTTATACAAATATATAACGTGAGGTTCATATGAAATTGGAATGGAATGACTCATTCCATTCCATTGCTTATTTCATTATTCCATTCCATTCCATGTACAAGTGAATGCTATCCAATTGAAGGAAACTGTGGAAGAAAACGCAAGCACCATAGAGAGAGTATTCCAAGATCGTCAATATCTAAAACTAGGTGTCCCCTAATAGCAATGCAGTATTAGGTTATATAGTTAGGGAAAAGCTTTTAATAACAATGTACAATTAGATCCCCTTAATATCAATGTATTACAATTTTTTGACATGATTTTATTGGATAAAATTGATTGTTTTGGTATATATTTGTTTACATATTTTTGTATTATGCATAAATGAGTATCGTAAAGACGCGTCATAAATGCATATCATAAATGGTTGTTGAAGTTTACGACACGCAAATGCGTGTCATCTTCATTTATGACAGAGGCTTCCTTGATATGCATTGCGTGTCATAAACACGCACGTCGTAAGGTTATGACACGCAAATGCGTGTCGTCTTCCTTTATGATAGGGCCTTCCTTGATACGCATTGCGTGTCATAACTGTGCGTCGTAAATGCGTGTCATAAATGCACGTTGTAAATGCGCGTCGTAAATAGACGACGCGCAAAAGCGTGTCGTCTCTCGTTATGACATGGCCTTCCTTGACACGCATTTGCGCGTCGTCTGAGCGTTTTACGACACGCATTGCGCGTCGTAAAAGGCTGTTTTTCTAGTAGTGGTATTATGACATCAGTGTAGACTATGCAACTCAGTTATGGAAGGAATTTGTTAAGAGTCTGGAAAACACAAATTCAGAAAAAGGAATATCTTGTGCAAGGTATTGGAGCTTGATTCTTGAAAAGGTATATGAAAAGGAGGGAATTTTAGTACCAGAGGATGTGGAGGTTGCAGAATTCTCTCTATATCAATTTCCAAAGGTGGTTGAAGATGATGAGGAAATATTTACCCATGTTGCTCGCATTCCAGATGTGATGCTTAACAAGGTTTCTCCAACTCACAAGGTGTTGGTGCGCTACATGAAGACTTTCGATCCAAATGTGGAGACTGGCATTTTGTTAAGCGTTGCAACCAAACCCTCAAAGAAGAAGAAGGCTATCAAGAATGATGCAACTGCTCAATCTTCCAAACAGGGTCAAGATGAGGAGATTCAGATAGTGGAAACCTCACCAAAATCAAAGAAGGATATAATACCCTCAAAATCGGGGGTATTGAAAAAGATTCGCAAGACTGAGGTGAGTAGTAAAGGGGTTACCGTTTGCAATATTACAGCTCCTGTCTCTCCAGGATCTAAGAGGCAACGTGCTCAAGATGTTGCGAAACAAATGCAACAAACATTGTTGAAAAAACGAAAGCTTATTATTCGCAATGAGTCCTCAGATGAAGAAGTGGTTCTTGACACACCACTAATCTCTACACCTGTAACTATTTCTGATCCACCTGTATCAAATTTTCAAGTTTCGCAAGTTTCCTCACAACCACTCGAAATAGTCACTACCAAATCAGTTTCAGAGGAGGTACCTATTTCAGATACGGTTGTCAACGTATCTGATATGGGGGCACCTATCACGAGTGTTGAAACCACTTTACCAATCACCTTACCCATTTCTTTACCACTTGTATCATTTCCATCTACAACACTATCCACAACCTCATCCATTTTTGATCATCCACTTCAAAACCCATTTACAACCCTTTTTCCCTCACAACCAAAAACTCCTCAACCTTCGCAACCTTTATCTGATAATGAAACTGACGGAGGAGCCTTTGGAGGAGTACTTGAAGACATTCACTTTGATTCAGAGGAGGAGGATATACCTGATCATATGCTTATGATAGGAAAGCAATTTAAAATCCTGAATCATAAATTGAATGCCATTATTCAGTCGCAAGCTGATTCTGGCAGGATGTCTTCTATCTCAGCAATGGAGGTTGATATTATGCTTAAGGGTGCTGAGAAGCGAATAATGGAGAAGGTTGATCAGTCTAATAAAAATAATGAGCTTCGCATTCAAGCTCAAGGGAGGAATTTTTCTTCGGTGGTCCAGGACTTAAAAGCTGTTGCAAAAGAACGCCATGTTCTCTTTGTACATGATTTGAAGAAAGTTTGGGAGGATGTCAACTTTAAGCTTGAAGAGTTGAAAACCAAACTTACGAAGGAGATCAGGGATATTACTTCTCAACATGTCGAAGTTCAAAAGAATATTGATGTGGTTGCTACAGAAGTGCACAAGGTTGTTGCTGCCCCTATCCTTGAAGCTAATCATAAAGAAACCCAGGAGAAGTTTGATCAGTTGATCAAGTTGGTGACTGAGCTGAAAACCGTGGTTTCGCAATCTTCATCTCATCAAATTCTCACTCCTGAGTTCTTGTCTCTAAAGGTTAATACTTTGGAACAAGCAATTCAGAAAGCTCTTGCACCAATGGCAAATTTTACCTCTTTACTACCGAAGAGTGCCCCACTTGCTTTCACAGGGGTGCAAGGGGGAGAGAAAAATCTAAGTAAAGAGGAGGATGCGAAGACAGTGGGAAAAGTTATATCTACCCAGCTTAAATATACTCTTCCAATACTTACAATGCCAATTTCCTCAACTACAATAACCACAAGACCGATTGCCAAAGGAATTTCGATTGGGGCAAAAGAAGGAAGTTCGAGTTCAAAACCTCAAATAGATGTTGTGGGAAAAGGAAAAGGAATATTGTACGAAAAAATGAAGGAGGAGAAGAAAGCTGAGGCTGAGGCTGAGGCAGAGTTATAAAGGATGAGGCAAGTGCAAAGCATTATGAGGCAAAGAGCAAGTGATCCTCCCACGATGAACAAAGGTGATCCTGCGAAGCTGTACTCTTATGAAACCATAGAGTCAAAAGTTGTGGGGAGGGAAATGTATGAATTCGAGAAGAAGCCAAAAAGAAGTTATGATATTGCGAATTCAGACAATTGTCAGCTAGATTTTCCGATCAACGAAATGCTCTTCATTACTGCTCAATACAAGATTAGCGAGAAGTTTGATAATCCTGATGATTACATACACATGAAAATCAGATTTCATGCTGTATTGGGGAAGAATCCGGATGAAGTTTGGTCTTTAATGAAGATCAAAAAGGTGTTAACAGTCAAGAAAGATACGATGTTTGAAGACATGCTTCAAAATTTCCGTTACTTTGTTATTCGAGCTGACAACAAGCAGTATGATTTCACTATAGCTGACTTTTCTCTGATGAACTGCAACGATTTGATTCAAGTGGCTCTCATTTTGAAGCATATGGAAGAGAATACACTCAAAGGATCTGAGACTGAAGTGTTCAAGATAGGCTTCGCTCATGTCAAGACATATATCGACAATTACTTCGATTGCTTAGCTCTAACTGATGAAGAAGTGGCGACTACGTTGGGAAGAGAAGTGAACGTTCCTTGGGAAGAAACCTTATCTCAATCAGCATTATCAAAATATGTTGTTGGAGAAATATGCCTGAAACCTTTCGGCATTGTGTTTTCAGGAAGAGATACGAAGGGGAAGCCCAAGAAATTCTTGTTTAAAGTCTCAGAGGTGGAAAGATATACTTCTTCGCAATATACGCACTTTATTGTTCGTATGAACAATTGCAAGAAGAATAATGAAGGAGAGAAGAAGGATCTCAAGAAGGTGATTTCCTAGTATGGAGAAGTGCGAAAGACAATTCACTCTGCTGTTCAAAAGCTTATGGATTGAATAGCTTCGACTGTTTACAAAGGGGGAGATTGTAGAAGCACAATTGTAAAAGTCGAATAGTGTGTTTGTTTTGTTTCACATCTTTATGTTATTTTACTAAGTCAATTTTGTGCGAAGTGTATTGTTTAGACTTAATATATTTTTTGTACACTCAGGTTCCCTATAAATAGGGACTGAGGATAGAAGTAGAGGATAACTATCTGAAACGCAAATATCCTTTCTGCTTATTCTGTAATCAGTCTTCATCAATATAACATCTGATTAATATTTACTCTTCGTGTTCTTACTTTTCAATCACTCAAATCATATTTGCTTTCGTAAATCTCGATAACAATTCTCTTCAGATTGTTCCTCCAAAGATAGCAAATATTTCTCTTATCTCTCTTTCACTTTTCTCTCAAGTCAAAACCTCCACAACATTCTTCGTGTTCATTTATTGTCTTTACATTTATCATACTCATAGTTTCTTCATTTAATACTTGTGTACTTTGTTGAATCTTTACTTCAAGTCTTGACTGATATTACCGGACTTGAATAGAACTTCAATTAAGAGCATGCATTAATCTTTAGATTAACTCAAGGTTTAAGTTTTCAAACCTTGTCCTTGCACATTGTTTCTAATACTCACAATTGGTATCAGAGCTTGAGTGGTTGTCCTTTGAATCAATAATAACAAATTATAGTTGATTCGAAATTACCATGGTATTTCGATCATTTCTGTGTTAAGGATAAAAGTTCTTCTATATACCGCTTCTGCTATTATATCTTAGATTCAATGGATGCTCCTAATTCTTAACAAATGTATTCAATGCAAATAGTAAATAGAGTGGGTTGCCCTTCTCGTGCCCCATTGCTAGTTATTGAAGAGTATGATCATTGGAAAGTTAGAATGGAAATGTTCTTACTTGGTAAAGGAAAAGGTGAAGCTATATGGTGATCCGGTAAAGAAGGTCCACATGTTTATGTGAGACAAACTGTGAGAGATGTTGATGCAACTCTCATGGGACAGGATGAACAGCGTTAAACACCTCAATGCTGATGACATCAAGAAATTGCATGCAAATCAAGTTGCATTTTCCGAACTGGTGTTCGGTGTTCCACCTTCTCTCTTTGAGTACATTAAGTTGTGCAAATCTGCTAAAAAGATTTAGGACACTCTCTACGACCTGTTAGAGGGATCAGAAAACATGATGTATAAGCATTTGACTTTCGTCGTCAACGAGTTCGATAGTATCACCACAACCCCTGGTGAATCAGTTGCCTCAGCCTCTAATAGATACCAAATTGTCGTCAACAACATGACAACTCATGTAATTGTCCGAACTCCTCTAGAGTACAATCTCAAGTCCATCAAGAGCCTTAGTAAATGATGGGGAAACGTGAAATCGTGTCTTTAGAGTAATGGATAACTGAAGAAGCTGAAGCTTTACCAACTGTTTGACGAGCTCCAATGTCATGAATCAAATGTTGCACAAACTTTGAGAGAACTCTCAGGAGGTCCTCTTGCTCTTGTCAGTTCTTATGATCCTCAAGTTTCGAGCCTCTTTGCTTCGGACCCTTTCAAAGTTGTTATCCCATCTATCCGACCTGTTCAACCCTCTCCACCAACTTTACGTACTCTTGCTAGTTCAAACTATCAGTTTGATGGAGACCTCGACCCTGAAGCAATTGACCCCGAACTACGTTTTCAACAAGAATTTGCCTTGCTCTCCATGAAATATAAGCATCCCTTCAATCTCACTCACAAACCATACCACAACCGTTTCCAAGCTCCTCATCAAAGTATTCCCCAACTCTATCCTAAACCTTCTGAAAATCCTCCCGCGTACAAGCCAAACATTCTGACACAAACTCACCCCTCGGAATCTCATGAGACTCCGAAGTCAGACAAACCAAAAATTGTTTGTTACAAGTGTGGTCATGCAAACCACTTTGCCAAAGATTGCTTGACCGAAGCATCACAAAAATCAAAGATTAAGGACACTGCATACTATGCACGTCGAGCCCAAGAGATGGCTGCTAATGAGAAAACATTCGTTATTACTATGTCAAGAGATGTGGAAGGATATTGGTCATCTGGAGATGAAGATGATACAAGTACTGGTAGAAACATGTGTCTTATAGTTAGACAAACCATCGAATGTGATGAAGGCTACTGGTCATCTAGATCGGAGGAAGATGATGATGATGCTGAACCAAACTACTGCTGCATGGCAACCAATGACCCACCCGGTAGAAACATCATTCAACAAGTAAAATCTATGATTTCTAATAATAATTTTGATTTATCCTTTTATGAACCATATCTAAACCATATCTAATTAGATATGAACATCATTTACAAAGCCTATGAGTGTTCCATAAAAGCTAGTGAGAAGATGGAGAGTGAATTAAACTGTCTTATATTACGTTTCGAGGATAAGAAGTTTAAAATAGTCTTTAGAACATGAACTTTGTAATGTCAAAAGATGAATATATCATTCTTAAAGACAAATGTGAAATCACTTATTCTGAAAGAAATGTTTTTGATTTCTGATAACAAACGTCTCAATACCAAAATAGATGTTTTACATAATTCCATAGACATTCTTGAAGCAAATGAAAGAATAACAATTTTCGTCATCCTTGGTCTAAAGCACCTGGTCTCGGAAGCACCTTAGCACCTTAAAAAAACAATAACCTTTCTGACCCATGAGAAGCATGAGCCTCATCACTAGTTGAACTCTTGCAAATATATATATATATATATATATATATATATATATATATATATATATATATATATATATATATATATATACCGAACTAGGTGTGAGACCCATGTATTACATGAATTTATTTAAAAAAATTAAATATGAAATTTTAACAATTTGAAAAGTTCGAATTTATAAGAAGAATGAGAAATTTTTTTGAATTATTAAAATTAAGGAAACTTTAATGTATTGAATACATTACATATATAAACCCTTTCTAATAAATACCTTACACATATATTATCTTACATATTAAATATGAAATTTTAATTTAATAAAATGAAAAATACAATAAAATGACAAATGAAAAACAAAAAATTTAAAAAATCTAAAAAATGCCATGTGTCCAAATAAATGAAAAGATAACATATGGCAAAAAAACTCTTCATTTATTATAATAGATCTTATGCTTAAAACCGTGCCAAACTCAAGCAACCGAATGAAATCAAACTGCATAAAACAACCAAATAACCGCATCGTATTAACCGTAGTATTCAATTTCTAAAATTTAGTAATTATATTTGCACCGAAAGGACGGGTGGATGTTGGATTAAGTTTCCCCGGGTAGGGTTTTATGCGTGAAATGGCATGAGCAACCTCCATCATTTTGGCTCCACAAGACAAATTAAAGACTTTTTAAGGGACAATTTCGGTAAACAACTAAAATATCCTCTTAAAGGGGAGCAGCTTATCTTGTAGGAGAAAGAATGGTCTCTAAAACCCACGTATTTACAACCACAGTGGTTTCAGTTGCAGGCCAAAGTATATGAATCTTTCTTCACACCCATCAAAATCTTGAAAATTCTACGTAATTAAACCCAAAATCTCTTAAAAATGACTAATTCTTTGTGTTTTACTCCTCTTTCTTCCTTCAAGACACGAAACAAACCAGGTATTCTTCGCTTTCTCCTTCTTTTCTAAATTCTAACACGTGTGTGTGTGTGTTTCAGTGTATTTTGTGTGTGTAATTCGTTCAAACATCTATTCAAATATGGCGTGTGAGCACTAATGAATAATGATATTGATAAATTTTTTTAGGAATAATTGGTGGGAACCCTAATTCTCGAAAGGTGATTTGGGTGACTAATCAAAATCTGAAATTTAAAAGATTTCATAGTTTGGAAGCTAAGGTGAGGCTTCTTTTGAATCAGAGCATTTTATGCACAATTTTTAACATTCTTATTCTTCTTTTTGTACCATAATCATGCTCCTATTCCTTTTCATATTCCCTTTTCAAACAAATCATTCGATGTCGTCACCCATTTACCCCTGCTAATTTAATTTAATTCAGGAAATAACAATGGGGAAATGTTAAAACTATCCAAAAATTCAATACTTTAACAAGAATCTGGTACCATAAATTGTTACATCATTCTCTTGATTGATTTATAATGTGGTCTTTGTATAGTTTTATAAATTATAATCAACAAAAAAAAAGATATTCCCTTTTCGTTTTATCATAAAAGTTTGAAACTTTATCTTAATCTTTAGATTTTCTGTTGATTTTGCAGGCTACCGATGACGCAAAAAACACCACCAAGGTGAATAGCATAGTTTGTGGTGATTGCGATGGAAATGGTAAGTTTTTCACAAATTGTTCCTTTTTCCATTTTAGGAAATGGTAAAGTTTTTATTTTACTTTTTTTTGGGTTAGTTTTTTTTTTTTTTCATAATTTAAACCCTCAATTTACAAATTTAGGTGCTATACAATGTACACAATGTGAAGGAAAAGGAGTCAACACTAAAGATCACTTCAATGGACAATTCAAAGCTGGTGGTTTGTGTTGGCTTTGCAGGTATTTGGTTATATTCTTATAGACCATATGATTTGTTTCAAGAAAATTGTTTTTTTTTTTTTTCAAAATTACATTTATACAGGGGTAAAAAGGAGATTCTTTGTGGTGGTTGTAATGGAGCCGGTTTTAGGGGTGGGTTCATGAGCTCCTTTGATGAATAAACAAACTATCCCTTTATTACGTTATAGAAATAGAAATTCAAGAAACTTTTTTTTGTTGTTTTAATGATCTTAAATCATGTATATCATAATTTTGTTCGATATGATTGGCCATTCGTTTCTTGAAATTGACACATTCAATTCAAGAAACACTTTTTTTGTTGTTGTTTTATTATAGATTTACAAATTGAAGGCGTACATTTTTTTTTGGTTATTTGAGTTATTAGAAGCGTTGATACAAGAAAAAAGATTATATACAAAGAAACATTTGGAAAGTACACTTTTTACAAGAGAATCAAAGATCAATAAAAAGCAACAAATTTTCAAAGCTTCTTTCATGATCATGCCAAGATCAAATGCAGAATATCGCCATTGAATTCGAATGATTTCTCGGTTTCTTCAAGACAATGATTCTTCTCCTCTCTTGTCCAATTCTGATGAAACCATAAGAAAATGCATTAGATCATATTAAGAACACCCTTTTGACTTTAAAGGTCAAACTAGGTAAATTTCTCATCCATTGTTTCCAAATTGAAACACTCAACATAAATTTCATTACATCCTTCAAAATTCAATTAAAAAAACGTGTATGATTTGTATAAAACTCGAAGTTAGAAAAAATTATTGAGTTTGATTTTGGAAAAATTACCTCTGCAACTCTATTCAATTTCTCCCTAACATTCTGCAATAATTGGGGAAGATCACCATCCCATTTATAGAACTCTAGTTCTTTCCCATTCAGGATCTTTGCAGCAACCTAACATTAAATTTCGAAAAGAAAGAAGAATAAATATGGGTTTAAATTCTTGGATTTTAATTTTTAAACCTGAATAAAAGTCATCCATGATCAAACCTTTCTTCCGATCATCCGACCACCGGCAGTGTGTGCGAAGTAGGTGTTATAAAAATGGCAGATGAACGCTTGTGGATCTTTCTTTGATAATTCTTCGATATAAATCGAGTAATTGATCCCAGGTGATAAAGGTTCAGGAACAATATGACCTTGTTCTTTAAACCATTCCAAATCGATCGCCAAATTTCCCGCCCTTTCGAGTCCAGTGTTCCTAAATTCAGCATCTGAATCGGAAAAAAAGCATCAAGGATCGGTAATTAATAATGAAGATAAACTTATTCGATTGAAAAACTCACATTCAGGAAAATCGGATTTATCAAGAATCTTGTCAAGAGTATCGTAAACCAGTTTACTATCCACCAAGAACTTCAAATACCCATCAATGGTGGGCTCCCATTTACGCCATGGTTTTCCTTGCGTTTCTTTTTCTCCATCTTTCGCTTGATCTTTAGTATGCAATTTCATCGCTACAGACCTCATTTCATCCACAAACTCGCCGGTGAACCTCTTCGAAGTCCTCTCCTCCGCCGCCGTCACCACCATTTTCTTGGACTTAGAAACGATCTTTTGGTTGGAATTTGAGATGGGTGTTCTGGAAATCGAAGTTTAAACGTATGATACAAATTGGGATTTCTGTGAAAGGAATTGCGGTTAAGAAATGAAAGATGATTGAGTGTAAAATTGGATAATTCCTAAATGTCGACACAACTAGAGTCTATATAAAATTTTAAAAAAATGAAAAGGTGGTTGATTTGTGAATCATTGCTTTTATAAAAGGTGATCTTGAAGATAAAAGAGAAGACTTTAAGAATAAAATAATGAAATCTTGAATCATTGTTTGGATATGGCGTTATCATCAATTGGGTATATTATTACAATTTTTAAATTATGTGAAACGAACAAAGAAAGACGGGGTCTTCAAAAAATTTATGAATAAAGAATGTGTATGGACGGGGTTTTTGCTTACCTGCATTTATTTATTTACTTTTTAATTTTATATGTATCTTTCAAATTGTTTTGTGTTTTTTTTTTTTTTTTTTTTTTGTAAACGAAATAGTATTATGTATCATATGATTTGATAATTTATACGAACAAAGAGTTACGTATAATATCATTTATTTTTAAATTGAGAGCATTGTTATGCCACTTAAGAATTACAATGTATTGTATTTGGTAATATCATTTATGAAAACACCAACATGGATACCACGTGACAGAGTTGTGCATGGTCTTAAAAAACAATGTTTGGAAGTGCTTCAAATAAACTTCTCTAACATTATGCAATAGTTGGTGTTATATTTGTATTTGTAAATCCATATGTTTAGGTCATTTACACATTATTCTCTTGTATTTTATATATTATATTATATTATATTATATTATATTATATTGTGTGTACATAATACAATTGAGTTTTATGGGAATAATAAGAGGATTCCATGGTATCAAAGCCTTTACGTATGATCGTTTAAAACCCTAATTGACTCCTGCCTTCTCATCATTCCTTCCCTCTCTTCTATGTCTGGTTTGTTTTTTCCATTAGCTTGCATACCCAATATGTGTTTCTTACCCTCATCATGTCATGAGTCCTCACTGATAAACCATCTTCCACAATTAACATAAAACATGCAGTTATGTTTGTCCTAGATCTATGAACTACGGTTGATATGTGGCGAGAACTTTTTGAAATTCACTACATTGGATATGGAGTCAATCACCATCTTAATCCGCCTATCAAAGCACCTTGGTCAGACAAAGAGAAAGACAAGGGTACTGCCAAATCTAAATATATCATGTGGATATCAACACATAAGTTTCCAACTATTTCTAATTTTAGTATTATAAGTCTATTATCTAACGATGCTAATAACAAAAGAAAAATTAGAAAATTATATTTTGATAAAAAAAAAAAGATCTAATTATGCCCACTACGCTAAATGGCATTTCTTTTTCTATCATGCAATTTATATGATTTTTCTTCCACTTTTTTATGTTACATGTAGATGTTAAGTTTGCCACATAATCAATGCACATTTGTATTAACTATTGTTATTATTACAAGCCTAATGGTCATAATGGTCGTAATGATCATCATTGTTTTGAATCTATTTTCGTTTTTAATTTAATAAATTTGTTATGTATCATTTTTGATGATATCATTATGCTTATTTTATTTTTTTCTTAATATATATGTTAAGTTACAAATATTTATACGTATAGTATAACTTACATTGTCTATATTTTTCTTAGTGTTTTCTAATTTCAGAAGAGTCAAACACTCTTATCAAACAAGTGTACATATGTTGTACATAACAATATAAATGTCAACCCAAATATATCATGTGGATATAAACATATACATTTACAATCTACTTCCGAATCTACTCTGAAAAGTCCACAATAACCCCGTCTTTTTATAATTTTTGATTCAAAGAAGTATTTGAAAATTTTGATTCATAACAACTATTTACGAAATGTCAATAATTTTTTATTAGTATAGATTCTGTTACATAGTTATTCATCTTTTCGTTTGTATTTATTTCAAAAGTTTACTTTAAAAAATATTTAATCTTCACACATTAATTCTCAACATCTTTGTTTAAAATATGTCATTAGTTTTTATTAGTATGGATTGAATTACTTAGTTATTCATTATATAGTTTGTATTTATTTAAAAGTATTTTATTTAAAAAAAATGTTTAATGTTTACACTTTGATATTAAACTTTTATTTTTAATAAACTCGTGTAGTACACGGGTCTCACACCTAGTTTATGAATAAAGAATGTGTTTGGCCGAGGTTTTTGCTTACCTGTATTTTTTTCTTTTAATTTTATATGTATCTTTCAAATTGCTTTGTGTATCTTTTGCGTAAATGGAATTGTATTATGTATCACATAATTTGATAATTTATGCGAACAAAGACATACACATAATATCATTTTTTTATTAAAATTCAGAGCATTGTCTTACATGATCATACATTATACCAATTAAGAATTACAATGTATTGTATTTGGTAATATCATTTATGAAAACACCAACAAGGATACCACGTAATAGAGTTGTACATTGTCCTAAAAAACCATGTTTGGAAGTGATTTGAATAAACTTCTCTAACATTATGCAATAGTTGGTGTTATATTTGTATTTGTATTGGTTTCTATATGTAGATCCATATGTTTAGGCCCTTTACATATTATTCTCTTGTATTTTATATATTGTGGGTACGTAATACAATTGAGTTTTATAGGAATAATAAGACGAATTCATGGTGTTAGAGCCTTTACGATCGTTCTAAACCGTAATTGACTCTTGCCTTCTCGTCGTTCATTCCTTCTCTTTTATGTCTGGTTATTTCTTCCATTAGCTTGCATACCGAATCTGTGTTTATGTACCCTCATCATGCCAACAGTCCTCACTGATAAACCATCTTCCATAATTAACATAAAACATGTAGTTCTGTTTGTCCTAGATCTGGATTAGATGAACTACGGTCGATATATTGCGAGAACTTTTTGAAATCCACTGCATTGGATACTGAGTTGGTCACCATCTCAATCTGCCTATTAAAGCACCTCATTCAAACAAAGAGAAAGACAAGGGTACCGTCGAATCTGAAGCTGCCAAAGCGTCTTGGTTACGAACGGATAAAATAGTAAGATCATGGATGTATGATACTCTTTCCACTTCTCTTCTCAACATGATCTTCAAAAAAAACATTTGCCTTTAAGTTTTGGGACAATCTTGAGGAGGTTTTTCGTGAAAATAAAGCCTTCAAAATCATTCAGCTTGATCGAGAACTTTGCAACATTAGTCTTGGTAATTTTTATAACAAAATCAAAACCCTTGTAGATCGCTTAGAGCACATGGATGCCAAAGTCCCTGAAGCAAATTTAGTTGCTTATATAAACAATGGTCTTTCTAAAAAATTCTTGTATATCGCTATCAACATCCGCCATTGGGATCCACTTGTTTCGTTCTGGGATGCACGATCAATATTAATCTGTGAGGAGCAACAAATGATTCATGATGAACAACATGGCACATCCATCACCCACACGAATCGCTCCTCTTCACCGAATGCTATCACGGTTCAATCCTCCATTCAATCCTTAAATAATAATAACAACGGTGGAGGGAGACTGGCTTACCGTGGAGGACGTGGCGGTCGTAACAATTGTGGTGGTTGGGGTGGTGGTCGTTATGGTGGCCGATTTCATAACACCAATAATGGTTCTAATTCTTCTGGTGGCACCTTCCTTGGCAATCAACAACGTGGAACAGGAGGTGCTTGGGCGTACGGATGGTTTCAAGTCCATTGGCCCACAAATGGTTCGATTCAACAAGGTATTATGTGAAGTACTAATATATCTTCCAACCCATTTGGCATTGGGCCCAGACCTAAGCTCTCTTATCAGCATCCGGCCCAACTGCAACATCAATTTTTTTTCATCTCAACAACCCAACATATCCACTCAGCAACCTCAAACATACCGGGTCCACCAGCCGAATAACGAACCCACAACGCTTCCTCAGATGTTCAACACCATGTCCTTAAATGATCAGCAGTTAGGCTGATTGGTACATAGACACCAATGCCACATCCCGCCTTCACTCCAATGTAGGTATACTCAAGTATGTTCTTGATAAAAGTAGTAATTTTTCTTCTTCTGTGTTAGTTGGTGATGGATCTTTAATACCCGTAACTAAAATGGGACACATCACTCTTCCGCTCAATAATCCTTATTGAACTTTTACTATTAAAAATGTTTTGATTACTCTATCCATTATCAAAAATCCGATCTCTGTTCTTCGTTTTGTTCGTGAAAATAATTGTTCTATTGAATTTGATACATTTGGATTTTTTTGTGAAGGATTTTCGCACCAAACATGTAACACCCAAAAACCAAAAGGCCAATTAAGGAAAGGAAATCTTCAATCAAGTAGGCAACTCGTCGAGTTCAAGGGTAAGAAATCGACGAGTAGGAATGTTGTCAAGCGTGTTTTTGGAAGACCAACTCGACGAGTTGGAGGGGACCAACTCGACGAGTTGGACGGGGTTTGGGATACCCTAGATCCGGTATTTTGCACCTTATTTAAACACTTTATGACTTAGAGGTTGGCCTCATTTCCAGCCTCCATTGCCCAAACCCTAGATTCAAAAACCCTAATGCATTTGTGAGCATGTGAGCCATTTTCGAGTGAAACATGGTGTGTTTGAAGCTTGTTAAGGAAGGAGAAGCTTGGGGATCCAAGGAGAAGATAGTAGATCCAGAAACTTCATTTCATTCTCATCATTTTTTGGTAATCAAGTCTCAAACTTGTTTAGTAGCTTCTTAGATCTCTTTATTAGCATTTATTGGGTTTTTGGTCCAAGAAGCTTGACCTTTGGGATATAGACGTTCCAAGTGAGTATACCTTTAGATCTGGAATCATGGAGGGCTTTCATGGCATAAAGGTGCAAACTTTATGCCCATTGGATCCCCATGCAAGCCATAGGATGTTATTTTGGCGTTTTAAGCTCCAAAAGGCCATGCATGTAGAGAAAAGGTGGAAGCTTTACGTGTTTATGTAGTGTCTAGAGTCCAGATCTCAGTTTGTATGCTTTAGCTTTGAGTGTTGATGACTTGTTGACCAAGATCTAGGTCCTAAAGAGTTAGGGTTTGAGCTAAACCCATTAAGTAAGGGTATTAATGGGTAAAGCTGGAAACTTTACCCTCAAAAGGACATTTTCAGTATGTATATGAAGTATGAAGCTCAGATATGAAGATTAGGGGATTAATCCATTGAGATGAAGCAACAGACTAAAGAACCCAACGAGTCCATAAAGGGACTCAATGAATTAGAACGATTTGTCCTGATTTTGTAAAGGGTAGAACTCGACGAGTCTGAGGAAGGACTCGATGAGTTGACTCGTTTTATCATGAATACGAGTAGCAGGGGAACTCGGTGAGTCAGGGGGATAACTCGACAGGTTGAGTCAACTCGGAGTGTTGACTTTGACTGGGCGTTGACTTTGACTTGGACCAAGGTTGACCCAGAGGGTTATGAAGTACGGAAACAGTTCAAAAGGGTTGAGTAGAGTCCATATTTGGACAAGAGTATGTAGTGGGTGGAATGGTCTTCTACCCAAGTGAGGACTTATGGTTAAGTTATAATAATCCCAGACTTATATAAATTGTATGATGATCAATAGCTCGGGGAGTCGAGAGATCGGCGGTTCGGGGATCTGCCAGCTAGCAACGAGAGATTTATTCGCGAGATTCTGCAATCAGCTTGTGAGGTGAGTTTTCTCCTGTAGGAACGGGTCGAAGGCACTAATTCCAACCCGTTTATGTATGTTAGTATGTTCCAGACTAACGCCCTGATGGGTTTTGAGTACTACAACATTCCTATGGTGTACATGCAACCCTAATGCTTTGGATCTAAGTTTTTCTCAAGTTATACATGCAAATAATCATCCAAAGCATAAACCCTATGACTATCATACACAGTTTCGAAATTCACATGTAAATTAGGGTTTAGTCATTACCTCACTTGTTATATTGTAATAACAAGAACAATCCTTGCTTGATCTTGACTTCTGAAAGCCTAGTGCCCCAAGTGTTGCACCTCTAATGGAGTCACAAACACTCAATGCAAATAATGACTTAGGATAGAGGTGAAAATCGGTTACTCTAGGGTTTAATAACGCTTAGGCTGAAAATCCCATAGTGAAGGGTCCCTTATATAGCTGTGTGGGCTGCTAGGGTTTCTGTAGGAAACCCTAATTCATGCTTAAGGCTTAAGCATCCCATGGACCTCCACTTCAAAGCTCTTGGACAAAATCTATAGGGCCTCCCTATAGGATTTCGTTCACTCCACTCTATGGAGTCCATCAACCCAGTTTTGCAACTATCAAAGATTTGCAAAACAAGTCCATCAATTATTAATCAGATCCTTTAATCCCAAAATTAATATCAAATTAATTTCTAATTAATCACTAATTAATAATATGATTTCCAAATAATATATTAATCTTATAATATATTAATAAAATCATTTTGAGTACCAATTTATTATTCATATAATAAATTCTACTATCTGTCTCCACTAGTCATCCTATCAAGTTGCATGAGTGAAGGCAACCCAAAAGGACCATGTTCATAATCAAATAAAGTACATACCAAATATAGTTATGGGCTTAGACACCTAATCTAACAGTCTCCCACTTGGATAAGTCTAATAACTATTATTGCAAGTATGACTTCAGAATCTGATTAGCAATCGTAGCTTTCAAAAGCAGTTGTTGAACTATGATCTTATCAGTAACGCGTCCTTTAGATAAGTGATCAAATATTCCTCCATTATACAAGATATCGTATGGAAATGAGACATGGATTATAATCATTCTCTCTGTCCAAGGTTTGTTTCTCGACTTTCCGATTTACGACGACTAACTCAGACTACAATTGAACACATCAACTTAGTCCAAGCTTGACCAAGTGCTTAGGGTGTCAACACTAAATCATCGAGGGGCACATAAATATCGCTTTTATCCCTTCTAGGGTAAAAGGAACAAATAAATTCGACTCATATGATTGTACTATTTACTCATCAAATCACACATAACAATATGTTTTATAACATCAAGTTACTGATGCGTTTACGTATTATCAATGCGCAACCGAATTGTAAACAACAACTATATGTCTCCGTTTCAAGAATATAAGATATTATCGTCTCATAATCACTCGTGATAAAATCCATGAAGTGATTCAAATGAGTGTGGGTTTAATCCAATACTCAAATTCTTATTTTAGGAGAAGTCACGAACACTGTAGCAAACATTTGCTATGTCTAAACACTTACACAATCTATAATCGGATTCATGACAGTCTTACCTTATTACTTACTTCCAAAGTATGATTGACTGTGGATGTTTGAATAATCTTATTATTCGGGAGGTAAAACATGCGAGGTGAAGCACAAGAATAATCTAATTCAGTATGGTCTCAAAACTTTTAAATATAAATAAAACACTTATTAGTTAATCACCATATTAACTAGACCGTATTCATTGTATAATTTTTCAACTAATCAACTCAATACTTGAATTAAAACAATAGCCATTCCATGCTCCAGGCATGCAAACTATGTTTATCTATGGTCCTTTCTTTGTGAAATAGATCAATTGAACATATTTCCAATGATGCTTATTTTACAATTTCCTAATCCTTACAAGTGTAAGAATACACAATTCTTTCCACCAATAGAATGTGCTAGAGTCTAACCTTTTATGCAATGAATCTTTTGTAATGTCGAGGCTCCAAAGTCATAGAGACTTGGTCAACGATATTACAAAGCATTCCATTGGAGATTGTTACAAGACAATTCCCTAGATATGAAGTCTCACATTCAAAGAAAACTCCATTGAACATGCTTCTTGCATTAAAGGTTCTAACTTACACATAGATTCTTAATATCCAACTCCCATTATGGAAACATTTCTGTAATTGCCATATGACTATCCATTCTAAACAAAATCCTATCTATTCATAATTATATCAATATGGTCCCTACATTTCTATACTTCCAACTGTCCCAAGCAAGCAATTTTTGGCAAACCTTGGATTTTCCTTGACAGTCGTTTAACAACTTTAGTCATATCTGGTTCCGATCCCTTTTTCCCTCTAAATGCGCTAGGCATTTAGAAAAATCAGAACAGGTGAATATTATATCATATGTAATCGATCCAATACCCAAAACATATGGGATATGATTCATAATGTCTTACATAAAGACATGATACTTGACCAGTCTCTTGTTAAAATATTCTCATATATAGAATTTCCTATGGTGAAACATTTGACCATGACATTCATATATTCTCATGACTAAGTTCCATTAAAATTTCAATCTAAGCTATTAGATTCGAAATGAAGTATAAATGCTCTCTCGCTTAAGCATTATTATAGCGAAACTATTTCCAAATTCTACAACTTTGCAAATTTAGAACTTTGTTTCCTATAAATAGTATTGCTAACTTGCAACACTTAACATAATAATTACAATCCCACTAGCATAATAATTATGTTCTTATTAGCATAACAATTATGCTTCCACTAGCTTTGACATGTACCATGATAGTTTCATTTTATTTACTTCTTTTTATAGTTTATTTTAGCATATTTCATCCATAATCTAGTTAATTTCCATGCATATTTTCCTTTTTGTTATTTATGACTATTTTGGGTACTTTCTAGTTTCGTGAGCTTTATTGCAGATTTCATGGAGACTAGTGATGCGGGAATGTTCGGGACATATGGAAAGCGATGGGAATTGGTGGACAACAAGTATCTTAGGCTTAATAGATGGTGGAAATGATGCATGGATCGACCTTGATGACTATTTGAAGGCTTGGAGAAAATGAACTTTAAAATTGCAAGATGCGGGAGAATATTCGAGAATGTGGAGATTGATGATTGGGTTTAAATTGAAGAAAACTTGAAGAAAAATGGGCTAGGATCTTATTGGACTCGAACTGGGCCAAGTGGGCTAAGCTATGGAGGCCCAAACCTCAAAGATGCTACATCAAGGGGCCACCCACGCAACAACACGCGGGTCGCGCAACCCCCTGCAGGGGTAATTCTGATGTAACATCCTGGAATATCAAGAGTAAAGTTGAAGGGCTAAAAGAGTAAATTGGGAAGGAGAAACTCGGCGAGTCCATGGGTGGACTCGGCGAGTAGGGTCGTGACTTTGGTCGCGTGTTAAGTGGCCGACTCGGCGAGTCAGCGGATGGACTCGGCGAGTAGGCGCTGAGTGGAGAAAACCCTAAATCCGGAGGATGAGCCCTATATAAAGAACATTATACCCTCTCCCCAGTCTCTTTACCCTCTGTTGAAGTCCAAATAGCCCTAAGACGTGATTGTGAGGGATTAGAGTGCAATTGGAGCTTGGAGAAGTGGTTGTTAAAGAAATCTTGAAGGAGAAGAGACTTGGATCAAAGGGCTTTGCAAGGATCCGGATTAAACTTCTCTTGGAGCTTCCTTTTGAGGTATTATTTCATTGTATGAGCTGCTATTATCTAGATTCATCATTTTTGGAGGTGTTAGAGATCATATCCTTTGGTGTATTGGAGTTTAGAGGTTAGATCTGAGGTTGCTACCTCAGATCTGGAATGGAGAAGGGTTAGAATGCATAAAAGTCCCTGTTTTTGAGTGATTGAAGGAGCTATCTTGTCCCAAACCCAAACCCTAGAGTGAAAATGCCTAGATCTCCTTGGATTCACGTAAAGTTTGCGACTTTACGTGATGGATGGCCTTAGGAAGGGTAGATCTATGGTTTGGATCATCTGCATGGCTTGGAAAGCCTCGGTATGGATTCAGACCCGGTGGTACTCGGCGAGTCACATGGGTGGACTCGGCGAGTTGCTTGAAGATAGGCTGGAACTCGGCGAGTTGGATGAAGATGGCCTGGAACTCGGCGAGTTGGAAGTACAACTCGGCGAGTAGGTTGAAGATAGCCTTAGACTCGACGAGTCTGTTCTTGGACTCGGTGAGTCTTGTCAATGAGTCCCAATCTTTTCTGGTTGAGCCGAGAATCGGTGAGTCAAGGGATGACTCGGTGAGTTGTGTGCGAGTGGACTTAGAATTGTTGGACTCGACGAGTCTCGGGGTGACTCGGCGAGTTGGGTCACAGATTGAAGGAAATGATGGGCATGGGGACTCGGCGAGTCATCGGGTTGACTCGGCGAGTAGAGTCAGTCAAGGGTTGACTTTGACTTTGACCAAGGGTTGAACTGTTGTCTTCCAGGGATATTTTGGTAATTATTGGTAATTATTGAGTTCAGTGCTTTGGTGTTGTTTAGTGGAGGAGTTCGTGTTTGGAGCATCGGGATCTTATCTTTTCAGCCGGCAGTTTCGAGGTGAGTTATCCTCACTATATCAACAGGGTCTAAGGCACCAAGGCCGGCCCTTTATCGGATTGAGATCCGGGTATTTGTTGTATTTTATTGCTTTGATATGTTGCATCCTGGTAGCTAGGATGGTATATGTTAGAGACCTGGTTGAGGTCGATATCCTGAGATGTAGGGTGATGCTATGCTAGTGACCGATTAGGTCGGTACCCTGGTTAGGATGATGATATGTTATGTGATCTGTTTGATCGGTTTGTTGACTGTGAATTGTTATATGATTGTATGCTTATGTGCACATGGTTGTTAGGATTAGAGTTGGGTTGAGGCGGGACCTGCTTTGTGCTGTAGGCCAAGATACCCAGGGCGGACCGGTTGTCCCGAAGGCCCAGCGAGCGGTCCGGATAGGCTTTAGGCCCCAAGAGGGCGTACCAGACGTGCCGAGGCTTGGAGAGTGGACCAGGCCGACTGAAGGCCCGGCGTGGGCGGACCAGTCATACTGTAGACTCAGAGAGTGGACCGGGTGGATTGAAGGCCCGGTGCGGGCGGACCCATCACACTGTAGACTCGATGTATATGGCTAGACTCTGAGGGTGGACCAGGTGGACTGTTTGCCGGTGCGGCGGACCAGTCATACAGTAGACCCCAAGTGCATGGCTGTTCTGTGATCGGATATGATATGACATGTTATGCGTGTATGGTATATGTGGTTGGTATTTTGGGGATATCTCACTAAGCTTTCGGGCTTACAGTTGTGGTTTTATGTTTTTCAGGTTCTTCAGGAGACCGTGGCAAGGCAAAGGCGTGATCGTACCGCTCCTCATGTTTATGTTGTGATGAGATTCTGGAAATACTTTAATTTAACTGTAATGAAAACCTTTTTGTAATAAATTAAGGAAATCGGGGTGTTTTTGAAAAGTTTAAATTGGTTGGAATTTTTCGGTCGTTACAAGTTGGTATCAGAGCCTTGGTTTGAGTGAATTGGAGGAACACTCGTGTGACTCCAGTCTCAAATCGAGGAGAGTTTTCAAAAGAGAATTTAAAATGTTTTCAAAATGAGTAAAGGAGGACGCGGAGGTACGATAAGCCGAAGCCAGTAAGTAACCCCAAAATACCATACATGATATTTGTTTTTGAGCTTTGATAGAACAGCATGCTAGTGCTAGGCTAGGGATCTTCAGGATTTCATGATAATGCTGCCTGATTTGTGATGCCTGTAGCCTAGGGTTTCCTTGTGGGAGATTTCCAGTGTTCCTCTAGTGGTGAGGGTTGAGCGCTTGTTTGTATGTTTTCTCTAGGGCGTGGTGGTAGTACTTCATACAAAGATGGGTAGGTGTGGAAGGTAGTATGGGCCCGTACTATTGAAAGCACAGAACCCATACGCGTATCAGGGAAACCATGACCTCTAGAGTTGGTTCCCGGGTTAGTGGGAAGTGTCTGAGATTTTGTGGTGTTATTTCAGTATGGAGATTCCGAGACATGCTGGGAGTGGATCCGGATCTGGATCGGGAGCAGGAGAGGGAGTTCCGGGCGGGTCAGTAACGCCTGAGGTTATTGGTCAGATGAGCACGTGCGAGTTGGATGCGAGGATTCGTGAGATCCTGCATGATGAGGTTGCTGCGTTGTTCCGGGCCGAGTTTTCGGAACTATTTGGGTCGATCAAGACCGCCATGGTTGAGTATTTTGATGAGCGCTATGCAGCTCTCACAGAGACGGCTACCGCGGCGGCTACAACCGCTGTAGCAGCGGCAGGGGGAGGAGCTGGTCGGAGCTTTCAGTATCGGGACTTCGATAATACGAAGCCTCCCACCTTTGATGGAGTTCAGGACCCGATTGTTGCTATGAGATGGTTATCGGATGTGGAGGGGTGTTTCTTCACGTGTTCATGCCCTGCTGATCAGAGGGTGAGGTGTGCTCATAACCTGTTGAGGCTCGGGGCGAAGGATTGGTGGAGATTGACCACGGGCTCATATTCGGATACACAGAGGGCTGCGGTTTCGTGGGATCAGTTCAGGGAGATGTTCAGCACTCGTTATGTTCTGCGAGTTGAGAGAGAGAGAGATTGGCTAAGGAGTTCTTTGAGTTGAAGCAGGGTTCGGAGTCGGTGACTGAGATCACCAGGATGTTCACTGAGAGGGCGATGTTCTGCCCTGAGTTCGCTTCGGAGCAGGCTCAGATGTCTCGATATCTGAGCATGCTCAAGAGGGATATCAGACAGTTTGTGTCTACGCAGAGGTGCGAGATTTTGTTGGAGTTGCAGGAGGCCGCCAGGCGGCGTGAGTTAGAGACTGATTTGCAGTTGCGTGAGCTGAGGCAGGCTCCGGTGCAGTCGCAACCGGCGCCAAAACGGTCCAAGACCGTTGATTCTAGAGTGGGAGACCTTAGTAGCCACACTTGTGGGAAGTGTGGGAGGAGCCACACCGGAGTTTGTAGGTCCAGTGGTGCATGCCGCAAGTTCGGAAAGGAGGGGCACTATGCGAGGGATTGTCGGCAGTCAGCGCCGGTTCAGGATTTGAGGATTTGTTATCATTGTCATCAGGTTGGACATTTGAGGGTCAAATGTCCACAGCTCGCTGCAGGACCGGTGCAGGCTCCAGCACTGGCCACTTTGAGGATCACGGGTGGAGGTCAGGGTGGAGCGGAGCCCCCAAGGGCTTAGGGTCGTGCTTTTCAGCTTACAGCAAAGGAGGTCAGAGCAGTGCCGGATGTAACTGCGGGTATGTTTCTTTCTTGATGTCTTGTTTATCTTATGGTTATTGTGGAGTATCGTTTGTCTGCTAGTCTCATTGCGTGGTTTTTGGTGTGGTATTTGTTGTTTTTGAGGGTTATGGTTTGGTTATGGGTTATTGTTTGAGAATTTCGTTGGTTATCATTCATGAGGGTTATTAGTGGAAATCTGGCGTTGGTCTGAATGTCGGGTAGCATCTGCTTTCTGAAGAGTGATTAGCTGCAGATTGAGTTTCTTTTCGAACGAGATGATCAGTGTGGAAATGGGATTTTTGTTAAGGTTGTTAGTGCTAGTGGGAATCAGTCCGCGTGTAAGTGTTGGTTTTGTGCGGGTTTGTTTTGGGAGGTCGGTGATAGCGACCGGTGGTTGATAGTCAGTGCCCTAAGCGGGGGAGAATTAGAGAATTCTCCGGAGGATTGATGAGCATGTAAGGTTGTTTAGCTGTTGGGATTCAGTAGTGTTCTGTCAGCCAAGAGCATAGGCTAGTATGAGTAAATGTCAGACGTGCGGGTTGAGATACAGACCTAGGGCATTTGATTGTGGAAGGCCTGGGATCGGGTCGGGATCGAGTATGTATGATGGAGATAGAGTTCGTAACCCCTAGAGGGCTAGAACATTATGCATGGGAGGATTTCCCAGAGAGATAGCTTGGAATGATGAATGTTAGTTGAGCGGTCCGGATAGACTGAAGGCCGGTAGGCATACCAGTCAGGCCAAAGGCTCGGAGAACGGTCCAGCCAGACTGAAGGCACTGGAGGGCGGTCCAGATTGGCTGAAGGTTCTGAGAGTGGTCCTGATTGGCTGAAGGCCTGTTAAGGTGGTCCAGTCATGCTGAAGACTCTGCAGGTATTGTTAGATCGGTTCGAGGATATGGATTGTGTATGTTGCGGTGTGATAGCATTAGAAGGTTTGGCCCCGGGTATTGATTTTGATCAGTGAAGATAGTGCATGGACTCGAGAGTCCTGGTGAGCAGATTCAGAGCATGTGTGTTGCATGGATAGCGGTTCTGCTATAAAGGAGGGGTGTAGCGTGGGGCGAACACCGTGGCACTTGTCATAGTGACAAGGCGGCCAAGTGGATTTCCCTGGTAAAGGAAAGAGAGAGGAATGTAACTCCGAGAGGGAGTGCAAATTCATGGAAGTGAAAGCGGCAGAGCAGAGTTATGATTAGAGTGATCCAATTATGGTCTTTGAGCAGCATGATTGCGGCAGTGGCATGGAATCACATCCGGATGGGATGTCTGCTGAGGTCGTGGAAGGGATTCCGCGGGTGTAGAGCCAAGAGACTCGGAAGGGATGAAGGGATGGAGTCTTGGACTTCCAGCTTGTTTCTGATCAAGGAGTTGTGTATGTAATAGTGGTTCATCCTGGGGGGGATGTTTGGAGGTGTCGTCAGTGTGTCGGGTTTTCCCAACCGAGAGTAGTAGGGCTAGTTCAGCATGTGCATGCGATTGCAAGGGGAGAACTCATGGGAGTTGCTCCGAGGCTAAAGAATGTGTCATTCTGTCAGCAGGGTGTGGATAAAGTTTGACTTGGATCAGGAACCCGGTGGTTTAGGGTTATATCTAGTTCGAAAGAGTCAAGTGATTGTGGTGATCAGGATCGAGAAAAGTACCATGGAGTGGTACTCGGTTGATAAGTGTGGAGCCTGATTATGTGTGGTTATCGGAGGGTAAAGTCAGTGGCCGGCTTGAGACGGCGGTCAGGACACCGTCAGAAAAGAGAAAGTGAGTTTCGAGTTTCGATGGTTGTCCCTTGAGGAACCTGGTCTGGTAAATGTCAGGTGGTGCATTGCGGGAGTGGCTCAAAAGTCGAGTTGCTGCAGGCTTCGAGGACGAAGACTAATTTAAGTGGGGGAGAATTGTAACATCCTGGAATATCAAGAGTAAAGTTGAAGGGCTAAAAGAGTAAATTGGGAAGGGGAAACTCGGCGAGTCCATGGGTGGACTCGGTGAGTAGGGTCGCGACTTTGGTCGCGTGTTAAGTGGCCGACTCGGCGAGTCAGCGGATGGACTCGGCGAGTAGGCGCTGAGTGGAGAAAACCCTAAATCCGGAGGATGAGCCCTATATAAAGAACATTATACCCTCTCCCCAATCTCTTTACCCTCTGTTGAAGTCCAAATAGCCCTAAGACGTGATTGTGAGGGATTAGAGTGCAATTGGAGCTTGGAGAAGTGGTTATTGAAGAAATCTTGAAGGAGAAGAGACTTGGATCAAAGGGCTTTGCAAGGATCCGGATTAAACTTCTCTTGGAGCTTCCTTTTGAGGTATTATTTCATTGTATGAGCTGCTATTATCTAGATTCATCATTTTTGGAGGTGTTAGAGATCATATCCTTTGGTGTATTGGAGTTTAGAGGTTAGATCTGAGGTTGCTACCTCAGATCTGGAATGGAGAAGGGTTAGAATGCATAAAAGTCCCTGTTTTTGAGTGATTGAAGGAGCTATCTTGTCCCAAACCCAAACCCTAGAGTGAAAATGCCTAGATCTCCTTGGATTCACGTAAAGTTTGCGACTTTACGTGATGGATGGCCTTAGGAAGGGTAGATCTATGGTTTGGATCATCTGCATGGCTTGGAAAGCCTCGGTATGGATTCAGACCCGGTGGTACTCGGCGAGTCACATGGGTGGACTCGGCGAGTTGCTTGAAGATAGGCTGGAACTCGGCGAGTTGGAAGAACAACTCGACGAGTTGGATGAACATGGCCTGGAACTCGGCGAGTTAGAAGAACAACTCGGCGAGTAGGTTGAAGATAGCCTTAGACTCGACGAGTCTGTTCTTGGACTCGGTGAGTCTTGTCGAAGAGTCCCAATCTTTTCTGGTTGAGCCGAGAATCGGTGAGTCAAGGGATGACTCGGTGAGTTATGTGCGAGTGGACTCAGAATTGTTGGACTCGGTGAGTCTCGGGGTGACTCGGCGAGTTGGGTCGCGGATTGAAGGAAATGTTGGGCATGGGGACTCGACGAGTCATCGGGTTGACTCGGCGAGTAGAGTCAGTCAAGGGTTGACTTTGACTTTGACCAAGGGTTGAACTGTTGTCTTCCAGGGATATTTTGGTAATTATTGGTAATTATTGAGTTCAATGCTTTGGTGTTGTTCAGTGGAGGAGTTCGTGTTTGGAGCAGCGGGATCTTATCTTTTCAGCCGACAGTTTCGAGGTGAGTTATCCTCACTATATCAACAGGGTCTAAGGCACCAAGGCCGGCCCTTTATCGGATTGAGATCCGGGTATTTGTTGTATGTTATTTCTTTGATATGTTGCATCCTGGTAGCTAGGATGGTATATGTTAGGGACCTGGTTGAGGTCGGTATCCTGAGATGTAGGGTGATGTTATGCTAGTGACCGGTTAGGTCGGTACCCTGGTTAGGATGATGATATGTTATGTGATTTGTTTGATCGGTTTGTTGACTGTGAATTGTTATATGATTGTATGCTTATGTGCACATGGTTGTTTAGATTGGAGTTGGGTTGAGGCGGGTCCTGCTTTGTGCTGTAGGCCAAGATACCCAGGGCGGACCGGTTGTCCTGAAGGCCCAGCGAGCGGTCCGGATAGGCTGTAGGCCCCAAGAGGGCGGACCAGACATGCCGAGGCTCAGAGAGTGGACCAAGCCAACTGAAGGCCCGGCGCGGGCGGACCAGTCATACTGTAGACTCAGAGAGTGGATCGGGTGGATTGAAGGCCCGGTGCGGGCGGACCAATCACACTGTAGACTCAATGTATATGGCTAGACTCGGAGGGTGGACCAGGTGGACTGTTGGCCGGTGCGGCGGACCAGTCATACAGTAGACCCGAAGTGCATGGCTGTTCTATGATCGGGTATGATATGACATGTTATGCGTGTATGGTATATGTGGTTGGTATTTTGGGGATATCTCACTAAGCTTTCGGGCTTACAGTTGTGGTTTTATGTTTTTCAGGTTCTTTAGGAGACCGTGACAAGGCAAAGGCGTGATCGTACCG
Organism: Lactuca sativa; assembly: GCF_002870075.4. NCBI lineage: Eukaryota > Viridiplantae > Streptophyta > Magnoliopsida > Asterales > Asteraceae > Lactuca > Lactuca sativa. The sequence goes on from NC_056630.2 coordinate 90,450,340, forward strand.
CTCCTCAAGTTTATGTTGTGATGAGATTCTGGGAATACTTTAATTTAACTGTAATGAAAACCTTTTGTAATAAATTAATGAAATCGGGGTGTTTTTGAAAAGTTTAAATTGGTTGGAATTTTTCGGTCGTTACATCTGAAAATTCTTCTTTTAAGCTATATGGGGAAGGTTGGTGTGCCACTTTTCGAAACTCTTAGACATCTGATTTTTGAGCATTCTCTCTGTAGTTTTGAAGATTTGTGAAGGCCAAGAACACCTCAAGAACATCATCTTTTCACCTCTTGATTCTTGTTTAATGTTTGGTACATTCTTCTCTATCTTTGTTTCTTTGAGTTTAGTCATGCTTGGCTAAACTAATCTTGGTTGACTTTTGTTGAATCCTTTGAGCTTTTGTTGAATGTTGAAGAATCCATGAACATGTTCGTAAATCTTTATGGGAATGTTTTTTATTTTAACATCTTATCACTACTTGTATGTTTTAGTTCATGAGTTTAAATGTGTTTGTGGTGATTAGTCGGCTAATTTCTTGATTAAGTAAAGGATCCTCAAAGTAGCAAGCAACAAATGATTTTTGTGTCGTTTTTGCTTCACACAATCTTAAAAACATTTCCTCCAACATGGTGGTGAAAGCATTTGACCCCTCTTGGATTTGGTGACTTTTTGGTTCTTAATGCTAGTTGACTTTCACTAATTACATGCTTAATGGAAATTGTGACTTTGACTAAGGAAATTGTTATGAGCTTCTCTAACCATTTTAACAACTAAGAAAAGTCTAGGTAATCTCAAGCTTCTTGGATTACTATAGACAAATTAAGGATTTAAGTCAAATATTGCACCATTGGATTCTAATGATATGTTCATCAAAAAGTCAAAGTGAGGAAACCTTAAGTCAACCATCTTTCCCTTATTGATTTTACATGAAAATCTTGTTTTTGTTAAATTTTCCATTTAAATCTTAGTTTAGTTTTAGTTTGTTTCAAGTATTTCAAAAGACCCAAACCCCCCATTTTTATTTTTATTGGTATTTAACAAGTATTTTTACCAAGAGATTTCTCATAGAGTTATAAAATTGGACCAATCTCCGTAGATACAATTCCTTTACCACTATACACTATTTTAGTGTGTAATATTTAGGGTATTAATTTTGTTGGCCTCGACAACCACCATACCCATAAATCAGTTGGACTTCTAGAAATCAATACTTATTGACTTTCTTACCAAAGTTTAGATTTCTGATATGTGGTGCTTTGACAAGTCTTATCCTAGACTTCTCAAGCCCATAAACATTTCAATAGATAGCTTATGTGTGTGTCTAAACTTTTTTGAGAACTTATAGCGATAAGTCCCAAATGTTCAAACTAATTTCCATTTCCCATAATTCGAACTATGAAAAGGGATGACATAATCATACTCGAATTAGAGAGCGTAATTACTACAACTACTTACTCTAACGATATCCTTTAAAATCTACTAGTGAAAGCGTTTCCTCAATCATTTTCATAAAGTAGAGAGAAACCTCTTACCACTCAGATTTTATGGTGTATGTGTTCTTATCCATGTGAGTTTGTCATTTCCAACCACTATGATAAGACAAGGTTCATGACAAATTCAAACTTATATGGACTGAACTTACTTATTCTTAATTTCTTGCCATCCGGCAGCACACGGGCCTACCAGTGCTTCCAGGTCATTGAGCAGCTCACCCATATAAATCAATGTACTTTCATCAGTCAGGTGTTATGTTTTATGCAATAAAATGAGAACTCATAGAACTCACACGCATAGTCAACTTAACTAGAATTAATGACACAAAAATAAGAATATGTCAAGACGATAGGTTGTCACCCTCAAGTCGTGTGCAGGTGATTACCAACAAGTTCATTCTTGATCGATTCTTGAAACTTTTCAAGACCATTAAAACTCCCACTGACTTCTTGACATATAAGATTCTCAGTCACGAAACATTACTTAACAACTAAATATTCAAGAATTAGTGCAGGTTCTTATCAAGAACAACACTTCATATAATTGGTCTTAGTTGGTCTTTGTTTTATCCAAAACATCACAACTACCAATTTGAAATGTGCAAGAGTAAGAAACATTTCTACTCCATATTTCATGAGGTGTTATAAACCTACTTCGAACATGTTACTCAAGGTTGTTTCTAGAGTATGACTCTAAAACTTGACTTTGGAACGAAGTATGACTCATCTTCTTGAATTATCCATTTCAACAATTCCCGATTCCTCTCCTTAGCCATACAAATGCACTAAGGTGTGTTTTGTGGATCAGTTATGATATGGTTCCATATTCATTAGGATGATCATAAAACATTAAACTAAAGTAATATCCTTTGAGTACTCTACTTTAAGCTGCTACTTGCAGAAACTATTATCTTTCTACCTAAATGATTCTTTTTATTCGTTATGCTATACTTTGAAACTTTTCAAGGTATTCGAATTATACTTAATCTTATAAGCATAACCATATTTACTAAATTAGTAGTAAATCATGATGAATAGCCTTTATCTTCCTTTGTGGTGGATCTGACCAGTCCACATCAGTATGTACTAGATCCCTTAGTCTTTCACTTGACTCACATATACATGTGAACAAGGAGTTAACCTTAATTTACCAAAGATCTAGATTCTCATACATCACACAATTCAGTAATTCATGATTCCAAGTTTCTATCCAATTAAAACTTGGGCGATGAGAATCTTTTCTCATTCGGTAAATTATGACACCGTAACATCCCAAAGATACAGGCCAAAAATTTCATTTTTAAATACGTCATTATAAAACCAACAGTGTAATAAAACATCCGTAATATCATGTCATGTCAAAACCAAAGTAGAAATAATCAAATGTGTTATCATAAAATAATATCAGAGTGTAATCCCAAAGATCTCATGTGCGGAAAACCATAGTGTGATGCGCTGCGATCAAGCCGGCTCCTTTCCTTTAAACACGAAGTACCTGAAACCAAAACTGAAAACCGTAAGCACGAAGCTTAGTGAGTTCCCCCCAACATACTGTTGGATTAGTGTCTAAGTCCATAAATATTTTGGTATGTACTTGACCCGATGGTGCATGGTCCTTTTGGGTTGCCTTCACCAAAGCAACTTGATAGGATGAATTATGGAGAGAAATGATTAAATATGATTTATTAATATATTATGAGAATAATATATTAAAGGAGAAATCATATTGTTTAATTAATATTAGTCAATAATTAATTGGTAATTAGTTTTGTGACTAAAAGAGATTAATTAAACTTAAGGGACTGTAATTGTAATTATAAGATAATTGCAATTTGGGCCATGGATTGCCTTATATTAAGGGGTGGAAGAATTCTATGGGGAAGCCCATAAGAAATCGTCCAAGGCCTTAAGGAAAGGGATCCATGGGTTGCTTAGGGCTTAAGCATCCAAATTAGGGTTTCCTTGTTAGATAACCCTAATAGCCTCCTATATATAGATCCCTATTGACCCAAAAACGTGGCTAAGCATCCTTCTAGGGTTTCACACGTTTTAGGGCAGCCTCCATCCTCTCTCCTCTTCATCCTTTTGCTCTTGGTGTTTGTGAACCATTAGAGGAGTGACATTTGTGACTCTAAGCTTTCTAAAGTCAATACAAGGAGGAATTGGATTGTTATTGCTACATAACAATCAAGGTAATATCTTAAACCCATTCTTATGTTAATATGATTACTTGTATGCTAGTATTGGGGTTTATAGTCTTGGATAACTTGCATGTACAATAGAGAAACCTAGATCCAAGCATTAGGGTTTGAATGAGCACATAGGATGTACTTAGGACCAAAACCCATCAGTGGTATCAGAGCCTAGATTGGTTTCTATTGTATTGATGCCTTGTATGTTGAAAAAATTCGTTTTTTGTGGTTTTGTTTGCTGAACTCGCCGAGTTTCTAGATGAACTCGCCGAGTCCATGCTAACTCGACAAGTCCATGCCTGACTCGACGAGTCGGCTGGTCAGAATGAGGGAAAACCGGGATTTCTTGCTGTTTTTGCTTGAGGATACTTACCTTATCATATTAGATCAATATAAATCCGATTTTTTGATATATATATGACTATATTCTTGATCTAATTGAAGATATTTATCAATTAATAAAATATTTGTTTCCTTATGTGATAATTGATTAATTATTTTGATTAAATTGGTAAATTGTTTTGCAAGAAATCATTAAATAAATCAAATATGGATAATTATGTGATTAAATGTTAATTTAGATTATTTGTTATTTTATTCTTGTGTTATGAAATGTTTCATATTTTCCCCATTAGGTTTTATAGTTTAAATTTGACCTCAAAAGTTTTGTTGTTTTGAAATTTAAATAGTTGAAACCCTATTGTTTTGAAAAAGGTTTCAAAACTTGCCATCAAGTTTTGGAATTTAAATTTTGATTAATTGTTTAATTTTGATGTGTATTTAAATTCTAAACCCTAATGTTTTGAAATGTTTCAAAACTTGCCCTCAAGTTTTGGAATTTAAAAGTTGATTAAAGGTTTAATTTAGGAATGTTAAATTCTAAAACCCTAGTATTGTTTTTGAAAAGTTCAAATCACACCCTTATGGTTTTATTAATTAATTAAGGTGTATAATTAAAAGAGGTTTAATAAATCCATAAAGTTTTGGTTTAAAATTTAATTGAATTAAAGATATAATTATTAAATTTGACCACCTAGAATTTTGAAAGTGTAAAATACACCCTATACTATATATAACATTAAAAGTCTAACATTATATATATGTATGAGTAAAAGTCAGTCTTACCGTTAGTAGGCCTCATTCACGAAGCTGTCTATAAGGTGTGTTTAAGGAAATTGCCTTTAAAATGGCGATTGAATGGGTATCCACTCTTACCCACCGCGCTCTTGACTAGTGGAGGGTCGTTAGCCGAACGAGTAGGATAGGAGGAAACCTTCCATTATAAGTATAATGAATTACAAAAGTAACTAAATGTTTTACAAATTCCCAATCTTAGTTACTTAGGCAAAAGTGAATTGATGCAATTCCATGAAATTACACTTTGTGCCCTTGCGAAGACGTTAGTGGAGCGTGTGTGGTTTACCGGCACACTAAAAAGCAAAGGTAGCAAAGGGTGACTCAATGTTTGTCATAGTTCGGTGGAGCGTGTGTGGTTTACCGGCACATCGAATAGGTGACTGTAACATGTGGGGGCACCATGTAGTTTGCATGGTTATTCACACCCGCTTTGTGATCCTCGGCATCCCAGTCACAAACTAGAGGGGCATATCGAGATTTAAACATGCCATTGAAATGTTTAATGAATCTCATAGGATCTAGGAGTTTTCATAGATTTAAAACATAAATTTCTTTTTCATTTTTCATGGTGGAAATTAGTGAATCGTCATTCACTTACCTTCAAATGTTCTGCAATTTGGGTTACGACATCCCTCTCCCGAGTTGTAGAATATTGTGTTGGGTCCTAGCCTTAGTATCTCATTTGGGTGATTTACTAAGGACTCAATCAATCAACTAACTTGAATTTGTTTCTCCCGTTTTGTAGATGTCAAATTTCGACAACTATGGTCTTCCCAAATCCCATGGAACAAGCTTTCCACATGAAGATGATATTTCACGATTCGATCGAGGAACAAGAAATCATGCTTCACTTCCTCCACCTCCTCCAATTATTCTCCCTAACCCAGAAGTTCAAAGGCTTGAAAAGTTCAAGATCACTCAAGCCCTTTTGGCAAGTAAACAAAAGAAGGAATGTCGGTGTGTGCACACTTCCTAGGGATGAAGTCACACATTGATAGGTTAAGAATGTTGGGATCCGTTGTCTGTGAGGAAATGGTTGTTGATTGGGTTCTTCAGTCACTGCCTAACTCATATAGTGAGTTCGTAAGAGAGTACTATATGATGAACTGCGACGTGACCCTTATAGATCTCACCTATATGCTTATTGCTGCTTAATCAGTAATGGTTTGGTGCAATAAGCAAAGTTGATTGGTGAATCTGCCTTCAAGACCTCTATGGATATAGACAATGGCAACGAAGGACATGCTATAATCGAAAAGTTTGATCATAAGAGAAAGGCAATGTCTGAAGTTGTGACAACCCGAAATTTCCATTTTGTACGAACATTATCAATTCAATAGAAGCTAGACCAGTTACAGTGAATTTCTGACTTTTCCGAGTAAGTTTGAGTATTTTAGGGTTGACATTTAAGGAGATATCAAGAGAGTGGATTCACTAGGGTTTTGTGCAACACTGTTATTCCAACGCTCTGTTACATTAGAAATCATTTCGAGAATAAAAATATTTTCTGCCAAAAATATCTCAGGACTATAAATAGAATTTTGAACCAAATTCATTCATTATTCGCATTTCCAACTAGAGAAAAGCCACTTTCTCTCTCATGGATCTTCGGGTTTTCGTCCCAAATCGTGAGTACACTTCTCTAGTTGTTTTATAATGCTTATTATATTCTTAATAACATAGATTACATAACAAATCTGTGAGATTCGGGAGTTTACCGCCCAAGAACGTTCTTGGAGAGTAAACTCCAAAATGAGGCTTAAATGTTACCTAGTACCATTTCCTTGTTAAGTAACTAGCTTAGGCTTGTATGTATGTATATTTGAGACTAGAAAACAATCAAAAACACCAAGCTTTGGGTGTTCACGGCCCAAGAACTTCTTGGACCGTGAACTCCAAATTCAAGGGCCAAAAGGTGCCCTAATCACTCCTAAGGCCTTGGACATTAACCCCCATTTAATCCTAGCTAATTTGTGGACTTTAAAACATCAAAGACACCTTCAAAAGGGAGTTTACGGCCCTATTATTGTGCTTGGGCTATGAACATAAATCAAGGGCACAAAAGTGTGCCTAGGACCTTCATTAGCTTAAAACAATTACCTAGAACATATCCTGTGTGAGTGAGAAACTTGAAAGCACAAAAATACCCATCTCATGAGAGTTTACGGTTGTAAACTCCAAAAGAAATGGTCTTTGGGCCGAAAACTCCTAAAAGGAGTGTATTAATGCCCTAAAGTACCCAAAGGATTAAACCACCAAGTAAGACTTATTCTAGAAATCAAATAACACTTCAAAACACCAAGTACCACCAAGTTGGGAGTTCATGGCCGTAAACTCAAGGGTTTACGACCGTAAGCTCCTTGTGTGGAGTTTATTGAGTGGTAAACACATATATAAGACCCTTTGGAACTTTAAACCCCTTTAGCCTTGTCCCACAACAACTTAGATGCAACCATTAGGACTTGTAACACTTATACAAAGTGTTTACATGTTCTAGAGTGTCCCAACTAAATTTATTAGTTATTATTTGGCTAATTAGTTATATATATGCTCATTATATGATAACTAGGCTCGTGCGTGTAAACAAGTCTCCGTTTGCCACCAAGCAAAGTATCCGACACTTCAATCCAATCCACTCACCGCAAGTGAGTTCATACCCCTTTAATTAACCTTTGAAATACTTTTAAATGTTTTAAATGCTTTTAGGGGGGGGGGAATACAAGTTGAATATTTATAGTTATTACATCAATCACATGTGATTAATAACTATAAAACCAATGATTTTAATACTGTTCACACTGTTTATCAAACTATTTTACTTCAAACTGTTTTACAAACTCTTTTACGTATCAAATACTTTTACTTAAACTTTGTTACACTTATTATAAACTGCATGCCTGTATATGTATAGTTATATAAGTAATGTTTAAAAGACTTAGGAAGGCTATCCACCTTGTTTCCTTTTCCTCGATTTGGATGTGGTCTGATAGGATATCGGGTACTCGTCCGAAGGTCGTTTAAATATTGATTATATATCATGTGTACATATATAGACATAAAACTGCTTCCATATTCATTCGTACTAGTTACATCATTAATAGGCTACCATCGGGGTAGCATAGAATCATACTTATATTATTGCTAGATCAATGAGTCAGTTCATTCATGAGTCAATACTTATTACTATGAGAACATATACATTACATTACTATGAGAACATATACAACTATACTAGATAGAGAACATATACAACTATACTAGAGAAAGAACATATACAACTATACTAGACAGAGAACATATACAACTATACTAGAGAAAGAACATATACAACTATACTAGAACAATTCATTACATTACATATACAAGAATACGTTAATTATTGTGATATGAATCGGAGCATGACTTAAATGCCATGGCCCGAGTTGTAGCCAGAGTCTCTTGAAGGGAGAGCGTGAGTTTGCGTATAGATCTATACTGGATTGACTATCCTACACCTTGCTGCTAGCTACAGCCAGACCTGCAGGTCTGCGGGTGCCAAACGTCATTCCATTTTACGACCATTCATTTGTCGTTGTTTATCCAGTCGATAGTATGGTGCAATTAATCACACGACACCTTAATATAAATCCGATTTAAGGTAGTTAGTACAGTAGTAGTTCCTATAATACAACACTACAGTACTACAATAATTTACCCATTTCATATATTTAGTGATTATTTCACTTAAACATTAAGGTAGAAACTATATTTTGTTAATGATAGTTACACTTGGGAAATTACACACTTTTACAACAAACGAACATACAAAATAGTTAAGCCTTGGTAGAAGGCTACTTTAATAGAAAATATAGGTTTTTCTGAGAGATTCAAACTTTTACAAACACTTACAAACATTTACATACATTTTACAAACTTACAATTGCGACATGTTCAAACGTTTTGATAACAAACATTGACACTAAAATACTTATGAACTCACCAGCTTAATGCTGATAAACTCTTTCAAAATAACTTGTATTCTCAGGTCATCAGTAGACAGGTACCGAGGCCAGCTTTTGAGAAGATGGAGCGCATCCAATACTCATCTTATTATTTTGATTTACATTATTTTTGGTGTTTATAACTGTTCAGAACACGTTTGTATTAAAATTATATATTTAATGCAATGGATGATGTTGTATGCTTGTTTACTTTTACTGTGTTGTGATACTTTACATGACGTCCTCCGCCCCAGAACGTTTCCGCCGTTCTTGGTTTTGGGGTGTGACAGAAGTAGTTCCATGTCATGTTCCAAAAGAGTCAATTTGCTTTTATTGCCAAGAGAAAGGGCATTGGAGACAAAGCTGCCCCATTTACCTAAGAGATGGGAGAGTCGAAACGTATGGCTCTAATATAGGTAAAATCCATTAACTAACTCTTTTAATCTTCTATTCTAGATTCTTAATACATAATGTGATAAGATTATAATTGATGTTTTGTAGGATCAAAGAAAAGAAAGGAAGCTTAAGGGAAGAAGTGAGCAGAATCTAACCGTGAAGGAATGGATTTCGATCGCATTTCTCAAAGATTAGATTCTTGAGCTACTACATAGAGTTAGAATTAGATTGCTAAGAAAGATGTATTTGCATAGTTTTTCAATGAATTGCATTGTAAGGACAAAATTTTTCCGCAATAAAATAAATTTTGATTTTATATTATTTATTTATCCTTGCAATGGCGTATATGAAAAATTGATGTTTGAATGTTTCTATTATTAGCAATAATGGATTTGGTTCTTATTATGTTATTTGTGGAAATGTCGAAGAATTTACCGAATAAGGAAAGTTTCTCATCACCCAAGTTTCAATTGGATAGAAACTTGGAATCATGCAACTTGGTTGCACGATGAATGAAAATTTCATATTTGGAAATTAGACTAATTCATTGACAAAGTGTCAAGTGAAGGACTAGGAGATCGAGTACACAAAGTTGTGTGTTGGTCAAAGTCCACCATAAGAGTAACAAGATATTCGTCATGATTTACTAAAAGTTTAGTAAATATGATTACACTTATAAGATTAAGTGTAATTGTGAATCGATTAAAAAGGTTTAAATCAATAGCAAAACGAATAAGAAGAATCAAGTAGGCAGAAAGATAAAAGTTTCTCAATTCTAAGAAGAAGGGAGAGTAGCTTTTATGCTTTATGATAGGTCTTAATGATTAATAACCATATCTCAATTAATCCTTTAAGTGAGTCTTAGTACAATTGTATGTTTAAGAAGAGGAATCAAGGATTGAAGAAATGGTTAAATCAAGAAGCCAATCATAGTTCGTTCCAAAACAAGTCTTAAAGTTAAGATTGTGACATTGAGTGAAAAGTATTAAGAAGGTTTGTAACATTCATCAAATGTGGAAAGTTGTGATGTCTTGGATAAAACAAAGACCAACTAGGACCAATTTATGAAGAGTTTTGATAAAAGCTACACTAACTCTTGAATATTTGTTTGTCAAGAAATGTTTTGACAAGAGAATCTTATATGTCAAGGAGTCAGTGGGAGTCTTAATGGTCTTGAAAGGTTTCAAGAAAAAATCAAATAAACCTTATCAATCATCACTAGCACACGAGTTGAGGTTTACAACCTATCGTGTTGACATTATTTTGTTTCTGTGTTGTTCCAATTGAGTTAATTATGCATGTGAGTCCTATGAGTTCTCATTTGAATGTATAAAAGGCAAGGACCTTGATCAATGAAAGGTACATTGATAGGAAAAGGTGAGCTGCTTAAATACTTGGAAGACATGGTGGGCAGTTGTGCTACCATAAGGCAAGAAATCAAGATTAAGAAAGTTCGGTCCATATGAGTTTGAATTTGTCGTAAACTTTGGTTTTGACAAATTCACATGGATAGGAACAAATACAACGTTTAAATCTAAGTGTCATAAGATTTCCTCCTTCATGAAAATGATTGTGAGGAAATACTTTCACTACGAAAGATTTTAAGAAGATAGTGATTGTAAAATTGCATTCTCGAATTCGATTATGGTTATGGTATCCCTTTCCATAATTTGAATTGTGAGGTTTGGCAATTGTTTAGACACACATATGAACTATCTAAGGCAAAGGTGTATAAGTTCAAGAAGCCTTGATAAAAGATTATCAAAGCACTAAGTATTAGAAACATAAACTTAAGAAATTCAATAAGCATTGTTTTTCTGAAAGTTAAGCTGTTTCTGAATACATGTCAAAGCTAGTGGGAGCATAAGTGTTATGTTTATAATAATCATCATGATAGTGGGAGCATAAATGTTATGATTGTATGATTATTAAGGAAAGTATTGCAAGTTGGCAATATTAATTATAGAAAAAAAGAGTCATTCTTTGCAAAGTTGTAAGGATGGAATAGTTGTTTTGCTATAATTAAGGGAGAGAATATTATGCTTCATTTCAAATCTAAAGGCTTATGTTGTAGAATGTTAATAAATTTAGTCAAAGGTATATAGTGTGTTCTTAAAATTTCGATTATGATTACGACATTCCTCTTCACAATTCGAATTTTTGAGAACATAGCAAATAAAACATTATGGCAGAAGATTGATGAAGTATCAAATCTTTATGTAAGACATTTTGCGTACGCTTCGGGTATTGGATCGATTGCAAATGCTATAATATTTGACCATTCTAAAATTTTCCAAATGTCTAGCGCATTTAGGGGGAAAAGGAAAAGAATTGGTTTTGACTAAAATAATTAAACAACTATTAAAGGACAATCCAAAGTTCGCCGATGATTGGTCGCTTGTGAGTAGTTAGAAGTATAGTATTGGAAAATATGGAAATGTTTCCATATTGGATAGACCATATCAACATTATTATGAATAGATAAGATTCTATTAAGAATGAGTTGTCATATGGAAAACATGGAAATGTGTCCATATTGGGAATTGAATATTGAAAATCTATGTCTAGATTAGAAACTTTTATGCAAAAGGATGTTCAAAGGAATGTTCTTTGAGTGAGAGACATCATATCTAAGGAATTGTATTGTAACAATCTCCGATAGAGGACTTTGTAATTTCATTGGCAATAGTCTTTGTGACTTTGGTACAGTGATATTACAAATGGATCGTTGCATAAAATGTTAGAATCTAGCATATTCTATAAGTGGCAAGAATTTGATATTCTTACACTTATGAAAAGGATTAGGAGTTGTGAAATGAGTATGATTGGAAATGTGTTCATTGGATCTATTTCACAAAGTAAGAACCATAGGTAAACATTGTGTGCATGCTAAGAGCATGGAACAAGTGTAATAATTCAAGTAAGAATTTGATTACCCGAAACGACAAATAATGAGTAATCGATATGGTGATAAATAAAAGGTGTTTTATTTATACTCAAAGGTTTGAGGCCATATGGGATTAGTATTATTCTTGTGTTTCACTTTGCATGTTTTGACTTCCTGAATAATTTAATTGGTTTAGAATAATCGAATTATTCAAACGGACCACAGTTAGTCATACGTTGGAAGTAAGTATGAATGAAGACTGTCATGAATTGGTTTGTAGATTGTCTAGAGCGTATTAGACATAGCAAAGGTTTGTTGCAATGTTCGTGAGTGCTTATGAATATGATTTGAGCATTGGATTAAACCCACGCTCACTTGGATCACTCCATGGATTGTATCACGAGTGATTGGTGAGACGATAACATCTTATATTCTTAAAACCGAGATGTGTGAGTTGTATCTTGCAAATCGGTTGCACATTGACAATATGTAAACGCACTAGTAACTTGGTGTCATAAAACATATTGTTGTGTGTGATTCGGTGAGTAAGTGCATGCGTGCATTGAGTCCAAGTTTATCCGTTCCTTTTATCCAAAGTAGGATAAAAGCGATATCTTTGGGCCCCTCGATGATTTAGTGATGACAAACGTAAAGGCTCGGTCGGGCTAGGGCTAATTTGATTTGTTCAATTAGTCAGTCGTCATAAATCGGAAATCGAGAAATAGTACAAAGAGAATGATTAGAAATCATATCTTACGATATCTAGAATGGAGGAATATATGATCCCTTATCTTAAGGACACACGTATCTGATAGGATCAGAGTTGACAGCGGCTTTGGAAAGCTACGGTTGCAGATCAGGATCTGAAGCCATACGCATAATAGTTATTAGACTTATCCAAGTGGGAGACTGTTGGATTAGTGTCTAAGTCCATAACTATTTTGGTATGTACTTGACCCGATGGTGCATGGTCCTTTTGGGTTGCCTTCACCCAAGCAACTTGATTGGATGAATTATGGAGAGAAATGATTAAATATGATTTATTAATATATTATGAGAATAATATATTAAAGGAGAAATCATATTGTTTAATTAATATTAGTCAATAATTAATTGGTAATTAGTTTTGTGACTAAAAGAGATTAATTAAACTTAAGGGACTGCAATTGTAATTATAAGATAATTGCAATTTGGGCCATGGATTGCCTTATATTAAGGGGTGGAAGAATTCTATGGGGAAGCCCATAAGAAATCGTCCAAGGCCTTAAGGAAAGGGATCCATGGGTTGCTTAGGGATTAAGCATCCAAATTAGGGTTTCCTTGTTAGATAACCCTAATAGCCTCCTATATATAGATCCCTATTGACCCAAAATTGTGGCTAAGCATCCTTCTAGGGTTTCACACGTTTTAGGGTAGCCTCCATCCTCTCTCCTCTTCATCCTTTTGCTCTTGGTGTTTGTGAACCATTAGAGGAGTGACATTTGTGACTCTAAGCTTTCTAAAGTCAATACAAGGAGGAATTGGATTGTTATTGCTACATAACAATCAAGGTAATATCTTAAACCCATTCTTATGTTAATATGATTACTTGTATGCTAGTATTGGGGTTTATAGTCTTGGATAACTTGCATGTACAATAGAGAAACCTAGATCCAAGCATTAGGGTTTGAATGAGCACATAGGATGTTCTTAGGACCAAAACCCATCACATACCACATACCATACAATCACATAACATACAAATATTGTCAGGCATATCTGGGTGCCCGACGTACCCCTTCAGTCCTCTCGACCGGATACTGACCAGTATATCTGGGAGCTTGCCTCCCCTTCGGTCCTCTCGACCGGACACTGACTAGCATATCTGGGTGCTGGTCTCCCCTTCGGTCCTCTCGACCGGATACTGACCAGTATATCTGGGAGCTTGCCTCCCCTTCGGTCCTCTCGACCGGATACTGACTAGCATATCTGGGTGCTGGTCTCCCATTCGGTCCTCTCGACCGGATACTGGGGACTATATCACCCCCTACCACTACGACATAACACATATATCTCATAAACTATCTAGCATGGCTGGGCATAACCGCCCCTTCGGCCCTATCGACCAGTGTTCTGGGGGACTATTTCCCCCTACTGTCACTAGCACATAGCATCATATCATACTAGCACAATAACATATCACAGGTAGTAGCAAACCTAGATGAATATCACAGAGACAAACCTCTATCACACAATCCTACTGGTGGGCCGATATTGTGGCCGTAGACCCACCGCTACTGGAAGGTAACTCACCTCACACTGCTGAAGTCCCGAAGACACAAACCCATACTAGCTGAAGTCCCGCAGACTCGACCCCAGCTGCTGGCTGACAGATTCCCGAACTGTCAACACCAAAATAACACCCAATTAATAATTGGGTCCCAATACATAACCATAAGTACATTCTTTGGGTAATTACTACATTACCCCTAGCTTGGCTTATTCAAGCCCAAGGCCCAATCCATAGGCCCAAAGTCGACTAGGTATCAAAGCCCAACACATGGCCCAATTTTCCAAATTAGGCCTAGGCCTATACATGGTCTCATTCTAAGGCCCAACATCATATAGTAATTAAGGCCCAAACCTTGGCCCATCTATGGCCTAATTTTCCAAATTGGGCCCAAGCCCCTTACCTGGGACTTACCCTAGGTCCATTAAATTACTCTAGACCATTTTCTTGATCTTGTATAGTCCATTTAATAACCCAAATCATAAAGGCCCAATAGAAAGGCCCAACAATAAACCCAAGTGAAATTAGGGTTTCACATAAAATGATGATTAGGGTTCAGTTTCCTACTTTACCCATTAAGGACTTAATCCATTAAGTCCATTATTGCTTAGACTAATCTTTGCCAAAGTTTATTATTTAATATCTCAAGTTATTAAATAATTCTCGTGTGTCTCGATTAATTCCCCAAAATTAGGGTTTTGATGGCATTAGGGTTTTCCAAACCCTAATTAGGGTTTCCAACCCAATACTAGCCCATTTATTAATTTGTTAGGCTTTTAGATCAATTAGGGCTTTATTGGGCCTATTAAGCCCACTAAATTTTATTAAACCCATTAGGGTTTTATTAGGTCCATTGGAGTCCATTAGGGCTTACAAGGCCCATTAGGGTTTACAAGCACCCTAAACGAATCAAACTCACAAAGCAAGCACACCGCCACCCGACAAGGCGGCCGGTGGCGGCAGGAGGCGGCAGCTACCACCCTAAGGTGGTGGTTTTGATTTTACTTTCATTATTCCAGTTTTGAATTACATTTACAAGGCTAAATCTCAAATGTACACACACACCTACTAACACATACACAAAAACGGTGGTTCATGGTGGCGGTGGCCCTTTTCTTGCTTTTCCGGATATACAAATCAGACCCAACACACATACTTCCACAAAAAGCATTCCCATGTATATGCCTTGCCCGGAACAGGAGCATCTCCATTCTCTTGGCGGCGCTTGGCGGCGGCAGGGGTGGTTTTACGAGGATAGCCTCCACCTCACGGTGGTGGTGGTGGTTCCTTTGGGTTCCCAGCTGAGCAAACACATACATCCACTTCGTAGATATGAGAACGGTAGCAGCAACGACTAAAGGCAGAGGAAAACGATGACGGCGAAGGGGTGGCAGCGGTGGTTTTAAGCTTGTTCGGCGGTCTTTCTCGATGGCCCTAGATGTCGCCAGTAGCGGGAACTCAGCGTGGTGGTGGCTCCGACAGCAACAAAATGGCGACAACGTCTACGGCAGCTGATATCGACTAGGTGGAGACGGTGGCAGCTTCGTTCGTTCACTCCTCACGGCCCCGTCGCTAAGATCTCGACTCGTTGAACCCTCCTTCACCGGCAGCCACATGGTGGAAGTCTAGTGTCTCCGTCTTTGCTCGCTAAACGGAAACCGAAGTGAAGGGGGGTGATGGTGCCGATGATGGGAGACATAAGGTGGCGGCGTGTCACGATCAAGATTCTAGACTCTTCCGGAGTACTCAAGAAAATGGGAGAACTTACAAGTATAACACATTAGAGCCTGGAACGTCCTAGATTTCTCTAGGACATGAAAGAATGATTTAGAACATTTCATGAAGACTTGTAAATATATGTAACTTGGTAGAATATTCTAGATTAGTCGAGAATATAAGACTAATGTAGTAATATCTAGAAACTTCCCAAGAGGGGGAAGGACAAGTATAAATAGGGAGGAGCTCATTTGCTCCAAACCATTGGAAGTTCTCTTGTATTCTCTTGTGCTCTCTAATAGAAGTCTTCTTTCGTTTGTAGAAACTTCGAAGCCTTTATTCTCTTGCTTACTTAGTCGTATATACATCCAAAGGAAGCGTCGTAGCCTGACTTAGTCGAAGTTACACTAATTATAGAATCCCGTGACACGTGATATCAGAGCCGGAGTTTGTACAAGCAAGAGATCATGACTATAGAAGCAGGAAGTAGCGAAGTAGCAAACCTACCCCCTGTTGTCGAAGAAAGAGGAAGAAAGTCCAAGAAGAGGGACCAATTGATAGATGCCTTGGCAAGCTTAGAAACCAAGCTTACAAGGACGAAGATCAACGTTGGGGAGATCCTTGAATGGAAGGATACCGTTGATCAGTTCGTTGCGGAGATAAGTGACACAAGCGATGGATTGAAGGAGACCATCGGTGTCATCAAGGAAGAAGTCCTTGGACTTGTCAACACCTTGTGGAACGAGTTTCGTAAAAAGATAAGCTCTTTAGAAGATGAAGTGAAGCTATGCAAAGCAGCAATAGCCGGAGGATCTGTCACGAAGATGACGCCACACACAGAAGCACCTAAGCCCTCGAAATATGGAGATAAGCGTGATCCTAACCTACTCGAAGAATTTTTCTGGTCCCTAGAATGTTATTTCAATGTCGTCAGAGTAAAGGAAGACAAGTACAAAATAGACACGGCTGTTCTATACTTGAGTGAAAATACGGCACTATGGTGGAGGCGGAAGCATGGTGACATTGAAAAGGGCTTGTATGTCATAGACACGTGGGACAAGTTTAAGAGACAACTCAAGAAACAATTATGTCCCCATAATGCTGAAGACGTGGCCATGAAGAAGCTACGAGGATTGAAACATGTCGAGTCTATTAAAGATTACATGGCAGAATTTACCGCCTTGATGTTGGAGTTGCCCGATTTACAAGAAAAAGATAAGTTATTTTATTTCCAAGACGGACTACAATCTTGGGCTTATAACGAGCTCAAGAGGAGAAACGTCCAAGACGTGGATGAAGCTATAGCAGTAGCGAAAGACCTTATGGACTTCCGAAGAGATACCCAGGCTAGGAAACCTAGTGGGGGATAAAGACCAACGACAAGGCCATTACAAAAGGATGATAAACACCCGCTGCAAGATCGGAAACCTTCAAAGGGAAGGCGATTGAAGTAGGTCCTCGAAAGGAAGTCAAGTGCTATTTATGTGACGGCCCTCATCTAATCAGAGATTGTCCCAAAAAGAAAAATTTCAACGCGATGGTTTTCGAAGAAGAAAAGGAAGGAAGAGACGAGGCACAACTAGGCTCCATGCGACTCCTTAATTCGATGGCAAAAGAAGACGACCGCACGATGAAAGAAAAAGGACTCATGTTTGTGAAAGTTGACATAAACAACCAAGTCACTAAAGCCCTAATAGACACAGGTGCGTCCCATAATTTCCTTTCTAAAAATGAAGCTGAAAAGATGAACGTTCAATACACAAAAGAAATAGGCTGGTTAAAAGCTGTCAACTCTCCTTCCGAACCTATCCTTGGAGTTGCTTATGGAGTAACTGTCGAGATCGGAGGATGGAAGGGCCCTATCGATCTAACTGTAGTTCCCATGGATGATTATCACATGGTTTTGGGGATGGAGTTCTTTGACCAGGTACGTCCTTTCTCGTTCGAAAATCAAACCATGCGTATCACCAAAGATTCAATGATACACATCGTACCCGTGGAAAGAAGCAAAACAGAGTCCTGGATCTTATCAGCCATACAACTCAACAAGGGACTAAACAAGAAAGAGGTGACATACTTAGATACATTAAAAGAAGAAACTGAACTCTCCAAGTCAGAAGTTCCTAAAGAAATCAAGAAGGTACTAGAAGAATTCAAAGACGTAATGCCACCAGAGTTGCCAAAGAAGTTACCACCAAGAAGGGAGGTAGATCACGAAATAGAGCTTGAACCCAGAGCCAAGCCACCAACAATGTGTCCGTATAGAATGGCTCCACCGGAGTTGGAAGAACTAAGGCGACAGTTGAAAGAGTTACTGGACGCTGGGTTCATTAGACCTTCCAAAGCCCCGTTTGGTGCACCAGTACTATTCCAAAAGAAACACGATGGTAGCTTGAGAATGTGCATCGACTATCGAGCACTAAATAAAGTGACGGTGAAGAACAAGTACCCCATACCCTTGGTCGCTGATCTGTTTGATCGACTAGTAAAGGCACGATGGTTTTCAAAGCTGGATTTGCGATCGGGATATTGGCAAGTGCGTATAGCAGCAGGAGACGAACCAAAGACAACGTGCATAACGAGGTATGGCTCTTTTGAGTTTTTAGTAATGCCCTTTGGGTTAACCAACGCACCTGCCACATTTTGCACCTTGATGAATAAAATATTCCACCCGTTCTTGGACAAATTTGTGGTGGTATATTTGGACGATATCGTAGTGTACTCAGAGTCACTCGAAGAATACGTCGAACACCTACGATCGGTTTTCAAAGTACTTAAAGAAAACCAACTATATGTGAAAGCAGAGAAGTGTTCCTTTGCCCAAATTGAAGTATCTTTTCTAGGGCATAAAATTATGGGTGGAAAGATCCATATGGACAAAGACAAAGTACGTGCTATCAAAGAATGGGAGGCACCAAGAACGTGTCAGAACTACGCTCGTTCCTAGGCTTAATTAATAATTATCGAAGGTTCATACCCAGCTACTCGGCCAGAGCTACACCACTGACAGAGCTCCTAAAGAAAAAAGAGACTTGGTAGTGGACGGAAAAGTGCCAAAAGACCTTCGATGACCTGAAGAACGTTGTCATAGAAGAACCAATCTTGAAGCTACCAGATTATTCCAAACAATTCCAGGTACAAACTGATGCTTCTGACTTTGCCATTGGAGGAGTATTAATACAGGACGACCACCCTGTGGCCTATGAAAGTCGAAAACTAAATGAGACAGAACGAAGATACCCGGTACACGACAAAGAAATGACAGCAATCGTACATTGCCTTCGAGTATGGAGACACTATATGCTTGGGAGCCGGTTCGTTATCCAAACCGACAATGTGGCGACTAGTTACTTCCAAAATCAGAAGAAGATAAGTCCTAAGCAAGCTCGTTGGCAAGAATTCTTAGCAGAATTCGATTATATCATGGAATATAAGCCGGGAAAAACCAATGTAATTGCGGATGCCCTAAGTCGAAAGGCCGAACTAGCAACCCTCTCTCGAGTAACATGTGATTTTGCTAACTGGATCAAGGAAGGGCTAAATCACGATCCGTTAACGAAGAACTTAATGGAAATGGCAAGAGAAGGCAAGACCAAAAAATTTTGGGTCGAAGGCATATTATTATTCACGGTCGGCAATCGAATATATGTCCCAAGATGGAACAACTTGAGAAGAGAAATCCTAAAGGAATGTCATGATTCCAAATGGGCTGGACATCCAGGTACTCATCGTACCAAAACAATTATAGAACGATCCTATTATTGGCCCAATATGCGAAGTGACATAGACGCCTATGTGAGGACTTGCCTTATTTGTCAACAAGATAAGGTCGAACAGGCCAAACCGGTGGGATTATTGGAACCACTACCGATCCCCGAAAGACCATGGGAAAGCATATCGATGGATTTTATTTCAGCATTACCGACGTCCGAAGGGTGCGGATCAATAATGGTGATTGTAGATCGATTCTCCAAATATGGAACGTTTATTCCAGCCCCTCGGGATTGCACAACTGAAGAAGTAGGGCGACTATTCTTCAAGCATGTCGTGAAGTATTGGGGACTTCCTCGAAGCATTATAAGTGATAGAGATCCCCGCTTTATAGGGAAGTTTTGGAGGGAGCTATTTAAGCTAATGGGATCAGAACTCCACTTCTCGACTAGTTTCCACCCTCAAACCGATGGCCAAACTGAAAGGGTGAATCACTTGCTCGAGATTTATTTGAGGCACTTTGTCAGTGCAAACCAACGGGATTGGGCCAAGCTAATTGATGTGGCCCAATTTTCATATAACTTACAACAGAGTGAGGTTACGGGGAAGAGTCCTTTTGAGATTGTAACAGGACAACAACCATTGACGCCCCAAGAGCTAACAAACGGTTACAAAGGATCAAGCCCACCTGCGTACAAGTTCGTCAAAGGATGGGATGAGGAACTCGACATAGCAAAGTCTTACTTACACAAGGCAGCCAAGAGAGTTCATAGTAGGGGACGAGGTGATGGTAAAACTCCCACAAAGGATGTTCAAATCCACCCGAAAGGTACACAAAGGCTTAACACGAAGATACGAGGGGCCATACAAAGTTCTCGAAAAGGTTGGGACCCGATCATACAAGCTTGAATTACCATCCTACTTAAAGATCCATCCCGTATTCCATGTAAGTCTTCTCAAAACTTACAACCGTGATGAAGAAGATCCATCGAGGAGCAAATCACATCGAGCCCCAGTAGCGAACGTGGTCTCATATGACAAGGAGGTGGATGAAATCCTAGCAGATAGAACAGTTCGTAAATGAGGCTTACCCAATTGGACAGAATATTATGTTCGATGGAAGGGACTACCCGATAGCGAGTCTAGTTGGGAACGAGAACAAGATCTGTGGCAGTTTCGAAGCAAGATCGAGGAGTACATATCTAAGACTTGACGAGGTCGTCAAGAACTTAAGTGGGGGAGGGTGTCACGATCAAGATTCTAGACTCTTTCGGAGTACTCAAGAAAATGGGAGAACTTACAAGTATAGCACATTAGAGCCTGGAACGTCCTAGATTTCTCTAGGACATGAAAGAATGATTTAGAACATTTCATGAAGACTTGTAAATATATGTAACTTGGTAGAATATTCTAGATTAGTCAAGAATATAAGACTAATGTAGTAATATCTAGAAACTTCCCAAGAGGGGGAAGGACAAGTATAAATAGGGAGGAGCTCATTTGCTCCAAACCATTGGAAGTTCTCTTGTATTCTCTTGTGCTCTCTAATAGAAGTCTTCTTTCGTTTGTAGAAACTTCGAAGCCTTTATTCTCTTGCTTACTTAGTCGTATATACATCCAAAGGAAGCATCGTAGCCTGACTTAGTCGAAGTTACACTAAGTGGCACACGGTGATTGTGTGAATTGCAGAATCCCATGACAGGCGGGTGTTATCCTTAAGGGTTAGGGTTAGTGTTACCCTTATATATGGAGGTTGCATGAGAGGTTGACTGGATTACCCGTGCTCCCTCAAACTTCTATTTATTTTACCAATGTTGGCCCCTCCTCAACAGATCTTTTCCCATTTAACCCAAAACTTACCCTTTTAGCCCCTGATTTCATAAAATCCTTTTATCCTAGGTACAATATTTACCAATTATACCCTTGCTTCCATATTTCCACTCAAATTCGATCCCTAATTTAACAAATAGCCCCTTAGCCCCAAAAATTCTTCAAATGAAGTCCCCAAAGTTACCATTTAGTCCCCGCCTTCATAAAATTTACAAAACTAATTCAGAACTGACACTTTTAACCCCCAACTTCTAAAATTATGACAATTAGCTCTTCGTCGTTTATATATAATTATTTATTTTAGGACTACAAGGCATGCATTAATTAATTAATTAATTTAATAAATAAACGGGGTTTTACAACTCTCCCCCACTTAAATTAGATTTCATCCTCGAAATCATTCCTTACCAATCCTTACATACCAAGTCACTCTAGTAACATAGTCATCTTCCCGGGCACATCCTAGCCTTCCCAGGGTAGCCGTGACCAATCTTCGCAACGCCCTACAATCCGTTGGTGAATAAATTCCTTGCAACAAGACCACATGTAATGTATCCAAAATCTGCTATCTCGAGATGGTCTGAATCCCTGACAGACCGCTCATACTAAATCATAATCGTTGAATCTAGTATGTTTATCCCTCAACTAACTACTCAACTTCTGATAACCAGGGATCCCACTAGAAAAACAGAATCACAGTTCCACTTATCCATGTGGTTCACTTATACTCGGCCAAAACTCAGATAATCCCGTTGTAAGTGACTTACCACTTCCTAATCAACCAGCTATTTCGTCTGTATTTGCAACATGAAATGCAAATACTAATGATGCCCAAACGCTGAAATTGCCCGAAAACTGAACTGCCTGAAGCAGTATGTTGCCACATGGCTGTTTCCCAAAATCTAACAAGACCTCCCTGATCTCTATACGTTCACCAATCATCTAAAATACCGGGTTCCGGCCCGACTGCGGAGCCAAAGGACTCCCACTTAGTCGCCTCACACGACTTCTGAACGAAATCCTTCTCTGGAACTAGTCGCCACTAGTTATCATGCCACTGTGGCTCAAACATCCTTCCGATCTAACCGATCGCGTCCATGCGTCGAATCCTGTCATCTTCAAATCCAAGACTAAAAGTGATTGCTACCTGACCGATGGTAGCCTTATCTCACATGCAATCTTATACACTCCATTGCTTTCCTGATCCCAAATTGTAGTGGCGTTCCTACAGTCTTATCACTGGCTCAACCAGATCTAATCCATCTGGGTAATTCTGAAATCCAATCCGTGGATTTCCTTATCCTTACTGCTACACCCGAACTGGTGGGTACTATTGTTCCTTCTGCGTCCTAACAACGCGCTCACACTTATCTACTAACCTAGTGAATGCTGCGCCTACACCCGCAGTCTCACAACACTCTATCACTATCTGACCGCTAGTGAATGCTACGGCGACACCCGCAGTCTTACAACACTTCCCATGCTAACTGACCACTAGTGAATGCTACGGCTACCCTTGTAGTCTTACAACACTTCCATACTATCTGATCGCTAGTGAATGCTACGGCTACCCCCGTAGTCCTACAACACCTTCCATACTGGTCGAACACGCACTCGACCTAACACACAACTGAGCTTGAATCCTAACTGGAACTCAAACCTGGTTCCCAAAACCTGCTATCATGTGACCCCATTGTATCAGTACCGTAACCATGCCCGTGATCAAAGCGTCACCATAAACCACAAAATCATCTACACCCTCTGGCAGGGTGAGAATTGGTGCCTCGTACAACTGCTGTCTGAGAGCCTCGAAGGCTGCCTGCTGCCCAGGCCCCCAACGAAAGGCCATCGATTTCTTGGTCGGTCGGGTCAAAGGAACCGCAATCTTGGAGAAGTCCCGTATAAATCTTCGGTAGTAGCCCGCTACACCCAGGGAATTCTGAATCTCAGATGGAGACCTCGGAATCTCCCACTGCATCACGACCTCTATCTTGGCCGAATCAACTAGAACACCCTTCTGGTTGACAAGGTGGCCAAGAGATTGCACCTTGCGCAACCAGAACTCACAGTTGGAGAACTTTGTAAAAAAATCTCTCCCCCACTTAGACTCGACTAAGTCTTCACATTACATGAGAATTGAAGGATTCCCAATCCGTCTCGCTTTCTAATATCCCACCGATGAAAAAAAAATGTGCTTACCAATGCTAGCGTTTAATCACCGATTAAACCTTAAGATTGCCCATCCTCTGAAATCTTGAAGAGTACTCTTGAAATCTGTTCCATTTTGACACTTCAATTCATCTCCCAGGTTGACCACTGAAGACCTTAATCTTCACTCTGGCTGATGAATCCTCGTTCTCATTTCCAATCTTGCAGTACCACTGAACTCTGACCGAACACAGCCCATGCGAAAATACAATTCTCTTGAACACGCTATGACCAACCATTTTTGCATCTAACACTCGCGACTAACATTATCCTTTTCATGTCATCAGCACTGTCCTAGCAACGGTAGTGCCTTGAACTCCAAAGTTCATCCATAGACAATTACCAACCATACATGAACAATGATAGAACCTCTGAACGCTGACTTCACTGGAGAACTATCACTCTAACCCTGAACAAGGATCTTCCAAACAATACTCCTGTACAAATCTTGACAAAGATCCAAAATGATAATGGTACGCGTCGAACCCACTCCGCAAGATACGTCCCTCTGCAGGTTCATCAAGGACCTTTCAGCATGCAAAATGGCATATACGGTCCTTGATAACCAAACACAAGCAGAAGACCAACTCGAGATCCGACTTATCCAAACTCGCTCACAATTCCAAAGCGATACGTATTCCCAACATGAATCGGGTAGCAATAAAAGATGACATACCCGCAACACCTGGAGGAACCTTAGTCACCTCCAGCTGACATGATCAACCCTGCTACACCTGTAGTAGCCTAAGCCCTTGGAGTGACAAACTCCCTCGTGTACTCTCTCGTACGCATTGTACTGACTCTGGCCCTACTGGCCCTCCACCCGATGATCAGAAGTCATGGGTCTCTCTTCCCGGGATCCTCTACTATACCCGCCTAGCACAACCCTCTCTTTCTAGGGTGCTCCAAATCGATCTCGCATCTACAACCTCTTGGAAATCATATCCTTTAGGGTCTGACACCCTGTCACGCTCGCTAGCTCTCTTGCCAATGACTAAGCTGCAATAACTCGGACATCCTCTGTCCCCAAACTGGGTCACGGACTCTCCCCTGAAGCTTCTTAGATTCTCCAAGACTCTCACTGATTCGAGTATGGATCCTGTGCTTTCAGTAGTACGGGCCCAATACTACCTTCCACACCTATCCATACTTTCCTCAGCAATCCTCTCGGATCCTCCAAGTCACTTCCTCAATTTGATACACCCAAGTCTCACTAGACGTTGCTACTAACCCACTGAAACGTATCCTAGGCTTTCCTAGGTTCCCGAACTCACCTAGTCTTCAGCTGCTGAAAGATTCCCAATAATGTCAACTAGCTACCTCATGAATATAGCCACATGCAACAGAAATAATCCTTCGAGTAAAAGACCCATCCCTAGAACGGTTGGACTCAGACAAGAGCTGTGCAATAGGGTCAAGTCTCTCACTTTGAGATTATCCGGCCTGTGTCCCATGTGACCTAGCACATTCACTTAATAGTTAGCTCACATTACTAAGAGTTCCACAAAGCACAGAGCAAACAACATTCAGACAATGAAAAACCTAACCATCATATACCAATCAAATCATTCTATCTTCTAATCATAAATCTGTACATGAAATTCAAAGGCTCATACAATCAGGCATAACCTAAACAGGCTATCCTATCAGTGACTAATCAGTACTAACATGCAAGTCTACAAGCACATACAATAGGCATATAAGGCATCCTCCTAGATCCTTAGCCTTAATCTAGCATGCAATTCTCATAATCATATCATAGCATACCATAACACAACATGTATGGGTATCTTGGGGAAAACTTACTTGAGCTCGGCTCACACACTTTGTTCTTCTCAAAGTTCCTTTCTCTTTTCTGATTCTTTTCAAACTCTTTTTTATAAAATGGTTTTACTTTTGAAAATTTTCATACCAAGCCCTTAGTTTGAGTTCAGACATACCCGAGAGTATGTCCGAATCCCTCAAACCAAGGCTCTGATACCAACTTGTAACATCCCAAAAATACAGGCCAAAAATTTCATTTTTAAATACGTCATTATAAAACCAACAGTGTAGTAAAACATCTGTAATATCATGTCATTTCAAAACCAAAGTAGAAATAATCAAATGTGTTATCATAAAATAATATCAGAGTGTAATCCCAAAGATCTCATGTGCGGAAAACCATAGTGTGATGCGCTACGATCAAGCCGACTCCTTTCCTTTAAACACGAAGTACCTGAAACCAAAACTGAAAACCGTAAGCACGAAGCTTAGTGAGTTCCACCCCCCCCCCCAAACATACCACATACCATACAATCACATAACATACAAATATTGTTAGGCATATCTGGGTGCCTGACCTACCCCTTCGGTCCTCTCGACCGGATACTGACCAGTATATCTGGGAGCTTGCCTCCCCTCCGGTCCTCTCGACCAGACACTGACTAGCATATCTGGGTGCTGGTCTCCCCTTCGGTCCTCTCGACCGGATACTGACCAGTATATCTGGGAGCTTACCTCCCCTTCGGTCCTCTCGACCAGATACTGACTAGCATATCTGGGTGCTAGTCTCCCATTCGGTCCTCTCGACCGGATACTGGGGACTATTTTACCCCTACCACTACCACATAACACATATATCTCATAAACTATCTAGCATGGTTGGGCATAACCGCCCCTTCGGCCCTATCGACCGGTGTTCTGGAGGACTATCTCCCCCTACTGTCACTAGCACATAGCAACATATCATACTAACACAATAACATATCACAGGTAGTAGCAAACCTAGATGAATATCACAGAGACAAACATTTATCACACAATCCTACTGGTGGGCCGGCATTGTGGCCGTAGACCCACCGCTACTGGAAGGTAGCTCACCGCACACTGCTGAAGTCCCGAAGACACAAACCCATACTTGCTGAAGTCCCGCAGACTCGACCCCAGCTACTGGCTGACAGATTCCCGAACTGTCAACACCAAAATAACACCCAATTAATAATTGGATCCGAATACATAACCATAAGTACATTCTTTGGGTAATTACTACATTACCCCTAGCTTGGCTTATTCAAGCCCAAGGCCCAATCCATAGGCCCAAAGTCGACTAGGAATCAAAGCCCAACACATGGCCTAATTTTCCAAATTAGGCCTAGGCCTATACATGGTCTCATTCTAAGGCCCAACATCATATAGTAATTAAGGCCCAAACCTTGGCCCATCTATGGCCCAATTTTCCAATTTGGGCCCAAGCCCCTTACCTGGGACTTACCCTAGGTCCATTAAATTACTCTAGACCATTTGCTTGATCTTGGATAGTCCATTTAATAACCCAAATCATCAAGGCCCAATAGAAAGGCCCAACAATAAACCCAAGTGAAATTAGGGTTTCACATAAAATTATGATTAGGGTTCAGTTTCCTACTTAACCCATTAAGGACTTAATCCATTAAGTCCATTATCGCTTAGACTAATCTTTGCCAAAGTTTATTATTTAATATCTCAAGTTATTAAATAATTCTCGTGTGTCTCGATTAATTCCCCAAAATTAGGGTTTTGATGGCATTAGGGTTTTCCAAACCCTAATTGGGGTTTCCAACCCAATACTAGCCCATTTATTAATTTGTTGGGCTTTTAGATAAATTAGGGCTTTATTGGGCCTATTAAGCCCACTAGAATATTATTAAGCCCATTAGGGTTTTATTAGGTCCATTAGAGTCCATTAGGGCTTACAAGGCCCATTAGGGTTTACAAGCACCCTAAACGAATCAAACTCACAAAGCAAGCACACCGCCACTCGACACGGCGACCGGTGGTGGCAGGAGGTGGCAGCCACCACCCTAAGGTGGTGGTTTTGATTTTACTTTCATTATTCCAATTTTGAATTACATTTACAAGGCTAAATCTCAAATGTACACACACACCTACTAACACATACACAAAAACGGTGGTTCGTGGTGGCGGTGGCCCTTTTCTTGCATTTCCGGATATACAAATCAAACCCAACACACACACTTCCACAGAAAGCATTCCCATGTATATGCCTTGCCCGGAACAGGAGCATCTCCACTCTCTTGGCGGCGTTTGGCGGCGGCAGGGGTGGTTTTACGAGGACAGCCTCCACCTCGCGGTGGTGGCGGTGGTTCCTTTGGGTTCCCAGCTGGGCAAACACATACACCCACTTCGTAGATATGAGCATGGTAGCAGCAACGACTAAAGGCGGAGGAAAACGATGACGGCGGAGGGGTGGCAGCGGTGGTTTTAAGCTTGTTCGGCGGTCTTTCTCGGTGGCCCTAGATGTCGCTAGTAGCGGGAAATCAGCGCGGTTGTGACTCCGACAACAACAGAATGGAGACAACGTCTATGGCAGCCGACATCGACTAGGCGGAGACGGCGACAACTTCGTTCGTTCACTCCTCACGGCCCCGTCGCCAAGATCTCGACTCGTTGAACCCTCCTTCGCCGGCAGCCACATGGTGGAAGTCTAGTGTCTCCGTCTTTGCTCACTAAACGGAAACGGAAGTGAAGGGGGGGGGGGGGGGGGGGAGGGGGTGATGGTGCCGATGATGGGAGACATAAGGTGGCGGCGGGTGTTATCCTTAAGGGTTAGGGTTAGTGTTACCCTTATATATGGAGGCTGCATGAGAGGTTGACTGGATTACCCGTGCTCCCTCAAACTTCTATTTATTTTACCAATGTTGGCCCCTCCTCAACGGATCTTTTCCAATTTAACCCAAAACTTACCCTTTTAGCCTCTGATTTCATAAAATCCTTTCATCCTAGGTACAATATTTACCAATTATACCCTTGCTTCCATATTTCCACTCAAATCCGATCCCTAATTTAACAAATAGCCCCTTAGCCCCAAAAATTCTTCAAATGAAGTCCCTAAAGTTACCATTTAGTCCCCGCCTTCATAAAATTTACCAAAACTAATTCGGAATTGACACTTTTAACCCCCAACTTCTAAAATTATGACAATTAGCTCTTCGCCGTTTATATATAATTATTTATTTTAGGACTACAAGGCATTAATTAATTAATTAATTAATTTAATAAATAAACGGGGTTTTATAGACACTACCACAATCAATATAACTAAGAATCAAATCCATTCTCAGTATTGCTAACAATAGAAATATAAACACCAATTTTCATAAATGCCATTGCAAGGAAACGTAAAATAAGATAAAATCAAATTTTACTTTATTTAAAAATTGTGGAAAAATTTGTCTTTACAACACAAATACAAATGAAAACTATGTTTCCAAATATTCCTAAGCAATCTATTGTAACTCTAAGTAGCAGCTTAAAAATCCAATCATAGAACCATGTGATTAAAATACATCTCTTCACGATCAGAGTCAACTTACTCTTCTTTTAAGCTTCCTTTCTTTTCTTCGATCCTACAAAACATCAAAATGCAATATTATTGCATCATGTTTTAAGAATCAATAAATAGGAACTTAACAAAGTTAGATAGTGGATGTACCTGAAGTAGAGTCATAGAGTTTAACTTTACTATCCTTGCGGTCTTTCAGGTAGGTACAACAATTTCACATCCATTGCCCCTTCTCTTGGCAATAGAAACATATGTACTCTTTGGGAATGACACATGGGACTATATCAAAATTTTCCTTTCTCTTACGATCAAACTTTTTGACCATGGCCGATTTCTCTCCTTTAGGAGGAGAAACCATTTTCCGACTATCACCTTTGCCATCGCCAATGCTCATGGAACTTGACAGGTGTGCCAAAGCATTGTTGCTTCAGCAACAATTAGCATATAAGTCAGGTCAATAGGGGTCATATCATGATCTGTCATATAGTAGTCTTTAAAAAACTGACCATATGACTCGGGAAGCGACTGAAGAACCAAGTCAACAACCAACTCCCTTGGGAAAACGACACCTAACATTCCAAGTCTGTTAAGGTGCGACTTCATGTTTAGAACATGTGCACATACAGAGTTTCCATCTTTATGTTTGCATGCCAATAGGGTTTGATTAATCTTGAACTTTTCAAATTGACAAAAACGTGGGTCAGGGAGAATTACTGGAGGAGGTGGAGGAAGAGAAGCATGCTTTCTGGTTCCACCAATGCACGAAGAAGGGATTAATCCATCACCTTGATCAAAACATGGAATATCATCTTCATGAGGAAAGCCTTTTCCATTGGATTGAGGAAGACCATAGTTGTCAGAACAAGACATCTACAAAAGGGAGAAATTCAAGTTAGTTGATTTAATCCTTAATATAACACCCAAATGTAATATTAAGGCTAGGACCCAACATAATAATTCATAATTCGAAAGAGGGATGCCGTAATCCAATTGCAAATTATTTGAAGGTAGGTAAATGACCATTTACCAATTGCACCACGAAAACAAAATTTTAAAAGAATTAGGTTTTAGATGAAATTCCTAGATCTTTTGAGATTCATTGAACTTTTCAATGACATGTTTAATCTTGATTATGCCCTTCAATTTTGTGACTGGGATACCGAGGATCACAAACAAGTGTAAATAACCATGCAAATTAGCTTGGTACTCTCGATGTCATTTATCACCTAATCAATGTGCCGGTTAACCACACACGCTCCATCGATCTATGGAAATTTATGATCTACCCATTACCATCCTTCATTAGTCCACATTAGTGTGTTAATTAACCACACACATTTTGGATTAGGTGTCTAAGCCTATAACTATAATTGGTATGTACTTGACCCGAGAGTAGCATGGTCTATTTGGGTTGCCTTCACCAGAGCAATTTGATAGGATGGACTTTTGAGAAGAGGTTATTTATGATTTATTATATTATAAGTTCTAATATATTAATATGAAATCATGTTATTTAATTATTATTGATCAAGAATTAATTTGGAATTAATTTAGTGATCAAAAGAGACTAATTAAATTAACAGGGACTGATTATGTAAATCAGTGATATATATATATATATATATATATATATATATATATATATATATATATATATATATATATATATATATATATATAGTTTGGGCTATTGATCCATGATGGGCTAAGTTTATGTAAGTATCCATGAAGAGTTAGCCCACATGAAATATGGATCATAACCCAAGTGTATGGATTAGGGTTTACCCATGACTCTTGGATTCCTACACTATATATATGAAACCCATTTGGCCTAAAATTTGTTGAACATGTATTCTTGGAGAAGCATAGACGAATTTTAGTGCTCCATACTCTCTCTCAAAAGTCCTCCTTTGTTCATGGTGTTTGTGAACCATTTGACGCATCACATTTGAGGTGTTAAGTTCTTAAAGGCCAAAACTACAAGCTACAACAAAGATGTAATTCTATAACCCACTTTTATGTTGTTTATGTCAATTGTATGCTAGTTGTAGGCTTTATGCTTTGGAAACAATATTGCATGTATACTTAGAGAAAACATAGATCCAAAGCATTTAGGGTTGTATACGCACCATAGGAAGTTGTAGTATACAAAACCCAACAGTGGTATCAGAGCCTAGGGTTGTTTTATGTTATATTTGATGCTTGTTAATTTTCAAAGTTAGAAAAAATCAATTTGCTGGCCTCTGACTGATGAACTCACCGAGTGCATTGACTGACTCGACGAGTCCACTCAGTAAAAGGGCAACTCAACGAGTCATGATCATGCACTCGTCGAGTTGATGGTTCTAGTCGCAGAAAATCGAGTTTTTGGCCAAAATTAGACTAGGAACATTATTACAAACTGTTTTGTAATCATAAAAATGTATTTTCTGATTTGGTAATATTAATCCTCTTCCAATTAAAAGATAATTGTAAAAGTTTTAATGCAAATTGTTGATATGAGTTATCTTGCCTTATGAGTTTAATTAGATCAATCGTAGATTATATGACAATTTTGCTTGGTAAATTTGATCTTAAATGTTTTTTAAAGTCCTCCATAACTTGTCCTCAAGTTATGGAACATGAAAAGTTTTTTCATAAAAACCAAATTAACTCATAAGTTATGGAAACTAAAAGTTTTCAAGAGTTACAAGACTTGTCCTCAAGTTTTGGTATTTGAAAAGTCTCAAATCATGAAACATTGATTTCTAAAACTCTTTGTAATTAAAAAGGTGTAACTCTTGGGTTAATAAATTAAAAAAATTAATTAAATAGTTTTAATTGTGAATTTTTTATTTAGAACCTTGATGTTTTTAATAGTTCAAATTACACCTTATGGACTTTATTAAATTAATTAAAGTGTTTAATCAAAAGAGATTAATAATTCCATAATGACATGGTTTAAGTTTAATTAAATTAAGAGCATAATTTATTAATAGATTAAACCATCTAGTATTTTAAAAGTTAAAAATACACCCTTATACTATATAAAATTAAAAGTTTAATATATTATATGTATAAGACAAGTCAATCTTACCATTAGTAGGTCTTATTCATGAAGCCGGTCTATAAGGGGGGAGGTATAATGTTACTGCTTATAAAATGGTGGTTTAATGGGTATACACTCTCACCCACCGTTTCCTTGATTAGTGGAGGGTCGTTAGCCGAACGGGTAGGATAGGACGTTAATTCTCATTAAAAGTATAATGAAAATACCAAGTAACTAAAGACTTATAAATTCCCAATCTTAGCTACTTTAGGAAAATGTGAATATGGTGCCAACCCATGAAATTGCACTTTGCACCTTGTTAAGTCGTTAGTGGAGCGTGTGTGGTTAACCGACACACTAATCTGGGACTGACAATGTGTGGAAAAGGGTAGCTTGATGTTAATCATAGATCAATGGAGCGTGTGTGGTTAACCGACACATTGATTAGGTGATCTACAACATTAAGAGTACCAAGAACATTTGCATGGTTATTCACACCTTTTTTGTGATCCTCGGCATCCCATTCACAAACTTGAAGGGCACAATCGATATTTAAACATGCCATTGAAAAGTTTAAAGGATCTCAAAGGATCTAGGAATTTCAATTCATTTAAAACTTAATAATTAATTTCGTTTTTCATGGTGGAAATTGGTAAATCGTCATTTGCCTACCTTCAAATATTTTGCAATTGGATTACGACATCCCTCTTCCGAATTGTAAAATATTGTGTTGGGTCCCAGCCTTAATATTTCATTTGGGTGTTATATTAAGGACTAAAATCAACCAACTTGAATTTCTCCCTTGTAGATTTCTAGTTCTGAAAATTATGGTTTTCCCGAATCTTTTGAATATAAATTTCCTTATAAAGATGATATTCCACAAGACGATTGAGGTGAAAGATTAATCCCTTATTCATGTTGTAGTGGAACTTATCTTCCTCCACCTCCTCCAATAATTCTCCTTGACTCATAAGTTCAAAGACTTGAAAAGTTCAAGATCACTCAAGCTCTATTAGCTAGCAAACACCAAGATGGAAGGTCTGTGTGTACACATGTCTTGGAGATGAAGTCACACATTGACAAGCTGGGAATGTTAGGAGTCGATGTCTCAAGGAAGCTGGTTATTGAGTTGGTTCTTCAGTCACTCCATGAGTTGTATAGTGAGTTCATTAAGGGATACTATATGATAGATCACGACATGCCCCTTATCGATCTTGCCTATTTGCTTGTTGTTGCTGAATCAAAAATGACTTGGTGCACTGGTAAATCAAATTTGATTGGAAGATCTACTCCATAAACTTCCATGGACATTGACAATGGTAACATCGGAAGTCCAGAAGTTTTCTCTTCCCAATGGAAAGGGATCAGTCATAGTCAAGTCAATTGATCAAATGGTAAAGAGAAAGGCTTAGTCTAAGATAGTCATGTGTACCATTCCCAAAGAGTCCATATGTTTCTATTGCCAAGAGAAGGGGCACTGGTTGCGAAGCTGCCATATTTACTTGAAAGATCACAAAGATGGTAAAGTCAAAAAGTTTGACTCTACTTCAGGTAAAATTCACTATCTAACTCTATTAAGTTCCTAATTGGAGATTCTTAATACATAATGTAATGTAATTACATTTTGATGTTTTGTAGAATCGAAGAAACGAAAGGAAACTTAAAGGAAGAGTAAGCTGATTCTGATCGTGAAGAGATGGAATTCAATCACATGGTTCAATGATCAGAATTTTGAGCTGCTGCTTAAGAGTTATGATAGATTGCTTAGGAATAGATAACAACATAGTTTTCATATGTATTT
The DNA here is from genome assembly GCF_002870075.4 of Lactuca sativa. Taxonomy (NCBI): domain Eukaryota; kingdom Viridiplantae; phylum Streptophyta; class Magnoliopsida; order Asterales; family Asteraceae; genus Lactuca; species Lactuca sativa. Next base: position 90,484,302 of record NC_056630.2, read on the forward strand.
TCATTGTAAGGACAAGTTTTCCGCACTTTTATAAATAAAGAAAAGTTTTTTTTATCTTATTTTAAGTTTCCTTACAATGGTATTTGTGAAAATTGACGCTTCTTTGTTTCCATTGATAGCAATATTGGAAAATGGATTTGATTCTTTTGTTTGTGGTAGTGTCATAATTTACCAAATAAGGTAAGATTCTCATCAACCAAGTTTTAGTTGGATAGAAACGTGGAATCATGCAACTTGTATTGTATGATGAATGAGAACTTCATCTTTGGGAAATTAAGACTAATTCCTTGTTCACATGTATATGTGAGTCAAGTAAAGGACTAGGAGATCGGGTACCCATTTCATCATAACCTTCATTTAATGCACCCCTTAACTGCATTTAATGTTGGTCATTTCTGGATAAATACTTTTTATTAAAATAATCCAAACGGTAGAAACCCTTGGGTTTTTACAGTTGTTAAAAAATTTCTCGTTTGGATTTCATTTTCAAATTCAGAGGTATAAAAACCCTTATTTCCTTCCAAGAAAGCTTTCCGCTTTCTGAACCTAAATTGGCGATCATCTTCTTCCTCATCTTGTTAAAACATTTTTGCAAGTTCTTCAAACCTTTTTCAAATCAGTCATGGTAAAATCTGGAGTCTCAAAGAAGCAATCAAATCCAACTGGTTCAACCTCAACTGCTAAGAACACCATCAAGAAATCTTCAACGATCATGATCTCTATGATGCTGTAATCGAGTTGATGATCCGTTACTTGCCTAAAAACCCATTGTTTGGATCCTTTGATGCCTTCACTGAGGTTGTTCCTCAATCTGTGCTCTTCAACTATGCCTTCTCAGCATTTCGTCCTTTGAACAAACTCGATGAAGAACATATAAAGCTTGCTAATGAATCCATGACGATCCTCACCAAACCAAAATTTCTCGAAGCCATCAACCTCAGAGTTCCTCCTTCAACCACCTTCAAGAACCCTAGAAATTCTAACATTTTCACTACTCTTTACAAGACAAGTTATCAAGCCAAACTCAAAGGAATTGCATAATTCAAAAAGAGGAAATTTCCAGCTGTTTGGCAATACGTTTGTCACTATGTTATCAGAAACACAGATAATAAGCACATATACCATGTATTAAATACTTCATATCTATGTGTAAGATGAAAGTAACTATGCACTCACTTCTTAAAGTGATGACTGGGCAACGCTTCGCTGCTAACAAATTTCTTTTCCTTCAACGAAACCTAGTATCATTATTACTAGATTTTAGTCTAATATTTATTGCGACTAATTATTAGTTTAGATTCATCATTAACTCAAAGTCTACTTTCATGATCTATCAAGTAAGGAACAACCAGGAAGGATAATATTAGAGGTAGGGTCCGTTTGGTATACGAAGTATACTGTTTGGAAATCTCACTTTAAACACCTTACTAAATCGCAGCCTAGACATCATATCCATAAGTAGATCAATCAGTATAACGACTTGGAATCACTGATAAATCTTGTTTATAGGTTCATAATAACGATAATGAACTTAAACATAAGTTATACTTTAAGTAGGGTAAGCATAACTCACTTACAAGGGAGTTTAGCGAGGAACCAGGCTCTACGCAGGCAGAACTTCTGAGCCGAAAGCTCTTCTTCTCGGGGCCTTCTGGTGCTTCAGGACTCGCTTCTAGCACTTAAGAAGTACTATGGAAAAGGGAAGAGGGTTTGGGGTTATTTGGGAGAGAAGTGTGAGAAAGATGTGAAGAAAAATGAGGAAAACGCCTCATATTTATAGGTTGGAAGTTGCGCGTACGCGGTGCGAACTAAACACGTACAATGGGCGTACTTCTTGTTACACTGGGCATAACCCTGGCAAGTTTCAGCATCGTGTGTGAAGCCGGGGGGGGGGGGGGGGGGGGGGGGGAGGTAGGGCTGAGATGGTGCCACGTGGCACACCGAGGTTAAACCCAAAAATTATTTATCTTCTAAATTTTGTAGCTTTCGCATACGAGTTCTATTTTTGACTTTCTTTATATCCACACGTAGGTAGCACCGTGATCTATTTTGTTTAGAGTCCGTCGGCTAATTTTGACTTTATTTTAAAGTTATATTTTAACAGGCTTAGACAGTTAAAGTCCGTTAAAAATTCATAACTTTGTCATCTGACGTCCGTTTTCGTTTGTCTTTACATCCTTGAGCTCCTATTAATGAGATCTTCAATTCTCATTTAGGTTGTGTCGACAAAAAATTGATCGATCTAAAATCTGATTTCCGGGCTGCATATTGTTATGCCAAATTTTAGAAAAAATTATAACTTCCTCATACGAAGTCAGATTTGGACGTTCTCTATATGCACGATTTCGGTTTAACATATACTACGAATTCCGTTTAAATCTCTAAGGCTAAAAAATAGTTTATAAAAATTTACTTTTTACGTTACGTGGCGTCGTGTCGGTTTAGCCGTAAAACATCGACGGGTCATAATTTCTTCGTTATAAATCGGATTTCAACGTTCTTTATACGCACAGAATCCTTATGACATATATTATAATTTGATTAAAATTATTTACTCTAAATAATCTTCTATCAAAAGTCGTTTTTAATGCTTATTGTCTCTAAATTGACTAGCCCGAATCTGTGGGCATTACACTCTCTAGATTCGATGGCAGGTATTTCTCCCCTTTTCCTCTTCTCTTTTTGATTTGAATAGCACCACACCCTATTCCAATATCAAAATCAATATGTTGGGTTGGTGGTTGAAGATGGGTGCAGGTCCGATGGTTAACTGATTTGGTGTGTTATGGAGATGAAGATGGAGTGGAAGAGGTTGGAGAATGGTGGTTCTGGTACGATTTTGGTTTGAAGATGGGTGAAGGTGGCTATGATGGGTCAAAGGGTGGTGAGGAGTGTAAGGGTGGAAGGTTGGTATGGAGATGATATGATGTGTTGGCAGTGATTCAAGATTAGTGAAAATGGTTACAATAGTGATAAATGAGATGAAGACCGATGGTTTTGGTGGCTGATATGGAGATATAAGGGTGGTTAATGGTGGCTAGTGATAGTAGAAGGTTGCTGGCGGAGGTTTTAGGGTGGTGTTTGGTCAATGTTGTGAAAGGAGCTAAGGGTTGACAGTTGTATAAAATTGGGTTGTTATGGTAGGATAAGGTGGGGTTGTGGGGGTGAAGAAGATGATGGTTGATTACGGAGGTGATGATGGGTTTCTCTAATGGATGGATAAGGGTGGCATTGGGTGGTGGTGGGTGATTGATGGTAGTGGTGGTGATGGTGGTGGTGATGATTTGTGTGTTGGCAAAGGACGATGATGGTGGAGGTGATAAGTAAATATAAGGGCTTCTATGACAAATGTGAATGGCCTTAGAAAGTAAAATCTAGCTAAGAAACAAAAGTGAATCAATTTTTCAGTATTAAAGTATCTGTGGCAAAAAAAGCATGACTTCGAGAATAACCAATTTTTTTTTGTATAAAATTAAAAGCTTTTATGACAAAAACACTGTGAACAAACACTTCAAAATTTAGAAAGGTTTTATCCGCATGCGAGAGATGCCAACAAACCTGTAGACAATAACCGAAAACTTCATTTGTCTTGTCGTGCTGTTCACCGCCAAAAAGAGACAATACACATTATCCAGGTTTCTATTATTGCAGGTTTATCCCTTCATTTTCTATCTAACACTATAAAACACCCCCTGATATCCCATTTATATCCATTTATGGCTCCACTTTACAAATCATTCGATCTACCCCACCAAGTTATAACAACCAAAAACCTCCACTTTTGGCATTCGCCAAGGAGTGAAACAACCATGGTTTTAATAGAATTTGTACCGAAACAAATAATTAGGGAATTAATAAAATCGAATATTATAATAAAGAAAATCTATAGAAAAATCCAAATTTTTTGAGATAATTAACGATTATATATGAGCAAGGATTTTAAGACAAAATTGCAAAAATGGTTTCGGTATGTATTTTTTTGGGATTTTAGTTCAAATCCCGATTTTTTTGGATTCGTGGTCCTTTTTGTCATGTTTGTACGCAAATTTAGTCCCTCGTAAAATTGAAATGACTAAAATGCCCTTATGATATAGTTTTTTTTTTATGTTTTTTTATTTAATTTAAATAAAAAAGAAAATAAATAAATAATTTGGGCCCACATCTCTCTCTCTCTCTCTCTCTCTCTCTCTCTCTCTCTCTCTCTCTCTCTCTCTCTCTCTCTCTCTCTCTCTCTCTCTCTCTCTCTCTCTTTTTTCTTGGATTAACCAGTTGAAGATTTCATAAACCCCAAATCCGCAATTTACAACCCTCTTAGATTAACAAATCTCAAACCTAAACTCTCTTCATCTCTCATCCTCAAATCGCAAACACCAAAATGGTGTAGACGTCCATACCGACCTCTTTTTTCTCTAGAACTATGTTGACAAAATGGTACCTCTGGAACCGATCATCTTCTAACCAGCCAAACCTATTCACAAAATCCGATAGCACATATTCAATCAATAATAATATGAACTCTGATGAAAACATCAATTCAGGAACTATGTAGAGCCCACAATGGCGTAAAATACCCCCAAAAAAAACAATTGCTTCAACCTCCATCTTTAACAGAAACCACATTTCAATTTTGAGTTTTTCTATTTAAAGATTTCGATCATGGCTTGGATTGTTTTTGAATTAAATATTGGAATTATTTGTGAGCAATGTGTTTGGATTTGCATTTAAATTTGAAAAATGAGTCTGGTTCTTCATGTGTTTTTGTTTTTTTCCTAATGGTTGAAGCTTGAAGATGACTTTCCAAGAAGGTTTCTCGAGGTATGGGTTTTGTTTGAAGATTTTTTAAAACATTTATGCGTTAGGTTTGGAGAGAGAGAGAGAGAGAGAGAGAGAGAGCCCTTGTTATTTTTTTAATTATTAGAATAAATAAATTTGTATTAGATTTAAAAAAGAAATGAAAGAAAAATGGAAAATAAATATCCCAGGGTATTACAGTCATTTTACTATTTAGAGGGACCAAAAACGCAATGAAACTAGCTCAAAAGGACCATTAATCTAAAAAAGTCGGGATTTGGATTAAAACCCCAAAAAAATACATACCACATGGACCATTTTGCAATTTTGTCAAATTTTATTCTATACCATGCATTTTTGTTGTTTTGTAATGGACTCACACCCTACAAAGAAGTTAAGAAGTAACGTTGAAATGTTCCTACATTTTGTTAATTCACGCATTCCTTGTAATTTAGGGTGAACTTATGGTGTTCATAAGTACTAGAATCCGAAAATCCAAAAATCTGTATCTGAACAAATAGATACACAAAATACCAACCATTTTTTAATATATATATATATATATATATATATATATATATATATATATATATATATATATATATATATATATATATATATATAGTGATTCTTTAATTTTTTAGATATTTTAGATATCCAAAATACCAACCATGTTTTAATAAATATTAATTTTTAACAAGGAAAACGATCATCATGAGGCTCGTATATATTTTTTTACTAGGTGTGAGACCCATGTATTACATAGGTTTATTTAAAAAAAATTAAATATAAAATTTTAACAATTTGAAAAGTTTGAATTTAAAAAAAAATAAGAAATCTTTTGAATTATTAAAATTAATGAAACTTTAATTTATTAGATACATTACATATATAAACTCTTTTTAATAAATACCTTATATATATATATATATATATATATATATATATATATATATATATATATATATATATATTATCTTACATATTAAATGTGAAATTTTAATTTAATAAAATGAAAAATACAATAAAATGACAAGTGGAAAATCGAAAATTTAAAAATTCTAGAAAATGTCATGTATTCAAATGAATGAGCAAAATACATGTGGCAAAAAAAACTTTCATTTATTATAATAGATTTGGTAGTTTCACCCTCTTTATGTTAATTGTTCTAATTATTTTAGTTGGATTTGATTTTTCAATAGTAAGAAGACCTGCATTACAAATAAATCCGATTTCAATATCTGAATCCGTACCAAATTTTTCGTATATCCAAAAATTTAGATTCTGAAAACTACAAACCAAAATTCGGATATTTAAAATTTCAAATATCAGGTTTTTGAACACCTGATAAGTTATATATTCAATTTTTATTACTTTTCAGTTCGGATAATAGTTTTTAAAAATTTAGTATGGTTTTATGCAAAAATCAAATGGCTCATTAACCCTATTACTCTTTTGTTTTGTATGAATATAGAAAAATAGTTTGTATCATATAATTTGGGCGATAAAATCCATATATAATGAATAATATGCTTCCATTTTTCTATAACATCTTCAGCAAGAAAAAAATCAAATATCACATACATTTTGTTTTTATTTATTTTTTACTAGTTAAATTAAAGAGGAATTTCATATATGTTTTTTTTAAACATCAAGCTATCATATTTGTTCAACTTAATTTCTTAATATTATATTTACCCTTTTTAAACGTTCAAAATATCATTTACCCAAATCATTTTACAATGTTTTTAATAGTGTATAGTCATTTTTAATATTTTAGAATTACTACAATGGTTAAAAAATAATTATATTATCCGTACCACTAAAATTAGGGCTGTCAAATCGGACAGTCGTGTCGTGTTTTTATCTGACACGACACGACACGAAAAGGTTTTGTGTAACACGAACACGACACGACACGACACGATATCGTGTTTTTTTCACTAACACGAAAACGATCAAATTAAAACACGACAACACGACACAACACGACAAATATAAAATTACATAACTATTAGTTTATTTAATTCATACTTAATAATATATAACACGACAAAAACGACAAACACGAAAAACACGACAGACACATGCTCAATCGTGTCATTTTCGTGTCGATTTATGAACACAAACACGACGTCGTGTTTTTTTTAAAATTGACACGAAAACGATACGAACACGAATTCAAATTTTGATTTCGTCCCGATTTCGTTTCGTGTCGTGTATTTTTGTCGTGTCGTGTCATAAATTGACACCCCTAACTATAATAATAGAACATCTACTTCTAAATTGTTGGAATTTTGCTATTTTGACAACCCCCCCCCCCCCCCTCCCCCGGTTTCATTTTCAGTCCTATCCTTCGAATGCATCCATTGATTGTTGTTTTTGTTGTTGAATATTGTTATGTTGTAGTTGTAGGATATTTTAGTATTATCATTGATATTTTGATGCTTAAGGACACACACACACACACACACACACACACACACACACACACACACATATATATATATATATATATATATATATATAGTGAAATATTCTATTATTCTATTGTTCGTAAAAATAGAATATGCAGTATATTCTAACATTATATGTTTTAGAATATTTTGATGTAAAATATGTTAAAATTATTGTTTTAGAATATTAGAATATTTCAGTAGAAAAAAGTGGTGTCACAGTCTCATAAAATTAGACTGTCACACATAAACCTAACTATATATATATATATATATATATATATATATATATATATATATATATATATATATATCTTATAATAAAAGAATAGTTTTAAAAGACACGTGTCATACTCCTAATTATCTTCTAATTTCAAATCCCTCTTAAACTCTCTCTAATCATTTGTAAAGGTATTTGTAGCAAGAATCGCATTCAAAATTTAGGAGTTTCCAACCAAAAAGGCTATAAATCAGGAAGTGTGTGAGTAATGTAATCAGGAAATATATCAATCAAATCGATTTATCAGGAATCGATCGTTACTTCTGCTTCTTCATATCTTCCTTCTCATTCAAGTCCTCCCACAACATGTTTTCTTTCTTCGTCAGTTTTTGCCTGATGAAGATTGATAAATGTAATTAACTATAATTATGTTACAGCAACAAGTCAGAGAATGACGACATCAACAAAAAAGCCAATTGCTATGTTGATTTTATTTCTAGGGTTTTAATTTTGAGATTCAAATCATCACTTTCGGATGTATTACCGTGGTCGTCTTTCTGTGTGCCTCCTTGCTCTCCCCAGGTCTCCTTCTCCTGCCTTCGTATGTAGATGTAATGCTAAATATACAACGTGAAGGGGTATTTTATTCCATGATCATAGTGGCTATAAGCCATGTTACGTGCATTAGTGAAGCTCTATCACCAATAACATATGGTTGTTTATGGATTTGCAGGTGTTCCCTGGACAAAGCAAAAACACAAGACGTTTCTACGATGAGTTCAAGCTAATGATTTGGCGTGTTTGGAGGAATAGAATATCGACTTCTTATAATCTTTCGAAATTGGGGGTAGAATTTGCATCGATTATGTGCCCTTTATGTGTCTTGGAGGTTGAACAACTATATCATCTTTTTCTTAAATGCGAGATAGCTGCCAAAACGTGGAATGCAATGTTTAAATGGCTGGATATTTCTCCCTTTCTAGTTGTTACGATTATTGATTTTTTAAAGGATATTGATCAATTGCCTATCTCTACGAAGAAAAAAAGTGTGGTTGATGCGGTTTTTTGCACGGGAATAACATATATACGTAGATTCAAGAATGACAAAGTATTTTCAGGTGGCACTCTCAAACAAAGAGACATTGTTGATTCTATCCGTCAATTTTCTCTTATTTTGTAAGCTAATAGAAATACAAAATGTAATATAAATAGGCTTAATAGGTTTAAAAACCCTTTGGACTCTTTGTTTGATTCCCAATATCATGGATAAAACTTTTATTTTTAATATAATCGAAAATCGTCAAGTATTCATAACAACTCCAAACAAAGTATGTCAATATGAAAATAATCATCAGAGTAAAAATACAAATCATAAAAAATGAGCATGTGTGGATGCACTGCGATCATGTCGGACCCTTCCCTTCGAACTACAAGTACGTGAAACCATAAACATATATGTAACCACAAGGCTTAGTGAGCTTACCCAAAATACTACATACAATACACATATACATATAATAACAGGTCGTTGTGTCGGGTCCATATCAAACTCCTAGTTCCGTATCAACCCATATGGCAGTAAGTAGTTGTGTCGGGTTTGTATCAATCCCCGAACCCATAAAGAATCCAAGCCCGGATTGGCTCTCTCTTTCTTTATCACACACACACACACTCTCTCTCTCTGTCTCTCTCTGTCTCTCTCTCTCTCTCTCTCTATATATATATATATATATATATATATATATATATATATATATATATATATATATATATATATATAACATTCAATCATATCAGTTATAGTCACATAATCATATACATCCAACACATACAAATCAGTGGGCTGACATTGGTGCCTTTGACCCACTAGTGTGGTAAGAAGACTCACCTCTATACAAAGATAAATGAACCGCACACTCGAGCTGCTGCTAACATGGCTCCTCACACTAATCATATCCTAAAAATAACCCTAATAAATAATCATGGTTTTTAACCCATAATAAACGGTCAAAATATTCCGTTATCTTAATAAGGGCTAAAAGGTCAGTTGACTTTCCCATTCATAGCCCAACTTAACAATCCCAACCCTAATTAGGATAACGAGATATTTTGACGCCAGGTGTACTCTCTACTACGCCTCGCATGCGGCTTAGTTTTCGAAGGAAAGGTTACAGGGCCTTAACCCTCTATGCCTAACATATAGAGTGTTACGCCCAACGTAATACCCTAACGTCCAAAATCTATATAAGTGGTCTTAATGCATTAAGACTTCACATCCAACTTCAAATCTAAGCTTAATAAAACGGCTAATACCATATATTTTCAACCTTTATGCCTTTGCATGGCTACAGGGAGCCCAACATCAAAACCCTAACTCATTCAACCTTTTACAACTCCATAACTCTGCATGGAAGAAAACCAAGGTCCAAGCTTGCATTTTTATGACATAAAACACCCTAAAACGTCTGAAAGGACAACTTAAAGGCTCTAGAGTATTCTATACTCACAAAGATCAAAGTTATGGGACAAAAACAGTGTAAATCTAAGCTTGAACAAGATCTAAAGAAATAAGTATCAAGGTTAGACCTTTATACCTCCAGAAGATGCATAAGGTTGAGTAATTGTTGGATCCAAAGACTTAAGAGCAAAACCACTTCTTTGATGATCTTCCTTCACAAGCAAGAATACACAAAACTCACTAAAAATATTAAAATATCACTCTCAAGGCTAGGGTTTTTGATCTTAGGGTTTAGAGGAATGGAGGCTGGAGGTAAGGATAGGTTTGAGGTCATAATGATCTTTAAATAGGGTCCAAACCCTAAAAATTAGGGTTTGACCCTTACACCAGTATGCCCAACGTACTACAACATATGTCGAGTATATGAGTCTGAGTCCGCGATCAGAGACAAATGAGCTGCGCGGGGCATAGCTCCAATTACGCCAAGCATAGGGACTAGAAATCTAATCATTTTGGTTTTTTAAGCTATAAGTTGAATTTTACCTGGCACCGAATGTAACAAATCTCCCCCACTTGATTCAGACTTCGTCCTGGAAGTCCGTTGTCGCAAAAAATATGGGTAGTGCTCCCACATCTCATCCTTGGGCTCTCATGTCCATTCCGAGCCTTTCTAGTGTTACCATTGCACCTTCACTAGGTTCACTACTTTGTTGCGCAGAGCCTTGGCCTTCCTGTCAAGAATTGAAATTGGCATCTCCACATAATTCAGGTGCTCATCAACATGAATATAATCCACATAAATCACCGTTGAATCATCGGCTACACATTTTTGCAAATGCGAGACATGGAAAGTGTTGTGGGTCTGACTGAGCTCATCAGGCAAATCCTATCGGTATGCAACCTTACCCACCTGGGCGGTAATCTTGAAGGGACCAATCAACCGGGGGTTCAACTTGCCCCGCTTTCGAAACCGGATGACACCCTTCCAAGGTGACACCTTCAGGAAGTGCAATAATGACCCAAATGTGCACTCTCAGTCAACCTATCAATAATGACCCAAATAGAATCCACTCCAGGGGCTGCCCTTGGCAGCTTCGTAATAAAATCCATGGTGATCTCATCCCATTTCCACATGGGAATGGGTAATGGCTACATCTTGTCATGGGGTCTATGATGTTCGGGCTTGACTTTTCGACAATTCTGACACCTCTCCACAAACCATGCTATTTCCCTCTTCATACACGACCACAAATAGTTCAATTTCAGATCTCTATACATCTTTGTTGCCCCTGGATGAATGGAAAACCTCGACTTATGAGCTTCCTCTAGAATTGTCTATCTCACTGCACCAGTTGGCGGAACCCAAACTCTACCACTCTGAGTTAACAAACCCCGACTATCCCTGAAAAATAAAGGAATTTGTCCCCTGATCCATTCTGCTTTCCAATTCTCTTTTTTTCATCCCACCACCCGAGTCTTCTTGATCAAATCCAACAAAGGGTAAATGATAACCATCCTCATACATGTATACCTAGTAGGCTCACTCACTGTTTTGCGACTCAGGGCATCAGTGACCATATTGGCCTTCCTAGGGTGATACAGGATCTTGCAATCGAAATCCTTTACCACATGTAACCACCTCCGTTGTCTCATGTTTAAGTTCAAATGATCCATCAGGTACCTCAAGATCATGTGATCAGTATATATTGTAATCCTGACTCCATACAAATAGTGTCTCTAAATCTTGAGGGAAAAAACTACAGCCCCCAACTCCAAATCATGCGTAGGGTAGTTTACGTCATCAGGCTTCAGCTTCCTTGACTCATAAGCAATCACATGTCCTCTCTGCATGAGGACAACACCCAAACCCGAGATTGATGCATCATAGTAAACCACAAAATCATCCATGCTCTCAAGAAGCATAAGAATCGGGGTCTCGCACAATATCTGCCTCAACGTCTCAAAAGCCAACTGATGATCGGGCCCCCACCGAAAAGTAACATTATAATTCGTCAATCGGTTCAATGGCACAACAATATTGGAGAAATCCTTGATAAATCTCCAATAATACCCTACGAGGCCTAGAAAACTCAGAATATCAGATGGGGTTCTTGAAACTTCCCATCGCATCACAACCTCGATCTTGGCCAGATTGACCAATATACCCTTCTTGTTGACGATGTTCCCCAAGAATTGCACCTCGCACAATCATAACTCACACTTGGAGAAGTTGGCATACAACCTCTCCCTCATCAGAGTCTCCAGTACCTCTTGCAAATGATCTTTGTCCTGCTCCTTGGTCATGGAGTAGACAAGAATATCATCAATAAACATAATCATCAATCGATCCAACATCGTACTGCATACCCGATTCATGAGATCCATGAATGATGTCGGTGCATTAGTGAGCCTGAATGGCATCACCACGAACTCGTAATGAACATAACGAGTTCTGAAGGTCGTCTTTTGCAAATCTTTGTTTCTAAACATCATCTGATGGTAACCTGATCGCAAATCAATCCTGGAAAACCAAGACGCACTCTGAAGTTGGTCAAATAAGTCGTCGATCCTTGAAAGTGGGTAACGATTCTTCACCATTAGCTTATTCAACTCTCGGTATTTAATGCACATCCTATGTGAACCTTCCTTCTTTTTCACTAATAGGATCGGTGCTCCCTAAGGTAATCTAGTCGATCTAATAAACCCCTATTCTAGTAGCTCCTGAAGTTGTGTTGCCAAATCTTGCATCGCCAGCAGTGCCAAACGATATGGTGCTTCGGCCATCGGGGCCACACCAGGAACTAAATTAATGCAAAACTCAACTTGCTGCTCGGAAGGAACTTCAGGTAAATTCTCTAGAAATACATCAGGAAAATCACAAGCGATGGGTACATCACTCAAGCTCATCGTGCCCCTAGCTCGAGTATCCACCACGTAAGCGAAAAACCCATAACAACACTACTAAAGATATCTCCTAGCCCTTGCATATGAACAGAGAGTTGGCCCATGCGAAGCTCTCTCGACAATAATAACAAATTATCCCCCAGTTGGAGTTCAAACTCTCACTAGCTGGCACTCACATTCAATCATGGCCCCATTAGGACCCAACCAATCCATCTTGATAATAACCTTCGAACCTCACAAAGGAATCGACACCAAATCAATAAAGTACCTCTCATTGAACAAGTTCAGAACACACCCCTGATGAATCCTCAAAGTAGTCATAAATCGGTTGTCAACAATCTCGACCTCTAATGGATAATCCAGAAATCTAGGAGCATCACTAAACTTCTTGCTAAGCGCAAGAGATATAAAGGATCAGGTAGCAGCTGAATTAAACAAAACATGAGCAGTCATCCCATTAACTAACAAAGTCCTTATTCCTGATCAAAAGAAACATAAACATAAATAAGAAAAGTAATAAAAGACGTAACAAAATTACATACTGGTAACCACATCAGGTGCTGCTCGAGCCTCATCGGTAGTCAGTTGAAATGCCCTGCTCTTCACCATAGGTGTCTACGCCTTGTCCTGGCGGCCATCGATAATCCTCAAAGTGGCTGGTGCAAGCCCTACCACTACCCCTCCTGACAACCTTAGACAATCAGACTTTTTATGGCTTGTTTGGTTTCAGTGAAAACAAATCAATGCACTCCAAGGTAAATCCTTACTCATTTGCCCAGTCTGACCACACCTGAAACATCCAGAACCCGCTAATCTACGCACCCCACGGTGCGGCTTGCTGCACTTGGTGCAGCATCCCCGACCCTACTGGCCCTAGAATGTGGCTCTGAAGTCTTGGGCCTCTTTTTCCGGCCCACAACTGTCTACACCTGCTCCGGCTTAAGCTTCGTCCGAAGCTCCAGCTCAATCTCCCGCTCATGGACCCTCTCGATAATATCATTCAGGGTCTTGCACCCTAAAAAGCTCACAAACTCTCGGATGTCATCCCTCACCATGTCTTAATATTTCGTCTTCTTCATCTCTTTTTCCACGGCGTACTGCGGAACCAATAGAGACCTCTCACGGAACTTGGTCGTGATCTCCGCCACAGTCTCAATAGTCTGGTGAAGGTCCTGAAACTCCCTCGCCGGCTACTGCATCTCAATTTCCAATGCAAACTCCTTCTAAAATCTCATAACGAACTCCTCCCAAGACATGATTGCCGTAACCGCAGTCCCCACAGCTCGACCAACCTCATCCCACTATTCACGTGCGCGGTCCCTTAGTATGCAGAATATAAACCATACATTTCCCCCTCGGGGCAAAAAATCATCCACTGAGCATTTTCCATGTCAACAATCCAGCGTCGACTAGTGATGGGGTCCTTCTCCCTAAAGAACTCAGGAGCTCCACAAGCTTTGAACTCCTGGAATGAGGGAGTCGGTGCTCCTATCTGACCTGCAGCAATCTCAACTTGAAAAGATTGAATCCACTCATCCATAAGCTCCATAATCCTCTCCTTAATGGTACCATACATCATAGAGGTACCATCCAAAATTTCGTGGATAACCTCGACTGCAATAAGCTCACGTAGCCCCTCATCAATCGGTTCTCTGCCCGAGCCAAAACCTAAACCAAAACAAGAGCCAGAACCCCCTCCTTGAGTGACTATCACCATTCTTAAACTGAAAATTCAAACATAAAATCGATCAACATAATTAGAGGAAACCCTCACACTACAGATCTACTTAGAATCCCCAAGATTGTCCTTGCCTCGAGTACATATCTTATGTTTCTAGTAGTATGAGACCAATACTACCCTCTGCACCATTTTGTTCTCTCCTCATGCACCATCCCCTTTAAGTTACCATACTAAATCCATATATCAATACTATGATATACTGCATACAAGTTCTATTATAACATTCCCTAGACTCTTCTAAGAAATCTCCTTTAACCACCTAATCAATACTAAGAACTCTCAATCCTCACTGCTAGTCGCCTTATGCATGCAAGTTATAACAAAATAGAATCACTTAGCAATTAACTGAGCTGATATTAATTCCAAGTATTATATACCTTTCAATTCTCCTAGGATATAAGGCATCACACAAATCAGGCATTTCTATCATACGATTCCTGAATGCACCCTTAGCCCTATTCTAGCATGCAATTCATATATAAGACATCATAACACATAAGTATTTGTATTCTGGAAATTACTTACTTGAGCTTGGCCGATTGCACGCATCACACCCCTTTTCTATTTTGTAAAAATCTTTTAGAAATTCATTTTTATTGAAAAGATTATCATTTCCTCAGTTTAAGTTCTGGCTTACCCGAAAGTGTACCCGAATCCCTCAAACCAATTCTCTGATACTAACTTGTAAGGCCCCAAAATCATGGATAAAATTTTCATTTTTAATTTAATTGAAAATCGTCAAGTATTCATAACAACCCCAAACAAAGGAGTCAATATGAGAATAATCATAAGAGTACAAATCCAAATCATTAAAAAAAACTGAACATAGGTGGATGCACTGCGATCATGTTGGGCCCTTCCCCTTCGAACTGGAAATACCTGAAACCATAAACATAACTATAAGCACATGGCTTAGTGAGCTTCCCCAAATACCATAAACAATACACATTTACATATAATAACACATTGTTGTGTCGGGTCCGTATCAACCCCATATGACAACAAGTAGCTTTGTCGGTTCTGTATCAATCACTTAGTCGGTATCAACCCATATGACAGCAAGTAGATGTGTCGCATCCATATCAACCCCCGAGTCCATAATAACTCCAAGCCTAGATTGGCTCTCTCTCTTTCTGTAACGTTCCAAAATACGACCCAAAAATTTTTGTTTAATAATTACTAAAAACACCATATCAATATCATAAAGTAAAACTCGTACGTCAATATCTCAAAATAATAGCAAAGTATTACGAGGAACTATATCAAGACTGTATCAAACCACATCTATGAAAAACTAAAACAACTCCCAGGACAAACTGAAGTTGTGGTGTGTGCGATGCCATCAACCCGAGCTCTTCCCTTTACTTGCGGAAGTACCTGAAACCAAAACTAAAACTGTAAGCACAAAGCTTAGTGAGCTCCCCCAAACTACCACAAACCATACAATAACATGCAAACACATACTGGGCCTTGCCCACTGCATCAGACCGAAGTCCGGAAACTGCATCGGACCGAAGTCCAGAACTAACCAGGGCCTTGCCCTCTACATCGGACCGAAGTCCGGAAACTGCATCGGACCGAAGTCTGGAACTGACTGGGACCTTGTCCCCTGCATCGGACCGAAGTCTGGAACTGACTGGGACCTTGTCCCCTGCATCGGACCGAAGCCCGAAACTAACTGCATCGGACCAAAATCCGGAAACTGACTGAGAATGACATAGCATAGCATAAACATATCAATTAGCATGAACACATAAACTGCATACTGCATCGGGCCGTAGCCCGGGACACATAATCCATAAATCCTGTATGAGCCACGAAGGCATCAAACATCCTAACTACTGCATCGGACCGAGGTTCGGAAACTACTGCTAGTTAGACGGGTCGGCATTGTGGCCTCAGACCCGTTCCTACTGAAAGGAAACTCACTTCGAGACACTGGCTGCTGAACTCCTGAATGAGAAATCCCTGACGGCTGCTCCGGCTGCTTCCCAGCTCTTTTGAATGCCAAATGAAGGAATGATACCAGATCTATAAGCTCAAGGTACTCAAGTTCTCCTTCTTCCACTTCTCTTCTTCCTCTTCTCAAAAATAAGCTCAAAGATCAAACACACACAAGCAAGGAGCAAAGGGGACGAACTAGGGTTTCTCTGGGGTGAATGATAAGTGATGAGGCCAAATGGGAAGCTATAATGGGGTTTAAATACGTCTCAAACCCTAAAATTAGGGTTTTTCCTCTGGCCGCGTACGCTGGGCATACACTATGGTACGCTGCACGTACGCCTCTCCTTCCTGCATTTCATTTAGTCATTACGCCTAGCGCACAACGGGTTACGCCCTGCGTACGGCTTATGGGCAGGCTATAACTTGGCCCAAAACAAAAGGCCCACTCTCATAAATAATTCTATAATAGCCCAAATAAAACTTGAGAATTTAAATAAATTTAAACCTCGGAAAACGATCGCTACAATTCTCCCCCACTTGAATCAGACTTCGTCCTTGAAGTCTGCTGCTACTGAATCTAAAAATAACTCTGGTTAATGCTCCTGCATCTCCTCTTCTGATTCCCACATCCACTCTAAACCCTTCCGGTGCTGCCATTGCACCTTCACTAGCTGAATTACGTTGTTCCTCAAGGTCTTTGCCTTCCGATCCAGAATCGCGACCGGCCTCTCAATATAATTCAGGCTGCTATCAACCTGAATGTCCTCTAAGGGAACAACTGCTGACTCATCCACCAAACACTTCCTCAACTGGGAAACATGGAAAGTGTTGTGGATCTGGCTAAGCTCTGCCGGAAGATCCAACCGATAAGCAACCCGGCCCACCTGGGCTAAAACCCTGAAAGGACCAATAAACCTGGGGCCCAGCTTGCCCCTCTTCCGAAACCTGATGACACCCTTCCAAGGTGATACCTTCAGGAGGACCATGTCGCCCTCCTGAAACTCCAAGTCTGATCGCCTCCTGTTAGCGTAACTATTCTGCCGACTCTGCGCAGCCTGTAGCCTACTGCATACCTGCTGGATCAACTCTGTCGTCTTGAGCACCACTTTGGTGCTCCCAATGACACGCTGAACGACCTCGCCCCAACAAATCGGGGTCCTACACTTCCTCCCATATAGCATCTCGAAGGGAGGTAGATCAATACTCGCATGGTAACTGTTGTTATATGAAAATTCAGATATCGGAAGATACGTATCCCAACTGCCACCGAAATCTAGGACACATGCCTGAAGCATGTCCTCCAGGGTCTGAATCGTCCTCTCACTCTGTCCGTTCGTCTGGGGGTGGAAAGCGGTGCTGAAATGGAGACGAGTGTCCATCTCGTCATGAAACCGCTTCCAAAATCTGGAAGTAAAACGGACATCTCGGTCTGACACCACAGAAACAGGCACTCCATGCCGTGCCACAACCTCTCGCACATAAATATCAGCTAGTTTCTCCACCGATATACTCTCTTGGATCGGTATAAAATGAGCACTCTTCGTCAACCGGTCCACAATAACCCAAATCGAATCCACCCCACGTGCGGTCCTAGGGAGTTTACTGATGAAATCCATGGTGATATCCTCCCATTTCCACACTGGAATGTCTAACGACTGCAACTTTCCGTGGGGCCTCTGGTGCTCTGCCTTGACCTTCCTGCAGGTCAGGCACCTCTCCACATACCAGGCGACATCCCGCTTCATGCAGGGCCACCAATAATCGGGTCAAAGATCCCTATACATCTTCGTCGCCCCTGAATGGATGGAAAATCGAGACTTATGAGCCTCTTCCATCAACACTTGCCGTACTCCGCCCCAGTACGGTACCCATACTCTCCCATGAAGAGTCAACAATCCTCAACTGTCGTAGTCAAAAGAAGCTACTCGGCCCATAATCCTCTCACACTTCTGTCTCTCCTCCTTGAGGCCCTCGGCCTGCGCCCCTTTGATTTGCTCCAACAATGGAATAATCACAGTCATCCTCAAACAAATATCTCTGATCGGGGCCACTGCTGCCTTGCGACTCAGGGCATCGGCCACTACATTGGCCTTCCCTGGGTGATATAAGATCTCACAGTCGTAATCCTTCAACACATCTAACCATCGCCTCTCCCTCATGTTCAGATTCGGCTGATCCATGAGGTACCTCAAGCTCTTGTGATCCGTGTAAATGGTACAACGGACCCCGTAGAGGTAATCTCTCCAAACCTTGAGGGCGAACACCACTGCCCCTAACTCTAAATCATGAGTAGGATAATTAGCCTCGTGAGGCTTCAACTGTCTCGAGGCGTAAGCTATCACACGGCCTCGCTGCATCAACACTGCTCCCATACCTGTGATAGAAGCATCACAATAAACCACAAAATCCTCTACTCCCTCTGGCAGGGTAAGAATCGGTGCCTCGCACAATCTTTGCCTGAGGGTCTCAAATGCTGCTTGCTGCTCAGGCCCCCAGCGAAACACCACCGACTTCTTAGTCAGTCGCGTGAGCGGTACTGCTATCTTGGAGAAATCCTGAATGAACCTCCTGTAGTACCCTGCTAAACCTAGGAAGCTCCGAATCTCAGATGGAGACCTCGGGACCTCCCACTGCATCACGGCCTCTATCTTGGACGGATCTACCAAAATACCCTTCTGGTTGACGAGGTGTCCAAGAAACTGCACCTCACATAACCAGAACTCACACTTGGAGAACTTTGCGAAAAGTCTCTCCTTCCTCAAAATCTCTAGCACCTCCCTCAGGTGCTCCTCGTGTTGCTCCTGAGTCTTGGAATAAACCAAGATGTCATCAATGAATACTATCACCGATCGATCCAACAATGGCCTACATACGTGGTTCATGAGGTCCATGAACGCGGCTGGGGCGTTGGTGAGCCCAAACGGCATCACCACGAACTCATAATGACCGTACCGGGTCCTGAAAGCAGTTTTATGCACATCCTCATCCTTGACTCTCATCTGATGATACCCGGAGCGTAAATCGATCTTGGAAAACCAAGACGCTCCCTGCAGCTGATCAAACAAATCATCTATCCTTGGGAGTGGGTAACGGTTCTTCACCGTTACCTTATTCAACTCCCGATAATCAATACACATACGGTGCGACCCGTCCTTCTTCTTCACAAACAAAATCGGTGCTCCCCAGGGCGAACTGCTCGGCCTGATAAAACCCTTGTCTAACAGCTCGTGCAGCTGCGTAGACAACTCCTGCATCTCTAGGGGAGCCAACCGATACGGTGCCTTGGCTATCGGAGTCACACCAGGGATTAGGTCAACCCCGAACTCGACCTGCCTCTCAGGAGGTATTCCAGGAAAATCCTCTGGAAATACATCCGGGTAGTCTCGCACTACCGGAATATCATCAACTGTTATCTTCCCCTTCTCCCGGGCATCTGAAACATAGGCAACAAAACCGATACAACCATGCTGAAAATAGCGCCTCGCTCTCGCCGCTGAACATAGAACTAGTCCGCGTTGTGGCCTCTCGCCTTGAATCACTAACTCTCCCCTACTGGGAATGCGAACCCTCACTAACTGCAACTCACAATCTATCACCGCCCCATTGGGGCTTAGCCAATCCATACCTACTATAACCTTGTTCCCTCGCAAGGGAATAGGGACCAAGTCCACCGGAAACTGCTCATCGAATAACTGTAGGGAACACCCTCTATGCACCCTTGCCACCCTAACGGTCCTATCAGCTGCTATCTCAACCTCAAGTGGAATATCTAGCTCCCCTGGATCTCTGCTAAACCTCTTGCTAAGTGTAAGAGAGACGAATGATCGGGTAGCCCCCGAATCAAACAATATTGTAGCTGAGATGTCGTTCACTGAGAACGACCCTATATAAAACATATAACCATAATAAAACAGTTAATAATAAATGCAAAGATAAAGGGAAAAAAAATACATACCCGTCATCACGTCAGGAGTCGCTCGTGCCTCCTCTGTCGTCAGCCGAAAAGCCCTACTCTTTGCCACCGGCGTCTCAGATCGGCCCTGACGGCGATCTGTAATCCTCAAAGTAGCAGGAGCAGGTGCTGACACCTTTCCTGCAGCAGCTAAACTCGGACACTGGGACTTTTTATGTCCCCTCTGATTGCAATGGAAGCAAATCAGATTTGATGCCGCAACGACGGCAGTAGTGGCTGTACAATCTCTGCTCATATGCCTAGTCCGAACGCACTTGTAGCAGCCGGCACTCCTTGCCTTGTACGCCCCATCGTGGAATCTCCCACACTTGCCACACTGAGCGTGGCTCTACTGACTCCTAGCTCTGTGATATGAACCCTTGGGCTTTTTGCTCGCATTCCCTGTACCTGGAGCCGCCTCCGACTTCCTTTTTCTCTCCGTCTCAAGGTCAATCTCTCTCTCTCTCGAGCCCTAGCAATCATGTCATCCAACATTTTACAGCTGGACCGGCTCACGAACTGGCGGATATCACTCCGCAACATCTCATGATAACGATCCTTCTTCATTTCCTCATCAGCCGCGTACTGAGGAACAAGAAGAGCCCTCTCTCTGAACTTGGCGGTAATCTCCGCCACTGTCTCTGTAGTCTGGGTAAGATCCTGAAACTCGCGTGCTAACTGATGCACCTCAATAACCGGTGCAAACTCGGCTCTAAATCGGGTAGTAAAGTCTGCCCAGGTCATAGCATCCAGGGTTGCGTCATCCCCGATGGCATGACCAATCTCCTCCCACCAATCCCGTGCCCTGTCCTTCAGAAGACAGGACGCCAATCTGACCTTGTCCCCCTCGGGACATCTGCTAGTGCGGAAGGCGTTGGCCACGTCTGCCAACCATCTGGTGCTCGCTATGGGGTCCCGAGCCCCGTGATAATCTGGAGTCCCGCATGACCGGAACTCCCTTAAAGTAAGCGTGCGCGACCCCATCATGGCCGCCACCTCAGCACGGAAGGTGCTCAACCTCTCGTCCATCATCTCTAAGATACCCTCCTTAATCGAACCGAAGATCACAGGAGTCTGCTCAAGTATAGTGCGAGTAATCTCTAAAGAGAGAAACTCCCTAGTCTGCTCATCTAACTGTCCGGCCTCCGGGCCTGATCCTGATCCCCTCCGGCACATGAACTGCCGACTGTAGGTCTAGGGCGTAATACCACCATTCTGAAACACAACATAATAAACGTTAGGAACACTGATAATTCTCGAGGAATCGCTACTACCACAAGTTTCCTGGTCTCATCTCAGCTTTCCTTAATTCGAGTACGGATCCTCTACTTCCAGTAGTACGGGCCCATACTACCTTCCACATCTATTCGTACTTTCCTCAAGTACTGCCTTGACTCCACCAAGTCACTAATACTGCTAATGATCTCTGCTACTCTCATCCTAGGCTTGCCCTAGGGAATTATCTGACTATACCCGATCCAGTCCTCAGCTGCTGAAGGCCTCCTTATGATGCAAACTAGCCATCACCTGAATACCATCACATGCGGCGAGGCTCATATAATCCTTCAAGTAAAAGACTTGTCCCTACAACGGTTAGACTCAGAAAAGAGTTGCGCAATAGGGCTAAGTCTAGCACTCTGAGATTATTCAACCCTGTTCACATGTGACGTGACGCATTCACCTAATGGCTAACTCCCATCACTTAGAGCCCCACAAAGCACAAAGCAAGCAGCATTCATACATAGGAGACTACTCAAGCAATTCTATCCTCATAATGGGAAACTGTACTAGCATACAATGCTAAGCTCCTACTATCAAGCATAACCTAAACAGGCTATCCTACTGCTGTCTACTCAATACTAGCATGCAATTCTCATAAAGCTGATTCACATATAGCAGGCACATAAGGCATCCTCCTAGATCCTTAGCCCTATTCTAGCATGTTGTTCTACTGAAACTGATAGCTTATAACATATACTCGTATGGGTAATTTAGGAGTACTTACTTGAGCTCGGCTGATCGCATGCACCACACCCCTTTTCTCTTTTCAAAGTCCTTTTCTTTCTAAAAAAAATTTCTTTTCACTTTTCTAAAACTCTTTTCTTTTGAAAACATTTTACCACTTCCTTAGTTTGAGTTCAGACACACCCGAAAGTGTGTCTGAATCCCTCAAACCAAGGCTCTGATACCAACTTGTAACGTTTCAAAATACGACCCAAAAACTTTTGTTTAATAATTACTAAAAACACCATATCAATATCATAAAGTAAAACTCGTACGTCAATATCTCAAAATAATAGCAAAGTATTACGAGGAACTGTATCAAGACTGTATTAAACCACATCTATGAAAAACTAAAACAACTCCCAGGACAAACTGAAGCTGTGGTGTGTGCGATGCCATCAACCCGAGCTCTTCCCTTTACTTGTAGAAGTACCTGAAACCAAAACTAAAACTGTAAGCACAAAGCTTAGTGATCTCCCCCCAAACTACCACATACCATACAATAACATGTAAACACATACTGGGCCTTGCCCACTGCATCAGACCGAAGTCCGGAAACTGCATCGGACCGAAGTCCGGAACTAACCAGGGCCTTGCCCTCTGCATCGAACCGAAGTCCGGAACTGACTGGGACCTTGTCCCCTGCATCAGACCGAAGCCCGGAACTAACTGCATCGGACCAAAATCCGGAAACTGATTGAGAATGACATAGCATAGCATAAACATATCAATTAGCATGAACACATAAACTGCATACTGCATCGGGCCGTAGCCCGGGACACATAATCCATAAATCCTGTATGAGCCACGAAGGCATTAAACATCCTAACTACTGCATCGGACTGAGGTCCGGAAACTACTGCTAGTTAAACGGGCCGACATTGTGGCCTTAGACCCGTTCCTACTGAAAGGAAACTCACCTCGAGACACTGGCTGCTGAACTCCTGAATGAGAAATCCCTGACGGCTGCTCCGGCTGCTTCCCGGCTCTTTTGAATGCCAAATGAAGGAATGATCCCAGATCTATAAGCTCAAGGTACTCAAGTTCTCCTTCTTCCACTTCTCTTCTTCTTCTTCTTCTTCTTCTAAAAAATAAGCTCAAAGATCAAACACACACAAGCAAGGAGCAAAGGGGACGAACTAGGGTTTCTCTGGGGTGAATGATAAGTTATGAGGCCAAATGGGAGGCTATAATGGGGTTTAAATACGTCTCAAACCCTAAAATTAGGGTTTTTCCTCTGGCCGCGTACGCTGCGCGTACGCCTCTCCTTCCCGCGTTTCATTTAGTCATTACGTGCAGCGTACAACGGGTTACGCCCCGCATAAGGCTTATGGGCAGGCTATAACTTGGCCCAAAACAAAATGTCCACTCTCATAAATAATTCTATAATAGCCCAAATAAAACTTGAGAATTTAAATAAATTTATACCTCAGAAAACGATCGCTACACTTTCTCTCTGTCTCTGTCTCCCTCCCTCTCTTTCTCTCTCTCTCTCTCTCTCTCTATATATATATATATATATATATATATATATATATATATATATATATATATATAATTCAATCATATCAGTTATAGTCACATAATCATATACATCCAACACATACAAATCAGTGAGCTGACATTGGTGCATTCGACCCACTAGTGTGGTAAGAAGACTCACCTCTATACAAAGATAATTGAAATGCACACTTAAGCCACTGCTAACATAGCTCCTCACACTAATCATGACCCAAAAATAACCCTAATTGATAATAAGGATTTTTAACCGATAATAAACCGTCCAAATATTCCTTTCTCTTAATAAGGGCAAAAAGGCCATTTACCCGTCCCATTCATAGCTCAACTTAACAATCCCAAATCTAATGGTCCAAGGCCCAAAAGAATGTCACAAGCGGGTTTTCTGAGAGTACACATGACATACTCTCTGCTACGCCGCGCGTACGACTTGGTTTTTAAAGGAAAGGTTACGGGGACTCAGCTCTCTACGCCCAACGTACAGAGCATTATGCCCAACGTATTACCATGACGTCCAAACTCTATCTAAGTGGTCTTAATGCATTAAGACTTCACATCCAACTTCAGACCTAAGCTTAAGAAAACATCTAAGACCATAAATTTGCAACCTTTGTGCCTTTGCATGGCTAAAAGGAGCCCAACATCAAAACCCTAACTCATTCAACCATTTACAACTCCATAACTCCTACATGGAAGAAAACCAAGGTATAACTTGCATTTTTATGACATAAAACACCCTAAAACATTTGAAATGATAACTTAAAGGATCGGGAGTATTCCATATTCACAAAGATCAAAGCTTTGGGACAAAAAGAGTATAAATCTAAGCTTGAACAAGATCTAAAGAAATGTGCATCAAGGTTGGAGCTTTATACCTCCAGAAGGTGCACAAGGTTGAGTACTTGTTGGATCCAAAGACTTGAGAGCAAAACCACTTCTTTGATGATCTTCCTTCACAAGCAAGAATACACAAAACTCACTTAAAACATTCAAATCTCACTCTCAAGGCTAGGGTTTTCGATCTTAGGGTTGAGAGGAATGGAGGCTAGAGGTAAGGACAGGTTTGAGGTCATAATGATCTTTAAATAGGGTCTAAACCCTAAAAATTAGGGTTTGACCCTTA
This sequence comes from Lactuca sativa, assembly GCF_002870075.4. Lineage (NCBI taxonomy): Eukaryota > Viridiplantae > Streptophyta > Magnoliopsida > Asterales > Asteraceae > Lactuca > Lactuca sativa. The sequence continues at coordinate 90,509,413 of NC_056630.2, forward strand.
ATCGAGTACGCCCATCGTACCATAACGTACGCCCAACGTACGAGTCCGAGTCCGTGATCAAAGATAAATGAGCTATGCCAGGCGTAGCTCTAATTACATCAAACATAGGGACTAAAAATGTAAAAAATTTAGGTTTTTAAGCTATAATTTGAATTGTACCTGACTCCGAATGTTACACTTTGTAATCTCGTTCTAGCTTATTGCTAGTTCTTTTTTTTCATTTATATTATGATTGGCTTTTTCTAAACCGAAGGATGTAGAAAAGAGGAAGTAAAAGAAACTGATGATTTGCTTACCACGTACCATTCTCTCAAATCAAATGGTTGAAGTTCAACTTGAAATGAATAGTAAATTCTCCTCACAAACCTATTTTGCTTATATATATATATATATATATATATATATATATATATATATATATATATATATATATATATATATATATATATATATATATATATGTTCTTAAATACTACTTATATCTTTCAATAAGATTTGAACACTAACATCTCATTTAAGCCTTACCGCTAAACAAAAAGTCAATAACAATTTTTTCCTCGTAAATTGTTATGATTCAAACAAAATGTGAAATGCATATACAAGTTGTAAAAATGTATTTTTACAACTTTGTTTAAACAATTGTATTTCTAAAATGTTCAAATACAAGTTCAAAAAAATATTAAATAATGATTTTAAAAATTGTAAAAAATATATAAAAAATTATATTTTTTTATAAATAATTTAATTTAATTTGTATAAAAAAGTTTGAAGAAAGTTATACAAAAGTTTTATAAAAAGGTTTAAAAAATAAATTTTAAAAAATAATAATTTTAGAACAACTTTATAAAAAGAAAATTTTAACTGATAAAATTTGAAATATAAATCAAATTCGTAATACAGTCTAAAAGCTGATTAAAAGAAGTATAAAATTAATATTTGAGTTTTTATATTTGATATAACATGTGGAAAAAATATTTATTAACCTTTTATAATTTTTTAAATTTTTTTTGACAATTTATAACCCATTAATTTGTTTTTTTCTGAATACAATGGTAACCAGACTTTAAATATATGGAAAAATGACAAATATTATATATAATTATTTATTTAACTTTCATCTCTCCCTCAGTCCATGACGAAAGACCACATACACACACAAACCAAACCATATAAAACATCATGTCTTCAATCCATTCAATCCCATTCTCTCATTATAATAATATACTCTCACACACACAGACACACACATTGACTTCAACTTTCTCCATGACTTCTTCATCTCCAATTTCTCTCCCCCTCAATCTTCAATCTCTCTCATACCCATTTCTGTGATCTGCAAGAATCACCCCCAAAGATTGCAACCTTTTCATCATGTCATCAATCTTGGGCTCAAATGGGATGGTTATAGCCACCGCCATGGTTGCCGGAACCGCAATTTTCATCGCCTTCTGTCTCCAGAAACAACCGACAACCACCGCCGGCGCCACCCGATTCCCGATCATCCATCACCCAAGACCCTGCATCTCTACAGGTTCCTCTAATTTTCATTTTTCTTGGGTCAATCTTCTACTCCCCCGTTGACGTTTTGGGTCAAAATTGAAAATTTCTTTCTGGGTTTTTGGATTATGATGCAGATGGGAAGAAGAAGAAGAAGAAGGGAGGAAAGAAGAAAAGGGTACAGTTTGCAGAGGATGTGATGGAACCAAGTGGAAATGGCGATGAGTTTAGACGACTAAAAAGTAAGAATCATCAGCTAAACAGGAAGTACTTGACAATACTAAAAGATGAAGGGGGCAAAAAGAAATTGTCAAGAAATCTCAAGGGTCTTCCTGAAAATAGGATGGCTCTTTACTCTGGAATTCTCAGAGATCGAGGTGTTCACCGGGTTGCCTATTGTTGTTAACGATTGACTTTATTTTACAAACTAGTCTTTTACTTCTTACCATTTCAAAGTTTGGCCCCTCTTAGTTTTCTTCGTTTAGGATAACGTTTTTTGTTTCTTGATTTTGCATATGTTGTCAATGGGGTTTGTATCATTCATTGTGTACAATGTGAAAGCAAAATATTTGTAGAAAATTTATTGGTAAATTTGTAATTGTGGGTTAAAGTTTGTTGTAATTGACTTTGGACTTGGAGAATCATACTATCGGCCCTCAAGTATCGAAACTCTACACTTTGTTATATTGCATTCTACCTTTTTTTAGAACATTTCCTATCTACAAATAACTGTGATGCTTCAGTAAATCGTAATAGAGAAAAACAAAAGTTTTTGTTAATATTTGGGGGAAATTATATAAAATAAGTCTCTCTCTCTCTCTCTCTCTCTCTCTCTCTCTCTCTCTCTCTCTCTCTCTCTCTCTCTCTCTCTCTCTCTCTCTCTCTCTCTCTCTCTCTCTCTCTCTCTCTCTCTCTCTCTCTCTCTCTCTCTCTCTCAAATGAGTCCTCATAGGGTCCGGTGGGTCCGGTTCTGTGAGCACTCATTTTAAAATAAGGACAACTTAAAAAAATTGAAAGAAAAAGGATCTTAAAAAAAATACAAATGATAACATCGAGCATAGATCTATGTCCGAGATAATTTTTTTTTTTTGGAAAAAAGGGTATTTTAGGGAAAACAAAATTTACAACCCTTAATGACATTGAATCGCCGATCTTCTTCTCCGATGCTTCCCAAATCAACATTATTCTCTTGCGCCGATGTCGATGATTCTGTTGTCGTAACTGCCGGTTTCCCCCAAAATCAACTCCACCGTCGATTTCATCGCGTTACCGCCTATAAATCTTGATCCCAATCAATCAGATGTAAGGTAATTATCACGCACCCTCGAAACCTAGGTTTATTTGTTTGTTTTCAATGCACGGAATCAAATGAATCTGGTTGAATGGATTGATATTTGTGCGATTGATTGATTAACAAAGCGGAGAAAAGATGTTGACAAAGTTTGAAACCAAAAGCAATATAGTGAAAGGGTTGAGTTTCCACAACAAGAGACCATGGATTTTGGCTAGTCTTCGTAGCATTGTGAGATCATATGAAGTTATTCGCACGAATCAACATGTTTACATAACGCACGCCACATCACTAATGGCTCTAAGCTTAAACTAGATGTCTGTTTACACTTTTTCACAATTATCGGTTCACCTTTACTCCAATCGTAACGAAACCGAATGATCTCTTCACTCTTAAGTCCTTGTAGAGAAGCAGGACAAATAAGTAGTTATTATGTGATCCCGATTCTTATTCTTTTCTATTAGCTACTTTCATATATAAATCACCACCGAATATAAGAGAATTTGTATTTGATACGATATTTTATTGGTTGTTTTTGAACTTGTTCAATCTAAGCTTTGTTTTTGCTTCAAAATTCGGAATCCAGTCCTCTGGTAAGATCCGTTTGAGCTCTAACATACTCTCGTTGCATCTACCCATTTCTTTTGAATTTGTATGAATTCATCTACTACTTCTTTGATGAGTTTGATGTTTTTATTTATAGTATTGTGATGAGGCCTACGAAACTTCCTTCTAAATCTACTGATATGTTTTAAATCCTTATTGAAACTATTAGTTTGACGCTAATTGTTAATTTTATTGATCCAAAGGTAAGTCACATACCATTTACCACTCCTATATTCACTTTTTTTATGCATATTGATATAAAATTGTTAATCTCACATTAATGGTGATGTTTGGTGTTTCAAAGTTGGAGCTCTTTGGAAGGATATTGACTGACGGGTAACTAAGTGTCGAGTTAAGTGTAACTTCTCTGAAAATCTTACTATGAAAGTTAATGTTCAGGTATATGTATACGATGCATTTTGTTGATTATTAAATCTTTTAAAGTATGTTGTTGATTCAGTTTGGTATTGCTTCATATTAAAAACAAGCCTCACATTTTACATTCAAAACACACTTTAGTGTCCTTTATTTACTTTTTATGCAAATATATGTTATTTATGTTAAACTGGTTTTCTTAATGCAAGGTGGTTTTCTTAATGCAAGGTAGTGATTAAATGAAATAATACCAACTAGGAAACGATGGCCACCTAGGAGCTAAGTATATCAAGGTAAAAGATCTCTCATATATTATACTACAAGGTATATTCACATGTGAATATTACGTGGTAATTTCACATGCGAATATTATCCTCAAAAGGAATTAATGGGATGAAAGTGTTCAAATTGGTTACATTTTCATCAGTAAATAATTATGTAAAAAAATAGCATATGATTCATAAGTGTGCAGAGATTTAAATGTAAATCACAAGCGAATAACATATGAACTACAGATTATTCACATGTAATTGACATGTAAATCACAAGTGAATCACATATGAATTACATGTGATTCACATGTAAATCACAAGTGAAACACATATTAATTATGTCTATATGCACACATGCATTTTGTATGAGTGTTCTTCGTTAATTTATTTTTCTTGTGAATTTCACATTTGAATTTTAAAAGATACAATCAAATATAAATATCATATTATATAATCATATGTGAATCTTACATGATATAATCACATGTAGATCTTACATGATATATACATATGCATTTTTTTAGTGTTCTTGCATTAATACATTTTTTTAAACTTTCTTGTAGATTATAAAAAATTTGTGGAAAATATTGAAGATGTCAAAAGTGAAAAATTGAAGAAATGTGAAAATCCTGACACGAAGACATGAAAACGCTTAGAAATTTTGAAGCATTTTTTGTTTTTTATATTTTATTTTGTATCCAACAAAATAATCTTACTATTGTGTTTATAGATTAGTAAATATAAAGGGTTTTTTTTTATTTTTCATAATTTACTTATGAATATTATAGTATAACAAAATATGCATATATGCACTTGAAAAAAAATATGCATATACCCACCTAAAAAGTTGATTTTTTTGTTAAAAAAAATATGCATATACACTTTTTTAAAATTTTACCGTTTTTAAAAAATTGTCGTTTAAAAAAATTCAATTTTTTTTAAAAAATTTCTTGTTTTCTAAAATAAATTAAAAATCCGTAGTTTTTGAAAAAGGTCGAAAAATATTATCTTATAAAAAAATCCAAAACTTTGAGTTATTATGTTAATTTATAGACCTTTTTATTAATATTTCCAATAACATAAAAAATTAAATTTGAAATGAGATTGGTAAGATGATGATCATGCCCTAAATGAGTTAATTTTGATCTAACACTCCACCATTGGTTTTCGAGATCTCGGGAAACTATGAGTTCTCAACGGATCTCACCCCTATATATATATATATATATATATATATATATATATATATATATATATATATATATATATATATATATATATATATATAAAAGTTGAGGTTGAATAAAGAACTATTATTAACCATGGAACAAAAGAATCAATCCTTTTTTCAATTTTTAGAGATTATTTTTTATCAAAAAAATAAATTCATAACTTTTTATCCTTTTTACAATGATAACAAATTCGATAAAAAAAATTTACTTTTTTTTTCGTCAAATTCACAGTGTTAATCTGTGCAGATTCACAACGTGAATCTGAATTCAAAAGGTGAATCCGAAAAACATATTTAACAATCACAATGTGAAGTTATGAATTTCGATATTCTTAGTTTTTTTCCGATAAAGAATAAGCTCTAAAACTTGAAAAAATATTTGGTTTCTTGGAGAACCAATAATAATGTTTCTTTATTGAATTTTTCGATATATATATATATATATATATATATATATATATATATATATATATATATATATATATATATATAGGCTTAGGTTATTTTGTTTTTACTAACTATTGTGTGTAAGAATGCATAAATCTGGACCACTAGATGGAATAGAATCAAAGGTCATGATCTGAAGGTCTATGATATCACAATAGGGTAACATGTACCATATACTCACACAAATTCCAGCATAAGGGCATTTTAGTCAATTAACCTATAATAAAAAAGGAAATTTTCAGATTTTTATGGATAATTAATTCCTTTAGGGATAATTAATTAGTAAAGACATTTTCGATTTTATTCTTACGGAATATATTTGCAATGCATATATTTTTTATAATTAACATGATTTAAGAATTCAACATATGTTCTTCATATACATTCGAACCTAAATACAAAATCATACATATTGTTCCAAACTAATAGTCTTATACAATTTTATATATATATATATATATATATATATATATATATATATATATATATATATATATATATATATATTCTAACAGAATGTCATCAACAATGAATAAAAATATTAAGAGATAACATTCTTAAATATACAATTATTGAGCAAATACACTTGATTTTCATCAATGGTCCAAATAATCCACTTGATTCAAACTATGACGAAAATATGATGTATTATCATAAGAATGTAATTCTTCGCAAAGTATACTTGTTGTTGAACTCGATTCCAAATCTTTCTCTGTATGATCAATATTGAATTCCTTCTTCAAGCAATTATGTGACATCCCCAAAATCTCGGCCAGAAAAGACCGATTTTCATTTATGCTTTTAAAATAATTTCAGAGTAAATCCTTTTGATTTAAAAGAGTTGCGGAATTTGTTCCCAAAAACAAAACGTGATAAAATAATATTTACCAAAGCATTTCATAAAGAAATGTATTTTCAATATATAATCAAAACTCGGGATGTCATGTTCCGATATAGACCATAAAGCATAAACGATAACATTACAAGTCATTCAACAAATATATACATATACAGACTTGTAAACAAAATAACTTGATGGTTCATCCATCCTATGCCCTTGCGCCACTACCTGTAATACAAATAAACTGAGTGGGTCAGGCTTGGGAGCCTGGTGAGCATATAGGGTTTTCAACCCACAATAAATAATTATATTTAATTTCCACCAACCAACAATAACCCAATTACCCATTCCCGTTATTCTCACTTTACGTCCCTAAGACAACTAACATAAGGGACCTAGTCTATGAATATTTCATCGGGGCGACAACAAATGCTTCGGGGGTTCCTCAGCAATATAAGTCAAATAAGGCAACCATGAGGGGGATGGAATACAGTGAATGAACACCCAAGTTCATTAACACCTATAGGTTATGAGCCTGCTAGCGTTCCACTGGACTGTCTAGAAAAGTCCGTGGTCGTCATCTAAATTCCTCTAGATGACTGGAACAAAACAACATCGAGGCCTCTCATCTGTTTATTACACACCAACTATCTACCCATGTTCTACCCGACATATTAGTAGATAAAAATACATATTTTTATACATAGTTTAAAACCTGTATAGCATTTTCATTCAATACATATTCCACATAACAGATGAGGCACACCCACATAACACGTATTTCATAAAGAATAAATCAGATCTATGAGATAGAAGAAAGTGAATATACATTCACACATATAACAACAAAGTATACACATAACACGTATTTTATATATAATACTTCATAATTATGCGTTAGAAGAAAGTAACCACACACTCACTTTATCAGAAGATGATCGGACAGCACTACGGCTTACAGAAGTAGTATTCTTCGGCAGATCTGGAAGATCTCCACAAAAATCGAACTTCTCGCGGGCAGAGCTTCGGCTCGGGAATCGCACTTCTTGGGATCTCAGGAGCGTAAAAACTTCCTTCTTAACTTGGATATGAGATCCTGGGTGTCGGGATGGCTTCAGGGGTTTACACGCAGAGCTTCGGCACGAAAAAGAGAAGAATTGAGCAATTATGCCCGGAACCCTCGCATCCTATTTATAGGAGGCTGAAGCCTCGCAGTATGCTGGGCGTATAGCCGTACGCGGGGCGTACGCGTCCGAATTTGTCACTGCATGCGTCATTCGAAGAACTCGAGTGCTAGGCGTGTCATGCTTCGTTGTACGCTGGGCGTACTTCGGATCAGATCGGTGACTCCTTCGGATATACATCCGAATTAAAGATTAAATTTAAATACTAATTATTTAATAAACTTCAGAAATTCATATCTTCTTCATATGAACTCCGTTTTCGACGTTCTTTATATCCACGCATAGGTGAGACTACGCTCTACAACTTTTGTTTAGACTCCGTCGGCTAATTTTGACTTTATTTTTTTTATTTATTTTTAGTAGGCACGGACAGGAAAACTTCGTTATAAATTCATAACTTCTTCGTTTGACGTCCGTTCTCGCCTAACTTTTCATTGTTTCGCTACTAACAACGAGATCTTCGATTCTCATTTAGATTGTTTCGGCTAAAAACCGCTCGATCTCAAATCGAGTATTCGGGCTGCATACCGCTAAGTCGAAACTTCAGAAAATCATAACTTCCTCATACGAAGTCAGATTTGGGCGTTCTTTTGATGCACGTTCTCGGTTTAACGAACTCTACGACTTTCGTTTAGATCACTAAGGCTAGATATCACTCTATCTTAAATTCATATTTTACGTCATTCGGCGTCGTGCCGGTTGCGAAACTTCGATAGGTCATAACTTCTTCGTTATAACTCGGATTTTGGCATTCCTTATATCTCCGGAATCCTTGTTTCGACCACTACAACTTTATGTAAAGATATTGAGTTTATTTTACACTTAAATTTTGACGCTTATTTTATTCTTAATTAATCAAATCACATAATTAAGCAATTAAGCACAAAACACATAATACTCAAATAATACGCTCTTATTATTTCAAAACGGGTTACAAAGGTTAACCTAGACTATTACATCAACGAAAGTGCCTAGCCTGGAAACGCGGGCGTTACAAATTCTGAAAGAGTAACATGCATTACTCGTTAGTATTACCAGTGAAGCTAATGTACTTGTTGTTAACAAACATTCTCAAAGACATTCTAAAAAAATGCATTTATATAAATAAATTATGACAGAATACAAACATTAGTTATTTAATAGAAACTATATAATAGAGAACGATAGCATATTTTAATAGAATGTATTTCATTTTTCCTATCTTTTAATGTTTTTTACTTTTCCTATCTTGACACATAAGGATATTGAAATCGAATTCTGTCAGAATAATAGACATTCTAAGAGTTTTGACAGATTACATACCATATAAACAGATTTTCTTATAGTCATTTCCACAAAAACCTTTCGTGCTACATATATTGATAATAGAGAATCAAAGTGCAAAGTATAAAAAAAAAAAAAAAAAACAAAGATCCAGCAAGTGATCCACGTCTTTTCATCATGATATTATTTCACCTTACAGTAGATAAAATATGAAAAATTCAGTTCATCTTATGCAATGTCATAATAAACTGAAACTGAAGACTGATACCAAAAGCTTCTTAACATAAATTAAAACATACATATTGCAACAAAGCACCTTTCTGATCTTTTATAGATCATCAGTTCCAAAAGCCAAAACAAAAAATACAAAGTATACATGATGAAACCTAGGAGAGGATTTGTGGTGTGACAATAACCTGGGTAAAGAGCATTTAAAAGGTGAAAGAGAAAAGATACTCACTTGTGCATTACATTGCAGCCAATCTTTCGTCCCCGAGCTTTTCTGGGCATTGAAGAAAGGTGAAAGCTTCAACACACCTTGATTATGTGCTTGTTCTTGGTCGTATTGATGAATTGATTACAATAAACCCAGATCAATTTCTTAAAATCACCATATAAACAACAAAAGAAAGTGAAAGAAGTAATCAAATCACCATGTTTTTAAGACTTTTTTCAAGCTATTTGTCACCGGTAAAGAAGAGGACAACGATTGAAGGTCCATCCGATGAAACCCAATTCTTCAATCTACCAGTGAAATATTCAATCATTGAAGACCAGTAGATCGAAAATCGAAAGATGGAAACAAATTAAGGGTTTTTGTTATAGGATTTAAAGAGATTAAGTGGTGTCGTTGATGGTGGGTATTAAAATCAACGAGCTTTCCTTGTGAAGATCGCTCCGACGGTGGTGATGGTGTCAATGGCAACAAGTGGTTCAAGCGGCCTCTTTGGTCGATGGAAGTGTTTGCACACGTTTGATGAAGGTAGATTTTAATAGGGTAAATAAAAAACTAATTCCTAAAATAAAAGGATATTAATAATTACTAAAATTAAATATGGTAAATATTACTATTATACACATTAACAATTTAATAATTATTTAATATTTGCTAATTTTTATTGGAGCATTGAGGAGCATTGAGTTCATAACTGTACTTGGAAATTTTTGCAAATACATTTAAGAAAACTAGTGAGATATTGAGATATATAATTTTAAAAGTTGTACAAACCCTCATGTTTGAGATTATGAAAGATGGGATTAAGAGCTTCAAATCAACAGTTTATAAATTTCAAAATGCATACAATAAAATCAAGAATGCATATAAAAAGAATCAATTAGATTGGAATTGAGAAAATGAAGTTATGATATATAGTTTGAAAATGGCATGCTACTTGCATATAATAATATAAATATGTAGCAACATTTGTCGATAGCCATATAACTCGATATTTATATCATAAAATCAATAACTTTCTAATGGAAATTTGTAGTCAACACAACAAAGAACAATTATAAAAAAAATCACCAAATCAGAGTTTGTATGAGAAAGTTATAAGTGTTTGAGCTTGAGGAAAAACTATGCATGAGTTGGTGAAAGTATGTTGCCTAAATTGGGAAGTATGTAGTAAAACACAGTCTGTGTTTTTTTGGGAATGAAAAACTTGCCCCGTGTAACTCGACCGAACAATAGTTATGGGATTAAAAGCCAATGTTGGTCCAATTGTCTCCAAAAACACGTCCAAACATTCCAACGACGAAGAGGATAATTTTTAAAGTTTTGGAGCTCAATATTGAAGCAAAGAAAATGATTTCAAAAGGGAAAACAAGAACTAATCATCATCTACTTGAATCAAAGGTGTGTTTTCACTCTTTTGTAGCTTTGGTGGAAAAATGAAAGAACACATGAAAATCCTAGAATGCATATGTTCTTTTATGTTAACAATCTTGGAATATTAGACAATTAAGTGTTATATATATATATATATATATATATATATATATATATATATATATATATATATATATATATATATATATGTATTAGAGGGCGTAGAATGTAAATATCTATTACATATACTTTATATTGTAATCATGATTTACATGTAATAATATAACATATTAATTACCAAGTTTATCTTGGTATCAGAGCCATATCCCAGAATCCCTAAAAGTTCTTGACTACTATCTCTTGCTCTCTCCCATGTCGTCGACTACATGACATACATTTTTTTTTCTGTCCTCTATCTATCATTGTCTCTCATTACATCCTACACCTATGCTGAGACTACACATAAAACCCATAAGTTTGGCTTCACTTTATCTCTAAATAATAAAGGCTACTAGAAGGAAATGGTTTAGTCATCTTTTTCACCAACTACTTGTTCAGTTTTATTGATGACATAGTCCTTTGTCCTTAGATGAGTATCTCATTATCATCATCATCATGTAAAGATGCCGATAGCACTGTAGTGTTTCTAATGATGCTCACATAAGGATGCTAATTACTTCTACAATCTTTGAGGAATCGTTCCGAAACGTTCAAGGAATTACTTAACGTGATCTTTGGTTGTCTCTTAAGCGTGTGTATGCTCCTCAAACACCCTCTAGGTAATACACCCTAAAGACTCAACCTCTCAAACTAGAGACGATTGACGATGAAACCTCCTCTGCATACCTTAATAGGGCTCAAGAATACTCTGATGCACTTGCCACTATAGGCGAACCATAAAATAAATAGATTTGGTGATGATGGTTATATCGGGTCTTAGAGTAGAATACAACAGGTTGAAATTAACCCTTCTTGGTCGCCAATTCCCAACTGTGTTTGTATAATATTATGGTTGGTTATTTTACCATGAATACATGATCAAGAAATCAGCAACCAACGTCTCTCCGGCTCAAGCATTCACGACTGTCACTAACACTCGCACCTCATCGATTTCAGGTTTCACTTTGTTTACTCTTCAACCGGATTAACTCCATTCTTTTCAACAGTTTCTGTCACAACTTGGTCTTCAAGTTCAGGTCATCCATACATAACCTGCACAATCCCTTTACACAAATAGATCTGGAAATAATTGTGGTTATGTTCGTTATTCTAGGCGTGGGCGAGGAGACTACAGCACCAGAAATCAAGGTGGATGTAATCGTAATCAATTAAGTTGGACTTCTAATGAAAACACTATTTTGGCACATGCAAAAGGTGTAGGATTAGTCATATCTGTCTCAATTCCCTAATCGTGATCCAGCTATTAAGAGGACAAGACAACTTTGGCTAACTTCACAGACTACCGCTCACAAACAACAAGATTTTGGCTTCCAAATATTGGCTCTAGCTATAATGTTGCATCAGACCTATCTACCTTTGATAACTCTGAAGCCTTCTACAGTGATGACAACCTTCATGTTGGACGTAGTAAGGCTTTACCTATTCTACATATTATTTCCTCACAATTTCTCTCGCAGAACAAAACCTTTTCCTTAAAAATATACTTCATGTACCCGAAATAAAACAAAACCTACTTTTTGTCTAAAAGAGTTCTCTTGATAATCATGTGTACTTTGAATTTCAATCCATGTTTTTTGTTGTGAAGGACAAGCATACTATGACAACCTAGAAAAAAATTCATCGGCCTTCGTTAATATTTAACGATAGAACGTGATAATGTAATGAGGACAACATTATAACCACCCAATATATTTTAATATATTCAAATTTTCGTCCTTATTTACGTAAACCATTAAGCTCAAAAATAAGTGCACAAAAAGTCGCATCATTTTGAGAGAATGTTAACATATTTAGACTCTATAAACTACCGTGATCCCAAAAATACAAATTTCGCAATAATCCAACTCAGTATGGGTGAAATATGACTGTTATAGTAAATAAAGATCTACCTGGCGTAAGAAGTTACAACGACAAAAACTATAAGGAGAATGGTTGACTTTTGGAAAAAGTCATCAACTAGGCAATCGCCGTACTACTTAAAGTAGGAATTATGAGACAAAGAACGCCTAAAACAAAAATTGTATGAGAGAGTTATGATTTTTATAAAATCATAAAGATAATAAAAACTAGTCGAAAAACGAAAGTCAAAACTAGCCGAAACGACTAAAAGGAAAGTTGCAGAGTACGTTGAGACCTACACGGATATATAAGAGTCATTGAAAATGGAGTTTGTATGCGAGAGTTATGGAATTTCAAAGTTGAATTTTACCGTCGTGCACACATGTGTGCACATTCTGACAATCGATCCGTCTGATACGGGGTGATGTGGCATAAGGGGAGGGCGACACATGGCAGCCACTTGTGGCTCATGTGCAAATGCGCGATGCGCACCCGAAAAGTTGCTATAAATAGCAAGCTTAGGTAGATCATTCTCCTCACCTCTCAAACTCACTCTCTCACTGTCTCGATTCTCGTGCTATTGCTCCCGAGCACCTCCTGAAGGACGAAATTTCAGTTTCCACCCTACAATAATGGTATCATAAGTTACAGGTGAGTTCGCGGCCCCATTTTCCAAACCTTTTCAGGGGGAACACATGTTAAAATGCAACTATTACATATTTATTACTAATTATAGTTAGATAATTATGCTCATAACATTAGGATGATATTATGCATGGTAGAAACTCTGCACAAACTTTTAGCTAATATTATTCCTAGTTGTTATACTGATTTGCATTGATAGGTAAGATCATATCTAGTTTTCACACTAACTAGTTTCCAAAAACTCAAATAGTGTAGTTGCTATTATAGTTACCCTTTGGATAAGCTTAGTACCTAGTGATTATTCTGCCCAAATACTCGGCTACGCAAACACATTCATTATATATGTATATATCAGAAAAATAATATATATATATATATATATATATATATATATATATATATATATATATATAATAAGTAAACACGTATGAATACAACGAGAATAACAAAACGACCAGCCAGGGGAGGCCCCCACAACAAGAGTTAGATGCGATGCGATTCATCAACACGCTGAAAGATTTTTAGCTAGCTCCCGGCCTATAATCATTAAATATTAAGTGAGTGGGAGAGATATGTATAGATCTATACATGATTTACACTCCCACCTATGGTTTCTAGCTACAACATGACGGAAAGTCACAACAAACATAAATTTCTAAACATATTTGCGATGTCCGATGAAGCGTCATTATTTTCGGGATCAACAATCATTACTCGATTATATGACTCATCGAAATTTTTTAAAACTAAAACTAACTATCCTTGACTAGTACTAGGAAACAACCTAAGAAAGTAGTGATAGTACTCAAAAACTCGAGGAAGCGAGTTTAAGATAAACAAGATAGCTAAAATACCCACACAACGTTTTTATAATAATAAAACTTGTGGACTCACCATAATTATATTGACCTCTCAAAAACCACATGTATTCTCAGGAGAATGAACATGGATGAAGGAGGAGGTAAACCCGATGATGTTGCTCAAAGTCTATGTGCTCTACTTTTGTACTTTGCTTTTGTGACTTATTTGTACCTCGAACAGATGTGTAACATAGTTTATTTAATGAATAAATAGAACGCAGTTTAATATATGAGTGTATTACTCAATGTATGTCTCTGGCCTGAAATCAAACATCCTAACGTCGCACAGCCCGACGTTTTTGCTGTCAGCCGTAGGTGTGACACATACACACACTATCCTCCTCATGGGTCTAAGTAGTGGAGGTCTCTACTTCTGTCTTCCTCAAATTCAAAAGGTAAACAAAATAACGTTTTCTATCAGTCGTGCTTCTTCCACCACATGACACCAAACACTTGGACATCCACATCCTTGGCTTTTGAAGTCCATGTTATGTTTTGTGAATCCTGTTCTTTTGGAAAATTGTCTAAAACTTCATTTATCACCATCTATTTATAAAGTTCGCATATTTTGGATTTAGTTTTTTTTTTCGTGGTGTATGGGGTCCCACTACCTATACCTCTTTTTATGGTCATAATTATTTTATGTTGTGTGTTGATCATTACTCCAGATTTATATGAGATTTGTACATTAAAATTAAAGCATGATGTTTATACCACCTTTAAAAATTTCTTATGATAGTTGAAAGACAATTTCAACCCAAACTAAAATCTATCTAAACCAACTGAGGAAGCGATTTTCGAATTTTGTCCCATTTCTTATCTCATCTCAGTATCACTCATTGCCTTTCATGTCTGCATGCTAGAAAAAAATGGTTTTGTTGAACAAAGACATCGACTCACTGCCAACAATGAAAAAAATGGTTTTGTCATTTTTCTTTTGACATCTTCGTATATCGTATTAACCGAATTCCGTCAATAACAAACTCCAACAACTCATCCTTTGAACATGTGTTCAAGCATAAAACTGATTTTTCATTTATTCGGGTTCTTGGATGTCAATGCTTTCCACATCTCCATCCATACAATAAACACAAAATGGACTTTCGTTCTACACCTTGTGTGTTTCTTGGTTACATCACCACTCATCATGGCTAGCAGTGGTTGGACCCACAATCTGATCGCATCTATGTGGCATGTCATGTTCAGTTTGATGAACAATCATTTCTTTTTCAAAAACCTCTAAAAACCACTCCAACTATAACCATTCCAAATCCCTACTGCGACAATCGCAAAAATTAACCCCAAAATGCTAATACAAAAAGTATAAAAGACTTAGAAAGCGATAGTTCCCAAAACACAAGATTTTGAGTTCCAACGCAAAAGAAAAATCAGTCAAAATAGATAAAAAAGTTAAAAGTAAGTGTGTGAAAAGTTATGTTGTCTTTAAGAAATAAAACCATGTTCCAAGAGTACACAACGTCCCGATCCCGGAAATATAAATTTTGTAAAAATCCGATTCCATATAAAATAGATATAATTTTTATAAAATACAAAATCAGCAACCCTTAAGGAGTTGCAACGTCAAAAGACTACGAAGAGAACAGCCGACCTTAGGATAAAGTCGCCAGAAGAAGAATCGTAGTACTTCCCGAGACAAGAATTTTGAGATAAAGAATTGTTGTATGAGGTGTCTAAGCCCATAACTATAATTTGTGTATACTTGAATTGATAGTAGCACAGTTCTTTTAGGTTGCCCTCAAAACTAGCAACTAGACAGGTTGACTTTTTGAGAGAGGTTGAATTTTATTTGATTAATAAATTGAAATAAATAATTTGTTAATATATTATGAAATTAATTAGAAATAGTAATATTTAATTAATATTTAATCAGGAATTAATTGGAATTAATTTCAGGATTAAAATAATTAATTAAAAGTGCAGGGGCTAAAGTGTAATTGTTCAATAGTTGAGCAAAAGGTTCCAGAACTTTCCTAGGGAAGGGTGGACGATTTTTCTAAGGATAATCGTGGGTTTCTAGACTATTCCATGTGGATTATTAAGGAGGTGGATAATTACCAGATATAAATTAATAATATTATATTCAAATTAGGGTTATCCAGGACATCCTATCTGCACTATAAATAGATTCATTAGGCTTATGCTTTTTGTCCACTAGAAACCCTAAAGGAATAGCCGAAAATCTTAGCTCTCCCTCTCCTCTCTCTCATCTCTCATCCTCTTGCTTGTTTGGGTGTGATCTACTAGAGGCGTGACACTTGTGACGTTTGCTCTCAAAGTTCAAAGAAGACTAGGATTTCAAGTGTTATTGCTATATAACAATCAAGGTGTGTTTTGTTAACCTTATTTTATATATTTCGAAAATATACTAGTCTATCAGGGTTTTCCATTTGATGTTCAAAAGTTGTATGTTTAATTAAAGAAAACATAGATCAAGAATTAGGGTTGCATGCACACATAGGTATTTTTTTGTTATGCTTAAATCCCATAAGTGGTATCAGACCCTTGGGTTGTATTCTATTGAATTGATTGCAATTTTTTGAATCTGATCAATTAGGGTTTTTGGCAATTAAACCCTTTTGGACTTAGAGATTTTCGATTCTAGGGTTTCTTGAACCCTAGGTTACGAAAATTTGGAAAGGGTTTTAACCCTTTCCCTTACCCTACAAGTTTCAAAATTAGGGTTTCCTTAACCCTTAAGAATTTTAAAAATGGCAAGGATTGAAATCCTTGCCTTCATCCCCAAGATAAGCCAATTTCGAAAATCAGGATTTCTGGTATGGTTATCTTATTTTTGGTAATTATCACCTTGTTTGATTAATTGGATAATTATAAATTTTAATTTATCCATCCCATGATTTTCGAAATTTAGGAGGAGATGATTAGGTTAAATTATCTTGATTAATTTAATTGGATAATCCTCAAAGTGATTTAATAAATTAATTAAATGTTTAATTAATAGATAATTATTAAATCATTTGTTTTTAATTTTAAATTTAAATTAAATTGGTTAATTTCGAAATTTAAGATTTAAAAACCCTAGTGTTTTGAAATGTTTAAAATACACGTTATACTATATATAAAATTAAATGTTTAATATTTACTATATGTACAAGACAAGTCAGTCGAACCGCTAGTACGCCTCATTCAAGAAGCCGATCTATAAGGGGGAATAAGGAAACTGCCTATAAAATGGTAGTTGGATGGGTGTCCACTCTCACTCACTATTTCCTTGATTGGTGGAGGGTCGTTAGCCGAACAAGTTTGATTGGACAAATAATTCTCATTAATAAGTATAATGAAATTATAAAGTAACTAAATTCTTTTATTAAATTCCTAATCTTAGTTACTTTAGGAAAACTATGAATTTGATGCTAATCCATGAAATTGCACATTGCACTTTATAAGTCGTTAGTGGAGTGTGTGTGGTTAACTGACACACTAATATGGACTAATAAAGAGTAGCAATGGGTGTCTCATAAATTATAATTGATTAATGGAGCGTGTGTGGCTAATCGACACATTAAAATGAGATGATAAATGACATCGAGAGTATCAAACTAATTTGCATGGTTATTCACATCTTATTTGTGATCCTCAGTATCCCAGTCACAAATGGAAGAGCATAATCAAGATTAAACATGACACTGAATATTTCAATGAATCTCAAAAGATCTAGGAATTTCATTAAAAACCTAGTTCGTTCAAATTTCGTTTTTCATGATGAAATTGGTAAATCGCCATTTACCTACCTTTATTTAATTCACAACTAGATTACGACATCCCTTTTCTAAGTTGTGAATTATCTAGTTATATCCTAACCTTAATCTTTTATTTGGGTGTTATATTGAGGCATATTCTTATCTAACCAAAACTTGTCTTTCTTCTCTTTCAGACGTCTACTCCCAACGATGCTTCTAGTTCCTCCTCCAACAACAACAACTTCTCGCTTCTGAACATGTTCTTGAGAGTTACCTTTGATGGCACCAATTACAATATTTGGATGCGAAACATCAAAATGGCTCTACGTTTCGAGGATAAAGAGTATGTGCTCAAAAAGGAACTTCTCGAGATCGATGAAACCAAAGCTACTATCGCAGAACTGTCTGAGTATAGGAAACACTACAATGTTGCAACCAAAGTGGCATGCTTCATGGTGGCGACTATGACTCTTGAGCTACAAAGGTTCTACAAGGATTACTGGCCATACGATATGAACAAGGAATTGATGTAAAAGTACCATCAACGAGCTCATCAAGAAAAGTATGAGGTAGTAAAGTCCCTCATAACTAGCAAGATGAAAGACGGAGAGTCCATCAGTAGCCACGTGCAAAGAATGCAACAATACATGGAGTGCTTGCTTAAGCAATGTGAACTTTGATGAGGAATTGGCTATTGATATAGTCTTGCACTCATTTCCCAGTTGTTATGATCTGTTTATCTTAACTTATCATTTAAACAACCGAGAGACCACATTGGCTCAACTTTAGAACCTCCTACGAACTGATGAAGCATGAATGAAGGGAAAAAAGTGTTGCCTCTTCCCCTACTGTTGCTCCAGTCTTAGCCATTGAGCAAGTAAAAGGGAAGAAGAGGAAAGGTCCTCCTAAACAGAATTGGAAAGGAAAGTCCCAAGTTGGGTCCTTAAGCAATGGACCCAAAGGAAAGGCCAGTTCTGATGCTCCCCTACCTCTGATCCTAAAGATGCTACTTGATTCTATTTCCATGAGAAAGGGCATTAGAAACGAATTTGCCCCAAGTACTTGCATGACATAAAGGATGGCAAGGTGAAACCAACCTCGACAGGTATTTACACTATCTTATCTAAAAACTCATCATATTCTCGCTCTTGGGTCCTTGATACAGGGTGTGGTTTTCACATTTGCTCAGATTTGCAGGGGCTAAGAAAAAGTGAGGACGTGGAGCATGGGAGAATGAACTTGATCATGGGCAACATGAGATCTTCACATGTTACCAAGATTGGAGTTTATAACCTAGTGCTTAGTAGTAGGTTATGTTTAGATTTGATTAATTGTTTCTACCCGTCAGAGATGACACGAAACAACATTTTATTTCATACTTTATATAAACTAGGTTTTAGATTTTCTTTTGACAACGAGTATGGATCTATTTCTGCTTTTAAAAATGGTGTATTTTATTTTGAAGTTTTACCTTGTGATGGTGTGTATGAAACCGTGATGATTGTAGACAATTTAGGTAATAATGGTTTACAAATTGATTCATCTAATGGTTTAGACAAAGCATGTTTGTGGCATTGTTGTCTTGGACATGTCAACAAGAAACGCATCGCCAAACTCCAAAAGGGTGGAGTGTTGGCATCATTCAACTTAAGGTCGAATATTGATACATGCAAGTCTTGTTTACTTGGAAAGATGACAAAATTACCATTCACTGGTATTTGTGAAAGAGGTGAAGGATTGCTAGATCGCATACACACAGATGTGTATGGGCCTTTTAAATCCACCACAAGGGATGCATCTCGAGAATCTACTCCAAAAGTGCAAAAATGGAAAAGTGTTCCAAAGAAGAAAATTGATGTTTCTAAGCAAAAAGTTGAAAAAGAGAAAATCAAAGTAGAAACTTTGTCATTGCATGATTATATATCGATGCCTAAAGCTGATGAAGTTAACTTAATAGACAATTTACAATCTAAAGTTTGTAATTGGGTTGTAAGTTCGTCTTTTCACAATATGTTCCAAACTAATGTCCACGGACCCAAAACGTTTTGGGGACCTAAATTTTTCTAATTGATTGTAGGGACTATGTGACGATCAATATGAAGAAAGTTGGTATATCGATAGTGGATGCTTGCGTCACATGACTGGAAGGAAAGAAATTTGAGAGATTTTCGAAACTTAGAGAATGTTGGTGTTGTCAAATTTGGAAATAATCAAAAGTGAAATGGGTCAAAGGCAATCAAAAGTTTGACTGTGAGGAACGAAACTAAAAACAAAAGTTAGGTTACTAGAATCAAAAGTAAAATGGTTTTATAGTAACGAAATCTTAACAAATGGTTGATTTTGTAGTCGAAATTAAAGGTTTGATTGTGAATGATTGTGTTAGAGTCGAAAATCAAGGTTGTGGAATTGAAAGCTGAAAGTTTGGAGTTAACTCTTGATTTTGATAGATGATAAACAGTCAAAAGTGATTTAGTGAGAATCAAAAGTTTTTGGAATCGAAATTTGAAGGATTGTGTTGATGTTGAAAGTTTAACTGTGAAGTCAAGCTTAATAATCAAAAGAGAAGTCTCTACTCGACTGGAATTGACTTGGAGAATGTATAGAACCGAAAGTTCAAAAATGGAATTGAGACTTGCCTGAGATACGAAAGTATGGTTTTGACTATTATTGTTTCGACTGTATGCCTGAGAGTCGAAATATTGGTTTCGAATCGAGAGTAATGATGATTGTTTGACTGTGTTGATGTTAGCTACGTTCCTGATGTATCAAAAGGAATTGGGGAAGAAGATTTGATGATTCAATTTAGGTCCCCTACAGTTTAAGCGATTTTACAGTTTCTTCCCAGTTTTGAATGTGGGGGGTATTTTCCCTATTTCTGTGAAGTGGGATGATTTTTCATAACTGGTCCTTAAAGTACTTGCAAAAATGGCTCTTTATACCCATTTTTCGAATTTCTTGCAAATCTCACCTAAAAGTCGAAATCTTCACAACTTTTAAAGATTTTCTCTCGGCTTTTCATGATTGTTTTTGGTGCAAGAATTTTCTATGGTTTATGAGCAATGTGCGTTCATTTTCAAGTCCGAGAAGTTAAATATTTGAAGATATTGGCGTATTTTTTTGGATTTTCTCAGATTAAAGAGTTTCATTTTTGTCACACGTCGAGGGGGATTTTTGTATAGATTATTCCTCGAGCGTTTCTCATACCTTTTTGGAGTTTTATAATCATTTTTTGATTATAAAAAAGGGGAGAAAATTGAAATGGGTATTCTAAAGGATATTTGTTTCAAAGCGGTTTTGAAGACCAGTGTTACTTCGAGGGGGAGTTAGTCTTGATCGCTTGGTGTTCGTTTGGATATTAAAGTCAAGAAATCCAATCCAAACTTTGAGGGGGTGAGTGTTAGGGTGCAAATTTATCCTTAGATGTGATGTAGGATTACCCTCTTAGGAATGTGTAATGGTTTGAGCTTTTCCTATAAATAGGAAGTGAGATGCTCCCATTTATGTAACCCATATGAGAGATTAGTCTAGTGAGAGAAATATTGCAAGACCCACTTTGTAATCACTTTCTAGACTAATCAGAGTTTAAACAATTTTATTTACTTATCGTGTTCTTGATATTGTTTGATTCACATAATCATTACATTTCCGTATTCGTCATCATTCATGAGATCTTATAGTTCCTAGGGGGACAAGAGGATGATTCATTCGGGAATAAGAGTATAGTTCCTATGGGGACAAGAGTATGGTTCCATCGGGAACAAGAGTATGTTTCCTATAGGTACAAGAGTATGGTTCCTTCAGGAATGAGTTTATGTCCATTCGGGGAAGCAGATGATGAGATGTAGATAGATGATTCATGTGGTAATCTAGATTGTGTATCGTTAGAGAAGACAAAGAAAAGTTCCTTGAGAGGAAAAAGATAAGATATTTCTTTGTAAGAACTTAGATGTAATCCATGAAGGATTAAGAGTAAGGAATTTGTAAGGTGCCCAAGAATAGAAGAAAGATTAAGGATCCACAATGGGTTATAAGAGAAAGAAGTAAGACCGGATGGTAGTATCCGGTAAAGATATTGGGATGTTGTTTCCCTTAGAAGATAGATGAGATTATAGTATCAGATGTGACCATTGGGCCGAGATGAGAACATAATGTTGAGGCATTAGGTAAGAGAAGAGATAAAGTAGAGAAGAGACATAGTAAAGAAGACACAGAGTACAGAATAAACACCACAAAGACAAGAGTTAGAGATAGGGTATGAGAAGAGCCTGAGAAGAGGCTAAGTAAAGAGTATGAGAAACTGAGAACATGACAGAGAAAGAGATAGATGAGAAGAAAATGAGTAGAAAGAAAGATTAGAGGAGAAAGATAGAAGAGATATGTAAGAAAAGAAAGAATAGTAATGTATGATATTAAGAGAAAGAGTTAGATGATAGCGTATAAGAAAGAAGAAAGAAGAAAGATAAGAAAAGACAAAAAGTGTAACTCACCAGACATAGTGTCTGATGTAGTAGAGACTTATGTTTTACAGGTTCAGGTAAAAGCAGTAGTGGTACCATAATAGAAGACAGGAGGACAAGGACAAGAATTAGATAGTAGGATGTTATTTAATGTATTTTCCTTGTTGTTCAAACTTGTATGAAAGAATTTTATTGTAAACCTGTGGTTTGTACTGGGAAGTAAAGTGTTTTAATTTTAGTAGAATCCGCAACTATAAGAAAAATTCTTATATTTTCCTTAGAATACATGTTATAAAATTTGGGTCACTACAGAAACAAGTTTTCAATCATTAAACAACTAAGAGGAATCATAGAGACGATTTGGGAACTTTGAACCAAAACCCTAGTTCTCATATCTTTTTGAATGATCAAAATCTTAATGTTTTAAGTGTTAAGGATGTGGTTGCAAGCTTAGAACATTAAATATGAAACATGCAGCTTAGAACATGGTAAATTAGAAGGTATTTGATAATTTTTAATCAGACTTTATTATTAATCATGCTTAATTATTTCATATTTTAATATTGAACTGACTTTTTACTAAATCATTGGTCATGGGTTCAACCGATTTTTTGATAAACCTTTCTGGGTCATTCTGAATAGTAATTAAGCAAAAGTCTGCTTCTAGTTGGCTCGGTCTCTTCACGGGGTCACGATCCAACCGGTTCGACCGGTCAGGTCAACCAAATTATAAAACATTGTAAACATATGGTTTAAAAAAAGTATTTGTATCTATATTGGAAGAAAAAAGATATACATATATGTTTTGGAAAGAATGTATGTGTATCCATGTTGGAAAGTTAAGTATATAAACATATCTTTTGGAAAGAAAATGTTAGTATCTATGTTGGAAAGAAAAATATATAAAAAATATGTTTGGAAAGAAAATACTTGTAATTATGTTAGTAAAAAAATTATGTGTATTTGTTTGAAAAGAAAAGGCACTTGATTTGTCTATGAAAAGGAAGGTATATCAGGCTATATTTTGGAAAGAAAACATATATTTATGTTTGATTAGAAAGACAAATGAGCCTATATTTTTGGAAAGGGAAGTATATATAGTTAGGTTGTGGGGAGTGGTCACAACAAAGTCATTGGAAAAGCGATGTCAACTCAACGTCACGTCAGCTCCACCACCAACTCACTACACATTGGAAATGTCTACCACTCCACAATATTCTTTTTTTATGATTAAGTTAAACAAAAAAACATAATTTAAAACATAATAAAATATTTTACATTAATTAAAACCACATTACATAAATTAAAAAAACATAGAAAATTAAACCTAAAAAACAGAAAATTAAAGCTAAATTACTAAAAAACATTTAAAAAAAACCTAAATTACTAAACAAAACATAAAAAACATAGAAAAATAAACCTAAATTACTAAAAAAAAACATAGAATCTAGTTGCGATATTTTTCGAGAACTTTTTGTTCAATTTTTAAAAATGCGTTTAAATTTTACGGGTTGAGATTCGGTTGCGGCACCATATTTAGAGTTTGAAGATCGGTGAGTATCATTTTTCACTAACGAACTTACTCCATTGATTCAAAATTTCTTTCTAAAAAAATAGAGTTTTGTCTTTTTTTCTCTACAAGTACGTCCTCGTTGGTTGATTTTCCGTTTGAAGACGCTCAATTTCTCGCTTTGTCCCTTCCCGATTGTCGACGAAGTTGGACGTCAGGTGGACCCTCCCCTTGGTGGCGTCGAACCCATCATTGAGGTCGAGGCTAACACCAATGTCCAACTCGGAAGTTCTTGCTTTTTTGTTGGAGCCGTTGGTAGATCTCGAATGTGCCGTTTCCGGATAAAGGACACATTTTGGATCATTACGACAAACTTCCAACACTTTTTGGTTGGCGAATGGTTTATCATTGTTGGTAATTTTGTATTGTTACAACGCAGTTGATAAAATGTTGAAATCGTTGTTACCACTTCAATACATATGTTTAAGATTGTCAAATACACCGTTAAATTTGGTGTAAACCACTCAAAGGTCACGCCATTTTGCATTGACCGAGTCGTATGTTCGATTCGTTTCCCTTCCTAATAATGCATGGGAGTGGTCTAAAACATGATTCCAAAAACTTTGACCGATTTGCACGTTACCGACATCCCCGTCTTGTGATATGAAAATCCAAACTTTAGCTAAAGCTTTCTGCTCCTGTCTGGTCCATCTGTAGTTTTATTTTTTCTTGGATCTTTTGATTTTTTTTGCCTTCTACGATTTGGTTGTTGTTCCTCGTCGTCATTGTCGAGGTTTATAGGATTGAGATAATGGAACTTGAGATGGTTATGAAGGTTGTGCGTGAAATTGTTGACGTTGAGAAGTTTGGGGTTGAAATTGCAGAGAAAGTTGTTGTTGAAAAGCTTGAAATTAAGGTTGATTAAATTGTGGTAGTTGTTGGTAGTGTGGGTGGTATGAAAGATTGGTGAATAGAGGTTGTTGTTGGATTGAAGATGTTATCAATTGCATGTAACTAAGATTTACTAATAGATCATTTGGAGTGCTTGGAGTATTTGGAGTAGGTAGGGTCCTTTGATTTGGATTAATATAGAAGATAAAATACTCCCTTCGTCCCAAAATTATTGTCCACGTTTGAGTTTTGAAGTCTTTCTATGTCAACTTTGACCATAAATAACTTTATTTGTGTTATATAATTTTTGCTGAAACTTATAACAATGAAAATATATTTAAAAAACAATCTATTTATATATCTTGCATAAAAATTTATATAACAAAAAGTAAATTATTTAAGATCAAAGTTGAACAAAAGATACTTAAAAAGTCAAATATAGACAATAATTTTGAGACAGAAGGAGTACATGAGATGAGTGTTTTTTTTATAGAAGATAATAAATAGAGAGTGTTTTTTGAAGTGTAAAATGTTAGTAAATTAGTGGATATTTATAGTTAAGGTTGATAGGTTTTAAAATGACAATATATATATATATATATATATATATATATATATATATATATATATATATATATATATATATATTAATGTTAACAGTCAAATGGACTTGGGGACCGTTGAAAATTTCCAACTGTTGCTAGCATACTCCTTCCTCATTGGTCGTCTTCAAGCATCTTCACAGCCACGTTACAAGCAAGCCACCGGTTCTGGGGATGATGTTCACGCGTCTTCAGACCTGGACCTTCCAAGTCAACTTCACGCGTGATTTGATGGTGCCACTCCGGATAGCCTTATGCTTGAAACAAAAAGCATATTAGCCTTAATTATATTTTGGAATGATATGTTATAAATCACGGTTGACAAAAAAATCTATTTATATAATGAGATAAAGAAATATTTAATTATATAATCGGTGAAAATATACATAATATTTGATCAAATATGTATATTGGTATATTTATAATATTACGTATAATATTATATTTAATTATATAATTGGTGAAAATATACATAATATTACGTATAATATTTAGAATGGTTACAAAAATAAAATATTTTTATTCAATTTATCATTAACAAACGAATTTTTTCTAACTTGATTTTCTTAGACGTTTGTAGTATTCATGGTGATTGAAGGTGTGCAAACAAAATAATTTCTTCTCAGTTAGAATGTAGTGTGGTGTAGTGAACTAAGGAGATGTAATTTAATAGGAATACCATATTTCTTTAGGTAAGTACTATAATGTATCCATGATCTTTTGGGATACATTAAAATTCTGATATAATTAAATCATATTGACTTTATTAGATAAGAAAGAATTTGAAATTTATATTTGGATAATTTAGTTTACAATTTGAAGTGATTTGAAATCTAGAAGCAAAAAATGAAGAAATAAGTCTAGGAAAAGGACATGTGATATGGTTAGGTTTTGTTTATTAGAATATATAGAATAGATATTTTGGAAAAAAAAATGTGTTTATGTTTTGAAAAGAAAATTATTTATATATTTATAATTGGGAAAAATGTATGTTTGAAATTTTGAAGTATTTGAATATATTTTTTTTATATCAAATATAAGTATTTCCGTCAATGACTTGTGTTTGGATCCTAGTTGGAGACACATAAATTGGGTTACACCAGGGTTTGACTCCTAACCTTAAATTTTTTTCTTGATTTTAGCTGAGATGTCTAGCGAGAGGTAGGGAAAGTAGTTTGGTGTACAATGTTTTTTACAAATCGGATTGAACCGACCGGTCGAACCGGTTGGACCGGGAACCAAGGAATGAAGCGATTCAACTAGCACCGGTTTATGTCTATTTTTGAACCGGAACAAACCTTCCAGTTTTTACAAAAACTCAGTTGAACCGGTTGAATTGAATAAAAACACATAGATATGAAATATTTTACATAATAAACTTTGGTTGTTTTTTCATGTCTATTTAGATTTCTATGAATAGATACGTATGATAAATGTTATCAAGTTTTTTTGATGCATTTGTATTTATCTAAACCTATATTTTGTTTCGGCATTATATTTTTTTTAATGTACGTGAATTGATGTAAAACCTATAGTAATGTGTTTTTTAAATATATACCGATTGATTTACAATTTATTTTTGTGTTTTTTAAATGTTTGAACTTGTGGACATCAAATTTTTTATTTATGTATGTATATATGAGTGTGTAAGAAAATATAAAAAAATTATGAAATTATAGAAAACCAATTTACCTAAGAGTCGAACCGGTTAAACCCGATGAACCGAAAATCAATCACTATATCAGTTTAACTAAAAACCCGATTTTTAAAACATTGTTGGTGTATGCTTTTTTTTCCAATGACCCTGTGTTGGTGCCAAATCAATTTTGAATTTTTTTTTTTTTTAATATCGGTGTCAAGTATCTCACCTGATAATAACCTTAAGTGTTATTTTGAAAATCATGGAATTAAACACATACATATACATATAAATTATGATTATACAATGTCAATGAAAGTAACATCTTTATTGTAATTGTGAGCTATAAATTTATAAACTTGCTGGCCGGCGAACATTATATCATATTTTGTAATGTACTAACTTTAACTTTTAAAAATTAAAAACTATCAACTTGAGCTCAAAAATATATTTTGTACGGTTATTAATGAAGTTGATTTTTTGTATTTCAACTCTAACGTTCCTTTCAAACTGTCATACCGTTACCAGTCAAATCATCATCAAACTTTCATGAAGTAATGGAGTAACTTTAACTTTAAAATCACGGGAACCCTCATGATTTTTATGTGATTAATTAATTGTTACTTATTTCTAATTGAATAATTTATATTTCGTAAAACGTTAGGTTTGATATTAAAAACAATGAAAATTAGTCATTGGAATAAAACATGCACATGCTTTGGTCTATCAAAATAAAAACTATATTTTGCGTAAAGCAAATAAACACATGGGATGTGAACCCTTCCAGAATACATCCATCCTGGCCATGTTTTGAGAGTAGTGTGACATTGGCAAGCACGTGCATGACACATGTTTTATTGCGTCATTAATACCTATATAATCTTTTACCTTTTTACTATAATCTTTACAGAAACAGTCCTTGTAATTTGGTACAAATTGCATATGCGTTCTGATTCAAAGTTTAATATGTTATATTGTTGATTTAAATAAAAATTGGTGAATTTGTTTGGAATATCATAAACTAGTTTGGAGTGTGTGTTATGAGTTATTAAAGAATATATATAAATTGCGTGTTATTAAATTTCCGAATTGTTGAGACTCGTGGTGAACAAAATTTGTAAAACTTATTCGCCAGGTGGCGTACCCTTATTGGTTGTGAGTTATAGTTATAGTGAACCGGGTTTAAGCAGGTGAGGGGATGGGGTCAGGCTGCAAGGCTTTCTTGACTAACTCCGACTGTTCAGTCCCGTGAACTCCATAGAATCCGGTGGCGGTAGCAGCAGAGGTTCCCCGGCCCACGTATTTGATGTCATATATGGTACCTCTTCCCAACACCTTCATGGCTGTAGCAAGGCGATGAGAAATGTAGGAATATGCCCCCATGTTCATCGGCTCCTCCTGACACCAAACAATCTCCGCATCTGAACAAAATAATTGTATTATTAATTAGTCAATAAAATAATTTCAAATTAATTTTTAATACTTACTTGGGTAACGCTTTAATTCACGTTGGATTAGGTCATATGGGAAAGGGCAAAGCTGTTCAACCCTACAAATCGCAACGTCTTTGCTTCCCGTTGACTTCCTTGCTTCATCAAGCTCATAATACACCTACACCAAAATACAAACATAACAGATTGTAAATGCCCTTTTGAATCAATGATAATTACAAAGATAGCCATTGGATGTACGTACCTTTCCAGAGCAAAGAACTAAGCGTCTAATGCCCTCTTCGAGATCCGAGTGGCCGTTTTGATCCTTGATAAGACGCTTAAAACGGGTCCCTTGTTTGTCATAACCCGGGTGGCCTTCAGCATCATCGAATTCTGATAAATTTGACTTACAGTCTTTATGGCGAAGTAGATTTTTAGGAGACATTACAATTAGCGGCTTACGAAAGTCCCTGTGCAGCTGCAATATGTAAAAAGTTATGACTCCGTAACCTTTTTTTTTTTTGTACTAATTTAAAAAAAGAACGGGAGCTTCGGCTTTTACTTGTCTACGCAAGACATGGAAATAATTTGCTGGGGTTGTGACATTGACGACTTGCCAATTGCATGTTTGGATTTGCGTACGGAGTGTGGGGTCCATTTCGGGGATAACAAACGGATCATCGTCGCTCATCTGGCATATCATCAAACTAAAGTTTATAAAGAGATTTGAGTAAAGCAATAACCAAAAGTGGAATGAATTAATACTTGAAGGAAACGTTCGAGCCTTGCACTGGAATGTTCAGGGCCTTGACCATCGTAGCCATGAGGCAGCAATATGACTAAGCCAGTCTGACGTAGCCACTTGGCCTCCCCACTGCTTAAGAATTGGTCAAACATGACCTGAGCTCCGTTTGAAAAATCACCAAATTGGGCTTCCCATAACACCAACGAATTTGGATTTTCCATTGAATAACCCAATTCAAACCCTAGAACACCAAACTCCGAAAGAGAGCTGCATACATACATGTATTAAAAAATATTGATACGAGTCAATAGTGTTGATTATTAAGTTAGGTTAGTTACGTACCTGTTGCTGACAGTGAACATTTCGGGATGCTGATTGGACATAACATGATCCAACGGACAGTATCGTTCACCGGTGTCCTGATCATGGATGACAGAATGACGATGACTGAAAGTACCTCTCTCAACATCCTGACCACTCAACCTCACGTGATTCCCCTCCACCAGCAAAGTCGCGAAAGCAAGGGCTTCTGCAACCGCCCAATCAACACCCTCCCCTGATTCGATCATCTTTAATCGGTCGCCAAATATCTTTTTAACTGCTCTGTGAGCCTTGAAGCTTTCTGGAAGCGTTGTGATTGCCTTCCCAACATTCTTCAAGATTTCAGGCTGGACCCTGACAACCAAAAACATTTTACTTTTTTAGTAACAGAATTTTTTTTTTTTGGGACCAAATATGTAATTTTTTTTTTTTTACCCGGTGTTACGAATGCGTGAGAGTTGTTCAGGGGATTTGAATCCAGACCAGTAAGCTGAAAGCCAATCCCTTTTCTTTTGGGCGTAATCTTTACTTGCCATGAATTCTTCATTCAAGATTGTGGTTACCTTCTTTTGCATTCTGTCGATGTCTTCTTTTGTTGATTGACCACTTTCCAACAGCTTCTTTTGGTAGATTTCAAGTGCCGATGGGTGGCTTCTGATAACCTATAGTAAAAAATGAAACAACTGGACTAAATCCGTAACTTTTGAAAAAAAAATAAGGACTAAAGTTGTAACAAGAGAGTTAAGAGATTCTAGATTCTGACCTTGTACATTTTAGGCTGAGTGAAAAAAGGTTCATCAATTTCATTATGCCCAAATCTTCGATAACACGTAATATCAACCACAACATCGGAATGAAACGTCTGCCGCCACTCAGCCGCCAGCTCACACGCATGAACAACCGCTTCCACGTCATCACCATTAACATGAAAAATCGGAGCATCCAAAGCTTTAGCAACATCCGTACAATACTGTGAAGATCTTCCCGATTTGGGATCAGTAGTAAACGCGACTTGATTATTGACGACAATATGAATTGTTCCACCAGTTGTATAATTAGGAAGAGCACTCAAATGCAAAGTCTCATAAACAACACCTTGTCCAGCAAAACTCCCATCTCCATGAATCAAAATCCCCATGTTCTTCGTTCTATCGACATCATTAGAATAGTATTGTTTTGCTCGTGTTTTCCCAATCACAACAGGATCAACAGCTTCTAAATGACTAGGGTTTGCAACTAACGACAAATGAATATGTTTTCCACCTCTTGTGGCTCGATCATATGAAGTCCCTAAATGATACTTCACATCACCAGTTCCTGTATAAAGTCCGACTTCATCAATAGGTTTTGTTCCACCACTAAATTCACTGAAGATTTGTCTTAATGGCTTCCGAACAACGTTTCCTAAAACATTTAATCTTCCTCTGTGGGACATACCAATGACGATGCTTTCAACTCCAAGATCTGCTGATCTGTCAAACATTTCTTTCATACCTGGGATTAGGGTTTCACCACCTTCAAGACCGAATCTTTTTGCAGCTGTCCATTTTGTTGCTAGAAAGTTTTCGAATTGTGTGCTCCAAATGAGTCTATCAAGAATGACTTCGCGCCTTTTACTATTGTATTGACTTGGAGATGGGGTTTCTATTCTGTCTCTTAACCAGTTACAATGATCGCGATTTGCAATGTGCATGTATTCGTAACCTATGCTTCCACAATAAGCTTGTTCGAGTCTAGTCAAGATTGCTCTTAGGGTTTGAACAGGGCGATTTTCGGATAAAAAACCCGACATTTTCCATACCCCTAGGAAGAATTCACGGTCTAGGTCGGATTCGGTGAACCCGTAGAAACCCGGGTCAAGATCACCTGGGATGTCTCGTTGTTCGAGGCTTAATGGATCTAATTTGGCTTTCATGTGGCCATGAAATTGGTAAGCTCTCACGAGTAATAACAATTTCATGGATTCTTGAATGGTTTGACCGGATACTCCAGGGGATATGGATGCTTGACCTACGAAGTTTCTGAAGAAATTGTCCCATGATTCATCGACGCTAGTGGGGTCCGCCTCCCAGGCTCTCTGCATTTCTTCCAAGTAGACACTGCTGGTTCCATCTAAGAAGTTGTCTGATAATTTGGAAAGTGGAACAGATCGTGGAATGGGTGATTGTGGTTTTGATTTGGGAATTGTGGTGTGAAAATGGTGGATTCTTGATGGAAGGAGTCGAGGTCTTGATGCATAGGATCTGCCTTGTGTTAGGGTTTTCCTAATTGCAAGCTTTGCTACACTAGTTCCAGCTCTCAACCATGCCATTTTTAACCTTCAAGTTTGTGTTCTAGAGCTCAATTCCTGCTAAAACAAAATTTGATTATATAAACCAATGTAATTTAAAAAATCTGTAGTAGAAGAAGGAAAGGTTTTTGATGTTAAAAAAGAAGCAATATGTATGTATTACAATAGGTAAAAATCTATGCCAGGATCTCATAATCAAAAGTTTTGTTTAAGCACCATAAATAAATCCATAATAATGAACAAACCGAAGGGGAAACAGTTTATAGACTTTTAAACAACAAAATTTTTGTATAAGAACTGTGTGGATTGATAAATCGAATGACTGTTGGATGAGGATGAGGATGAACACAGAAATCAACAGCAATTTCTAACCCATTGGTTTGGAGATTGAAGTAATTAATAAAATAACGATGATGAGAAATGAAAAGACAAGTTTTGTGAGTGATGATGAGATGAAGAAGGGCTCTCTCGTTCATTCTGATAAGGGGAAAAATCAGAAACAAAATAAAGGATCATAACAAAACAATATAGAAATCTGATATCAACATCAAATTCCAATCCCTTGGATCGGAAAGAAAATAAATCAAAGAATAATGCAGAGAAAAGAACAAACCCTAGGTTTATCAAAAGATGAATACACGATCTCACTTCCCCTTGCGCAGATTGTTTACATTCTGAGAGATTATAGATCTACGAAAACAAATTTTCTTCATGAAATAACACGTAAACAAATTAAAAAATCAGCGTAAACTTGCATGCCATACAACATTATATTCAGAAATCAAGGAGTAGACACACACTGACACGCATGAATTCGTTATCAAAATTAGCAAAATTCCAAACGTACTACAAATTACAAATTACGCATCATAATCAGTGAAAAAGAAAGCTAACAATAAAGCATTAGGACCACAGGCATAAAATCAGAATCAACATGGATGTCCAAACGGTTTATTCCGAAACAAATTAAAAATAACGAGGATGAACGAATATGAACAAACCTAATTCTGTGAGAGATCAAAAACCGCTTCCGTTTCTCCTTATGAAGATTGTTTGCAGATAGCGTATATAGATCTCGATTTATTCATTCATTGCGACCAATAGCTTCGCCCCATTTGCACCTTAACCAGAGCATAAGAACAGTTGCTACTACAATTCTGTTTCTCTTTCTAGAGACGACGATAGTCCATACGTTCTACTACTGCCCCCTGTAGGTTAATATATTTTCATTTTCGTCCTCCTAAGTTTTCTTTTTGTGTACATTCGTCCCTTAACCTTTTTGCTTCTTCCACTTAAAAAAAAATCAATTTATCTATATATAAGATAAAAATCAACTTTTGATATATAAAAAAATCACCTCTCTTTAGGAAATTGAAAAATGGTTAAATATTATAACATGATGATAATATTTCATTCTTGGTGTTATATATATATATATATATATATATATATATATATATATATATATATATATATATATATATATATATATATATATATATATATATATATATATATATAACTATTTTTATAAATGGTTTTCTCTAATTTACCAGAATCCTAAATGAATGTGGCAATGTGTTTTGAAAGTAAAAGAAAAGTATAGGGAGGGTTAGTGTAAATATTTTTAATTTATTGGTTGAGAAATTCTTAAACCGAATTTAATGTTTGATCATGAGAGAAAAGGCATACACGTGGAATATCTTTTTTTGCATATTTTCTATTACATGCGGCAGAAATGGTAGCCTTTTTTGTAGCGAAGAACAATTCTAACGTTTTTTTATAAATTGTATTTTGTTTTAAGTTCCAAAAAAAGTGAATAAATTTGACAAATATAACTTTAATTAAAGAATTGGAAAAGTCATTAGAATCGATATTCGACAATATAGTAACAATATGACCGATCACACTAAAATCAACTTGTTATTGTATAGGATATTTTCTAAAAACATATTTAACATAAAATATTTACTTTATTTATGCTAAATACAATAAATATTTTACCGGTTCTCAGTCCGAAAGCAAAACGTGGCCAAATTGAAATAGACATGTTTAATAATGGTATAAAGTGAAAAACATCAAAAAAAAAAAAATATGTGTAGGGAGGTGAATATCTCGTACCTAAAATATGAAGGACCTGTTTTGAAAATATTCCCCAAATCCGGCGGTAGCGAAGGCCATGGGCTCCGCCAAATCGACAATATATTTTTTTTAAAAAAATAAACCAATAAAAACATCCCCTCAAAATTTTTATAAACTATTGAAAGGTCATTTTATATTTTATATTCTAGAATAATTTATAAATAATTTTAAAAGACTCATTGATATTCTAAAAGTCTAAAAGTCACTAATAAATATCCAACTTAATTTTTTCTATAAAATCATTAAGCTTTAAGTTTTGTATTTATTTAAAAAAACATATTTGTTTTAAAATTTATTGTTATTATCATTTAATATTATAACTTATTATTATTATTATTATTATTATTATTATTATTGTCGTCGTCGTCTTTTTTTGTTACAATATTATGAGATGGCATAAATTTTCCAATTTTTGTCATTTACAGTTCAATTATAACAATTCTTCGGTAAACAGTCATTGTACATCAATTCAAGACAGACGAGTAAAATGATTATTTGTCCTAGGATTGCAAGAAATATGATGTTTTTGAAATTTTACATGTTAATCTTTGTATTCTAGAAACTATCAATAATGAGCCATAGATGACACACACAAACACACACGACGAACTCAGATTATGTTTGTGATATCAATCCAAATATGTTGGATGTTGGGAAAAAACAGGCACGACAAAGAGGTAAGTCTTGTTTAAGTAGTCTTGTTTAAGTGGTAAAAATGTAATTTTGTCTCCAGTATTGATATTTTTCAAATAAAGGCAAGTTTATTACATGTTTTATGTAAGGATCGGAGATCATAGATCCCTTAATTTCGAGGATAATTCAATGGATGGTTACACTATTGCCTTTGGTATTAGGAATCTTACACACATTGAAAAGTTCTTGATGAAGCATACATGTATTTCTTTCATAGTTTTTTTAAAAAAAATAGTAATTTGTCATTTTTTACTTCATGGAGCTTTTGTTTAGAAGAAATATTAATGGTTATTTTTCAATTAGGGGGTGTTTGAGATTGTTTTTTGAACTCCAAAAGTGTTTTTAGGCAAAAATGTATTGACTTATGGTGGTGACCAAATGAGTTTTTAGAAAAATGTTTATATTAGCTTTTGTATTGGCAATAAGCTTTACAATTGTAAAATGAATAAAAAGGTCACGGAAATAGATGAGGGAAGAAAAAGAGAGCGAGAGAGTTTATTAAGGGTAATATTGTCATTTTTAGTTCAAAAAGTCTAGGATACTATAATACACAAATAAATAAAAGTACGTTGTTAGTTCTTGTTGTAAATCAAACTAATATATGCTTAAGGAAACCGACAAATAAAATTGAGAATTATATGTCGATTAGTTTCGAACAATAGGTCTAATTATTATTAATATGTTTACCAAGTTTCGTCCAGAAACCAGATTAATCCTTCTCGATTAGATCTGAGTATAAAAAAGATAGAAGAAGATTGTCCTGTTGTTGAATGAAATTACACGCATGACAGAAAAGTAAAATTGACCTATCGATGACTGATCTTGAACTTGGAATAACTGCATGGATCGGAATCTTGTTCTTAAAGGTTTTTACTTCGCTTCTACTGGAAATCGATAAATACAAAGCGAATACTCGGATCCTGGAAGAAAAAACGCAGAGAGAGGGAGAGAGCTTCGATTTTTCGTGAGTAGTCAATACGGTTCCTAGGGAGCAATATTTATAGGTGTTGAAACCCTAGAAAGCATGAAACGAGTCCTCATAGGCCGGCCCCTAGAAACCCTAGGGCGAGGACTTGCTCTCCAAGCAGTTGTTTCCTAATCCTTCCAGAATGTCCCGACTCGTCCTCCTCGAAGTCAACGACGGTCAACCATTTGAACGGATCAATCAAACCGGCTTGACACGAACTCGTCAAAAATAAAAGCTAATAAGCTCCTAGCACGTCGTGCGAAGTGCAAAGTGCGCCTAAATCGTGCCATTTTGCGCAATGGCGGCGTCGGCTAGTGCTAGGATAGGCTAGGCGCGCGTGTGGGCTTGGCCCATTCCTTTGATCTACTAAAGCCTTTGGTGGCCTATCAAGGGAATAAGCTTATAAACCCATTAAAATTTTCTTCCCCCACCAATGTGGGATAGAGGAAACTTACCAACTTACAACCTTTCCTCCATAATTTCCAACAATCCCCCACCAAGTTGGAAATTTTCTTTTACTCAGACAGATGATGTCACTTGGGTGTCATAAAGATTAAACCCTAGTTTAAGAACAAACAAGAAGAAACCAATTTGATGGTATCCTTATAGGTTTAAACCACGAACCTTATGACCTCTCTGGTTTACCCCCACACATAACAAGTCGTCTTTGCATTCTCCCTGAGCGCTAATATGGTCATGCGCTATAAACCCTTTTCATGACCCTTCAGAAGATAAACCACTAATCTTCACTTGAGGCGGCACTACCTCTAGATCATATAGGCAAAGTTTCACAACATCTTCGTTGCTTATATGTATCCAAAACTTTGTTAAGAGTCGTAACTCAACCTCATTCTCGGCAACGACATACTATCCTACCTCGCATGGATCTATTGTTAATGATAGTACCTTCTATCGTTAGTGACTTCATTGTTACCCTTTAAACTTGAGAATTAGGAGCACTAATTTCAGGTTGGGTTTCCATCACTAAGAGATTTTACTGTGGTTTTAGACCCATGACTCTCGTGGTAGATGTAACCAAATCTCTCGTTGGAGGTTTGGTAAATAGATCTGCCAAGTTCCTACTAGTCTTGACATAGACAACCTTGATGGTACCACTTTCAGTTAGTCGTCTCATAAAATTGTGTCTCAAACCTACATGTCTCGACTTCCCATTATATATTGGATTATATAATTTAGACAATGTGGCCTCACTGTCACAGTACATGGGTATTGAAAGTAATGGAATATCCCATAGACAGATATCCACAAGTAGATCTCGAATCCACTCTGCCTCTTTGCCCGCTGCTTCTAAGGAAATTAGCTCTACTTCCATCATTGAATGAGCTATGCATGTCTGTTTCTTGCTCGCCCAACAAATAGCACCACCAGATAGAGTATAAATCCAACTACTTGTGGATTTTTAATCATCAGTGTGATTAATCCAGCTGGCATCGGAATAACCTTCAACTATTCCATTAGATGATGAATATGTTAACTCAAAAGTACTTATCCTTTTCAGGTATCCTAGTACTCTACCCACTACCTTCAAGTGCTCCGTGTAACGACTGTAGATCAGGGCTAGTCAATTTAGAGACGTTAAGTGTCAAAAAAAAATTATAGAAGAATTTTTAGGATGAATAATCTTAACTAAGTTGTAGTATATGTTACAAAGATTTTGTACATATAAAGAACGCCGAAATCCGAGTTATAACGAAGAAGTTATGACTTGTCGAAGTTTCGCGACAGAACCGACACGACGCTGAATGACGTAAAAAGTGAATTTATGTTAGAGTTATATTTAACCTTAGTGATCTAAATGAAAGTCGTAGAGTTCGTTAAACTGAGAGCGTGCATAAAAGAATGCCCAAATCTGACTTCGTAGGAGGAAGTTATGATTTTTCTAAGTTTCGACCTAGCGGTATGCAGCCCGAATACTCGATTTGAGATCGAGCGGTTTTTAGCCGAAACAATCTAAACGAGAATCGAAGATCTTGTTGATAGTAGTGCAACGGTAAAAAGAAAGACGAAAACGGATGTCAGACGAAGAAGTTATGAATTTATAACGGAGTTTTCTTGTCTCGGCCTACTAAAAATAAATAATAAAAAAAGTCAAAATTAGCGGACGGAGTCTAAATGAAAGTTGTAGATCGTAGTTTCACCTACACGGGGATATAAAGAACGTCAAAAACGGAGCTCGTATGAGGAAGATATGAATTTTTGAAGTTTATTAAATAATTAGAGTATTTAATTTAAATATAAATTCGGATATTATCCAGAGGGGGGGGGGGAGTCACCGGCCTTATCCACATTACGCCCAGCGTAATTCGAAGAATCAGCCCCTATATAAAGGGTGCGAGGGCAGCCGAGTTCCTTGCTCAATTTCTCTCTTCTCTCTCCCGTTTTACCTCGATTTTCGTGCAAGAAATATCCCGAAGCTCCGGTATCATTCCCAAGACCCAAAGCAAGTCCCGAAGCCCCGAAGATCCCGAGAAGTGCGATTCTCGAGCCGAAGCTCTGCCCGCGAGAAGCCAATTTTTGTGAAGATCTAACGAAGAATACTACTTCTACAAGCCGTAGCGTTGTCCGATCATCTTCTAATCAAGTGAGTGTGTGGTTACTTTCTTCTAGCACATAAATATGAAGTTTTTGTTATGAAATACGTGCTATGTGTTTATATATTGTTGTTTATTTGAGATGAGTGTGAATGGATGTTTTATATAGTTTTTAAAAGAGTTAAATTGTATATGTATTTTATATCTACAAATATGTTGGGTAGAACATGGGTAGATGAGATAGTTGGTGTGTGATAAAAGGATGAGTTGGATAATGGGATCAAGAGGTTAGTTTTAGATATGTGAGTAGGGATCTGATCAAGAGGCTAGTTATAGATCCGTGAGTATGGATTAGACCAAGAGGTTAGTTTTAGATCCGGGAGTATGGATCAGGTAAAGATATAAAACTTGTTATTAGTCCGGGAGTATGGATTAAGACTAAGTTAATTGTCCCTAGTCCGGGAGTATGGATTTGGCACAGTTATTGATCCGGGAGTATGGATTAGATCAGGATTAAGGTATAGTTAATTTTCCCTATTCCAGGAGTATGGATTGGGTACAATTATTGATCCGGGAGTATGGATCAGATCATGATGTTAGTTTTAGATCCGTGAGTATGGATCAGGTAGTTTTAGATCCGTGAGTATGGATCAGGGGAAAAGGTTAGTTTTAGATCTGTAACTGTGAGTATGGATTAGGTGAAAAGGTTAGTTTTAGATCCGTGAGTATGGATCGGGTGAAGAGGATAGTTTTAGATCCGTGAGTAGGGATTAGGTAAATAGGAAAATTTTAGATACGAGAGTTTAGATCGTGTCGTTGTGAGGATCGATGGGGTGGGATAAGAGTTGCCTTTATATGGTGAAATTGTACAAGTTTGAATGTTCTATATTTATAAATATATGATATAACAATGTAGGATGAAAACCCTATATGCTCACCAGGCTCCCAAGCCTGACCTACTCAGTTTTCTTTGTATCACAAGTATCGATACGAAGACATATTTCACAGAGAGATTTAAAGGAGATATAAATCATTAGTGTAATTGAATGTAAGTTCTGTTTATACTTATATGTCTGTATCGAAACATGACATCCCGAAGTTTTATTATTAAATGAAAATACATTCTCTTTGAGAAATGTTTTGATAAGTTATTATCATATCTTGTTTTGGGAACAAATTCCGCAACCGTTTTCTTTGAAATATTACTCTGATTTTTAAAACAAAGCATAAAAAATCGGTCTTTTCTAGCTGTGAAATTGGGGATGTCACACTCCGTGCTTGGATTAACAGTATACTGACTTAGTTTGCTTACAGTGAATGCGATGTCAGGTCGAGTGCAGTGAGTAGCATACATCATGCTTCCAGTTGCATTAGCATATTCTAGTTAAGCCACTACTCGACTAGAATTTACCTTTAGTTTCACACTTGAATCAAAAGGGGTGTTGAATTCCTTAATGTTCAAATGATGAAACTTTGTCAAAATTTTCTCTATGTAATGAGACTGACTCAGAGAAATCTGACCACCTGTCCTTTTCACCTTGATACCAAGAATTGTATCAACTTCTCCAAGATCTTTCATCTTAAAGTTCCAGGATAGGTATTTCTTCGTCTCAAGAGTACCTTCCAGGTGAGTGCCAATGATCAACATATCATCAACATAAAGACATATAACTACTATGTAATCGGATGTATATTTGGAATAAATACACCTGTCAGCACTGTTGTGCTGAAAACCAAAAGCAGTCACAGTGGTGTCAAATCTCGCATGCACTGTTTGGGAGCTTTCTTCAACCCGTACAAGGATTTAACAAGTCTACACTCTTTGTTTTCTTGTCCAGGTATCACGAATCCTTCAAGTTGCTCCAGGTAAATCTCCTCCATGAGATAACCATTCAGAAAGGTTGTCTTCACATCCATTTGATAAATGTAGAATCCTTTTGTAACATCCCAAAATACGACCCAAAATTTTTTGTTTTAATAATAATAAAAATCATATACTGATCGTCATATCATAAAAACCATACGTCAAATATCTCAACTCATAATAAAATGTCGTGAAACAACTGTATCAAATCAAACTATGAATCAAAACAAACTCCCAGGATAAAGACTGAAGTTGTGGTGTGTGCGATGCCATTATCCCGAGCTTTTATCCTTACTTACGGAAGTACCTGAAACCAAAACTGAAACTGTAAGCACGAAGCTTAGTGAGCTCCCCCAAACTACCACATACCATACAATAACATATAAGCATGTATTGGGCCTTGCCCACTGCATCGGACCGAAGCCCGGAAACTGCATCGGACCGTAGTCCGGAACTAACTGGGACCTTGTCCCCCTGCATCGGACCGGTGTCCGGAACTAGCTGCATCGGACCGAATTCCGGAACTAACTGCATCGGACCGAAGTCCAGAACTAACTGATCATAGCATAGCATAAACACATATCAACTAGCATGACACAAATAAACACATAAATCCTGCCTGAGCCACGAAGGCATCAAACACACTATCTGTTGCGTCGGACCAAAGTCCGGAACTACTGCTAGCTAATCGGGCCGGCAATGTGGCCGTAGACCCGTTCCTACTGGAAGGAAACTCACCTCGTAGCCTAGCTGCTGAAAGGACTGCTCCGGAATCTGTCTGATGCGGCTCCGGTTTCACCTCGGCTACAATTTCCATATGCACCATCAATCAAATACTGGGAATAATACTGAGGGTAAAATGACTCTCTTACCCCTGGTCCAAGTCAACCTAACTATCAAAGTCAACATTCAGTTGACCTGACTCGTCGAGTTGGGTCGCCAACTCGTTGAGTCCTTACTCTTACTTCCTTGATTCTACTCGCTACTACTCGTCGAGTTTTGGCACAAACTCGGCGAGTTCCTCTTTGCTACTAACATTCCGACAATCTGCATCCGACTCACCGAGTTGTATGAACAACTCGTCGAGTTCTCCTTCATTAGATGAACATTCTAGCTGTGACTCGCCGAGTTGTATGAACAACTCGTCGAGTTTGTTCTTGAGGCATGAAGATTGCCTTGGACTCGCCGAGTCAGGGCATTGACTCGCCGAGTTCTTCCACGAATGAGTCTAACCCTCTAGCTCACCGAGTCCATCTCTCACTCACTGGTTCCACTCGGCATAACTCGAAAAAGGAAAAATAGGGGACTCACGACTCGACTCGCCGAGTCTGAAGAACGACTCGCCAATTCGTATGCATGCAAACACTATATACTCGATTCTGCTTGAAA
The DNA here is from genome assembly GCF_002870075.4 of Lactuca sativa. Lineage (NCBI taxonomy): Eukaryota > Viridiplantae > Streptophyta > Magnoliopsida > Asterales > Asteraceae > Lactuca > Lactuca sativa. The sequence goes on from NC_056630.2 coordinate 90,550,986, forward strand.
CCAATCCATACCATTAATAGATCTGGGTTCCTGGGACTTGATTAACATGTAAAGTTTCCAACTTTATGTGTAAATAACATCAAATGAAGGTTTTAAGGTTCAAAGCACACTATAAGAGTAGATCTAGAGCTTCCATGCAAAATGGATCCATAAAGGTGCTAGATCTAAGCTTCTGGAATTCAAACCTAGCTAGATCCGAAGGCTAATCAACTCCATGAGTCCTCTATGCTACTACTAAGCCAATAAATGGTTCAAGAATAGCTTTAATGGCTTCAAAAAGGGGATTTAAGCATAGAAACAGAAAAGGGCCAAGATATACCTTACTATCTTCTGAAATTCCTCAAGGATCTAGGATCTCCTTCTTCTCCTCTTGATCTACCTTCCTTTTTCTCTCAAGATCTTCAAAGAACACACCAAAATCACACAAAATGCAAAGAGGGCTCTAGGGTTTCGAGAATGATGCTCTGAGGGGTGATGGGGGCTGACTTGTGGCCTCAAAAGTTGTTTAAATAGGGTGCAAACCCTTGAAATTAGGGTTTCATCCAGACTGGCGGACTCGCCGAGTCTGGAATATAGACTTGCCGAGTCTCCAAATTAAACGTGCTCGAAATCCTGACTCTACTCGACGAGTCCAGCTACTGACTCGTCGAGTTCCCCTTAAAACTTGAAGAAAAATAACAATAAATAAAAATATAAATATCATACCAAAAATGGGGTGTTACACCTTTCAAAGCTAATATTGCTATGAGAGTTCTAATAGAACTAATCCTAACAACTTGGGCATAGGTATCAAAATAATTGATCCCTTATCGCTGCTTATAGCCCTTAGCAACCAAGCTTTCTTTATAGGCGGATATGGATCCATCTGGGTGATATTTTCTCTTGAATATCTATTTGGATCCTATGGGTCTTTTCCCCTTGGGTGGATCAGCTAACTCCTAAGTTTCATTACCCATAACTGAATCCATTTTGTCATTGATGGTTTCCTTCCATAAAGGAGCACCTCGAGACGTCATGGCTTCAGTAAAGGTCTTAGGATCATCATCCAAGTTAATTGTAAAGATGACCTCTCTCGTCACTTTTGTTTGAGTTCCTTCGACCAAGTAAGAATAGAAATCATCTCCAAAACTTTTCTCTATTCTAGCCCTTGTACTTCTCCTTGGTTCCTCCGTAATAGGAGGATATGGGAGTATTTCTCGAGAAGTACTTGTAGGTGTTTTATGACTGGAGTTTTCTTCATCCCTAGAAAACTTGTCCTCAAAGAATTCCACATCTCTCGATTCCACAACAACACCTGATTCAATATCTAATAATCGGTAAGCCTTGCTACTATGATAATATCCAATAAATATACTCTTATTAGCTCGTGCTCCTAATTTGGTTCGCTTAGGATCATGAGTCCGATAATAAGCAACACACCCCCACACTTTCAAATAGTCTAGGTTAGGCTTTCTACCTTTCCACAACTCATAAGGGCTTGTAGGAATCACACGACTAGTGATCCTATTATGAATATAGCAAGCAATCAATAGTTCTTCCCCCCACAGATTGTTTGGTTGACCCGATTGATTCAACATACAATTGACCATCTCACAAAGGGTTCAGTTCTTTATTTCAGCCAAACCATTATGTTGGGGAGTGTATGGTGAAGTTCTCTCATGTTTGATTCCATTCTCTTTGCAGAATCTGTCAAACTCATGGTTTAAATATTCTCCGCCTCTGTCCGAGCGAAGAATTTTGATGCATCTATTAAGTTGATTTTCGACTTCAGCCTTATACAGTTTAAATGCATAAATAGCTTTGTCTTTAGATCTCAGCAAATAAACATGTAAAGATCGACTGGAGTCATCACAGAATGTGATGAAATACCTTTTTCCTCCTCGAGTAAGGATTCCATTTAATTCACATATATCAGAATGAATCAACTCAAGCAATGATGTGTTTCTCTCAACTGATGGAAATGGTTTCTTAGTGAACTTTGATTTTACACATGTTTTCCATTTTTCAAAATCTTTTGTATCATATTTTAACATTTCTTTAGTTTGCAATTTTTTCAATGTTTTTAACATTAGTGTGTGCCAAACGTTTATACCATAAAGAATTTCAACAAATAAAATAACCAGAAAAGTTCACTTCATTCACCATGGGTGAACTTCAAACAAACATCACCTCTTCCTTGAACTTCAGCTTTGTGGCCATCAACACAGACGACAACTGTCCCATGTGGCATTGGGTGGTAAGTGCGGAAGCTCTCTCGTTGCCCACAAACATGCATAGTGACACCAGTGTCCACGATCCATCCTCGAGCATAAATTACTCGGATAAGGGAGGAGATCATGAAAATCTCTCCAAGGTTCACACTTGCCACCATGTCAGTAACCTTCTCGACTACATGTGAACCCAACCTGATTTGCGATCTTTTCATTCTCTTGCATAGTACCCAATCTCTCCATAGACGTGGCAATGTACAATCCTCTTAGGATTTGAGTTAGGATTCTAATCACCTATTTTCTTGAAGTTTTGTTTCGTGGGTCCCAAGTTCTTTTTGTTCTGTCCCCCAGACTTGCCTTTGTGACTAGAACCCCCAGCTGACACGTGATGCACACTCGATCCGACTTTACTACGCTTGTCCCTGATGCGAGTTTCCTTCTCAATGTGGAGGTGTTTCATCAGATCATCCAAGGAGTAGTCCTCAGATTTATGCATCATTCTCTTAAAGAAATCTTTCCACGAGGGTGGCAGTTTTGCGATGATCGCACCAACCTGAAAGATTTTTGGAATGGAGATGGAGAGTGCATTTAACTTGTTGACCATGAATTAGAGTTCATGCACTTGCTCCATGATTGATTTGTCATCAGCCATTTAAAACTCTAGGTACTTAGATACAAGGTATTTGTTAGTACCTTCCTCATGTGCCTTGTACTTAAGTTCCAACGCATTCCATAGCTCTCTTGGGTCTTTGACCGGCACGTAAAGATCATAGAGTCGATCCGATAGGGAGTTCTTGATCTAACCTACACACAGTTCCTCAGACTCTTTACGCAGAGTCCTTTGCTTTTCTAGTTCTGCGATGACCGTTAGGTCCACAGTTTTCCCTTCTTTGGGAATTGGATTAGCAGGAATTAGTGCCATATTTGGGTCCAACACAAAAGCGAGCTTCAAAACATGAAGCACGAACTTGACCTTTTCGACCCAACGGGTGTAGTTCTGACCATCAAATTGGTCAAGTTTGGCAAAATCTTGGTTCATGAAGTGGAAGCTAGCAGTAGACTCCATTAGTCTGTCGATTTATCACAATAAAAACCTTTAAGAATGTTGTAAATCAAACTAATAGATGCGCAAGGAAACCGAAAAATAATATTGAGAATTATATGTCGATTAGTTGCGAACAATAGATCCAATTATTATTAATATGCTTACCAAATTTCGTCTAGAAACCAAATTAATCCTTATTGATTAGATCTGATTATAAGAAATGTAGAAGAAGACTGTCCTATTGTTGGACGAAATTAAACGCAAGACAGAAAAGTAAAACCGACATGTCGATGGCTGATCTTGAAATTGGAATAATTGCACGGATCAGACTCCTGTCCTTAAAGGTTTTTACTTCACTTCTACTGGCTGTAAGCAACAGAGTAAAACCACAAGATTTAATGCAAATCTATCAATTTTTCAACAGCACTAGAAATCGATAAACACAAAGAGAATACTCGGAAACTAGAAGAAAAAACGCAGAGAGGGGGAGAGAGCTTCGATTTTCGTGAGTAGTCAATACGGATCCTAGGTTGAAACCCTAGAAGGCATGAAAGGGGCCCTCATAGGTCGGCCCCTAGAAACCCTAGGGCGACGACTTGCTCTCCAAGCAAGTTGTTTCCTAATCCTTGCAGAATGTCCCGACTCGTCCTCCTCGAAGTCAATAACGGTCAACCATTTAATTAGATCAGTCAAACCAGCTTGACCCGAACTCGTCAAAAATAAAAGTTCATTGGCTCCCAACGACCAATACGTCGTGCCAAGTGCGCCTAAATCACGCACTCGCTGCGTCTGCTAGTGCTAGGCTAGGCTAGGTGCACGCGTGGGCTTGGCTCATTCCTTTGATCCACTAAAGCCTTTGGTGGCCTATCAAAGTAATAAGCTTATAAACCTATTAAAAGTTTCTTCCCCCACCAATGTAGGATAGAGGAAACTTACCAACTTGCAACCTTTTCCTCTATAATTTCCAATATTTCTTGCATTACCCCTCTTATGAATCATGATCGAGTATGCTTTGTGGTTTGACGTAAAAACATCTTTAATGTTGACCAGACCTGGCCTTAATAAAAACAAAACAAAAAAACATTTAAGGTTTGTTGTAATTGTAATTTCCAGGAGGTGTTTGCTTCAATGATCGGGGATGTTGGATTTCAAAAGGTTAAGTATGAGTAGAGATGGCAACGGGGACAGGTATACCAAGGATCATGTTCCCCATCCCCATACACATTCCCATACCCGACATCATCCATATCCCTAATGGGGAATGGGGATCCACAGCGGGTAATTAGGGATTTTCCCCGTTACAAGGCTTTTAAACTTTTATGAAAAATAACTCAGTGATATATTAACCAACAAAAAAAAGATTATAGAAACAATATAAATCAATTCAATCACCGAATGACGTCAAACACGAACATTAACATTCAAGTTTAAAAATTAAACCATTTTTTTGCAAGAAAAAAAAACATAAACATAAAAAGTCTTCCAAAAAGTTGCCAAACATCATCTATCATCGAAACAATAACAATCAAGTTCAGCAAATTTCAATTTCAACTTTCGCATCGAACCTTTAAATATTATATATTCACCTACCAACAAAACAAATACAAAGTATAAACAAATGCATAAAAAACTATAAATTAATCGATTATAATCATGAAAAAAAATGGTTTCATTGTTACCATCAATTTTCACTATCTATGTCGTAATCATCAAAAATAGTTGCATTGTTATCCGAGGTAAATTGCACACCTTTATCTAAATAGAACAAAAAGTTAGTAGTAATTAGTAAATTAGAAACAAATAGAAATAATAATAAAATAGATAGATTACCATTGTTTACAATTTCCCACAACCAACTTTGTGTCCACATTAGAGCTTCAATTGTGTTTGGTTTAAGTCGACTTCAATGTGGGCTTATCAATCTTCCACTAGTACTAAATGTAGATTCGAAGGCAACGGTAGAGACGGGAATAGCCAATATATCTCTAGTTATTGCTTGCAATATAGGATATTTCGTTGCCCTTAATTTCCACCACGTCAAAATATCAAAGTCTTGAGGTTCAGGTTTGATCCCTTCTTCTAAGTAACAATCAAACTCGGTTTTCAAAACCGATTGAGGTACTCTATTCTTGGCCTTCACATACTTATCCCAAGCCGACAAATTTTCATCACCATCCATTTCATTTGTGGAAGCCCATATAATCACAACTCTTATGTAAATTTTTCATACTCTTTTCTTCGTATTCTTTAACCAAATCATCACAAAAACTTTTGATTCTACTAACTTGATTCGCATAGTCTTTCGGGTAGAGAAGTTGGAAATAAAATTTTATCATTTCCATATTGTAACGTGGTTCAAATACAACAGCAACGCCCATAACTCATAAATAGTACCCCAATAATGATTGAACTTTGCAATAATTTGCGTTGCTATTTTTTGCACAATTATATTAGAACAAAAATTTCATGTAGATAATTCAAGTCTAATCTCACATATTTTGGAAAAATATAAGTTGGATGTGGGGTACTTTGTTCCAAAACAGATCGAAGTGACATTATAAACAATTCCAATCTCCTACATATTTCTTATACGTTCTCCCCATCTAATGAAATAGACAATATTTTGTATTGACTATCATAATCGCCCAAAAACCTCTTTATACATTAATGTCACTTTCAACATCAAGTAAGTTAGAATTTCAGAAGTTGGATGCTTTCGGACCTTTTATTACACCAGATTTTTGGATATCATAGGAAACAATAAACGTGTGATTTTAAAATTAGTTATTTTAGATACAAATAAATTATTGGGTAAATGAAAATTGAATTCTTTATTTCAACATATTCAATCCCATTCTTGTATTATACTAGGATCCAAAGATCTTAATAACCCAATGTGATCTCTTCTCTTTAGTATTTATTCTATTTTCACGTTTTATTCTACTAAACTTATAAATCATTTCTGCTTCTAAAAATATTCACTCAACTTGAAATTGAGCATAGTAGATTGCAAGAAGCCTCATAGAGAATCATAGCTTCACCCAACCCAAGCTCTGTTTTATTCCATGTCGTGTCTCCTTAACCCATTTAATTTTCGTATACGTTTACACAAGTATTGTTTAACATAATTTGTAAATATTTCCTCTAAGTTTTTCCAAACATCTTCAAATACTCCTCCATTGAGTTGGCAACTTTATTGTATGCTATCTGACAAAGCTAGCGCACTGATGTACAATTTTGTAATGGAGTAAAGCCCTTTCTACCTCTCGCATCCCATCCTAACCTAAAAAATGCCACCTCTCTCTCCAAATCATTTACCATGAACATTTTGCTCATAGGGAACCATCGTCTAAAACATTTTACCATCATATATGGCATCATCATCATCATAAGTAGCACCACACAAGTAAATATGTACAAAACATATGTATATTTACTTAGCATGTTGTACAAAACATATATATATATATATATATATATATATATATATATATATATATATATATATATATATATATATATATATATATATATATATAATCCTTGGATCAGCAGGTCATTGTTCTGTAAATAGAAGAGTTTGGCAGTCCCTCTTTTGGCTTCCATATGATATGGTCGAGTTTACCACAAAAATCCTTATAGAACTGACATACATAGATAAACACCAACAAAAATAATCACTAAATATTGAAAACACAACATAACACTTGTGTAAAGAGAAGGATGAAGTTTGTGTTTCTTGCCTTATGGTATTCGAGAGTATCTCCAGCAGCCTTGCGAACATCCACCATGAAAAGAGATGTTGCCACTTCATACACCTTAATTAATAATTATATATGAAATTGGTAACCCACTTTTCCAACAAAAAAAAGGAGGGGGTAAAATGTAAAATAGAATGATAGTCAAGAATTGTACCTCCAAAACAACAGCAAACTGTCCAGCGCGATTCACGGATGCACCCTCGAGTCTAGTCTGTGGAACATTACATAACAATTTTGGAATCTAGTTTGAAAATTTTAAGAATTTTGTTTCTTTTAAAATGTACCTTGTAGCCACGTCTAATGACCTTAAAACCCAACAATTCTGCAACTGCTGTGATTGCTGAAATTATATCTTTAGCAGGCTTCCGGGATACAAAACGAGTTTGTCGTCTTACATGATCCTGCAATTCACTTACATTTTAACAATTAAAACCAGATTACTGTAAATCCTGTAGATATGATATAAACATCAAACAGAAAATTTTAAATATACCTGACGTCTATCAAATAAGGCAGATAGATTCAGTCCTTGAGAGAGAGTGATCATCTCAAACGCATTCATTGTTAAAGGCGCAACTTTCTCCTCCGATCTTTCCATTACATATTGATCCTACAAATACATGTTTAAGGTTTAGGGTTTATATGTGGTATAGATACCAAACAAAGTTGATAAGTCCAACCTCAATGTCATCAAAAACTGCACGAACATCATCCAAACTCGCATCACCTTCTTCTCCCTGACTCATTGATACATAGTTCATTTGGAACCATGGATGCTCGCGTATCCCATCAATTCGAATACGCTAAAATAATGATGTTATGTCAAAAAAAAAAAAAAAAAAAAAAAAAGGCATCATACTTTGAAAGTACAATGATATTACAGATACTCACAGTTTGAGGGTTGGGATCCAGAATCTTGTCTAGTAATGATTTTGCACCAGAAGGGAACCAGAAAGGATATGAAAACTCAGCAGCACTGACCTGAGTGAGTAGTTGAAGAACTTAGCAAATAAATATAAAAACATTTTATAAAATAATGATATTAATAAAAGTCTTTGATATTTAACCTTTTTATACAAAGTTGGAAGATCGGACTCTTCAAATGGAAGATATCCGGCCAACAGGACATACAGGATGACTCCACATGACCAGATATCAGCAGCCCCACCATCATATCCGCGTTTTCTTAAAACCTAAAAGTCAACCATGGTAAAAATCTTAGTCAAAGATTTGAAATTAGAAGAAAATTGGTTATAAAAAATTGATATTGTTTTGGTGAACCTCTGGTGCGATGTAATTTGGGGTTCCACAAGTGGTATATAAAAGTTCAACACCCTGGAAAATAGTTTTATATTAGAGAGGAAAAGAAGAAATATAAACACTGTGAAAAAAATATATAAATATATGCTTTACTTCTTGTGGGAGTGCACTGAGTCCAAAATCTGAAACCTTTAGCCTTTCTTTGGAATCAAGAAGGAGATTTTCAGGCTATATAATACAAGAAACACTGTTAGTAGAAAATAAAATATTTAAATGATCTGATTATTCTTAAAAGTTTGTGTCTCTTACCTTTAAATCCCTATGGTAGACACCCTTGGAATGGCAATGGGCAACTGCATCAATAAGCTGTTGAAAGTATCCCCTGGCTTCCTTCTCTGAGAGCTTTCGTTTGTGAACCTAGGGTCATGAGGGTAGTTTAGGTATTTTATGTATCAAATAGTACTTCTATCAAAAACTAGAGCTTACAATTCTGTCAAAAAGCTCTCCTCCAGTGACAAATTCCAGTATTATATATATCTTTGTATGGCTTGACAAAACCTAACAGAAGGAAAGGTTCATGTCATTAAAAAAAATTAGAAATCATAACAGGGTATGTATTTGCTGAGATAGTAATTAAAATGTATTTCATGATTTCATTTATACCTCATGCAGTCTCACAATATTGGGATGTCTCACTATCTTCATAATGGAGATCTCTCTTTTGATCTGCAAATCAACTTAAATAAGTTATATACTATTAGCAACTTGAAATAACTAGGAAAAAATCACAAAAATTTTGCAGAGTTACATTCTTTCCTTGATTTAGCAAACAGAAATAAAGCACAGTAACAAGGAAACAAATTTTGGTCAAATCTCCAATAATTTGATGTCAATTAGGATCAAGTAACAACACTTAAACAAGCTTGAATTGTTTAGTGTGACATGAAGTCATAAATAGATGCAAGAAAATGTAAAAGACATAAGTTAGCATCCATGTCTTTTAGAAGATGGTTTAGGTGAATAATCAGATGGATCCATTAAAGAAGAACTGTAAATACTCCAATAATCTTTGTGGCATGATATTCATCCTTTTAATGCTAATTCTGTGCATATTTCTTAGGTCTCACAGTTGTATCTTCTATTCATGAAACCTAAAAGCATTTGTTGCATAAACTTGTTCAAAGTGCATGCTTGAATTCTGTGTTTCATTTGTTCAACCTCTTCACAGCAGTTGAACTTATTTTCCTCCCTTATTTCAGTTATGATGCTGTTCAAAACTACAGAGAAGCTAAAAGGCCATATTCCATGGTTAAAATACAGGTGCAAATACAGAGAACAGAGGCGTCATTGGGATACGTTATGTAAGATTTTGTGTTGAAGAGAACAATTGTAAGTGAAAATCATACCTGATCCACCATTTTATGCTTCAGTATTGTGCTTTTAGCCAGAACCTTAACAGCAACAGCTTCACCAGTTTCTGTGTTTTTCGCAAACTTGACCTTTGCAAATGTGCCTTCACCAATTGTTCGGCCAATCTCATATTTCCCGACCTTCTTTGTTACGTTCTTCGTCATTTATCCAGGCTCAAAGAGCATATAGATTATCCACAATTTCTAACCACGGTTGAAGACAATGGAAAGCATCCAACATTTATAGCTATTTACGTAAAATAACAAAAGTCAGACTTCATTTATAAAGTAGGTTCAATTGAAAGGTCATTCTAATCCGCTAGCGCCAAACAGTTCTACAGTATCATTCACGATGATAACATTTTTTCTTCATTTCTTCATTGATGTGACGTATCAGAATCTAAACCTAACTATTAGCTCCTTTCACGCCTTTCACATAGATTAAATCGGAATCTGATTAAACACATGGAGAAAACGTGAACTTAATATTTCCATTTCGAGCTCATTCGTCCTCTACAATACAAGATGACACAAATTTTAACAAAAGAATAACAAAACATTATCATTAGTCACTTAGACCTAACGATTAACGAATCGTTCGTATCACAAGTATGTGCACTTTATAGATTATAGAAATGCAAACCATAGCTCAACGAGTCCTAATTATATATGCAGAAACACAAATGTCCCTATAGGTACACAATTTATACATAAGCACAATTCAATGCAATTAAATTGAAGAAACTCTTCAGCAGCCAGCCACTTACATGGAAGGAGAAGCGTGTGACCGGAGTTGCGGCAGAGATAGAAACCGGTGATCAGATCGTCTGGAACTCCAGCGAGTACAAAAACTGAGTCGGTATGGAGAGAGAGAGAGAGAGAGAGAGAGAGAGAGAGAGAGAGAGAGAGAGAGAGAGATGGGCGCTCAAAGTGGAAAATAGAAAAGCTATATGCTTTTCAGGGGAAACACATCTATAGAAAGGTACAACATTCAATGCATACAGTACGTGTTTTTTTTTCATAAGAACTCTGTATTCAATAATCACTGCTCTGGACAAACGAATGGTTAACAAAGTTGGAGTACTTTTCCCTGATTTGTTAGTGTTTTAATATTTAATATTACTAGAATAACCCTTAAATTACTAAAATAACGCTTGATTAGCTGCAGGAAGCTGGTATAGCCTTCACGATGACGTGGACGCGATCCCCCAACAACTAAAAAAATAATAGGTTCCACCTACCATTGATTATTATTATAATTTAATGACAAAACTAAATTTGTTCCTTATAGTAAAGGTTTGAAGTTTCAAAATCAAATTTTTCCTGTGGTTTTGGTCCTTGGAACATCTGAAATGACGGTTTTGCCCTTTAATTTCTTTTTTGTATTTTTTTTGTATGTATTTTAATACTTTTTATTTTAAAAAATAAAAATAACATCTCATCTCCTCTCTCTCTCACACACACATACACATACACATACGACTTTTTCTCCCAACACAATACTCAGATCTTCTTCTCAATTTCATCTTCTTCACAACCACCGTCATTTGAATCATCATCCTCAACCACTCAATCGACATTTCAGAATCACCCACAGATCAAGCTACATTCGACTGCATCCTTCACAACGCCTGAGGCCATAAATAGAAACCTAATCTCCATGATTTCTCCGTCAACAACCCCAACGAAACCATCATCGACCCTCTGTATGAGTTCCTACAATGGTGGAATAAACCCAGATCTTGGAATGACTTATCACCTACACATTCATGTTTCATTCATGAGTTCCTAATTCCACTTACATGTACCAGATTAAAGAGACCTGTTTTGAGTTTGAGTTTCGATTTTCCTGTTCCTTGCCTCCACCGACGACATCCCCTTTGCTCAACCTCCTGATGATCGATCCAAACAAAGATCAATTTTAGGAAATCGATCTGGTTAGCAATTGAGGAGCAGTGATGCGGGGGTGGTGTTACCCTTTCTTAATCCCATCATTCGTTTTTTTGTTATCTTTATCACACACACACACAGATGCAGACACACAATGTGTGTGTGAGTTCCCTCGTGTTGTTCAATCACAGAGTAAACCCAAGATGGGCGCTTGTGTTTTTTTATCAACTATTGCTCTTCCAGATGAAATTTTTGAACCTATTGGAAGATAGATCGAAGAAACAGATGAAATTTTGAGAGAATTTGAAAGGATTCTCGATTTATGGAGTGGATGTATTTGTTAGTGTTTGAAGGCAAGAAATCAATTTCTATCCCCGAATTCTGGAATTTGTGTATTAGCTATAAGATGAACACAAGATCTTCATCTTCATCTTTCCCCTGATTTTTTCATCTTCATCTCGTTCCCAGATCTTCATATTGTTCAGATGGTAATGGTGATATTCCATTTTTCTAAAAATAAGAATGATGAAGATGGGTTTTATAGATAGACAGAGAGAGAGCGGGAGAGAGAGTTACTAGTAGGGGTGGAGTGGGTGTCTATCTGTTTTGTTTTTTATTTTTATTTCATAAATTATTGAATTAAATAAGAAAAGAAAATACATAACTGAAATTAAAAGGGTAAATCGGTAAGTTCAAATTTTTTTGGGCCAAAAACCCAGAAAAACCTTGATTTTAGAACTTTTGTGCAAACTATAAACTTTTTGGACCTCATCCAAAGTTTTTTCGCAAACCACAAGGACCAAATTTGCAGTTTTGTCTAATTTAATAAACAACCATTTAAGCCATTAGTGTTGGTTTCAATGATTAGATTACAAAAAAATACGAATAACTTTTTTGTTTTCCGTTTATAAAGTTAAAATTTAAGGATTTTTTGTATAAATTTTCCTTTTTATGTATGCTAAATTTTTTGTGAGCATCCTTTTTTCCACGTCGTGATAAGGTAGATACGACCATTCAAACCTTAACGGTTACTTTGTGTCACGATGTGGACATTCTAATGCCATGACGTGAAGATGGTGTTGATCATGCTATAGTTGTGGGGGGTGCTTACCTCACGACGTGACGCCTATTGGTCACGACATGATAACTGCTCGAACATAATCCGTTTTGGCTTTTAAATGTTGTTCTTAATAAATTCATTGGGTGTTCTTGTAGGGGTGTTAGAGTATCTGCTTAGGAGCAATTTTCCTCTGTTCATAGCTTACATATATTGGACAAGAGGTGAGTCATTTCTTGTGTTGTTTTAGCACTAGTTTAGAGGGATAGCATATACATATGTAATATGTTGTGTCTCGACTTTTGATATTGTGTAAAGTTTGAAACTGATTGTCTAAGGTAGAATGAAATCTAGACATATAATATTATTGACGACACAATTGAACTAGATAATTGATGTATGCTAGATCCTTGAACTAATCATTTGATGCAACATGTTAGTGTTAGGTTTATGCTAGAAGTGAGGACTTTTGTGTGGTTGTATTGTGATTTTATGTGTTATATTTTTTGTTTTGTCATTTTTGAATTAAACAAGAAAATACATATTATATGTTGGGTGATTGAAAGGTGTATCGTATTATATGTCATGATATATTAATGTGTCTACCTTGTGTTTGGTATGCCTTGGTGTTGTTATTCACACCCGATTTACCCAGATCAAAACTATTTTCCAAGGGTTTTGTGTTAGTGATTAAGGTTAGTAGCACTCACCGATTAAGCTCCATTCTTTTATCTACTCGTCCATTTTGGAATCCAAATCAGAATCAGGAAGTATTTTATCTTTTTAGCATCGATTGTACTCAAATTTTCTATTTACTAGTTGTGATTTTGGAAGTGAATGAGAATCAATAATCAATTTTTTCTGTTATCAATGCTTTTGAATGTTGCTTGTATTGTTGCATTTTTTGAATGTTGATAATAAACATGCCTTCCAAGTGTTTCATATAATGTCAAAAAGAGAAGGTTTTTGTGTAAATGAGACAAGTTTGATATGTTAGACTTATTGGGAAGATTCTGTTAGAATATGTTAAGGTAAACTACATACTATGTTGTTAGAATTACAATAATATGATTATACTTGTGTTGAAATATTCTGTTAGAAGTAAAGTAGATAATATTATGTTAGAATTTTTAAGGAATTGAAGTTTAAGCAACAAACGGAAATGAAATGTTCTTTTAGAATTGAAGTTAATATGTGTAGTTATGTTATTTTGGTGTTTTTATTTTATAAAAAGGATGTTATAAATTCTTTAAGAATATAAGTTAAAACTTATGTGTAACATTCACTAGGTTGGTAGGTAGTGGTAGAAGTGTTGTAAGATTGCGGGGTGGTCGTAGCATTCACTAGGTTGGCAGGTAGTGGTAGAAGTGTTGTAAGACTACGGGGTATCTGTAGCATTCACTAAGTTGGCAGGTGGCAGTAGGATTGTTGTAAGATTATGGGGGTGGTCGTAACATTCACTAGGTTGGCAGGTAGTGTAGTAGTTTTGCAAGATTGTGGGGTGACTCGTAGCATTCACCTGGTACATGAGCAGTTGCAAGGATGTTGTGGAACTATGATTAGGCTCGTAGTTTCCTTTATGTGAGATTAGACCATAACAGGTTGGGTTCTAAGATTGTGGGAAGGCCACAACATTTGTGGGATTGAGGAAGGTTGTGGACCACTTAGGATCGGTTGTGATGTAATACTACAGCTGACTAGTAGCATTAATTTAAAGTAAAGTAGATTATGTTGCATCGGTGTAATGGTTGGTTATCTTATCCCTTGTTGGATCAAGAGGACTGTTGGAGCCATTATGACAAGCAGGCTAGGATAACTCTTGCCAATATATACCCTTGTTTGGAGTCGCATGGTGCGTTTGTGTGTGAGGCTATCAGCCTCAACAACCGGTTGGGATTCCAGTATTTTGGTTAATTGGAAGGTAAGTACGAGGCCATAGAGGTCTAGGTTAGGTTTGAAATATGATTATGGAGCGACAAGATGAGCATGGGATGGTACCAATGATTGAGACTCGTGTTTAAAGTCATCTTTGTTTTCAAGTGAAAGGTTTTTGGCAATGATGAATGGTCGGGGATTCTATTTCTCAGTGGAATCAACAAGATAATTCAGGGTCGGAAGGGTTTTCGTTTGGTTTGGGTTGCGAAGTGGAGTTGTATTAGTAATGATTCAGAAGGGTTTTGTATGTCGACAAGTCATACAAGGTATTGGATTTATGGATTTTGAGTCAAGTGGTGATGGTTATTCTTTATTGGTTAAGGTTAGCGGGGAAAGGATTCGTTTGTCGTCAGTGTGTGAATCTTGATAAGGTTGGGTTCGATTATTTTACTGAAGGGCCATTTATGTCATAGTCGAATTTTATCGGGGTTCTGGAAGAATTAACCGAATCGTCTGGGTGCTAGGAATGTGGTGAGAATTGATTTTGAGGAAGAAATCTAATTTAAGTAGGTGAGAGTTGTAACACTCGTGTTCTAAATTGGTTAAGCTTGCAATTATCAATGGTCGGAGATGAAATTTTGGAAGAGACCTTGTGCCATTACGTGGCAATGGTTAAGCAAATTGCGTACTTTTGGGCCACCATGGTATGGCAGCTAATTAGGCCCAATCCCTTGACTCTTTTAAGGTTCCATTCATATTTAAACCTATCTAAACCCATTTTAGGGTTCAATATCAGCCTCCAAGCCCCCTATTAGCTCAGAAAACTCTAGTCTTCATCCATAGCTAGAGTTTTGGTCTTTCTTAAGCTTTGTTGGTTTGAAGAAGAAGAGAAGAGGAAGAGGAAGGTATCTTTTAGTGGATATTGCAAGGAGTCAACATTATCATCACCTCATATTATCTTTGGACCTTTGTAAGTGTCAAAGTTCCTTTATTTATGTCATTCGATGGTTAGATCTTAAATATCATCCCATGTTCCTCATGTTTGAGTAAGTTTGGAGTGAAGGAACTCATAAAGTTGGCAACTTTATGACTCTCCTGGGCCCCAAGAGTATGACATGTTATGGATCTAGCCTTCTGATGGTCTCAGATTCCACCCACGTATGCGGGGGGTACGTGGAGTACACATGACGTATCCAAGGTTGGGGTAAACCCTAATTTTTAGGGTTTGTGCCATATTTAAATGACTTAAAATCATCTCCTGGACATTTTAGACCAGCCTCCACCTCCTCTTGCCCTAAAATCGAAACCATAAAGTGAATTGGTGAGTTTTGAGCTTGAAAGAGTGGTTGTTGGTGGTTTGTGAAAGAGAAGAAGAAGAGGAACACTTGGAGGAGTGTCTTGAGCTTGTAGATCCAGGGTTAGCTTCTTATTTGCAAGATTTTTGAGGCAAAAAGCTCACACCTTGATGATCATATATGTTCGATCTAGTTTATGGAGTGTTTTGGAGCTTTTGAGTCTTTTGTGTTAAAGGTGAGCTTTTGATCTACTCCAAAAGCAATGGATGCTAGATCTTAGCTCCATTTAGTCCCCATGTTCATAATAATGTCAACTTTATGGAGTGTTTTGATCCATGCATGTATTAAGACCTTTTTTAAGCTCTTTTTGAGCTTTTAAGCCCCCTTAAGCCATGCATGTATGTAAAGTTGCCAACTTTACGTGATAAGTCACCCTTAGGCACCAGATCTGAGAGTTTGGAGAAAAGTCTTCGTTGTTTAAGTGCTTAATAAAGTGAATTGAGAGCCTGAGGCATACGTTGGGCGTACCAGCTGAGTATGTCCCGCGTACTCAGTAGATGGACGTTGGACTTGGCCATTCTCAATATTGGGGCAAAGTTTGGGTTTTTATAGTTTGGGCCTTATTGGACCATTAGACCTTTATTTTGGGCTTGGGGCTAGCATGTTGGGCTTCCTTGGATTTTAGGCTCATGATAGGTATTGGGCCCAATTTGGAAGATTGTGCCATAAATTGGGCTTTAGGATTTGGGCCTTTTGAATAGTTGAATTGGGCATTGGCTTTGGGCCAAGTTAGATAAAGGGTAAAATGGTCTTTTACCCTGGTTATGGGCTAGATAGCTTAGACTTTTGGTTATGGGTCAGAATCCAATTAATAATTGGATGTTATTGATTTTGATAGCACGGGGATTTCCGGGCCATTAGTCAGAGGTTCAGTCGAGTGATTCAATAGCTAGAGGTGAGTTTCCTCGTTGTGTGTTAGCGGGTTAAAGGCACCAATGTCGACCCATGGTTTATTATGTTAGGATGCTAGATGTCTGCGTGACTCTTGCATATGTTATGTGCTTGTATGCTTACCGGGCATGGCCCGATGACTATTATGTATGTTATTACCTTTGTGATTATCGCATGTGTTTGTATGATTATATGTTTATATGTATACATGGCGGGACACCATGCCAGGTGGGGCATGATGACTGATAGATCTGTATACTGAGTAGGGCCTGATGTCGGGCGGGGCCTATTATGTGTTTATTATGTATGATATGTGGTATTTTAGGGAACCTACTAAGCTTTGTGTTTACGGTTTTTAGTTTATGTTTCAGGTACTTCTAGTTCGAAAAGGAAAAGCCCAGGATGATTGTAGTGCACACACCACCTTGTTCCGCATTTTAAGATTACTCTGATGTTTCATGATATATTTGACACACTTTGTTCTATCTTGGTTTTATGATGATGTTTGGATTACAATTTTATTAATTTAAAAACAAAAATTTTTGGTCTTAATTTTCGGGACGTTTCACCATGGGTTGGAACGACGTGGCAACTGAGACTTTCCTATATGTATGGCTGGGTAAAGGCCACTACGTGGCCAAGGAAGGCTACGACGTGGCGGTTGGCTAAAGTCAATTTTGGTTATTGACTTTGACCATTGACTTTTGGCATATGTTGACTTTTGGTCAATATCTATTTTTAGAAGGTAGACTTAGGGTTTGCCTGGTGTGGATTGTTAGGAGGTGTTTAGTACCCATCTTTTGGCCGTGAGAGTTGTTAGTTATGGTGGGTGTGGCGTTGCACGAGGTTTTAGTCAACATCGTGATTCATGTGAGTCTCCTCACTGTACTTAGGGGTCGAAGGCACCAATGTCAGCCTACTGGTTTATGTTATATAGGAAGACCAGGGGGTGGCCCCTGATATTTGTATGACAGACCTGGAGGTGGCTTTTGGCAAATTGTGTGCAAGACCAGGGACCGGACCCTGACCGTTATATGTAGTATATATGCTAGTTGTCTTTGTGATACTTACATTGAAGACCAGGAGGTGGATATTGGCACTTGTCTGTAAGACCTAGGGTTTTAGCCCCCGACCTGGCAAGGAAATACCATGATACAACTCATGGCATAACGAAAAGACTATGTCTGGCACATAGCAATCTCTATTGTATGTATGGTATGTGGTATTTTGGGGAACTCAATAAGGATTGTACTTATGGTTTTATGTTCATGGTTTAAGTTATTTCAGTACGAAAGAGAAGGGCCCGACGTGACTGCAGAGCATCCCCCCGACGTTTTCCGCATTAGCTTTTATAACTTTTACTCTGATGTTTAAATGATATAATTTACTTTGGTTGGTTTTGGAACAAATTGTTTGTATTGTTTATGGTTTTAAAAAATAATTTTTTTACTATGAATTTTTGTGATGTTACACGTCTTGGCACAAACATTTTCTTTTAAGAGTTTCGTTAACCCCTCTCTTAGCCTGTGTGGTAACCCTATTCCGACCCGCACTCCTTGATCTGCATATCTGTTATTGATTATGATTTCTTAACCCGTTATTTTCTTGTGTTTCTTCTGTTATTGTCGCACTTGCTTCTTTTTCTACTATCATCACCACGGGTCCCGTCGGTGGCTTGCTGTAGATTGTTCCATATCAGTTTGGTGTTCTGAATTGGACCGTGCCATGAATCGTTAACAAGATTGCTCCAAATTTCTTCATGATGCTTCTCCCGAATATAATATTGTATGGTGACGCTGATTGTACGATCGTGAAAGCTATTGTATGTGTGTTTTTTTTGCTTGTGTTAACTGATCTATTAAAGTTAATAGAACAAACAATATCCCTTTCAACCACACAGAGTGTCCCGCAAAGCTCGTTAAATGCCCTGTCAGTTGTTTCATCTTTTTCCTTATCTGCTCCGTAACTGTGAGAAGCAGTGGTCGTACATAATTTAGTCGAACTCCCACTACCATAATATATCCTATGAATACCTATGTCGTATATTTGCCCATATATAAGTATCGACCCGACTTCTTGGTGGTAAACGATACACTCCTTTCCGTCATTAAACATATCGTGCAAAAATTCAGCGTCTTTTTTCCTCTGCATGCGGTGGGGAGTTTGTTTACTTTAGTTTACTATTTGGCATGTTGCCTTGCTTGTGGTGTTTTCAATTTCAACCTGTTTGTCGGGTATTTCCTTTATTGTTCACGCTGGTACCATCATAATACAGATGACACCAATGTTGTTACGACAAACTCCAGGCGCATGTTTAGCACTATCACCTAAGGGTCTTAGTCTAATAAGCGTCCGTGATTCCGCTCTACATAAGATAAACAAGTGCTAGGTTAGACAGCCATATCGGGGGTTGGACGTCAGTATAACTCTCCGATGCCTAAGTTAGATTGCAATTTTTAGTGTTAACTTAATTCCATATGCAATGTTTTTTTTGCCTTACCTTGTTTTGCCTTATTATATCGTATCTCTAGAGTATTTATAGGCCGCTTGTTGTTAGAATGTTTATAGTTCTGCCCGATCCTTCATATATTATTTAGTGTGTAGACAACCATGTCTCTTGTTCCTTTCTTGTTATTTTATTGTTCTGTACCATCTCCTTTGCATGTTTCATGAGATACGGTTATGATACTTGTGTACAATGTATTCGAATTTAGATTCGTCCGTAACAAACCATGGTGTTCTTAACGCCGACTTGGTAAGTATTGAACCGATAATGAATTTTTTCGGACTACCAACCTGATACACCATTAATATGTAATGATCATATGTGTTCAAAAAAATGTATTAGTGATTAAATGTGCAAAAAGTTTATTTACCTTTATAGGTAATTAACTATTACTAGATATGATCAGTTTCTTAGTTTCCCGAGACGAACACCCTGCAGATGATAAGCAAATGATAAGAGCATCATCATTAGAATGTTAAACATTTTTAATGACCAAATTGACAAAAAAAACCCTTAAAATCATGTGTTGTGCATATTATGAGAAATTAAATATCTTTCTAATTTTTGTTCCTACATATCCTCTTACCCAATGAAATGGTGAACATTTAATGCTCATTTAATGATATTTAATAACATTTTAGGATACTAATATGACAAATGTCGCCAATTAAATGGGTATGAGGATTGATAGAATCAAAAGATAGGAGAATATTTCGCATATTATAACATAAATATAGGAATTCATCGTGATGTTACTTTTTAGGAATCCAAACATTACAAATCAATCTTTTTTAAAACATTATAAATTAACTATTTTGAACCAACACAAAAAAGTCAATGACATACACATAGGGTGACAACTAGTAAAGGGACTAGATTTGTTGTTTACCCTTTTGCTTCTTGTTGAGATATATCGATCATCATTAATCTAAAATTGTTACCCTAAAAAACTGACCTATAACTTTTTAAATTATCTAGTTTGGAAAACATTAAAAAAAAATCTAAGTTTGGAAAAGATTTCAAATATTTAATTTATTCTATCCAAAATTTTGTAAACCAATGTACGGGGGCATACGAGAGTAAACTTAAAAGTCTTCCGAAACTCATTAAAATCCTTTTGGTTTAAAATTTAGGGAAAAGAACACGTAGGGAGAGAGAGAGATGGAGAGCGCTAAGCCGTCGTCTTCGGCGCCGCCGTACTCAGGAGGAGGCGCCGGTGCCGGCGGGAAATACAGGAAGCCTCCTATTTCAAGGAAACGGCCGTCTACTCCTTTCGACCGTCCATCACTGACTACTGGTAATAATAAATCGGCCGAGCCTCAAGACGTTGGCGGTAGCTGGTTGTCGAAGCTTGTTGTCAATCCTGCTCGCCGTCTCATTGTTGGTGGTGCTACCACAATACTGACATCGCTTTTCTCCAAATCAGACTCTTCTTCTGCTGACGAGTATGAGGACGATCCCCCTGGTGATCGCGGTGAGTCACAATGACGATGTCACGCATACAATATTAATTAAAAATTAGGTTTTGAAGTGAATTAGGGTTTCGTTTCTACTTGATTAGTACAATACAATTAGAATACGCGTGGTTTAAGATTGATTACACTGGTATGTTTTATTGAAGCGGCAGTGGCACAATCTCATAACAAGTTCTTTTAATATAATCCATAAACAGCAAGTAGAAATTATTTTTTGTTACTTATTGTAGCAATCAATTTGATTCATGCGTTATTGCATATAAAGTCACCCCTTGCTTACATGCAATTGGTAGATGTTAATTGCTTGTGCCAAAAAAATCTTTGGTCTTTATCAGATTGTTCATGGTTCTGGTGGCATCAAAAAGATTTGGAAGGGCAATGGAAGATTAGAATTCATAATGTAAAGTCTTCCACACTAAAGAGAGATACCAACATAGGGTGAAAAACAGCTAATTATGTTTCTTGTATGTCATTTGCTAATACATGTACTTTTTTTCTTATTGGACAGATGATCAAGATATAGATGCAACTGAAAATGCAAAAAGTGATGATAAACATACTTTAGAGGCAAGTTTTCTTATCCTTTTTATCCCAAGACATGTAAACATATAAACATTCATATGGATATCTGAAATTTTCTAGAATGTAATCATTAAGAGTACGAGGATATATGCTTATATGTCTGTTGTAACTAAATGTATCCCATTATGGTTATGCAGCTTGGAGTATCCAGTAATGAAATGGACAAATTGAAGGGAAGTTCAGAACATAATATTCTCCAACAAGATGAATCAAAGAACTCACCTAGCAATCATGGTTTAGCTAAAATTGAGAACATACTGAAAGGGAAACAATTTTCAAGGTAATTAGTTATATACTTATATTATAATCATTCTCTTTCTAAAAGTTAAAGTATAATACAGGGATGAAAGGAATCGTTTGATGGAGATATTGAATTCTAGATTGGTTGATGTTTCTAATGCTGAAGAAGTGAAGAAAACACCAGAAGTAATTTCTCTTTCTCATGGGAAAGCTAAAGTGGATGTGGTGGAAACCCCAATGCCTCATTTGCAATCAAATGTAAGGAAAAATGTTACTAAATTTTTGTTACTTGTATTGTATTATATAATCAGGTGAAATTTTTTACTTTTCTTGTTTATTGCAGATGCAAGATGAAGTTGTTGCTTCACCTATTGATATTGCAAGAGCTTATATGGGAAATCGAACATCAGAAAAACTAGGGTTTAATACTTACACTATAAAGTCAAAAGATGAAAGGGAAAGTCAAACTCATGATTTGATTCCTTCAAAGCCACATAACATCACACCTTCATCAAAGTCACCCACTTGTTGGCCAGGTGTCATGGTTCAAGAACAACGTGGCTATCTGACCCCACAGATTCAAAGAACCAGATATGGCCTTCATGGTTTCCCAAGAACACCATATTCTAGAACCATCTATTCAAGTACTAAACCAAAGGTATGTTTTGAAGGATACTAAATGACTATTTTACCCTTGTTATGTTTAATTTTGTTTATTATTTTATTAACAGATGAATCAGTTACAAGGTGATAACCAGCCTTCTAATGTTTCCGTGACACCATTCCAACATTTGCGTACTCCTATTTTTAGTCAGGTAATAATTTATTTAAATATTTTAAAAAAAATAGGGAGCTTATTTATTTATTTATTTATTTATTTTTATCCAACACAGATGAAGTCAAGTGGTGATGTCTATGGATCAGTGGGACCAATTCGTCGTGTAAGAAACAAGTTCCCATTTGAACCTCAGTCTGAAAGACGTAATGCTTCTAGAAGCTTTGTGCCTGTTTTTCAGAAGAATCCGGAAGCTTCTGGAAGTAGTGGTACTAGTGGAGCATCTAGTGAAACAGTTAGAAAAATAATGGAACAACTTGATAGACACAAGCCTACGCCTAAAGAAAAAGCAGATGAATTGAAGCTTGCAACTGAATGGAAAAGATCACCTTCTGAAAATAATTCCAATTTGATTATTCCCAATTCTAAGGAAAGTAGCATTTTAGGATCTTTTGTTAAAAAAAATGAAGGTGGAGTTGACCCGGTCAAAACTTTAAACAAGGATGCAGAGCCTTCATTTGTTTTCAAGAATACAAATGCTGCTGCTGATGATGAGGTAAATTATTTATTTATTCATTTATTTATTGTTAACTATTGTTTTACATTGGGAGTTGTTGTGATTGGTTCAAAACAGAAGGAAAAAGAAAAAAGTCAGCCATCGTCATTTGACAAACAAATCAACGGTCAGGATGTGAGTAAAAAGAGACAATCTCAACCAATATTGAAGCCGATTTCCTTCAAAAGGCCGGACCCACAACAAGTGATATCATCATCGGATAACAGCCGTGGATTCACGTTCCCATTCTCTGCCACCGCCAGCTCAGCATCAGAGCCGCCTACACCATCCATCATGTCATATTTTCCGGCGACCGGAGTAGCATCACCGGTTATCCCAAGTTACAGTTTTGGAACAAAGAAATCTGAGCGAATTGTTTTCAGTTTTCCTTCTACAAGCAGTGGTGTTATACCTATTGGTGATGATGGTGAATCTGACCTTAAGTTCAACTTTGGGTCGGATAAAAAAAGGGTGTCTTTTAGTTCTCTAGGAAGTGATGCAATTGCAATTAATTGAACTTTTATTCCTAGAGGAGTCTAGCCAGCACTTTTTTTTTTTTTTTTTTTACGTATCTGATTGATGTTTTTTTTTTCGATAAATATATTTGAAGATTGTATACCTGCAAAATAGTTAAGAGTTTGGGGTTTGACCGCTGTAACAATTGCTTGTGGATGTGTGTCTGTGTCTGATTTACATCTTACAATGTTGTGTGGTGGCTCGAGGAATGACCTTTTCGTAGGAATTTTATGTTTATTGTATTATGATTTCTTTTACACTTCTAAAATTGATAGCCTATGTGCAACAAAAGTGTAAAAAGTGTTGGATGAATGTTGAGAACTTTTACTAGACTACGTTATTCCTCCTAATTAAGAAATCTGAGATTTATTTTGACGATGTAGTTACTGGTCTATATGATATTTAGTAATATGGATCATAAGGTTTTCATTAGTTTTTTCTTTTACAGATTGACTTTTTTCATGCATATGATTGATTATAAGTGAATTTTTATTAGCACAGAGCAAAACTAAAATTTTCATTTTTTAATATGGATTAGACAAATCTTCATAAATGGTCCCTATGGTATCTCAAAATTTGAAGCTTTGTCCTTACGTTTAAAAAACCCCACAAATGTGGTTTCAAAACTTTTTATGTTTGGTCCTTGTTGCTCACTCCATCATATTTTGTCCGTTAACTGAAGGGTATTTTCGTCATTTCACTACCAAAGAGATCATTTATGAAGTTTTTCCTTATTTAAAAAAATATATAATTATTATTATATACTTATAAAGGAAGCATTTTTCCTTTTACCACATTCATTTAAAACTCTTATTTATTTTCCTTTCACCACATTTATTTGAAACTCCCATGACTTTTCAATTTCTTTCTAATAATAATTATAATTTGGCTAATTAGGTTAAATAAATATCAAACCTAAAGTGTAATCATATATAAACCAAATTTCAGTATTAAAATAATATTTTTACTTCTACTTATAAATTTATGTTTTTTTAACTTTTAACATATTATATTTATTTTATTAGTTTTAATATATTGTTCGATTTAAACCATTATCATTTTAAAGATTCATTTTTGGAACAATTTGTATAAAATACTTAAATTATTTATTTAAATATAACATTAGAGGGTCAACTTAAATATAAATTTTACTTTAACTTCAACAACCCAAAAATACTTTATAAATAGTTAAAAGTGATAAATTGTAGTGTCTTTCTAATAATGATTCTAAGTTGATTAATAAGGTTAAATAAATATCAAACCTAAAGTGTAATCATAAATAAACTAAATTTCAATTTTAAAATAATATATTTACTTCTGCTTATAAAGTTATGTCTTTAACTTTTAACATATTATATTTAATTTATTAGATTTAATATGTTGTTTTATGTAAACAATTATCAGTTTAAAACTACAACTTTTGAACAGTTTGGACAAAATACTTCAATTGTTAACTTAAGTATAACATTACAATGTCAACTTAAGTATAAATTTCAGTTCCACTTAAAAACCAAACAACAACTATAAATAACATTAAACACTATATTATATTTAATTTTATTCATGTGTAACTCGCAGTATCATATAATTCAAAATAATCAATATATTATATCAATTTAGTATAAGAATTATTAAATCAAATTTAACAATAACGTTATTGTTATATTTAAAAAAACATATATTTGTAAAGACTTCAACTATATAGATATTTCTGCGCATTACGATGTCAATTTAAATATAAATTTCAGTTCCACTTAAAAAACCAAAGAATATTTTGTAAATAGTTTAAAGTGATAAATGCAAAAATTAAATTGTAATTTCAATTTAACTAAAATATTTCCTAAATATATTTTTATAATCATTAAAAATTTCCAACGAAGTAGTTTAAAATAACTTATAATATCATTAGTTAAAATTAACTCTATATAAATGATTATATTGTTACCTTTAAAATCAAAAAATAATGTTTGATGTTTTAAATAATTATAATGATAGAAATTAAAACAGTAAGCAAATAAATTTTAAAAAATTACTTAACAATAACAACAACTATAAATAACATTAAACCATATATTATATTTAATTTTGTTCATGTGTAACTCACGGGTAGAAATCATTTAAACGATTAAGATTATGAAGTTATAATAGATGTATATATTATCATATAATTCAAAATAATTAATATTATATCAATTTAGTATAAAAATTATTATATGAAATTTAACAACAACGTTATTGTTATATTTAAAAAAACATATATTTGTAAGGACTTCAACTATATAGGTGTCTCTGCGCAACGCGCGAACATTCACCTAGTTTAATATAAAGGGTCCCACACACACACTCTCTCTCTCTCTCTCTCTCTCTCTCTCTCTTTCTCTCTTTCACACACACACACACACACACCACAACCATGCCCCCAACCTACCCTACTCTTTATCTACCATTACCACCACTATCACCACTACCGTCTGCCATCACCACTACCATCACCAGACCAAAATCACCAACCTTATTTCTCCATTCCAGCCAATACAAAACACCATCACCATCGTTGACTTCCACCTGTCGAACCACCACATACTCTTCAACAACGTCATTATCTTTACCAATATCGTATTCTTCATCTTCGTCATTGAAACTTTTCATTTTTTTCTCCCCTATGAATGCCCAATTAATCAATAATGAGCAAACACAACCATCCCATTCATTAAACCAATCACAAGTCCATCAACTACATTAGAACTTAAACATCCAAAATTATCAGATGCAAAATTGTAAGAAATCAGAGATCGTTGCTTCATTAAGTCGAAAATGAAAATTAAGCAAAACCCCAAGTGAATGAAGTCGATTAAACCTGTGTGGCAACCACCGAAGTAGTTTCCTTGAAATCAAATGTAGGTTTTCCGACGAATATACAGATCGAACAACCATAAACCATCCACCGTTGATACCACTAGCCATCGGATTCACAAAGCCAACAGCCAGAACAACCGCCACCACAACAATAGGATCTTGGGAGGTTTTTTCAATGTGGATGAAGAGTTTAAGTGGTTTCTAGATTGAAATCTAGTGGGATGAAGAAAGGCTTCCGACTTGAAATCTAGTGAAGATGAAGAGAGATTTCCGGTGAAGCTCTAATATCCAGCGAGCAATGACGGGGAAGCGATGAAGCTTTCAGATGGGGCCACCGAATATCGAAGGCCATGAAGTTATCAGAGGAGGTAGGAACTGGAAACGCCAATGGTAGGAGGTTTGGTTCACCAGCAGTCAACCGATGGATGATTAGATGGGGATAATTTAGGCTTATCGTTCCCATTTTCTGTGGATAGGCGACTTCAGGCGACAACGGAGACCGACGATGAGGCGAAGGTAAATTAGAGAAGAAGACGGAGGTGTGGGGTGGAGCAAGGAGCACTGAAGATGAATGGTTAGGCTGGGGAAGAATGAGGGTGGGGATTGTGTGTGTGTTTGGAGAGAGAGAGAGAGAGAGAGAGAGAGGCCCTTTTATATTAAATAATTATATTTCCTTTTTTTTTAAATAAGATAGAACTTCATAAATGGTCCCTATAATAGTGAAATGACCTGAATACCCTTCAGTTAACGGGCAAAAGATGACGAAGTGAGAAATAATGACCAAACATGTAAAGCTTTGAAACCACAGGGACCATTTATGAGGTTTTTTAATCTTAAGGACTAAACATCAGATTTTGGTATACCACAGGGACAATTTATGAAGTTTTGTCTATGAATTACTAATTATTCAGAGTCACTCAAAACCACAACTATATATTTTTGATTAAATTACAGTTTTGGTGTCTGTGATTCGGTCAAATTCGTACTTTCAATCAAATCTTTGAAAATTTGACAAGATGTATCCCTATTGTTTAAAGAAATTGCACTGTACATCCTTATTCCACATAAAAAGACCATTTTATCCTTGCTTTTATATTTTTGTTTTTTCATATATATATATATATATATATATATATATATATATATATATATATATATATATATATATATATATATATATATATATATATAGGGCTGAGTTATTGTGAGAACTAAAAAAAGTGTGTGAACTTGCGAAGTCATAATAAACTCATCATTTTTCAAAATAAAAAACATTAATCTTCTCCAAATTGTGCGTCTAAGCCATATATAGTCTCAAAAAAAGATTTGACATTTTTTTTTTATTTTCAAAATTTGCATGTATGCGCAATCAATAGTTGTACGGACTGCTGATGAGCACAATCAACAGTCATGTGGACTATGAATGTACACAATCAGCAACCACATGGACTGATGATGAGCAATCAACAGTCCATGTGACTGCTGATTGTGCTCATCAGCAGTCCGTACAACTGCCAATTGTGCTCATCAGCAGTCATACAAAAAACCAAAAAAAAAAAAACCGTCAAATCTTTTTTTGAGCCTAGATATGACTTAGACACACTATTTGGAGAAGATTGGTGATTTTAGTGTTGAAAAAATGATGAGTTGATTATGACTTCGCAAGTTCTCACACATTTTTTGGTTCTAAGAAAACCCGACTCTTTCTTTCTCTCTCTCTCTCTCTCTCTCTCTCTCTCTATATATATATATATATATATATATATATATATATATATATATATATATATATATATATATATATATATATTTGTTTAATTTTTTTTTTATATTTTGCAGTCTACATTTTATTTTATTTATTTATATTTTTTATGAAATATATATATTTTTTTGAAATTTTATTCGAATATATTTTTAATGGTTTTTATATTTTGATCGTTTAAATGTGAGTATGATTGAACCCTTCCTAGGGGTGTATACGAGCTGAGTCGAGCCGAATACTACCAAGCTCGAAGCTCGGCTCGACTAAAATACTCGAGCTCGAAACTCGACTCGAACTCGACTCGAGCCTTGATTTTAAGCTCGAGCTCGGGCTCGTGAAATACTCGACAGTCTCGAGCTCGGCTCGACTAATATTTTAAAAATCAAAATCACTAAATTGAGTAAGAAATATTAAACATTCCACATGTAAATGTCCAAACTACAAAAAAACCCACTATTGATTAGCTAATATCAATATAACATCAACCATATATGTCATAAATGAATAATTATAAAGAAATGACATATATCTTATAAATGAACAATTATAAAGAAATGACATTGTTATATCCCCAATTTCACGGCCAAAAAAAACCGATTTGTTTATGCTTTGTTTTTAAATTCAGAGTAATCTTTTAAAGAAAACAGTTGCGGAATTTGTTCCCAAAACAGAATATGATAAAAATTACCAAAGCATTTCTTTAAAGAAATGTATTTTCATTTTATAACAAAATCTCGGGATGTCATGTTCAATACAAACCAAAAGCATAAACAAAACAAAATAGACCTTACAACAGTTATTCATAACTACTGGCCTATAATCCAAAATCTCTCGTTAAGTCCACCAACTTATACTCCTGTGCCATTACCTGTAATGCAAAGAAAACTGAGTGGGTCAGGCTTGGGAGCCTGGTGAGCATATAGGGTTTTCAACCCACAATAATATAATTATTATATTTAATTATCAAACAATCAATCCAATTACCCACCCCCATTATCTTCCTCTATTTCATAAAGATTTACCCTAAGAACCAATTACCCTTCTCCCATTTATTCCTAAGAATTGCCCTAAGGAATTGGCACAAAGTCTAGTGCTGCCATGGTTCTTAGATTACCTCTGGTGAACACGCAGTTCAAAATAATTAACAAACATCTAGTTCAAGAACACCCATTGAACACACTCCGTTCAATAATACCTAATGAATACCTAGTTCAAAACACCTAATGAACACTTAGTTCCAATATCCCTGGTGAACTCAATCACCTAAGGAACACAGAGTACGAAAGCTCTTAGTTCAAACCACGTGATAATAATGTATATCTTGATCCTACAAAACCACTAATATTATTAACACATATAAATCATATTTCCAAAACAATCTATCCCATCCCGTCGATCCCCACATACTGACCCTATACAATGATCTTACGAGATCTTAGCCTAAGGAAATCGATATGAGCAACAACTGACGAAGCTGCTTCGGAAATCCCTAGCAGCAAACGAGGATCAATAAAGACATCGAATGAGGGGAATGGAATAAGTTCCACCACGAACCTTCGTTCGTAAAAGAAAGAACTACAAGACATTTTAAGTCAGGGGTAGTTATCAATGCCTAGGCTGTGGTCTGAATATCGTGAGGTATATAACCCCCAACTCACCCTATCCGACAATGGAAACGCTGACTAATGCCTAGGCTGTGGTCTGAACCCCCATACTCACCCTATCCGACATTGGAAACGCTGACTAATGCCTAGGCTATGGTATGAACCCCCAGACTCACCCTATCCAGCATTGGAAATGGAAACACCGACTAATGCCTAGGCTGTGGTCTGAATACATGAGGTATTTCACCTCCATACGCACCCTATCCAACAATATAACACCAGACATACCTAGCAGTGGTCTATTACCGACATACTTTATTAGGCAGTCTACGAAGTTCCCTTAATTACTTCGTGAAAGAAAACGCTGACATATGAAGCTCGGTCGATCACTTCATAAAAGAAACGTTGACTCCAAAGCTCTCTCAAAATAAAAGTATGGGGGAATACTACTAGAGTACTCCCGTACGCTCATGTAACCGACACACAAATCTGTCAAAAAGACGTTGTACATGATCGTACTTCTGGCACATTATAGTACTCTGGTATGCGAAAGAATCGTACCCGAGAACATAATAGTACCCTGGCACAAGCAGCACCCAAGACACAGAGCTTTGAAAAATACTTCGTACATAAAATGTACTTCTGTACGTAGGACGTACTCCACCGATCATCAATCTCACAACACACGTACTCTTAATATGAGGCTACCCAATGTCCAAACTTAATGGAACTAAACATCCCTATTTAAGTCTTAACCCATCACTAGGAAAACCTACAATACTTATAATCAATTTCCGATACTATCTCCGTTTAGGAAAAAGCTAACTAATGTATACTTAACACAAAGTTTTAAGTAATAATATCATATATATACATCTTAACACATATTGAACCATATCCGATTCGCACGTTGTATATCATCAAATATATCTAACACGTATTTCGGACAATAACAAATACTTCACATACATATGTATATTTCATACTTTAATCAATTCTTGTATTAAAATCACGTTCCTAAAAGGGACTATACACATGATACCTTATCGAATGAACACGTAATTCAAAAATACATAATCCGTACTCCCGAATCTAAAATTAACCTCTTGATCTGATCCCTACTCTCATATCTAAAACTAATCTCTTGATCTGATCCATACTCTCGGATCTAAAACTAATCTCTTGATCTGATCCATACTCTCGGATCTAAAACTAACCTCCTGATCTGATCCATACATCCAGATCTAAAACAAGTTTATCTCTTTTTCCTTTTATCTCATGGTCCAACCCATATTTTATCATCTCCATCAACCTCATCTACTCATGTTCTACCCAACATATTTTTAGATACAAATTACATATATAGTTTAACTCATTAAAACTTATATAATTCATCCATTCCACAATCATCTCAAATAAACAACAAAATATTATGCACATAGCACGTATTTCATAGCAAATACTTAATATTTATGTGTTAGAAAAAGTGACCACACACTCACACATATAAACAACAATATACTTAATACATTCAAACAATAATTGTATTATTATCGTGTTTATGAAAGGGACTATACACTCACTTGATCAGAAGATGATCGGACAACACTACGGCTTGTAGAAGTAGTATTCTTCGGTGAAACCAGGATCATTTCACACACCGGGTTTCTCGCGGGCAGAGCTTCGGCTCGGAAACTCTTTTCTTCTCAGGATCTTCGGGTTTCGGAACTTGCTTTGGGTCTCGGGGTTGATACCGGGGATTCGGGGGTACTTCTTTGCACATAAATCGATGTAATATGGGAGAGAGATGAGAGAATGAGCAACCAAACTCGGCTGACCCTTCAAATCTATTTATAGGGCAAAACTGGCCTTTTCCACGTCGTGGAACCTTTTGCCACGTCGTGGGCTTGGTCGTCACTGCATGCGTCATCCCAAGTTTCATCTGGGGGACTCCCGGAGGTGTCAGGAGACTTGCCACGTCGTGGTCTCTGGCAGTTTTGGGGTTTCGTGCCCTGAACTTCAGAAATTCATAACTTTCGCATACGAACTCCATTTTCGACGTTCTTTATGTCGACGCGAAGTTGAGATTATGCTCTACAACTCTTGTTTAGACTCCATTGGCTAATTTTGACTTTATTTTTAATATATTATAAGTATATTACTTATATATTATCTTTAGTAGGCCGGGACAGGAAAACTCTGTTCGAAATTCATAACTCCTTCATTTGAACTCTGTTTTCGTCTGTCTTTTTATCGATGGACTACTATCGATGAGATCTCCAATTCTCATTTATATTGTTTTGGATAAATATCACTCTAACGTAAATTCACTATTTACGTGACGTTGTGTCGTGCCGGTTCTGTCGCGAAACTTCGACAGGTCATAACTTCTTCGTTATAACTCAGATTTTGGCGTTCTTTATATGCACGGAAACCTTGTGACATATACTAAAACTTGGTTAAGATTAATCCTTCTAAATAATCTTCCATCAAAAAGTCATTTTTGATGCTTATCGTCTCTAAATTGACTAGCCCGGATCTACGGGCGTTACAGACATATATGTAAATTACACTAAAATCGAATAAGCTCACGAGCCTTACGAGCTGAGTATTTTTGTACTCGAGCTCAGCTCGATAAGGTACTCGAGTAGCTCGAGCTCGAGTTCGGCTTGATTAAGGTCGAGTCGATTTCGAGTATTTTCCGAGTCGGTCTCGAGTTTCTCGCGAGTTGGCTTGTCTCACTTACACCCCTAACCCTTCCGACGATTTCGGTGTCTACGTCGGGAATCTCTATCTCCGGTCCTTCTTTTCCGATGAGTGCAAACGCCGGTCGGGCTAGGGTATTTTCGCCCTTCCCCTGATTCCGCTTTGATTATCTTATGATTCATTCTTGTTGATGGATCCTGTGAGTATTCTCTTCCTGTACATAATGAGTTTCATGAATTTAAGGAATTCTTGATGGAAGCCAGATGATGGGTGGAATAAATATCGCTATTTTAATTTAATGGACAAAGAAAATGGATTTCAATCTAAATGGGATCAACATCATTTAATGTCTAATAGTCAATCCTTTTACATTAAAAACTTCCAGAAACTGTTCTACCTTCTGATTTGTGTCGTGTTTGTGTTCGTATGGGTAAGATTGTCGATGCTTTTATTTCTAATAAGAAGTATCGAATGTTAATCGTATGGTTAAGAGTCTCTGTGATGTATGGTTTGGCTTTCATAAACTATATGCATCGGTTACACATGTTGCTAAAACGGATTAATTTTTACACAAAATCCATTCAAAAATTGAGAAAACTGAAGCTCCAGTTGTCTCTTATGCAAATGTAGTAAGAGGTCAAGAAAAGGGGAATAAAGAACCAGATAATGTTACTATTGTTCTTAATTCTAGGGATTTTATTATTGAAAATAAAAGCTTGCATGTCTAGCAAAGGCAAGAGACTTTTCTACTTTACTGAATCTTGGGATGTTATGTCATGATGAAGGTTTTGTGGATTTTCAAATTCGATATGTGGGGGGCCTATGGGTGATGTTTAAATTCACCTCTAGAGAAGCATGTAAAAATTTCTTAGCAAGTGATGCAACTAGTCACTGGGGTTGTGTGGTACAATTAGATGATAACCTTGGTGAATATGTATACAAAATTCGAGTATGTATTTTGACTTATTATCTTGGTATTATTTATGAAGTGGTGAAGGTTAGTGTCGATGGTATCATATTCCTGGTTAGAGTTAAAGAAGCACCCAGTTGGACTCGACCTTTTTATTGTATTTCATGAAATTCGTTGATGGGGAAGATGGGGACATGTTCAGTTTGATGAAGAAGGAAGTAATGTTTCTTTGAATGAGAATTATCAAGTATCTAAGGACCCGTTTGGAATTTATGACACATTGGTAAAACTTGAGAAAGCTGAAATGAAAAATAAAAAATCTAATCAATTTTCTCCAAGGAAATCTAATGATAGAAAGGATACAAATGATATTAACGAGAAATGTAGTTGGGTTGACTGTCCCATATCGCCAGCCATGTCAACAATCCCCGCATCAGCTCTAATACAACAACCCTTTTCTGACCGATGGACAACTGCAAATTCAGAACTTGTTCCTGCTGCAGATTCGACAGCATGCAACCTCCTTCTTGATGATCCTGTTCAGATCAAGATGAGCGAACCTGATGTGAATCAGGTTAAAAAACTATTGAGCGTCAATTCCATCTAACTCAATCTTCCGTTCCTCATCCCGTGACTGGTTCTTTGGGTTTTTCGGGAGGTTTTGGTAGATTTTTGGGAGTTAACTTTTATGAGGATAAGCTTACTCATCCCCGGAGTTTTTCTAATAAATGCTATTCGTTCAATGGCGGTAATCAAAGTGTTTCGGGAACTTCTTTTAATAATAATTCGTTTATTACTGAAGTAAAAAAAACTATAGAATTGGGAGAAGTAATGTGCTATAATTTAGATGGGTGTCTTGATCGTTTGAAAGAAATTGTAGCAGGTCACGATGAAAGACATAAGATTTGATGAATTGTCTCTCAATTAATGTTCAAGGGGCGGGTTGTATGGATAAACTCGTTTGGATTAGAAAACTTTGTCATCTTAACAAAGTTAATTGTTTAGCTATTCAATAAACGAAGATGGGGGAAATTGGCTTGCTCTCGGTTAGATCTTTTTGGGGGAATACCTCTTTTATGCATGCGTTCTCTCCTTGTGGTGCTTTGGGCGGTATTCTTGCTATTTGGGATCCAAAATGCATTTCTCATAAAAGGACACTTACTTCGAATTGGTTCATTGTTATTGAGGCAATTTAGACTATTTCAGGTCTAGAAGTGTTATTTATTGTAGTTTATGCCCCATAAGCTGTTGATTGTAAAAGACAAATCTGGAATGATATTACTCATATTATCTCTTCTTTTCTAGGCGAATGTATTATTATGGGGGATTTTAATGAAGTTTGAGATGAATCTGAAAGATTGGATCAACCTTTTATCCGGCTAATGCACATTCCTTTAATGATTTATTGACCATCTTGACCTCATTGATGTTCCATTAGGTGGCCCGCGTTTCACTTGGAGTTAAAAATGGGGCTCTAAATTTAGCAAGATCGATAGATTCTTGGTTACAGAAGGTATTTTGTCATCATTCCCTCATCTTACGGGTCTCGTCTTGGAAAAAAAGATTTCAGATCATCATCATATTTTGTTATTGGAGCATTGTATTGATTATGGTCCTACCCCATTCCGGGTTTTTCATTCTTGGTTTGAGATGGTTGGTTTAGTGGTTTTGATGCTATTATGAGAGATTCTTTGATGCAACCGATGACCGGGGTGATTTTAGATAACCCTTAGGTTATTTTTAAGAAGAAATTGCAACTTCTTAAATATAAATTAAGGAAGTGGATCATCAATAGTCAGGACCTGGTTGCTACTAAAAAGAAAAACATTCAAAATTCGATTGAGTCGATTAATAGTCGCTTGATGATGGCTTTGCTACTTTGAGAGAGCAGATGGTATCTTTACTTATAAAATTGGTGGATCTTGATCACTCTTCTCAGTTGGATCTTGTTCAGAAGGCAAAGATTCAGTGGAGCATTGAGGGTGATAAGAACTTGGGCTACTTAGAGAGAGCAGAGGGTGTCTTTACTTACAGAATTGGCGGATCTTGATCACTCTTCTCATTTGGATGTTGTTCAGAATGCAAAGATTCAGTGGAGTATTGAGGATGATGAGAACTTGGGTTACTTTCATTGTATCATTAATCGTAAGAGGTGTCAAATCGCTATTCGGGGTCTAATGATAGACAGAGCTTGGATAGATAATCCTATTCGGATCAAGGAGGAATTTCATGCTTATTATCATTCTCTTTTCTCGGAGAGTAGGGAATGCTGCCCTTTGACAGGGGCCACTCATTTTAGTACTTTATCTGTTGATCAGGTTGACTTCTTGTAGTCCCCTTTTACTCGTGAGGAGATTAAAAGGGTTGTATGGGATTGTAGGACTTCTAAGGCATTGGGGCCTGATGGATTTACTTTTGGGGTTTTCAAGCATTACTGGGATCTTATAGTGGAGGATGTTGAGGCATTTTTCATGCATTTTTATTCATCATTCTTCTATTCCGAAGGGATATAATGCTTCCTTTTTTACTATTATCCCTAAAACTTGAGACCTGAAGACTCCGAGACACTTTAGAACTATTAGTCTAACTGGGTGCCAATAAAAAATTGTTGGTAAAATTTTAGCTAATAGATTGGTGAAGGTCATTGCTAGTGTTGTTAGTTTGGAGCAGTCTGCTTTTGTCAAAGGTAAACAAATTTTGGATGGTCCCTTTCTCCTTAATGAGGTAGTGGCTTGGAGGAAATCTTCTAAGAATTCTCTGTTGCTTTTTAAGGTAGACTTTGAGAAGGCCTATGATTCCCTCTCATAGGACTACCTTTTAGAGATCATGCAGATTATGTGGTTTGGTCCGTTATGGTTTGTTTGGATTATGGAGTGCCTGAAATCTGTGAGGGCTTCAGTTTTGGTCAATGGATCACCTTCTGATGAATTATAGGTTCATCGTGGTTTGAGACAGAGAGATCCTTTTTCTCCTTTCCTTTTCATATTGGCGATGGAGGGTCTTCATGTGGCTTTGGTTAGAGCTCAGATGGCTAATGTGTTTAGGGGAATCTCTATTTCAGGCATCGAGATTTCTCATCTTTTATATGCTAATGATGTTATGCTGATTTCTTCTTGGGATCCTGAGAATATGAATTGTCTAATTCATATTCTTCATTGTTTCTTTATGGCTTTGGGTCTTAAAATCAATTTTGGCTGTTGTCCAATGTCTGATTCATATTCTTCACTGTCTCCTTGAACAATCATTTTGGCTGTTGTCCAATGTCTTCCCAAGCCATTAAGGAACTGTAGGTTTGTTTCATGATTGTTGCGGACGGTGCCCGCATTGGACAGTTTTGTGACAATCAAGTTGAATCTCTTAAAAGAGTCTTCCAAACTTTCACCGGAGTGAGCTTTGAAGTTGTTGAATTCATTGAGTGCCGTAGTGAGCTTTTTGTCTTGAGCATGTTCTGAACCTTCGTACAAGTTTTTGAGAACATCCCAAATCTCTTTTGCTGATTTGCAGTTTATGATGATGTCGAAGTTGTCAGGAGCAACTCCACAAGAGATTTCATAAAAGGCAATAGCATCATTTTCCATCTTGTCAAGATCATCTTTGGTGGGACGGTTCAAAGCTGGTTGACATCCTCCTAACCTTGCTGTGGCTCCATCAGTTTAGACTGGTGTGAGGACTGGAACATGTGGTCCTTCTTCTATAGATCGCCAAACATCTCTACCAAGTCTTATGATATATCTTTCCATCCTTTGAGACCAGTGATGATATTTATTCGCAACCAGTGTTGGGGCTCGATTAGAACCACCAAAACTGTTGGAGACATTTAGTGATAACGATTGTGCCATTTTGAAGATTTTTTTGTTTTAGAAATGAGCTTCAGTGGTATAGAAAGCTCTTCGAAAAACCAGAGTTCCGATTTTCAAAAAGCAACAACTATGGCTATGATACCAATTGTTGAGAGAAAAACTTGAGACACGCTTGAACAAATCGTTAGAACAAGTATATAGCAGAATAGTTAATCTCGAAGGATCTGTTAGCTCAACAATAATATTAAGAGTTAGAAGTTAGTGAGTTAGATGCGGAAAAGTAAAGAAATGTAAATGACAATAATTGTTATATCAAGTATACACATAAGCAGATTCATAATAAGGAATGCATTCAAACCAAGTTAGTAAATGAGATCTAGCTTAGTGATTAAGTCACAAGTGACTTGCTCCGAAGAGAGATGGTGATTGATTATGAGAGTAAGAAGATTTGATAAGTAAGATAGAATGAGAACTTTGAGATGTGTATTAGAATTTGATGAGATATTCACATCGATACTGATTACATGAGAAATGAGCTCTATTTATAGAGACAAGTTTACAACTCTAAGAGTAGCCATGCAAGGCATATTGGACATTAGAGTGTTTTACAGAAAAGACAAAATAAACTAAGTAAAGATAAAGACTGCGGTGCTGAAGGCTTCAGATGACTATAGTTGATGAGATTGCTTGACTGCGGTTGCTTGGAGGCTGCGGTAGCTGAAGTTCAAAAGGGTCACTTTTTTGATTCAA
Organism: Lactuca sativa; assembly: GCF_002870075.4. NCBI lineage: Eukaryota > Viridiplantae > Streptophyta > Magnoliopsida > Asterales > Asteraceae > Lactuca > Lactuca sativa. The sequence goes on from NC_056630.2 coordinate 90,588,777, forward strand.
CAATTTCCCCCTAAGTGACCTCTTTAACTTTGATCAGTTATCAAGTTTAAGGAACTTGATCAGGATCCACCAAAACTTCCTCACGTTCTCTAACCAGTTGATTCTTCTCAGTATTTCAAACTTGACCTCTGCGGTGGTATGCTTGGATTTTTCAACTGCGTTGCGGCAGATCTCAAGTTGTTTTCTGGTGAGACGGTGCATGGCAGTCATAGGAATGAAATATTTAACATTGTCAGTCTTCCTCTTGAAAATGACTCCTAGCTCAGGATAGTTGGTTGCTCCTAATGATCTTTCCTCATAGCCTTCGGTAGGCATGGGTGTGGGGTCAAGTGGTGGCAAGTCAGCAATCTTGGAAATGATGGGATGAATGTCTGCATCTATTTTGGCGAAGTCACAGACTGTTTCCTTAAGAAAGGTATTAGCCATTTCAAGTGAGATCTTCATCTTCGGATGCTTCTCAGACTTGTGCTGAAAAACCTTGGCGATGAGAAACACTTCTTCAGGGTTCATACACGGAAAATCAACCTAGGTGCGGATGTATTCGTGCTCCCTCCTGGTCAGGGTGTACTGGATGAACTCAGCCTTCATGAACTTCCGGATCTTGTAATTTTTGACTGCGGATGGTCTATCGTTAGACCATATGTGTTCAACTGGAGAGGCATGATTAGCATAGAATTGGCTAAGTCTCTCGAACTCCATCGGAAGTCTTTTATGGTCAAGAAGGTTGCGGTCGAACTGCTCAAATACAGTGAAGTATCTGGCATTCGGTGAGGTTGGGACATCCCAGTAACCGTTTGAGGGGGGGTTCCGCATAGGTAAGATGAGGGACATAATCATCATCAAGTAGTCTTCTGTGTGGATTTGATCCAAGATTTTATCAATGACTCATCCATAACCGTGTCGAATCCGCAAAGTCTCCATACTTCTTCAGCAAGCTTGGCTACTCTCCAATCACTTTTTCTTTGAGCAGTGGCAGGAGAGTCGTTAATGCTGGGAGAAGACATATATTCTTCCAGATTGTTGAATTGCGGTGGAGTATCTGGTTTTTTAGGAGTAATTTCAATTTGAGGAGGGGAGTTGTGAGGTGGAGTGTGATGAGATGGTTGTGGTGAAGGTTGTGGAATGGGAATTTTTCCAGTAGAGACTGGGGGAGTTTGATAGTGAGAGATGTAGTGGTTGGAATGATGGACTTCTTCACTTCCCCCTCTTGAGGAGTTCAGACCCGGAGCCTCCTCAAGCCATTGATAAATGCCATCAACCTTGTCAAACACCATTTGAAATTGTGCTTTGATCTCTTCTGCCAATTGTTGATTATTGGGAATGGAGGGATTGAAGAGTAGTTTATGAATCTCCTTAGTGAGCTGAAGAATTTCCGGACCATGGAAGTTGGCCGATAGGGATCGTTGCATTCTGTTGATAGTTGTTTGGAGAACGGAGATTGCGGACTCATAAGCAGTATGAGTTTCAGCAATCAACTTCTCAGAATGTGAGGCCTGATCCGCAATGGCTGCTTGAAGATCAGTTTTGATTGCGGTAACCTCAGAGATGAGGCGTTCTGCAGAAGCCATAAACTCCTTGTGATCAGCTTGACGATTGTTGTCAAGTGATCTGATTCCCATCTCAACCTTCAGAGAGATGCGCTCCGCAACCATTTTCTCTCTGGTTTCCAATCTTTATATTCTTTCCATTAGGGACTGCAGTCCCGGGTTGTCTTCTGGTTATGGTTGATTTGGCTTGACCGCAGCTAAGATTTGATCAACCTTAGCCTGAATACTGAGAAATTCCTTTCTTTTGACTGCTTGCTTGCTTGCTTGCTTGCTTCTTCTTCTTCTACTTTTCCTTTGGCTTAGAAGTGGAGTGATGAGAACCACTGGACTCTTCATCTTCATCAAACATCATCAAATCGTCATCAGAAGGAGAGGGCTTGTTTACCTCTTGTGGTTCATCATCATCGAAGCCAAAAAGGGGAGCAGAGCTCACTTTGATTTCAGGTTCTTCATCTTGTGAACCTGCAGCAGTGGGAGAAGGGGGAGGTTGAGAAACATGCTGATCAACAGCAGTTTGTTGAGCTTGTTGAACTTTGTCTGCCATTGCGGACATCCATTCTTGAACCTTCAAGATGGTGGCTATGGTATTGGCATTGTTTATGGCATCTGCCCAATACTTGGCCACAACTTGAATCTCTTGTTCCTTGAGCTGTTGTTGCTTGATTTGCTGATCCTTGCGAGCTTGAAATGCCCTACGAAAAGCGGCATATTTCTTGGCTTCATCCTCGTTAGAGGGTTGATATATGCTCCAAGAATCATTAGAATCTTCTCCATCAATTCCTGTAAATCACACCAAGGTGTCCCTTGGGTTCATGGATCCTTGCACATTTGTACTACCGTGCCTAAACCACCTGATTGTAATGTAAGCAGAGTAGGATTTCCTGAGCTTCCTTGGTCTCCTTGACCCGTGGTCAAGTTTGGCCTCAGCTCAGTTCTGGCATAGGCGGAAGAAGTGCCCTACGGATGGGAGTGTGTTTGTAGTGTTTGGGTAACGTTCAACAGGATGGAGTTCAACTCCTCGGGTGAAAAAATATGTAGTCGGGAAGCCCTGGAGACTTTAGGGCGAGAACTAGTATCATCCCTTTGGGAATATACTAGGGGGAGTCTCCTCTTTGCTGTGATTCAAACTCACTTTCTGAGTCTGAAACGAAAAAGATAGTGGTGTTGAATGGATGCGCAGGCATCCCAAGGACTACCAGAGCATGTGGAGAGGCTGAGGTATCGGTACGATCATGCATTTGGCTAGTGGAATCAGGTTTCCGTTTCTTGAGGATAGAAATGGGTTGGTTATCCTCTTCAGAATCACTACCGGAGTCATGGCGACTTGGTTTAGCAGTTGTGATTACGGGTGGTGATTTTCTCTTCTTTGATGGTTTGGATGGTTTAGGGGCATCCTTTTTGGGAGTGCTAGATTTCTTTGTGGTGCGGGGACCATGGAGAGAAGAAACCTTATGTATGCATCTCTGAGAGATGTTAGAAAGAGTGGTGGAGGAAGGAACTGCGGTACCTTCAGGGTTAAAGGCTGCGGATGGGAGAGGCGGGGTAGGAAGGTATGGGTCAATACCTTCCGTAGCCTCAACGTGGTCTGAGACATTAGCAGTCTCGAGACCAAGGGAAGTAATAATATGTGTAGGGAGTCTGCGGATTGGACCAAAAATAGTTTGATCAGAGGAAGGGTTGTACCTTTTTAAGTCTTTGGTGACGAAGAAATTGATGTCAAACAACCTATGCAAATGAACACACATGTTGGAACTATGCAAATGATCTGATTTTTATATGATTTTTTTTTGTTTTCCCAGTTTTGTAGGTAAAAATTTCATTTTTTATAGTTTTGATGGTTGGATGTTATTTCGATCAAAAGGACCACCGAACAAATCTTAACCTTTGTTTTTAGACACACATAATGTATATTCCAAAGCATGTTCCCTGTAAACCCTTACCCCTATTTGCTCACTCGACCCATGTAACGATTAATTGAACCTTTATCCTTTAAGGACTCAATTTTCTAACTATAGTCTTCGATAAATTGTCTAATTATGGCCTGTTTAATTGTAGTATTTTTAATATGAGATTGAGATTGTTTTGGTTTTATTGTTTTATAAAGGGAGGCCATGGAACGTGACAATGATCATTCACAAAAGGTCATGGTCTCATATTTTAATTCCACCCCCCCTTTTTTTAGCTTTTGGTGGTCTATTTGTTTACCCTTGAACATGTAACTTTTTCAGATGGTAGATTCTTTGATGAATTGTGGTGCTTCCCAAGAAGGTAAAGCTAAGGGCATGGAATCAATTGCCAACAACTTGTTCGTATCTCTTCTTTATATGAATTTTTAGCACTATTTTATGGCTAACATCAATCTTATATTTTAATTGAAATTCCATTAATTCTTCCTATGTACTTTGTGGTAATCAGATAACCTAGAGGAAGCAATTTAGGATATTTCTGATGCAATTATGTTTGCTTCGTCTATCACCAAAGCTAAAATGTAGTTTTGAGCGTTTATTATCTATAACAAAATGAAGAAACCAAATTCTTCCATTTGCGTGAGTTACTGATGCTGCTCCTCAGGGATCACTTATTTTTTCATGAAAAATTAATATATGATATTAATTTAGAAATTTTGGTTCTTAGTTTAACATTTTATTTGGTTTGCAAAGATTTTGGTTCTTAGTTTAACATGTTGTCTTGATTATTATAGCGACAAAAAGTTTTCCAAGGTATGATGTTTCTAATTTCTTAACCATTAGGTCATCTGTTATACCCACCACTAACCATTATAATGGTGGGTGCCACATCATCACCACATTCCCTACCACTAACCATGGGATACCTACCAGGCTACCACTAAACACACCACTTCTTCTCATTTTTCTAATTAAGAGTAAATTACATGAATGGTCTATATGGTTTGGGGTAATTTGCATGTTTGGTCCCTAACTTATTTTTTTAACTCGGAAGGTCCCTACTGTTTGTGTTTGTTGCATGCTTGGTCCCTATCTTACTTAAAAAGACTATCACAAAGGTCCCAATCCTTCTCGATGATTCCTATCTCTTTGTGAACAAATTTGTCTTTTTACTTTGAGGAACCGAATATGCCTTCATAAGTGTAGAGTAATTCGGGTAGATCCTATCACAAAGGTAGTAACCGTATTTGTACGAATGTCCGTTCACCGTGAACGTCATATCAAGTGTTTTTATGGTCTAAAGATCATTAAAAAGTGGAGAATGGCCAAGACATTAATGTCGTTGTTAGACACCCCCCCCCCCCCCCCCCCCCCCGCGACTCCAAAAAAGAATTCCATATCCATAAATCCTGAGATGCGACAACTTCTAGGAATATACTTGGTTCACCTATATCTCTTCAAGTGAATCGACCACGCCATGCATTTGGACATTTTTCCCAAGCTACATGCGTACAATCTAGACTACCAAGCATACCCGAAAATCCATGCCTCTCTTCACGAGCAAAATATAATCTCTCAATATCACGTGGAGTGGGTTTACGCAAATATTCTTGATGAAAAACCTCATATACACATGCGCAAAACCAATCTGCATAATCAATTGCGTCCTCTCGGATATTTTGAAGTATTCGCCAGATGCATCAAATGCTATACCGTATCCCAAATACCTAAGCACACCTGCACACTTTTGTATACTACTAAAACCCATTATTCCTCTAGCGTCGAGTTTTTGTTTGAAAAAAACCATAACAGACTTTTAAAGCATTACTAATACGTAAAAATATCGTCTTATTTAGACGGAAATGACGTTCGAATGTGTCTTCATTGTAAAGATAATTATCGGCGAAGTAATCACGTACCAATAAGTTGTGTGCGGCTTGACGATCACAATTGACGACCGCCATTGTACAAGCAACATTCAAACTTTCTTCATCATGAATGTGTTGCATAACATTGAAGAAGGTCGAGATGAATTTTCCATCATCATCTGAGTCAAATTTTTTTAACACTTCCAAATCCTCCATGCACTTTTTTGTTTAGAATGAGAGTAAAATTTGATGAAATGTGAGGATTTTATTAGATTTATATAGGTATTAAGTTTTTGAAAAAAAAATTAAAATTAACAAATTGACCGTTCAACGGTCAAAAGAAGCAAATTCAATTTCATTCGGCGTTTCATTTCGTCGTCGGAAACATGGGCCATAACGACCACGACCGGCCGGAGTGGTGTGCACAATCCATGTTTAATAATTAGAAATTCCCATCATAAGTTGTTTCCAAAATTCAATACATCAACATATTATTCAGAAAGATCAGAGTGTCCATAATAACTAGTGGGGAAAAATGTTGGAGAGTGCACGCTGCGCCATCCAACAAAATTGTAAGCACACGCTTAGTGGGTTTCCCAAAACACACAAAACATATAACCACATATTTCCATGCACACATACATATAAGGTCGCCATGGACTCCCTCCATGGTCTTCACTTGGAATACCATGGGCTACCCCCATCGTCTTATATCCCTGAGCCATGGGCTCCTCCCATGGTCTTGCTAAGTGCCATGGGCTCCTCCCATAGTCTTCAAATAATTCACACATAGATCAAATAACAAGAATTACATATTCCATGACTAAACATTTCATATCAATTAATGGGCCGGTCTTGGTACCTTCGACCCATGAGTGTAGTGAAAAGACTCACCTCAAATACTGAACGATTGCTGACTAGGTCCCATATCCGAATATCAGCTCTACTCAACCCCTAAACAGAAACAATTCCTTAAATACAACTCAAAATGCCCTAAAACCCCTTAAAAGTCAAACTTGGTCAAAGAATAAAGTCAAAGCTCAAAGTCAACGGTCTGAGTTGATCCAACTCGCCGATTTGTCCTTCAACTCGTTGAGCTTCTCCATTAACTGCATAGATCGGGAAAACTCTCATCAACTCGATGAGTTCACTAATAAACTCACTGAGTTAGCCAGAAATCCAACAACTTAATGCATTAAGCTGTTTCCATCAAATCTAGGAACTCCAATTCTCAAATCTCCTTCAAAATGATGTATAGAAGGGTAAAGTTTTCAACTTTACCCTTAGGAACCATCCAAAGTGAATCAAACCCAAACCATAGACTTATTAGAGCGAGGCTTGACCCATTAAGCCCTTAAACTCTCAAAACAAAGTCCCAATATGCAGATCTGGTCTCCAAAGACTGGAAAATCACGTAAAGTTTCCAACTTTACGTCCATGCATGCTAAAAGAAACTCTAGGGCTCAGTATGGGTTTAATAAAAGACTTATTGCATAAATGGGATCTAAGACCTAGTGAAGTTTGCAACTTTAAGCCAAATGAGGCCATAAAATGGCTAGATCTAACACGACAAACCCTAGAACACTCAACTTCTTGGAGAACTCAACCATGAGCCCAAAATCAGGATAAAACCCCAAAACAATAGATCTAAACAATAATAAAGCAAGTTATAAACTTGATACCTCCAAATGACTGAAATGAGTGGGGAGATTCTGGATCTAGGTCTTTCCTCCAAGCTATGAACCTTCAACTCCAAAGATCCTCCAAAAGTGTGCAAAATATCAAAACTTAAGGCCCTCCACAAGCTCACACACTCACAAGGATGATGATACATGCTTTTAGGGTATTTTGGACAAAGGAGACTGGTAAGGAGGCCAACCAAGAGACTTAAGGCCTATAAATATGGTGCAACACCCTAAAAATTAGGGTTTCCTTCCCAACCGCCAACTCGCCGAGTTGGTTCATTAATTCTTGCGGCCAAAGTCCACTCAACACATTGAGTTGAAGCTTTCAACTCGCCGAGTCCAACAGGATAAGTCAACAATTTAGGGAATAAATTCATACCGAAACCAAGCGTTACATAAGTCAGTATATATATATATATATATATATATATATATATATATATATGTATATATATATATATATATATATATATATATATATATATATATATATATATATACTGATATTAAAGCATGTACAATTTATGTGTTTATAGAATGCTTACCAATATATATATACTAGGCGAATGTTCGCGCGTTGCGCAGAAACACCTATATAGTTGAAATCTTTACAAATATATGTTTTTTTTAATATATATATATATATATATATATATATATATATATATATATATATATATATTGACTTCCACAATTGATATTTAATTTTTGCATGGAAATGGAGCCCATTTGCTAGAATCTTTTTATGCTGGTATTAAAGCATGTACAATTTATGTGTTTATAGAATGCTTACCAATATATATATATATATATATATATATATATATATATATATATATATATATATATATATATATATATATATATATATATATATATATATATATATATACTAGGCGAATGTCCGCGCGTTGCGCAGAAACACCTATATAGTTGAAATCTTTACAAATATATGTTTTTTTTTAATATAACAATAACGTTGTTAAATTTGAAATAATAATTTGTATACTAACTTGATATAATATATTGATTATTTTGAATTATATATATATATATATATATATATATATATATATATATATACACATACACACACATCTATTATAACTACATAATTTCAACCGTTTGAATGACTTCTACCCATGTGTTATTCATTAATAAAATTAAATATAAAATATGGTTTAATGTTATTTATAGTTGTTGTTATTATTAATTAATTTTTTAAAATTTATTCGTTTAACATTTTAATTTCTATCATTATAATTATTAAAAACATCAAACATTGTTTTTATATTTTAAAGGTAACAATATAATCATTTATATAGAGTTACATTTAACTATTGTTATTGTAAGTTATTTTAACCTACTTATTTGAAAACTTTTAATGATTATACAAATATCTTTAGGAAATATTTTAGTTAAATTGAGATTATAATTCAGTTTTTGAATTTAGCACTATAGTTGATCACTTTTAACTATTCACAAAATATTCATTGGGTTTTTTTAAGTGGAACTAAAATTTATATTTAAGTTGATACTGTAATGTTATATTTAAATTAACAGTTTAGATATTTTGTCCAAACTGTTCAAAAGTTGTAACTTTAAATTGATAATGGTTATATACAACATCTTAATCTAATAAATTAAGTATAATCTGTTAAAAATTAAAGACATAACTTTAATTAAAGACATAACTTTATAAGTAGATGTAAAGATGTTATTTTAATATTGAAATTTAGTTTATTTATGATTATACTTTCGGTTTGATATTTATTTAACCTTATTAACCAACTTATAATAATTATTAGAAAGACACTACAATTTATCACTTTTAACTATTTACAAAATATTATTTGGGTTATTAAAGTTAAACTAAAATTTATATTTAAGTTGATCCTGTAATGTTATATTTAAATTTATAATTTAAGTATTTTATACAAATTGTTCAAAAGTTGTAGCTTTAAAATGATAAACCCAACAATATATTAAAACTAATAAATTAAGTATAATATATTAAAAGTTAAAAAACATAACTTTATAAGGAGAAATAAAGATATTCTTTTAATATTGAAATTTAGTTTGTATATGATTACACTTTATGTTTGATATTTATTTAATCTTATTAACCAACTTATAACCATTATTAAGAAGAAATTGAAAAGTCATGGGAGTTTCAAATGAATGTGGTGAAAGAAAAATTGCATGAGAGTTTCAAATGAATGTGGTGAAAGGGAAAATGTTAACTTTATAAGATACTAGGCAAATGCCCGCGCGTTGCGCGAAAAACACCTATATAGTTGAAGTCTTTACACATATATGTTTTTTTTAAATATAACAATAATGTTGTTGTTAAATTTGATATCATAATTCGTATACTAAATTGATATAATATATTGATTATTTTAAATTATATGATAATATATATATATATATATATATATATATATATATATATATATATATATATATATATATATATATATATATATATATATATATATATATATATATATATATATATATATATATATATATATATAGTTGGGTGAGACCCGTGGGCGAGGCCCGTATGAGAGTAGCAGTATAGGTGAAACCTGAGAGCAGGGTTGCTCAGTAGTATGGTTGGGTGAGACCCATGGGCGAGGCCCGTGCGAGAGTGGTTAGACAAGTGAGACTAGAAGGATAGAGGCAGGTGAGACCCGTGGGCGAGGCCCGTGAGTTTTAGTAGCACAGGTGGGACCTAGTAGGGACCTTAGTGTCAAGATAGGGGATCGAGGACCCCAGGGTTGTAGTGCCAGAATGGCAGAATAAATTGAGCAGTTATAGGTAGTTGAAGTTTCTTCGAAAGTCGCTGGGAGCGACTAGGAGTTGTGTTAGGGCTAGCGACCAGTGGGAGCCGGTAATCCAGATATTGATAGATTGGTAGGGACCAGGGTGGTCTCGGTTCATCCGGAAGGCAGATAAGGAATATCAAAAATTTTCAGTCAGTAGCAGTGCTGGTAAGCAGTCTATGGTGGAATTCATTTAGCTGATCGTGGGGTGCCCGACACCAAATTATAGTAGAGAGAAATGCCCAGTGGATACTGGTGGTAATGACCCGTATTGGAGGTAGCGGGAGTAATGGATTTGGTGAAGGATAGGACCTTCACGGTGACAAAGGAAATAGTTGGTTATGGAGCATCGCCTTGGGAAGGCAAGAAAACGCACAAGGAAAGAAGGGGTGAACCCCTATGGGTTCAGTTGCAATACTCGAAGAGTACCAGAAGGATTGTCGGTTGAGTAAATTGTGTTCCCAGAATGTTCAGGGTCAGGGTTGACCCGAGATTATTATCTGCAAGGATGAATGGTCGTCAGGAGGACCGGGCGAAAGGCCAGCGAAGGTAGGCAGCTGGTGTTGGATTAATAAGTAGAGTAATGAAAGAAGATCGCAGGCGGTTGGCCATAGCAAACTTCGAGGACGAAGTTTAGTTTAAGTGGGGGAGAGTTGTAACACCCAAAATCAGGAAGGCCAAGAAAGGAAAGAAAACCCTAAGTCAAAGGGTCAACTCGTCGAATCCAGGGAGGAACTCGACGAGTCGGAGCGGGAACCGGGGGATCGATTAAGTAACCGACTCGGTGAGTCGGCTAAGGGGACTCGACGAGTCTGGTCTGAACAAGGAAAAACCTAATCCCGAAAGTTGTATCCTGTATAAAGGGTGTTATGTCCCTTCCTCAGCCTCCATATCATCCTAGAGATCCTGTAACCCTAGATTTCGTGTGAGCTTCCATAATTTGAGAGAAATAACTTTGGAGGAGGGAACCTTTGAAAGGAACTTGAAGATCAAGAGCGTTGCTTCAAAGGAGAGGTGTAGATCCGAGATCTACTTCAGTTTGTGTTCATCTTGGAGGTAATAGGCTGCTATCTTCCCTCCTTTGCATCTAGATCTATTTTTGTTATGAGATTTGGGGGGTTTATGGTTGTTTGAGACCCAATTCAGGTTTGGGGCTTAGATATGTGGTTGCCACTTCAGATCTAGTGTTGGGACGGTCCAATATGTCATAAAGCATTAGATATTGAGTAGTTGGTGAAGCCCTTTTGTCCTAAAACCTAGCCTTAAGTAACCGACTCGACGAGTCTGGTCTGAACAAGGAAAACCCTAATCCCGTGTAACGTCCCAAAATTCAAGACTAAAAATTTCTTTTAATAAAACATTACTTTAAGCAAATTCATCATTTCAAAACATAACAGAGTATTAGTTTCCAAAATACATGTTCGTTATCAGAGTAAACCTTCCCAGGCTGTCTAAACTATGGTGTGTGCCATGCGATCACCCCGAGCTCCTCCCTCCGCTACCGGAAGTACCTGAAACCAAAACTGAAAACCGTAAGCACGAAGCTTAGTGAGTTCCCCACCCTACTACATACCATGCATAACCACATATTGCACATACTGGGCCACACCCGCTATCCTGGGCCTCGCCCACTACCTCGGGCCTCGCCCGCTACAACGGCCCCGCCGCTCCAGGCCCCGCCTGGCTTTGAGCTTCGCTCGGATACAGATCTGTTTCACTTAGGCCTTGCCTGTCACAGGGCCCCACCCACTAACATATAATATCACATAAACATATCACATCACATCACATAAGCTAAACACATACTAACGGATCTTGTTCTAAGGCCTCGCCTATCTCTGGGCCCCTCCCGTGTCCTGCTACTGATGAGTCATGGAAACCCGTCCATACTCCTATTGATAGTGATATACGGGCCCAACCCACCCTCACTCCTTCCCTAACTTGGGCCTCGCTCCTGATCTGCTGCTACTGAGATGTGGAACACCATCCACACTCTGCTATTGGTGAGATACGGGACCTCGCCCACACTCACCTCCCTATCAGGAACATACAAGTATCACACAGACAACAAGTATAAACTATCACATAAACCATTCCTTGGGCACCCGCCCTCTGTCATTGGACCTCGTCCCAAATATCATACTAGCATATTGTGCCTAGGGCTAACCCCCGGGTCTTCTACTCATAACTACATGGGCCGGCATTGTGGCCTTAGACCCATTCATACAAAGGGAAACTCACCTGCACTGGCTGAACTTGCTGATGATCCCACCAGCCGCTGCCCGACAACTCTCTGAACTCCGGCTCCACCCACTCCTCGAGCTACCAATAACAATGCAACACTGAGTCTAACTGACCCCCGAAAGACTACCAAGCCAACTATGGTCTAAGTCAAAGTCCTGGTCAAAGTCAACCTTCCAGGTCAACCCTACTCGCCGAGTCCACTTACTGACTCGCCGAGTTCTTATGCTCAAAGTCCTTCCAATCGTGACTTGACTCGCCGAGTCTACTGATTCCCGAATCCTGTCCTGTCCAATTCACTGAGTCCTTGCTCAACTCGCTGACTCGAGTCTTAACTTGAAGGGTTTGGGGTTCCGCGACCTGACTCGCCGAGTCCAAGAACAGACTCGCCGAGTACAAGGCAATCTTCATCCAACTCGACGAGTTGTTCATCCCACTCGTCGAGTTCCGCCTCATCTTCAAGCTACTCGCCGAGTCCACTCAAAGGACTCGCCGAGTCCATCCGGTCCTTCATACATGCAGAGGAGTTTTGAGTCATGCAGGGACTCAAATCTGTAGATCTACCCTTCCCAAGCCTATTCCTCACGTAAAGTTGCAAACTTTACGTGTAGAGAAGGAGATCTAGGCAAAATACACCATAAACTAGGGTTTAAGGCAAGAAAGCTCCATAATCGACTCAAGGGCTGCTACTTTATGCTTCTCAAGACCATAATATGCTTAGATCTGAAGTAGCAACTTCAGATCTGGCTTCTAACTCAAAATAATAACATTATGGCCAAAAATCCCCAACAACCACACATAGATCTAGGTGCAAAAAGGGTCCAGGAACTAGTTTATTACCTCCAAATGCTCCGAATGAACTCACAATCCCCGATATATAGTCCTTTCTTGCTCCTCCAAGTTCTTTCTTCCTTCTCCAGGCTTTAATGCACCTTCCAAGGCAACAAATGGCTCAAATAGAGGATATGGCGGCTAGGGTTTAATGTTCCGGGTGAAATAGGCAGTAAAGGAACCCTAGGGAAGAGAATGAGGCGCTTAAATAGGCTCCAAGTCCCGAATTTAGCGCTTTCCTTGCACAGACCAGACTCGCCGAGTCCACTTGGCCGACTCGCTGAGTTGGTCACTTACACCTCGACCCGGATCCCACTCGGACTCGCCGAGTCTACCCCTAAACTTAGGGTTTTCTTTCCTTTCTTGGTCTTCAAAACTTTGGGTGTTACAACTCTCCCCCACTTAAACTAAACTTCGTCCTCGAAGTTTGTCATGGCCCACCGCCTGCGATCTGCCTCCAATGCCCCACCAATTATTTCAACACCAGCTGCCTACCTTCGCTGGTCTTCCACCCGGTTATTCTGACTAGCATCACTCCTTGCGGATAATCATTTCGAGTCAACTCTGTCCCTGATCATTCTGGAAACACAACTTACTCAGCCAACAACCTTCTGGTACTCTCCGAGTACTGCAACTGAACCCATAGGGATTCACCCATTCTTTCCTCACGTGATTCCCTTGCCTTCCCAAGGCGATGCCCCAAAACAACTATCTCCCCTTCCATTGTGAAGATCCTATCTTCACCAATCCATTATACCCGCTAAATCCAGTACGGGTCATTACTGTCAGTAACCACTGACACTCCTCTCTGCCAAAACTTGGTGCCGAGCACCCCTCGATTCAACTAACTGAATTCCACCATACGCTGCTTAACCACAGTACTACTGACTGAAAATTCTGCTATTCCTTCTCCGCCTTCCGGATGAACTGAGACCACCCTGGTCCCTACCAACCTATCAATGCCTGGATTACCGGCTTCCACCGGTAGCTAGCCCCAACACCACCACTAGTCGCTCCCAGCGACTTCCGAAGAAACTTTGACCACCTATAACCAAGGTTGTAAAAATCGCTCGGTGGTAGCTCGGCGGTCGACTGGGGTCAAGCGATTAATCGGTTTGGCGGGGATTAATCGTAGGATTAATCGGGGACCATAAATTACTAATAAAACTATTTTAAAACTTAATATATCCTAAGCAAAAATAGTATTTGAAAATTTAAAATTTTTAAATTTTGAATTTTTGAAATATTTGGTATAATATTTGAAATTTTGAATATTTTAAAATTTAAAATTTTGAAGTTTTGAAAATTTTGGTATAATATTTGAAAATCTGAATTTTTTAAAATCTTCCCGCCAAGGACCGCCGAGGACCGCCTAGCCCGAGTTTGATCGATATTGACCAATTTCCGCCTAGCACCCCTAATCGTAATCAGTTGCAGACCGCCTAGGCCGATATTTACAACACTGCCTATAACTGCTCAACCTATTCTGCCATTCAGGAACTACAATCATGGGATCCCCGATCCCCTAACTTGACACTAAGGTCCCTACCAGGTCCCACCTGCGCTGCTAAAACTCACGGGCCTCGCCCACGGGTCCCACCCGCCTCTATCCTTCTAGTCCCATTAGTCTAATCACTCTCGCTCAGGCCTCGCCCACGGGTCTCATCCAACCATACTACTGAGCAACCCTGCTCTCAGGTCTTATCTACACTGCTAATCTCATACGGGCCTCGCCCACGGGTCTCACCCAACTTTATCCTAGAGCGGCCTCCCCCAAGGTCTCACCTCTCTAGGGCTATACATGCAAACTCCCTAACCTTCTCATCCACTACCCATTCCTGATCCTTATCTAATCACTAGGAGATAAGGGCCTCGCCCCAACTCCGCTAACAAAGCTACTAAGGAATGCTATGGCTTACCCATAGTCTTACATCACCATCCATTGTTGACTGCTAGTGAATGCTACGGCTGCCCCGTAGTCTTACATCACTTTCTACCACTGACTGCTACTACGAGGGCACCCATGTGCCATTAGCTCTCAAGATCCTCATTCCGACTCCCTCGAGTCCTATGGGTGACCCACAACCTGAATTCCCAACCACGTACTATCCAGTACCATCACACGCACTAGCTGGTGGGGAGTTTCTCAAACTCCCAACCCTGAAATCCTCGATCCATCAAACGTTGAACCACTTCTTTTCCTTCTCGGAGATCGGACACTCACTCTAGATCTGCGTGCTCCTACCTTTGCACACTCGGAGGATTCTCCCCCACTTCGATCCTGCTTACCCCTTGTTGCTCAATACTCAAAAGAATTCCTTGCTACCATTCCATAATCAATCTGTTGAGGGACCCAAACTTACCATAGCTAGGGATCTAACCAATCCATTTCTAACACTATACAACTCCGATCTAGCGAGACATACCAAGTCCCTCCCAAGCATGCTACAGTTACTGCATCCTATGTAACCTTCTCCAATAGGGTATATCCCCTCACTACTATTCGAATATCCAAGGTATGCAGATGACATATAACTCGATCACAATCAACCGCTAAAAAATAAAATACTCATACCGATAATGATGCAGAACCATAACAATATAATCATGCACAAATAAAAGAACTGAAAACGGAAATCGCATACCTGCAACGTCCGGTGCTGATCGCGCCTCCAAGGTAGTCATCTGAAGGGCTCTGCCTCCTACCGCAGACGCCTCTGCACGGCCCTGACGGCCGTCTATGATCCTCAAAGTTGTAGGGGCAGGTGTCACCACTCGCCCTGCTGAAAACAAATTGGGGCACCAGGCCTTCTTGTGGCCCCGCTGGTTGTAGTGAAAACATAACAGGTCTAATCCCTGTGAGGTGGTAACAGTACAATCCCTGCTGTAATGACCAGTCCGACCGCACTTGAAACAGCCAGACTCACCACCGCTACCACTCCTGCACGCGCCCCCGTGCGCCCTGCCACACTTTCCGCACCGGCTGCGGTCCTGATAATCCCTCGACCTCGAATCCGATCCCTTGGGCCTTTTGCCCGAACCTGTAGCTACCTAAACCTCATCCGGCTTCTCTTCCAGATCTGCTCCTAATCAATTTCCCTCTCTCTAGCCCGAGAAATCATATCTTCCAGCGTCTTACAGCTGGATCTGCTCACGAACTCCCTGATGTCATCCCTCAACATCTCATGGTATCGGGCCTTCTTCATCTCCTCATCCGCGACATACTGCGGTACAAGAAGAGCACTCTCCCTGAACTTGGCGGTGATCTCCGCCACAGTCTCAGTGGTATGCGTCAAATCCTGAAACTCCCGTGCCAACTGCTGCACCTCAATAATCGGCAAAAACTCCGCCCTGAACCTGGCCGAGAAATCGCTCCAAGTCATCGCGTCCAACGCGGCATCATCCCCTAAGGCATGACCAATCTCCTCCCACCAATCCCTCGCTCTGTCCTTCAGAAGACAGGAAGCGAGTCAGACCTTGTCCCCCACAGGGCACCGACTCGTACGGAATGCGTTGGCAACATCAGCCAACCATCTGCTGCTAGCGATGGGGTCCCTAACCCCATGATAATCTGGTGCCCTGCAAGCCCTGAACTCCCGAAATTTCAAGGTACGCGCTCCCATCAAAGCCATCATCTCAATACGGAAGGCTCTCAGCCTCTCATCCAAAATCTCCAATATACCCTCCTTGACCGTGCCAAAGATCACAGGAGTCTGATCTAGAATACTGCGCGTAACCTCGGCGGATATCAACTCCCTCGTTCGCTCCTCGAGCTGCTCGACCCCTGAACCCGAGCCTGATCCCTCTCCGGCGCCTGATCCGCCCACTGATCTATCTCGCAATGTCACCATACTGAAAATATAATACATCCACTATCAGAAAACTCATCACTGCTGCGAGACCAAACACACTCCCTACTAGGTTCCCGGTCTTGTCTTGACCTTCCCGAATCGAGTACGGATCCTCTGCTTTCAGTAGTACGGGACCATACTACCTTCCACATCTATCTGTACTTTCCTCAGGAATTGCTATGACTCCACCAGGTACCTTATCCACTACTACTGCTCCCAGCACTATCTCATCCTAGGCTTACCCTAGGGAAACCTCTGACCCAACTCAACCAGTCCTCAGCTGCTGAAGGTCTCCTTGTGATGCCAATTAGCCATCACCTGGATACCATCACATGTGACGAGGCTCAGATAATCCTTCAAGTAAAAGACTCGTCCCTACAACGGTTGGACTCAAACAAGAGCTGCGCAATAGGGCCAAATCCAGCACTCTGAGATTATTCAACCCTGATCACATGTGACGTGACGTATCCACCTAATGGCTAACTCCCATCACTCAAAATCCCACAATGCACAAATCAAGCAGCATTCAGACAAGGGGAAAATCTAACCACCACATACTCAAGCAATCATATCCAAATAGCAAGAATCTGAACTAGCATGCAACATAAACTCATAAACTCAGGCATAACCTAAACAGGCTATCCTACTACTGTCTAATCAGCACTATCATGCAGCTCAAACACATATAATAGGCACATAAGGCATCATTCCTAGATCCTTAGTCCTAATCTAGCATGTTGTTCTATCAACTGATAATCATAACATAAACTTGTATGGGTATTTTGGGGTACTTACTTGAGCTCGGCTGATTGCACGCACCACACCCCTTTTCTCTTTTCAAAGTTCTTTTTCTTTCTGAATTATTTTGCTTTTCTAAAACTGTTTTTACTTCTCAAAAATCTTTTTACGAAACTATCTTTTCATTTTTGAAAACTTTTTATCCGACCCCTCAGTTTGAGTTCAGGCACACCCGAGAGTATGCCCGAATCCCTCAAACCAAGGCTCTGATACCAACTTGTAACGTCCCAAAATTCAAGACTAAAAATTTCTTTTAATAAAACATTACTTTAAGCAAATTCATCATTTCAAAACATAACAGAGTATTAGTTTCCAAAATACATGTTCGTTATCAGAGTAAACATTCCCAGGCTGTCTAAACTATGGTGTGTGCCATGCGATCACCCCGAGCTCCTCCCTCCGCTACCGGAAGTACCTGAAACCAAAACTGAAAACCGTAAGCACGAAGCTTAGTGAGTTCCCCGCCCTACCACATACCATGCATAACCACATACTGCACATACTGGGCCACGCCTGCTATCCTGGGCCTCGCCCGCTACAACGGCCCCGCCGCTCCAGGCCCCGCCTGGCTTCGAGCCCCGCTCGGATACAAATCTGTTTCACTTAGGCCTCGCCTGTCACAGGGCCCCGCCCACTAACATATAATAGCACATAAACATATCACATCACATCACATAAGCTAAACACATACTAACGGATCTTGTTTTAAGGCCTCGCCTATCTCTGGGCCCCGCCTGTGTCCTGCTACTGGTGAGTCATGGAACCCTGTCCATACTCCTGCTGATAGTGAGATACGGGCCCAGCCCACGCTCACTCCTTCCCTAACTTGGGCCTCGCCCCTGATCTGCTGCTACTGAGATGTGGAACACCATCCACACTCTGCTATTGGTGAGATACGGGACCTCGCCCACACTCACCTCCCTATCAGGCACATACAAGTATCACACAGACAACAAGTATAAACTATCACATAAACCATTCCTTGGGCACCCGCCCTCTGTCATTGGACCTCGTCCCAAATATCATACTAGCATACTGTGCCTAGGGCTAACCCCCGGGTCTTCTACTCATAACTACATGGGCTGGCATTGTGGCCTTAGACCCTTTCACACAAAGGGAAACTCACCTGCACTGGCTGAACTTGCTGATGATCCCACCAGCCGCTGCCCGACAACTCTCCGAACTCCGGCTCTACCCGCTCCCCGAGCTACCAATAACAATGCAACACTGAGTCTAACTGACCCCTGAAAGACTACCAAGCCAACTATGGTCTAAGTCAAAGTCCTGGTCAAAGTCAACCTTCCAAGTCAACCCTACTCGCCGAGTCCACTTACTGACTCGCCGAGTTCTTATGCTCAAAGTCCTTCCACTCGCGACTTGACTCGCCGAGTCTACTGATTCCCGAATCCTGTCCTGTCCAACTCACTGAGTCCTTGCTCGACTCGCTGACTTGAGTCTTAACTCGAAGGGTTTGGGGTTCCGCGACCTGACTCGCCGAGTCCAAGAACAGACTCGCCGAGTACAAGGCAATCTTCATCCAACTCGACGAGTTGTTCATCCCACTCGTCGAGTTCCGACTCATCTTCAAGCTACTCGCCGAGTCCACTCAAAGGACTCACCGAGTCCATCCGGTCCTTCATACATGCAGAGGACTTTTGAGTCATGCAGGGACTCAAATCTGTAGATCTACCCTTCCCAAGCCTATTCCTCACGTAAAGTTGCAAACTTTACGTGTAGAGAAGGAGATCTAGGCAAAATACACCATAAACTAGGGTTTAAGGCAAGAAAGCTCCATAATCGACTCAAGGGCTGCTACTTTATGCTTCTCAAGACCATAATATGCTTAGATCTGAAGTAGCAACTTCAGATCTGGCTTCTAACTCAAAATAATAACATTATGGCCAAAAATCCCCAACAACCACACATAGATCTAGGTGCAAAAAGGGTCCAGGAACTAGTTTATTACCTCCAAATGCTCCGAATGAACTCACAATCCCCGATATATAGTCCTTTCTTGCTCCTCCAAGTTCTTTCTTCCTTCTCCAGGCTTTAATGCACCTTCCAAGGCAACAAATGGCTCAAATAGAGGATATGGCGGCTAGGGTTTAATGTTCTGGGTGAAATAGGCAGTAAAGGAACCCTAGGGAAGAGAATGAGGCGCTTAAATAGGCTCCAAGTCCCGAATTTAGCGCTTTCCTTGCACAGACCAGACTCGCCGAGTCCACTTGGCCGACTCGCCGAGTTGGTCACTTACACCTCGACCCGGATCCCGCTCGGACTCGCCGAGTCGACCCCTAAACTTAGGTTTTTCTTTCCTTTCTTGGTCTTCAAAACTTTGGGTGTTACATCCAAGGATTTGTATCCTATATAAAGGGTGTTATGTCCCTTCCTCAGCCTCCATATCATCCTAGAGAGCCTGTAACCCTAGATTTCGTGTGAGCTTCCATCATTTGAGAGAAATAACTTTGGAGGAGGGAACCTTTGAAAGGAACTTGAAGATCAAGAGGGTTGCTTCAAAGGAGAGGTGTAGATCCGAGATCTACTTTAGTTTGTGTTCATCTTGGAGGTAATAAGCTACTATCTTCCCTCCTTTGCATCTAGATCTATTTTTGTTATGAGATTTGGGGGTTTTATGGTTGTTTGAGACCCAATTCGGGTTTGGGGTTTAGATATGTGGTTGCCACTTCAGATCTAGTGCTAGGATGGTCTAATATGTCATAAAGCATCAAATATTGAGTAGTTGGTGACGCCCTTTTGTCCTAAAACCTAGCCTTAGAGTGTTTTGAGCCTAGATCTCTTTAGTTATACCTAAAGTTTGCAACTTTACGTAAGTATTGAGCTTTGGAAGTATGGATCTATGATTTGGAGCCCCTGCATGGCTCGAAAAGCCACTGAATGGATTAAGAACTGGAGCGACTCGGCGAGTCACATGGGTGGACTCGGCGAGTTGGATGAAGTTGGACAGGAACTCGGCGAGTTGGAAGAACAACTCGGCGAGTCTGTTGAAGATTGCCTTGGACTCGGCAAGTCTGTTCTTGGACTCGGCGAGTCAAGTCGCGAAACCCCAACCCCTTCGAGTTAAGACTCAGATCAATGAGTCGAGTGGGGACTCAGTGAGTTGGACAGGTCAAGACTCGGAAATCGTTAGACTCAGCGAGTCAGGGGCTGACTCGGCGAGTCGAGTCGTGAATGAAGGGATTATGAGCTAATGAACTCGGCGAGTCGGTAGGCAGATTCGGCGAGTAGGGTTGACCTAGAAGGTTGACTTTGACCAGGACTTTGACTTTGACCAGAGTTGACTTTTGGAGATCAGTTAAGCAAAGTGATATATGTTTTGATATTGGTAGCTCGGGGAGCTAGTGGAGCAGCGGTTCAGGGAATTATCGGTCAGCATCCAGAGGGGTTATCAGAAAGTTCAACAGTACCAGGTGAGTTTCCATTTGTGTGAATGGGTCTAAGGCTACAATACCGGCCCATGTAGTCATGAGTAGAAGACCCGCGGGTTATCCCTAAGCCCAGTATGCTAGAATGATATTCAGGGCGAGGTCCAATGATAGCGGGCGGGTGCCCAAGGAAGGGTTTATGTGATAGTTTATACTTGTTGTCTGTGTGATACTTGTATGTGCCTGGTAGGGAGGTGAGTGTGGGCGAGGTCCCGTATCTCACCAAGAGCAGAGTGTGGATGGTGTTCCACATCTCATTACCAGCAGATCAGGGGCGAAGCCCAAGTTGGGGAAAGAGTGAGTGTGGGTTGGGCTCGAATCTCACTGCCAGTAGGAGCATGGACGGGGTTCCATGACTCATCAGTAGCAGGACAAGGGCGAGGCCCAGGATAGGCGAGGCCTTAGGACAAAATCCATTAGTATATGTTTAGCTTATGTGTTGTGATATGTTTATGTGCTATTATATGTTAGCGGGCGAGGCCCTGTGACAGGCGAGGCCTAAGTGAAACAGATATGTGTCCGAGCGGGGCTCGAAGCCAGGCGGGGCCTGGAGCGGCGGGGTCGTTGTAGCGGGCGAGGCCCGAGGTAGGGGGCGAGGCCCAGAATAGCGGGTGTGGCACAGTATGTGCAGTATGTGGTTATGCATGGTGTGTGATAGGTTGGGGAACTCACTAAGCTTCGTGCTTATGGTTTTCAGTTTTGGTTTCAAGTACTTCCGGTAGTGGAGGGAAGAGCCCGTGGTGATCGCATGGGACACACCATTGATTAGTCAGCCTGGGAATGTTTTACTCTGATAATGAACATATGTTTTGGAAATTAATACTCTGATTATGTTTTGGATTGATGATTATGCTTTAAGTAATGTTTTATTAAAAGAAATTTTTAGTCTTAAATTTTGGGACATTACAAGTTGGTATCAGAGCCTTGGTTTGAGGGATTCGGACGTACTCTCGGGTGTGTCTGAACTCAAAATAAGGATTTGGTATGGAAGTTTTCAAAATGAAAAGACAGTTCTGTAAAAAGAGTTTGAGAAAGAAAATGGTTTTAGAAAAGCAAAAAGAATTCAGAAAGAAAAGAATTTTGAAAAGAGAAAAGGGGTGTGGTGCATGCAATCAGCCGAGCTCAAGTAAGTACCCCAAAATACCCATACAAGTTATGTTATGATTATCAGTTAATAGAACAGCATGCTAGATTAGGACTAAGGATCTAGGGAGGATGCCTTATGTGCCTGTTATATGTGCTTTTGAGGTGCATGATAGTGCTGGTTAGACAGTAGTAGGATAGCCTGTTTAGGTTATGCCTGAGTTTATGAGTTTGTGTTGCATGCTAGTACAGATTCTTGATATGATATTATGATTGCTTGAGTATGTTATGGTTAGATTTTCCCTTGTCTGAATGTTGCTTGCTTTGTGCATTGTGGGATTCCGAGTGATGGGATTTAGCCATTAGGTGGATACATCACGTCACACGCGATCAGTGTTGAATAATCTCAGAGTGCTGGATTTGACCCTATTGCGCAGCTCTTGTTTGAGTCCAACCGTTGTAGGGACGAGTCTTTTACTCAAAGGATTATCTGAGCCTCGTCACTTGGGATGGTATCCAGGTGATGGCTAATTGGCATTATAAGGAGGCCTTCAGCGGCTGAAGACTGGTTTGGTTTGAGTCAGAGGTTTTCTTAGGGTTTTCCTTGTTCAGACCAGACTCGCCGAGTCCCCTTAGCCGACTCGCCGAGTCGGTTACTTAATCGATCCCCCGGTTCCCGCTCCTTCTCGTCGAGTTCCTCCCTAGACTCGACGAGTTGACCCTTTGACTTAGGGTTTTCTTTCCTTTCTTGGTCTTCCTGATTTTGGGTGTTACATTACATGTAAATTTAAAAACATAACAAAAATATTTAGCAATAATTGAGTCGAAGGTGATCAAATATTAGCCGAGAACTCTCTAACTGTTTTACTTCAATAAATTAATAAATAATTCTTTGACAGTAAGTTTTCGAAATCATATTCGATCCATCCATATAAAATTCGACACATCGTGATTCATATTAAAAGATAGATTTTCTCCTATCTTACTTACTATTGATGACTTAATTCGATTTATTATTTCCAAGCATTCTTTTTAATGACTTTTATACCTATTTTAATAGTTATATTTATTTTGATTTTTTTTAAAAAGTGTTAGTGACATTACCTATACTATGACTTATTCCTTATAATATTTTATAATAAAACTATATCACGACTAATTTCTTATAATATTTTATAATAAATTACATTCTTTACGTTCATTCTCCAACTTATGATATTGAAATTATCATACTAGTTTTTTCCCTAATCCCTAACCCTGAACACTAGCCGTCTCCAATACCGAAACCCCAAACCACAAACCGTAAACCCTACTCCAAACCCTTAAACCGCAAACCACAAATCTTATGTATATCTTTTATATATTTTAAATTTATAAGACGTGACTTTTAAAATTTGGATAATATCTCAAAATTGAAAGTAACTTACATATAACATTTTGCTTATCCATATGTTGTATCGTACAACCGGATAACATCTACAAAACATTTTGTCAAAAAACATATAAATTGCTTGAAAAAAAATATGAAATAAATGTAAAATAAAGAAATAAGAAAATAACTAATGTCTTTATATCAATTTTAAATAATAATCTAAAAAGAATTAGACATATAATAATAAGAAAAAAAAAAAGACAAAATAGCGTAAACTTCTAAACTTAAAAAAAAAAAAAAAAAAAAAGTAAAAAAACCTCATTTAACCACCGAAATTTTAGGTGGAATCTCATGGGCTATAATTCACCACCAATATAGTTAATCCACAAAAGCAAACTATTCACCAAAAAATAGGTATTCATCGTTTGAAAAAGTACGTGTTTTTTTTTTGGAACAATATATGTTTTTGATGTCCAATAAAGTGCATGTTTTTTGGAACATTATATGTTTCTTATTTACCATCCGTATGGAAATGTGATGTTACGGTTAAATACCAAATTTACTGCTCCCTGTAAGTTAACTGATTGAGGATCACAAATTGAATCCTAGAATTTCTTTTCCACAATATATCAGCCCAACATCATAACAACGATGCTTCCCATTTGTTTTTAGGTTTTTTATTCTTTGAGCGGATAAGATACAAAAATCAATTTGGGTAAAGGAGCTATTGAAATAGATTGGACCATCTCCAAAGACCTACTGCTTACATTTTATTTAATATCTAATTTAGACAATCTTTTTTTAATAGCTTAATTAGATTAAAAAATTATAATTGGTTGTTTTCTATAGTAAACTATTTATGCATTCGCACCCATCGCTTGGCGCGGATAAACAGTTAGTATGTATATATGTATATATATATATATATATATATATATATATATATATATATATATATATATATATATATATATATAACAAAAGTATAAAAGTACAGGTAAAATGGTCTTTTTAAATGGACTAAGGATGAGAAGTGTAATTTCTTTAAACTATAGGGACACGTCTTGTCAAATTTTTAAAAGTTGGACTAAAAATGCAAATCTGACCAAAATACATAGACTAAAACTGTAATTTACTCTATATTTTTTGCGTAGATTATAAATTTGGTCTATTTGCTTAAAAATCTTAACATAAATATAAATTTTGAAAATGTTTTTTTTAAACGTCAAATATAATATATTCCGAAAATACTCTTTAAATTTCGTCTATGTCCATTACGGAAGCGATGACAACACTTAATAACTTTGGACTTGAAAATGTTTTAATGTGTTTCTGTATTTTGCTTTTTGTTGCGGACATAGTCTCTCTGTTTTGCAAACTTAAAGATAAAATCAGGACAATTCTAAAATGCAGATTGAATTTAAAATTTTCGGTAAAGCATAAAATCCTAATTTGGGAGTTGATCCGTACACAACAATTTTTCTCCATACATAACAATTGGTGCTTTAAAATGTTGTATTGTACAACCATATAATACATAAATTATTGTGTATGGCAAAAAACTGTTGTGTACGAATCACTTCCCAATTTATACTTTGCACTATCTTTTAACAATATCTAATTCAAATCTATATTTTATATGTTCTGATACTTATTTTTTCTTCATAAAATTTGTTTTAATGGCTAACATACTAAAAACTATTTTATCAAACTATGCAAGATATTAGAGCATCAACAGAAATCTCTTTAATTTTTTTTAATACATACTTCTCAATCCAAAAATCTTTATATTAATAGAGTTTTTTCATTAACTTATCCATAGGACCCATATATACGTGTTTATATATATTTTATTTTTTCTATAAGTTTGTTATGTTACAAGGTTAGTGATATTTTTAATTACTTAAAAATGAGGTGTTAAGACTTATATATCCTTCATCATGTTTTTATCTATTAAGGGGGTGTTTGACTAAGTTTTTTAAAACAAATTATTAAGTTTCATACCATTATAAGTTAAAAAAATGTTTAGATGAAAATATTTTATTCCGATGAAGAACCTCTAATAAATCCTTTTTTCATAAGTTATCATATACTTACTTATTAACTTATAAGCTAATAAACAATATTTTTTTTTTCCAAACACCCCCTAAATTAAAATAAGAGTATATAAGTCTAATCATCTTGTTTTTGTGTGTATGAACAAAAACAAGAAGATTTGAATTTTATATCCCATTTTAGTTGAATAGATAAAAACATGTTAAATGATATAAAAGTCAAAACATCTCTCTTTATATTTTTTTTTTATTTTTTTATTTTTTTTATCTATTAAACATATTAGATAATTGAAAATAAACTTTTTACAATAGCTTGTAAATTTACAATGTTAGACATCGAGAGTTTTTCATTATTTATTTTAAAATGAGAAAATCTTTAAAGATTTAAACTCCTATTGTGCAGTAAGATAGTGGGTCGATATTAAGAAAAATAAAAAAGTAATTATATCTTCTTTAAGGATACTGTCTTACGAAAATTTATTACATAATATTTATGTATAATAATAACCTTATTTTAATAGTATGGTTGAAAGGATATAATATCAGCCTAGACAATGACATGGTTGTAAAAACTATTTCTCTAGTGTTTTTGTAAAGTTAAAATAATTGGTTCTGCATGTGAATTATGCAGTGCACACAGAAATTGGATGAAATCCCAGACATGAAATGACTTTTCAGATTTTGCTTCTTGTCATGCCTTTTTAAGTTTTAACTCTACTATAGTTTTTTTACTCTCCACCCATAGTCTTTTTTAGAGGCATTCGAAAAAAAAATACCTTCTAATATATATATATATATATATATATATATATATATATATATATATATATCGAAAAAAAAATACCTTCTAATATATATATATATATATATATATATATATATATATATATATATATATATAGATAGATAGAAAAAAACAATATTAATAATTAAAAATGGTAATAGAAAATCAAAGATTTAAAAAATTCAATTAAATTAATAAGATATATGTTTTGTTTAGACTTCTATATTAATTATTTAGAAATAGATTGTAATAAGAAGTTAATAACTTAGTTACATTTTTTTTTGTCATTTTTCAAATTTGGTCCTTTGTTAACATGAAATTTTACAATAAATAGCAACCAAGTTTTACATTCCGTGTATGTTGAAAATATATGCATATAATATAAAATTATAAACCATAAATGGGAACATATATCAATTATCGATTAGACATATATTTAGGGATGTGATTAGATAGGCACTAATTATTGCTGAAATTAGCATATTTTTTTATCGTGTCAAAGAGAAAATCAAACTGATTTTACCATTTTGCCGTTAGTAATTTGAATCCTTGCACACACGGTTGATTGGTAATCAAATTTCAGCAAAATAGAATTTGACATGCAATCTCCATAGTGCAATTCCTATAATCTAGGAATACACTTTATCTTCCAATTTTAAATCCGAATTTCTAGCAAAAATAAATCAACTTAATTGCAATCTATATCATACTTTATATATTGAAATCTATATCAAAGAGGGGCAAAAATGGTATTTAACAATGGATGAAATTAGTGTTTTTGAAGGGACACGTGGCATATTACTTTCGTTTATTAGATAGGGATATATATATATATATATATATATATATATATATATATATATATATATATATATATATATATATATATATATATATAGGTTATTTTATTCAAAGTAATTATTGTGTTATTGTATGCATAACTGTGGGCCAATTAATTTTACTTATTTTAAGAAAGTGATTAATATATATATTATTGAATTAAATGTAACTGAAAAATATAATCTAATTTAATTATAAGTGTATTTTAGTCAATTAATATAGATTTAATAAAGGAAAATTGCATATTTTAAGGGATCATAGATTCTATTAATTTTAAAAATCCGATTTTACGAATTATAACTATTTTAATTCGGACATTCTGACAGAATATGTTTATTTATTTAGCTATTTACACAAAAATAAAAATATTCTTGAACAATAAATAATAAAAAATTTCTTGAAACTATTTCTTGATCATGACTTTAAGAACTTCTTGTAGAATAACAAATTCTTGAATAATCAATTAAAGAATAAAAACAAAAAATACATTATTTCTTATAGAATACGGATAACAATTGTTAAGAATTACATTTATTGCTAAAGAATAAAACTAAAAAGACTTTCAAAACTTTCAAAACGGGAAAGAAAACATCAAAATCTAACATTGTCTAGTACATTCTAAAAGAATAATGTGGTTCGTTTCAATTTTGTGGTCCGTTCTTCAAGCATCAACTTCTGTGATTCCAACAGTATTGGAATTCATGATTCCATTCCAACAAAATTGGAATACGTGATTCTATTCCAATAGAATTGGAATGTCACCAATATCATCCATTGAATCATCTACATAAACATACTTGATACCTTTTCAAATTCAACCTGGTCAAGATCATGCACTGTCCACATAAATGAAGTGTTAAATCAGAAAAAAAAACATAAATTGAAATATATGAATCAGACCATTTGAATCAGTCCCTTTGCTGCATCAATCAGACCATTTGAAAGAAACACAGATGATCTCCATATCACTCAAAACCCCCCAATTCCACTTGAATTGGACTTATAAAGCTGAGTTATCGATTCCTGTAACAAACAAAAACGAAAGAAAAAAACCGTAAGTGAAAATTAACTCGAACAGAGCTTCATATTACTTCATTATATCAAAAATCGAATCTAACTAAACATCGATTCACTCGAATACGAAGCTCGGAAGAAAAATAATTCAATCAAACAAGTAAAGCAATAAACCTCGTAACCAACAAAGAAACTTGAACTGGATAAACAGCCAACAAGAATCAAAATCTTAAACTGGAAAAAAAATGAAAAATATTGATCGGATTACAAAAAATCAAATCACTTCTGTGTTTCTAGCAAGACCAGGGCAGTTTCCCATTCGTGTTCTTCTCCCATCCCTGTGAAAACAACAAACTCAATCACTTCTACAAACACCCATCGAATTTCTGTCAAATAGTCAAACCCAAACACCCATATAAACCTGTTGATTCAACTTCATGGATTTACAATCAAAATAAGAAGAATAAAAACCTGTTGATTCAACTTCACCGGAAACACAACCTCGGCTTCCACCAATCGACAACACCCCCAAACAATTCCTACACCCGATTTCTTGAGTCTCCATGAAATTTATCAACAACTAATTAGCTTCTCTTAGCTTGAGTTTACAGAACTATATATGACGAGGCTCTAAGATGAAGAGAGTAAGACGCCGCTTAGCTTAAAGGCTCAGATACAAGTCTATGTCACCAGAGTTGGCCCCCTATCCCCATTGGAGGACCTAGTGAATGGAGGCCCGACGTAACTATGCTCAACACCTGTCAAACTTGACATCCCTACACTACCAATTGCCGACGATTGAGCAGTCCGTGACTCGTATGCATGGGGAACGCAGAATTCAGGAGCGGCGTATGTGATGTATGCCCATGGTGGAGAACTGGTTGTCGTGGATGGAGGCATGACTAGGCCATCGCGAGGGAGGAGGCGGGTGGAGGAGCCACGACCGAGATCATAATTTTCCAGACGGCGTTCCGATTAGCTTGCAATTGAATTCGTTTCAAGTGCCAACATTCTCTCTTGTGGGCGCTCGTTGATCTGCCTTCGTCCATCTTTTCCAGATCAACAGGAACACGGGTTTAAAAACCCTAATCATTTAAGTGGATCCATGATTATAGTAGGTCTGTCAAATCGGGCCGTCGTGTCGTGTTTTTATCTGACACGACATGACACGACAATGTCTTTTGTAACACGAACACGACACGGCACGATGTCGTGTTTTTTTTTCACTAACACGAAAACGAACCAATTAAAAAACGACAACACGACGCGACACGACAAAGATAATATTACATAACTATTATTTTATTTAATCATATATAACACGATAAAAATGACAAACACGAAAAACACATGCTCAATCGTGTCAGTTTCGTGTGGATTTGTAAACACGAATACGACACGACACAACATCGTGTGTTTTAAACTTTACACGAACACGACATGAAAATGAATTCGAATTTTAATTTCGTCCCGATTTCGTTTCGTGTCGTGTATTTTTGTTGTGTCGTGTCATAAATTTACACCCCTAGATTATAGGGATTATTTTTGGAAGTTACTAAATAAATTACTAAATTACCCTTATTTATTTATTTAATTATTTAATTTTCTATTTAATTTTGATTGACCCACAATTATACATACAATAACACAATAATTAGTTTAAACAAATGAGTCTAGCTCGCTCTCTCTCTCTCTCTCTCTCTCTCTCTCTATATATATATATATATATATATATATATATATATATATATATATATATATATATATATATATATATATATATATTCTAATATGTGACACATGGGTACATATCAAAGTATTAAACATGAAAAATATTATCATAATTAAATGTTAAATGGATTTATTTTAGAAATTATTAACATATTTAACATTTAATTATGATAATATGTGTCATGATCAATATTTTTTATACGTATCCTTATTACACATGTTAGAAAATCTCTTATGTAAAAGGTATACATATACGTATAATTTTAATTTTGAGTTTTAATTAATACTAACTAGGTTATAGCCCGTGGAAACCACGGGTAAAAGATATATAAAATTTTATTAAACTAAAGTTTTGTTTAAACTTCTATATTGATTATTTAAAATTAATATATTGTTTTGTTTGAATATCCACTATTCATTATGTATGTGAAGACATTTAATATTTCTATGATTTTATAGAACATAATATAAATTTGAATAGAGTGTAAAAAACACAATTACTCATGGAAATGACATGCATGAATATACTTTTAATCCTATACGTGTTTATAGAATTTGATTACGTGATTGTGAAAATAGAGTCAGCATCTTGGAGCCTTTTCTTCAACCTTTTTTTTTTTTCATCTTTGTCTCTCTATTAAACATACATGGATACACTTTTCAAGTTATGAGAAAAAATATAAAACCAAACCATAATACGACACATATTTAAACCACTGAAATTAAATCTGTCAAGTCCGTTTATATTTATGAAATTCCATAAATGCCCATGAAGTCTTTTGAGGAAATTCGTTGGGCAATCTTCCATAATCCAGTTGTAAAGGATCCAAAAAACATGAGAACATGAATACACAAGATCTTTTTTTTAATAAATTGAACTCTACCCTCCAAAAGATCAATCCACACCATCAGGTACCATTCTGAACAACTGAATCTTCTTTTGACATTCTTATACCAACAGAAAT
Organism: Lactuca sativa; assembly: GCF_002870075.4. NCBI lineage: Eukaryota > Viridiplantae > Streptophyta > Magnoliopsida > Asterales > Asteraceae > Lactuca > Lactuca sativa. The sequence goes on from NC_056630.2 coordinate 90,619,622, forward strand.
CATTGCTAACTTCACAGATCGTCAAGAAATCCAAATCAAGATGGCAGATAATAAGAAATAATAATAATAACAATAATAATAATAATAATAATAATAATAATAATAATAATAATAATAATAATAATAATATGAGATTGCCCTTGCTGCAAATTCTTTAACCGAAATATACTTAGACCCATTAAAATTTATTTATTTATTTATTCTCCTTTTTTATTCCAATAAAACCAACCCTGTAGCAGAAACCCATAAAAAATCTTGAAGTTTTTATGATTAACCAAAAAAGGACCATTATACCCTTGATGACTCTTAGAACAGTAACAACTTCTGCTTTTGGCTTTTTTTATTCCAAAAGGAGATTGATTTCCATAACCGGATAATTCAAACCTTTAAAGTGTAATCATCTTTCATGTTATCCAAGTCGTGAATGAAAGTGATGTTTCTCTCTGCCATTATCAATGTAACAATGTAACGACCCAAAATTTCACGTCCAAAAAATTCGTTTATAAAACATTACATAGAAAACGTTAACAATTAAAACATTGTTTAGTTGAACCACTTCACATCGAAAACCAAATTAAAAACCACAACATTCGATTAATTAAAATATCTGAGTATCAATCCCAGAATAAACTCGTAACTGCGGAACCAAGAGAGTGTGTGTGACATGCTGCTACCGCGCCGACTCCTTTCCCCTAGCTGAGGAGGTACCTGAAACCAAAACTGAAAACCGTAAGCACGAAGCTTAGTGAGTCCCCCCATAATACCTCATACCATGCAAGCATATAACAAACAACGTTCATCTAGGAGTTACGGGCCCCGCCCACACTCGGGAAGATACGGGCCCTGCCCACACTTCGCTAGCCGGGAGATACGGGCCTCGTCCACACTTGCGAAGATACGGGCCCTGCCCACACTTCGCTAGCCGGGAGATACGGGCCTCGCCCACACTCTATTATCTGGGAGATACGGGCCTAGCCCACACTCCAACCTCGGAGAGATACGGACCCTGCCCACACTCAACCGCTAACCCATAATATACAAGTATCACATAGACAACAAGTATAAGCAACTCTATCATATTGACACATATATCATACTCGACTAAACCCAGAGATACGGGCTCGGCCCACACTCTCGTACTAACATCTCGTCTATACGGGTCGGCCTTGGTGCCTTAGACCCGTTTCTATTGAAAAGGAAACTCACCTCGAAATAGCTGCTAATTTGGTCAAGAACTGACTGCCTACTGCTGCTCCGGAAATCCTCCGGCTGCAAATCCCACAACATACTCAGTCAATCACTGCTAACTGCCCATTGGGTAAAATGACCATTTTACCCCTGATCATGTCATAAGTCAAAGTCAGAGTCAACTTTCAGTTGACCCGACTTGCCGAGTTGGCTCTCCAGCTCGCCGAGTCCCTAACCAAACGACTGTCCTGGATCCCGACCCTACTCGTCGAGTTAGGCGTTGCCTCGACGAGTTCTTCTTCTTAACTGAGGTTCAAGTCCTTCATCCTACTCGCCGAGTTGTATGAACAACTCGCCGAGTTCATCTTCATCCGAAGAATATTTTATGTTGTGACTCGCCGAGTTGTATGAACAACTCGCCGAGTCTATTCTTGATCTAAGGAGATTGCCTTGAACTCGCCGAGTCAGGGCATGGACTCGCCGAGTTCCTCCATGGATGAGTTTGGCTTCCAACTCACTGAGTCACACCCCGTGACTCACTACACCCACTCGGCACAACGAAAAAGGGACAACTCGGAGACTCGCGAGCAGACTCGTCGAGTCTGATGAACGACTCGCCGAGTCGTCGCCATGCATTCACTATATATGCGATTTTGCTCGATTCCAGTCCATGCCATTTACAGATCTGGATTCCTAGAGCATGAATGACATGTAAAGTTTCCAACTTTACGTGTAGATACTCACCAATGAGGGATTTAGGGCTCAAAATGCCTCAAAAGGGTAGATCTAGGGTGAACAAGCAACATGGGTCCATAAAGGTAACAGATCTGAGCTCCTGGAGCTCAATCTTGCCTAGATCTAAAGGCCAATCAACTTATTACGACTTATTTTGCACATACAAGCTTGGGGATTGGCTCAAGAATGACTTAAATGAAGTAATAAGCATAGAAACAGGGGGGAAAACAGGTTATACCTCAAAGGAACTGTTGAGAGAGCACAAAGATGCTTGGATTCCTTCCCTTCCTCTTGATCTACTCCCCTTTTGCTTCAAAACCTTCAAGAACACACAACAATTTCTTCAAACTCTTAATTAACAAGCTTAGAACGAGGGTTAGGAGCTCTGAGGGTGAATGGGGGCTGGCCTGGGGAGGATAAGACGTTTAAATAGGGTGCAAACCCCTGAAACTTAGGGTTTCATCTAACAACGATGACTCGCCGAGTCCAGGATATGTACTCGCCGAGTCGCCAACTTAAACGTGTCCCGGGTCCCGTATCTACTCGGCGAGTCGGACCTATGACTCGCTGAGTCCAAGGCTACAAAAAAAAGAATACTCAAATAAGATTTACGTACCAGGAACCAGGTGCTACAAATCTCCCCCACTTATTTTAGACTTCGTCCTCGATGTCTCCTGCTCGATCCTGAAACAGCTCGGGATAATGCTCCATCATCTCATCCACCGGCTCCTAAGTCCATTCTGAACCCTTGCGGTGCTGCCATTGCACCTTCACTAGTTCCACCTTCTTGTTCCTCAAATCCTTCGACTTCCTGTCGAGGATTGCGATTGGGCGCTCAATGTAATTCAGGCTGTCATCAACCTGTATATCCTCTAGCGACACCACCGCTGAATCGTCCACTAGGCACTTCCGCAGCTGAGAAACATGGAAAGTGCTGTGGATCTGGCTGAGCTCAGCTGGCAGATCCAGCCTATACACTACCTTGCCCACCTGGGCTACAACCCTGAACGGTCCGATGAATCTCGGGCCCAACTTGCCCCGCTTCCTGAATCGAATGACGCCTTTCCAAGGCGACACCTTCAGGAGAACCATATCCCCGACTTGGAACTCCAAGTCGGATTGACGCTTGTCGGCATAACTCTTCTGTCAATTCTGAGCAGTCTGAAGCCTGCTCCGAACCTGCTGGATCCTCTCGGTCGTCTTGAGCACCACTTCGGTGCTCCCCATGACTCTCTGGCCAACTTCACCCCAGCATACCGGGGTCCTGCACCTCTGTCCATACAACATCTCAAATGGAGGGCGGTCGATACTTGCGTGGTAGCTACTTGTGACAACCCCAAATCTAATTCCGTTAAAAATCCCATTTTCACTAACGGAAAGCGTCACTATACGTTATTTTACGTAATATTTGGAATCGTCAATATCCGAATATCTAAATTTAAGCATGGTTTGATATTATTATAAGGAATATAACTCGTATGTGTTAACCCCGTTTAACCTAATAGAGTCGTATTACCTTTTCAACCACTTCACCCGGGTAAAAAGTTTTAACCCAGTTAACTTTAAACATCGGGTAGCCGGGTATCGGGTGCGATTCTCGAGACATATGCAATGGGTGTGCCCAACATTTGAACACTCATTTACTACACACCCACTCTCTCTCTACTTTCTCTCTCTAGACTCGAAATCGGCCCCGATTCCGCTAATTTCCGACCTCCAAACGTAAGTACTCATCCTCTATCTTATCCTAGACATGCTTCATTGAAATTGAGGGCCAAAAACCATAGGAATCAAGGTTCAAAGTGGAGTTTACGGCCTAAGAAGCTCCTTAGGCCGTAAACCCCCAAATTCATGCCCAAGGCCATGTTTTTCCTTCCTTTAAGCTAGTATACTAATTAAGGCTTATAACTAGAAGGGTTTGGACATTAAAACACAAGAAAATGATGCTTGAAAAGGAGTTTATGGACCAAGCATGTGCTTAGGCCGTAAACACCTCAAACACCCCACAAATCCATGTTTAAGGCTCCAAAAACACTTCTAGGATGTTAGGTAAATTAGACATGACTCCAAGGAACACTTAGATGCATCAAACAACTCCATTTGAGGCCAAAAATGAGGAGTTTACGGCCTAGCTTAGGCTTGGGCCGTAAACACCCAAGAAATTGTGTCAAACAACCCCCTAAACTACCCTAATGCATGAAAGGAATTTATCTAAGGCCTATGGAAGTGTGTTGTACAATTAAACTTCACATTTGGATACCAAATGAAGAGTTTACGGCCAAGGATGTTCTTGGGCCGTAAACTCCCCAAAAATGTATGCCAAATTGTTCCAAACTCACTATAGGGCCTTCTAGGATTTTTCTAAGCCATTTGGGACCATGTTGTACAAGTAAAACCTTCATCTTGAAGGATTTATAGGAGTTTACGGCCCAAGAACAGGTCTTGGCCGTAAACTCCCCAAAAATGTCACAAATTAGGATGTTTAATCCTTCCCTCTTGGTCCATAACACACACCACTAAATCAAGGAAGTGAGATAAGGCCCTAAACGCACATTTTGGAGTGTCACAAGAGTTTACGGCCAAGCTTAGGGGGCTTATGGCCGTAAACTCCCAATGAGTGACTTCTAGGCCATAAACTCTAAGAAAGTGAACTCATGGACCCTCCCATAAATCATCCATGGCCTTGTACCACTCCCGGGAACCCTTTCTAGGCCTTAAAACCCCGAAAACGACACTAGAATGTCCAAATAATATAATGAGAAGCATAAGATGATTAACTTCTTGTAAAATACATATTTCATATGACATTAGGGTCCTAAAAGGTGCTCAAGTGGTTATTTGGTACCGAACGCTCAATCGACACTATTACCCGATTTACCCGATTCACCCGATTTCAGGTGAGTTCATACCCCTTTAATGAACCTTTCAAGTGTTTTACATGTTTTAGGGGGGAGATACAAGTTGCTTATAAATGTTTATGTAAAGTTTTGCAGAACGATTTCCGAGTTACAAGGACTAATCACATGTGATTCACTACTCTTAGTTCAAATCACATGTGATTTGCCCCTATGCCTTAAAAACGGGTTTTACCCTTTTCAAACTATTTTCAGCAGTGAATCAGAATTTAAATGTTCTTTTGGAAAAATACTTTTATTTAATCAATTTGCTTATAAAATGTAACCACTCGGATATATTTATATGAATAAGACTTGAAGGACTTAGGACCGATAGCTCGCCTTATTTCCTGTTCTTGTTTGATTGTGGGCTTAGGGTAGTAGTTATCCGTCCGACTGTCGTTGATTTCTTACTTATATAAAATCTGTATATCAGTATGGATACGAATATTACTACTTTCACTTAATGCTAAAGTCACTAACATGCTAAGAAACATCCCCACTAAGATAACCATAATAGGTATGGTTAGGGTCGCTACCGCTACTACTCGTTAAAGTATTTACTATCTACACTATAATACTCACAATTACTGGACGATACACTAGTAAGAGAATGCACTATGATCAACACTAAAAGATTACTACACTATAACAACAGAGAAAACACTAAACAAACAATAATACACTAACCCACTACGAGATACTCTATTCGCTATCCACTACGCCCGGAGTTTTCCAGCAGGGAGACGACTCTACATGTATAGATCTATACGGGGCAGACGCTATTACATCCTGACTGTTAACTCAGTCCGCGCCGTACAGGCCCAGGGATGCCACTACATCACTACACTATGCATGACCAGGAAGGTCATGGGATCCTCTATTATCCTCACTATTAGTAATATACAATGAATACACTACTACTACTCTAAAATACTACACTAAATGTTAAACCACATCCCGAAGTAAGTAAGTATCTATCACTAAAAGAAGCTCGCACCTCTATCATTGATCACGGGCTTAACTTATTCTATCACATTTGTTATTTGGAGATTTGCCAAAGTATTTTTAAAATAAACTGTTTTCAAAGGAATAAAGAATGCATACTTTTCACAGATTGTCACTTACAATGTATTACCTGGAAAATATGGGATTTTCTAAGTTTCTACTACTTATGAACATAAATGATACATCTTTAACACTAATGCTTTGTATACAAAAACTCACACTAAACTCTTATGAACTCACCAGCTTTATGCTGATAATTGTTTTCAAAATAACTTGTATCTTCAGGTCAAAGATAGACAGGTACAGACACAACATTTTTGGAGAAGGTGGAGCACACAAGACCCATCTCTTATTTTTGAATTACTTTTGAGTGATTGTTAAACATTACAAAACACGCATGTAATTAAATTCACTATGTAATACTATGGTTGTATGATTCTTGTTTCTACTATTATGCAATTGTGATGATACTGTTCACTACGTCATCCACCCCGAAACGTATTCCGCCGTTATCGGTTTTGGGGTGTGACACTATTGTTGTAGGAGAACTCGGCCAAGGGAAGATAGGTATCCCAGCTACCACCGAAGTCCAACACGCACGCCCGCAACATATCCTCCAAAGTCTGGATGGTCCGCTCGCTCTGACCATCCGTCTGCGGGTGAAAGGCGGTGCTAAAATGCAAACGAGTGCCCAACTCGTCATGAAATCTCTTCCAAAATCTGGAAGTAAAACGCACATCCCTGTCTGAGATAACCGATACTGGCACCCCGTGCCGCGCCACGATCTCCCTGATATAGATGTCGGCTAATTTCTCGGCTGATATGCTCTCCTGAATCGGGATAAAGTGAGCACTCTTGGTCAATCGATCCACGATGACCCAAATCGAATCCACTCCACGCACGGTCCTGGGAAGCTTCGTGATAAAATCCATCGTGATATCTTCCCATTTCCACAGTGGAATATCCAACAGCTGCATCTTGCCATGCGGTCTCTGATGTTCGTCCTTGACCTTCCGGCAGGTCAAGCACCGCTCAACGTACCATGCCACATCCCGCTTCATGCAGGGCCACCAATAATCTAGACGAAGATCCCTATACATCTTCGTTGCCCCGGGATGAATAGAGAATCGGGATTTGTGCGCCTCCTCCATCAAAATCTGGCGCACGCCTCCGTGATATGGCACCCACACCCTACGGTGTAGTGTCAATAGTCCTCGGCTATTGTAATCAAAGGAGGAAACCTTACCCACCACATGCTCGCTCTTCCGATGCTCCTCCTTGATAGCCTCCTGTTGAGCCTCCCGAATTCGCTCCAACAGGGGAGTCACCACGGTCATCCTCAAGCATACGTCCCTGATCGGCGCCGCCTTGCGGCTAAGCGCATCGGCCACCACATTGGCCTTCCCCGAGTGGTAGAGGATCTCGCAATCATAATCCTTCACCACGTCCAACCACCGACGCTGCCTCATGTTCAGATTCGGCTGATCCATGAGTTACCTCAAACTCTTGTGGTCCGTGTAAATGGTACATCGAACCCTGTAGAGGTAATGTCGCCAAATCTTGAGGGCAAAAATCACTGCCTCCAACTCCAAATCATGCGTCGGGTAGTTCGCCTCGTGAGGCTTGAGCTGCCTCGAGGCGTAGGCAATGACATGCCCCCTCTGCATCAATACCGCGCCCAACCCTGAAATGGACGCGTCACAATAAACCACAAAATCCTCTACGCCCTCTGGCAGGGCTAAGATCGGCGCCTCGCACAATCTCTGTCCCAGTGTCTCAAATGCAGCCTGCTGCTCGGGTCCCCATTGAAAGACCATGGCTTTCTTCGTCAGCCGCGTCAGGGGTACGACAATCTTAGAGAAATCCTGAATAAATCTCCGATAGTAGCCTGCTAATCCCAGGAAACTCCGAATCTCAGATGGAGACTTCGGAACCTCCCATCTCATCACGGCCTCGACCTTGGCCGGATCGACCAGAATCCCGTTCTGGTTGACGAGGTGTCCAAGAAATTGCACCTCGCGCAACCAGAACTCACACTTGGAGAACTTGGCATACAAGCTCTCCCTCCTCAAGGTCTCCAACACCTCCCTCAGATGTTCCTCATGCTCCTCCTGAGTCTTGGAATAAACCAAGATGTCATCGATAAAGATTATCACAGACCGATCCAGCATCGGTCTGCATACGCGGTTCATGAGGTCCATGAACGCGGCAGGAGCATTGGTGAGCCCAAACGGCATCACCACAAACTCATAATGGCCATAGCGCGTCCGAAACGCGGTCTTCTGCGTATCCTCCTCCCTGACCCTCATCTGATGGTATCCCGAACTCAAATTGATCTTGGAAAACCAAGACGCTCCCTGAAGCTGGTCAAAGAGATCATCAATCCTCGGGAGTGGGTAACGGTTCTTCACCGTTACCTTATTCAGCTCCCGATAATCTATACACATCCGGTGCGACCCATCCTTCTTCTTCACAAATAGGATCGGGCCTCCCCAGGGTGAACTACTCGGACGAATAAATCCCTTGTCTAGCAGCTCTTGCAGCTGTGTAGACAACTCCTGCATCTCGGGAGGAGCCAACCGATACGGTGCCTTGGCTATCGGAGCCGCACTAGGAACCAGGTCAATCCTGAACTCCACCTGCCGCTTCGGAGGTATCCCAGGAAGCTCCTCTGGGAAAACATCTGCGAAATCTCGCACCACCAGAACCTCGCTCACTGTCTCCTTACCCGCCTCCCGGGTATCCATCACATACGCGACATATCCTGCGCATCCCTGCTGAAGGTAGCGCCTCGCCCTCGCTGCTGAACATATTGCGGGTCCATACTGCGACCTCTCGCCATGAATCACTAACTCTCCCCCGCCTGGGGTCCTGACCCGCACTAGCTGCTGCGCGCAATCTATCACCGCCCCATTAGAGCTCAACCAATCCATGCCTATAATCACCTTGTTCCCACGCAGCGGAATAGGAACCAGGTCTACTAAGAAACGCTCCTCAAACAGACGCAATACGCAATCCCAAAACACCATCGATGCTCGCACCGATCGATCATCAGCAATCTCTACCTCCAAAGGGCAATCCAACATGCCCGAAGACTCATGAAACTTCTTGCTAAGCGCAAGGGACACAAATGATCGGGATGCACCCGATTCGAATAACACCTGAACTGGGATACCGTTCACATGGAACGATCCTAAAACATATATATATACCGAGCACATATCAATATCATAACATCATAAAATAAAAATAGAGGGAAAGAATCATACCCGTCACCACATCGGGTGCGGCGCGTGCCTCCTCGGTAGTCAACTGGAATGCTCGGCTCCTCACCACCGGAGCCTCTGCCTTGCCCTGCCGGCCATCCGTGATCCGCAGGGTCGCTGGAGCTGGCGCCTTCACCGGCGTTGAGACTGTCAACTGGGGGCAATTGGCCTTCTTGTGGCCCCTCTGGTTGCAGTGGAAACACAGCAACTCAAACGTCTGAATAGCCGAAACTGGAGTAGTACAATCCATGTTAAAGTGCCCCGCCTTGCCGCACTTGTAGTAGCCTACTGATCCCATCCTACATGCTCCCTCATGCGTCCTGCCGCATTTCCCGCAGTGGTCGGGTCCTCCTTGGCCTTTCGGCCTCCCATCTGATCCTCTGGGCTTCTTTCCTGAAGCCCCAACCACCTGCCCCGCCTCTGCCTTCCTCTTCCGAATGTGCTCTAAATCAATCTCCCTTTCCCTCGCCCTGGCGATCATGGACTCCAGGGTAGGGCAAGCTGAAAAGCTGACATGCTCCCGGATGTCAGCCCGTAGCATATCATGATAACGGGTCCTCCTCATATCCTCGTCACCCGCATATTGGGGTACCAACAAGGCCCTCTCCCGGAACTTGGCGGTGATCTCCGCCACAGTCTCCGTCGTCTGCCTCATGTCCAAAAACTCCCTGGCCAGCTGCTGAAGCTAGACAGCCGACGCAAACTCTGCCCTGAACCTGGTCACAAAGTCCGACCAGGTCATAGCCTCGATAGTTGAGGCTCCCAACGATTCACCCACTGACTCCCACCAATCACGGGCTCGGTCTCGTAAGCACCCTGCTGCATACCTCACCTTCGACCCCTCGGGGCAGAAGCTAGTCAACTGTGCAGACTCGATGTCTGCGATCCATCGCCTGGCAGCAATGGGGTCTTTCACCCCGTGGAAATCTGGCGCACCACTGCCCCTGAAGTCCTTAAAGGATAGTGTGCGAGATCCTGACTGGCCAGATGCCATGTCGCTCCTGAACGCCCTGAGGCGATCCTCCATCAACTCGATGATCCCTTCCTTGATCGACCCGAAGATAATGGGAGTCGACTCAAGGATACCCCTGGTGATCTCTGACGCGATGAACTCGCGTAGTCCCTCATCTACCGGCTCGGAACCTGATCCCGAACCTGACCCCTCTCCTGAACCGCCATCTATCGGCCTCGATCGAAGTACCACCATTCTGCAATACATAATAACACACATTAGTGATACTGATGTTTCCTGAGGGATCACAACTACTTACAAGTTCCCTGGTCTTATCGTGGCCTTCCTTGGTTCGGGTACGGATCCTCTGCTTTCAGTAGTACAGACCCATACTACCTTCCACATCTATCCGTACCATCTTCAAGGACTGCCTCGACTCCACCAGGTCCCTTCCACTGTGGCTGATCAATACTATACTCATCTTAGGCTTGCCCTAGGGAAATCTCAGACTCCACCCTACCAGGTCCTCAACTGCTGATGGCCTCTTAGTAGTGCCAATTAACCATTACCTGAACACCATCACATGCGGTGAGGCTCGTATAATCCTTCGAGTTACAGGTTCACCCCTACAACGGTTAGACTCAAACGAGAGCTGCGCAATAGGGCCAATCCAGCACTCTAAGATTATTCAACCCTGATCACATGTGACGTGACGTATTCACCTAATGGCTAACTCCCACCACTCAGAGTCCCACAAAGCACAAAGCAAGCAGCATTCGAACTAAGGGAACAATCTCATTCAACTCTATCGGCTTACAGGAACTGTACTAGCATATAATGCTAAGCTCATACCATTAGGCATAACCTAATCAAGCTATCCTACTTGCTGTCTACTCAATACTAGCATGCAATTCTCATACAGCAGAAACACATAAGGCAGGCACATAAGGCATCACTCCTAGATCCTTAGTTCTACTCTAGCATGCTATTCTACAAAAGCTGATAAACATAACATAAACTTGTATGGGTACTTTGGGGAATACTTACTCGAGCTCGGCCGGTCGCACACATCACACACTTCGTTCTTTCTCAAAACTCTTTTCTCAATTTTTGAAACCATTTTCTTTTAGAAAATCTTTTAATCCCTCGATTTGAGTTCAGACACCCCCGAAGGTGTGTCCGAATCCCTCAAACCAGGGCTCTGATACCAACTTGTAACGACCCAAAATTTTACGTCCAAAAATTTCGTTTATAAAACATTACATAGAAAACGTTAACAATTAAAACATTGTTTAGTTGAACCACTTCACATCGAAAACCAAATTAAAAACCACAACATTCGATCGATCAAAATATTAGAGTATCAATCCCAGAATAAACTCGTAACTGCGGAACCAAGAGAGTATGTGTGACATGCTGCTACCGCGCCGGCTCCTTTCCCCTAGCTGAGGAGGTACCTGAAACCAAAACTGAAAACCGTAAGCACGAAGCTTAGTGAGTCCCCCCATAATACCTCATACCATGCAAGCATATAACAAACAACGTTCATCTAGGAGTTACGGACCCCGCCCACACTCGGGAAGATACGGGCCCTGCCCACACTTCGCTAGCCGGGAGATACGGGCCTCGTCCACACTTGCGAAGATACGGGCCCTGCCCACACTTCGCTAGCCGGGAGATACGGGCCTCGCCCACACTCTATTATCTGGGAGATACGGGCCTAGCCCACACTCCAACCTCGGAGAGATACGGGCCCTGCCCACACTCAACCGCTAACCCATAATATACAAGTATCACACAGACAACAAGTATAAGCAACTCTATCATATTGACACATATATCATACTCGACTAAACCCAGAGATACGGGCTCGGCCCACACTCTCGTACTAACATCTCGTCTATACGGGTCGGCCTTGGTGCCTTAGACCCGTTTCTATTGAAAAGGAAACTCACCTCGAAATAGCTGCTAATTTGGTCAAGAACTGACTGCCTACTGCTGCTCCGGAAATCCTCCGGCTGCAAATCCCACAACATACTCAGTCAATCACTGCTAACTGCCCATTGGGTAAAATGACCATTTTACCCCTGATCATGTCATAAGTCAAAGTCAGAGTCAACTTTCAGTTGACCCGACTTGCCGAGTTGGCTCTCCAGCTCGCCGAGTCCCTAACCAAACGACTGTCCTGGATCCCGACCCTACTCGTCGAGTTAGGCGTTGCCTCGACGAGTTCTTCTTCTTAACTGAGGTTCAAGTCCTTCATCCTACTCGCCGAGTTGTATGAACAACTCGCCGAGTTCATCTTCATCCGAAGAATATTTTATGCTGTGACTCGCCGAGTTGTATGAACAACTCGCCGAGTCTATTCTTGATCTAAGGAGATTGCCTTGAACTCGCCGAGTCAGGGCATGGACTCGCCGAGTTCCTCCATGGATGAGTTTGGCTTCCAACTCACTGAGTCACACCCCGTGACTCACTACACCCACTCGGCACAACGAAAAAGGGACAACTCGGAGACTCGCGAGCAGACTCGTCGAGTCTGATGAACGACTCGCCGAGTCGTCGCCATGCATTCACTATATATGCGATTTTGCTCGATTCCAGTCCATGCCATTTACAGATCTGGATTCCTAGAGCATGAATGACATGTAAAGTTTCCAACTTTACGTGTAGATACTCACCAATGAGGGATTTAGGGCTCAAAATGCCTCAAAAGGGTAGATCTAGGGTGAACAAGTGTGACATCCCCAAAATCACGGCCAGAAAAAACCGATTTTGTTTATGCTTTATAAAAATCAGAGTACTTCTTTTCATAAAAATGTTGCGGAATTTGTTCCCAGAAAAACACGATAAATACGTTATTAAAATATTTTCGAAGAAACGTATTTATTTCATTTTAAAACGTTTGGGATGTCATTGTTAATACAGAAACATAAGCATAAACAGAACTTACAATTATTTACACTAGTGTTCTACATCTCTTTAAATCTCTCAGTGTAATGTCACTTCATATCGTCACCTGTGATGTAAATAAACTGAGTGGGTCAGGTTGGGAAACCTGGTGAGTACATAGGGTTTTCAACCCACGATAATATAATTGTTATGTTTAATCATCAAACAATTAACCCCATTACCCATCCCCGTTATCTTCTTTACTCTTAAGGATTTAACCTAAGAGTCGTCTATCCTGCATTCGTTTATTCCGAAGTCCCTTACTTCCAGGGTTATAGGACTGGCACTAAATCCATAGCTGCCAATGTTCGTTCATAAAGCACTAATTCCATAGCTGCTATAGTCTATTCATCGGGTACTAAATCCATAGCTACCAGTCTTTATCTAATAGGTACTAAGTCCATAGCTACCAATGTTCAACAGGTACTAAATCCTTAGCTACCAGCGTCTAACTAATAGGTACTAAGTCCATAGCTACCAATTCCCAACAGGCACTAAATCCATAGCTACCAACGTCTAAAAGGTACTAAGTCCATAGCTACCGGTGTTTGTCCCATAGGCACTAAGTCTATAGCTGCCAATATATACTCACGTCATCTTCTATCTCTCATCATTCATCTACCCATCTCATACCCAACATATTCGTATATATAAAATACGTATACAGTTTAAATCCTTTAAAACATGTATAAAACGTTCATCCAACATAGACAGCAAGTATTCAGATAATATGCACACATAGCACGTAAAATACTTCATATCTATGTGTAAGATGAAAGGGACCATGCACTCACTTGAAAGGTGGTGAGTCGGCACTCGGACAGCACTTCGTTACTCTTAAAACAATTATCCCTTGACGAAACCTAGTATCATTACCACTAGAGTTTAGTCTAACGCTTGACGAGACTAATTTAATAGTCTAGCTATTATTACTATTATATAAGCGTTAAATAACACTCAATATAACTCATAATAATAGCCTAAATAATTATTTTAAGGTCCTAACAATGTTACTATAATTAAATAAAATCTATATTAAATATACTATAGGCGTAGCTCACTTACAGCGGGTTTTTTATTAAAAACCGAGCTTCGCTGGAGCAGCGTTTCCGAGCCGAAAGCTTTTCTTCTCGGAGCCGTCGGGCGCTCTGGGGCTCTCTTCTCGTGCTAGGGAGGTTCCGTAGACTTGGGAGGGGTTTAGGGAGGCTAGAGAGAAGTTAGAGAGAGAAAGAAAGGCTTATGGTGTGAAGAAAATATGAGGAGTTCACCCTTGTATTTATAGGAAGTGTATAGTAAAGTAGTCTCCAAGCTTCGTCCGTAACTTTTGCATACGAGCTCCGTTTTTGTCTGTCTTTTTACTGTTGAGTTCCTATTAATGAGATCTTCAACTTTCATTTAGACCTCGTTGGCTAATTCTCATTCTATCTCGGATTTACAAAACTGTATCAAATTCGCCGCGTTCGAAAAGTAGGGACTAAGCTTCGTCCATAACTTTTGCATACGAGCTCTATTATCGACGTTCTTTATATCCACGCGTTGGTATTCATGAGTACTACAACTTTCATTTAGATCCCGTCGGCTAAAAATCGACCGATCTAAAATTCAGATTTCGGGCTGTGCACTGCTATGCTAAATCTTAGAAAAATCATAACTTCCTCATACGAAGTCAGATTTGGGCGTTCTTTTTATCGATGTTCTTAGTTTAACATATTCTACGACTTTCGTTTAGATCGCTAAGGCTAAATCTCGCTCTATCGTAAATTCACTATTTACGCTTCCCGGTATCGTGCCAGTTCCGTCGCGAAACTTCAACGGGTCATAACTTCTTCGTTATAACTCGGTTTTCGGCGTTCTTTATATGTACGAAAACCTTGTAAAATACTCTACAACTTGATTAAGGTTATTTATTCTAAATAATCTTTTGTCGAAAAGTCGTTTTCGACCCCTATTGCCTCTAATTTGACTAGCCCAGATTTGCGGGCGTTACAATTATCTCCCCCTTAGGATGATTACGTCCCGGAATCATCAACGAAACAGGGTCGTATAATGACTCCATACGTCATCTCTTCATCCTAGGTAATAATTATAACTTCTACATTCCTTCGATTCTATCTCTTAAACTCATTGACTGTAAGAGTACTCGATCGTGCACCTGCTCTCTACCTCAGGTTAGACTCCAAATTATGACCTTCAAGTCACAATCTCGATCCTTACTGGATACGGACTTGAGATAAGTTCTTTTATTACTACTATAGATCGATGTTTCATATTCTAATGACCTATCATCGTATGTTGCAACACTTAGACTTAGGTCTCTTAGAGTTAAATTCTAAAACAGACTATGCCTTCCTTCATGTTCTAATGTGATATAATCACACTTTAACATTAGGCATTTCTAGCCACCAACTTCTTTAACAACGAGTGTGATACTTCTATTGATCGCTTTGATTTCAACCGTTTGGTTTAAGTCGGACGCTACATCAAACTTGGTTCTCTGAACCACACAACATACTCATCGTAGTCGGACTCGATTCGATATGACCACTAGGGTCGGAATATCAACAATCTTCTTAGTCATTACCGAAACGATGGTAACAACACACTTGAATAAAACGAAATCAATTACTAGCTTCTTGGTAACCTTGTGACTTTCCCTGATCCAAGTGTGAGTCCTATGCTTCTGGTAGTATAGGCCTCTACTACCATTCACACCTACTCATACTCGTCCCAAGTATTGGCTCGCAGTTTCCCAAGTCACCATGCAGCAAATCACACAATCATTCGACACATCAGATAAAAAAACGAAGGTTTTATATTAATTCTTGAAACGATTACATAGGTGTTCAAGTTCACCCTAGACTATGCCTCTACTAGGCTACATCATAAAATACTATGGCTACTACATAACTTGCTCTTCTGATATGAAGTCCTCATCCGTGATTCCTCGCACGGTTTTCTGCTTCGTCGAGGATCATGTGAAATGCCCTTGGCCTTGGTGGCGTTTCTGGTCTTACTGCTTTATTTTTCTTTGGGCAGTCTCTGGACATATGCCCCTTGCCTCCACATCCGTAGCATACTTTATCATCATGTGTGCAGTCTTTGGAATAGTGGCCAGTCCTCCCACACTTGTAACAAGTCACTTCTTCATTGCACTTCCCACCATGCTTCTTCTTGCATCTATCACACCATCTTGCTTCACCTCCATCTGCTCCTCCAAGTTTTGAGAATTTTCTTTCCTTGTTCGACCTCGAAGATCCCTCAAACTTTCGCTTCTCTCCTGCCTTATCTTTTTCTAGACCCTTTTCTCTTATATGGGCCTCTACGTTCTTAGCTGCCCTAACAGCTGCTTTCAAGGTAGTTGCCATTTTGACCATTGGGCCAAAGTAAGTGGGCAGTCCGTTAGCAAACCTATCAATCTTGGAGAGTTCAGTAGGCACCAAGTAGGGGAATAGCTTCATCCTCTCGGTGAATGCGGTGGCATACTCATCAACACTCATCTTCCCTTTCTTCAGGTTCTGAAACTCGTTGTTTAGGTCTATCAAATCTACCTCTGAGCAGTACTGCATTTTCAACTGTTCCAAAAACTCTTCCCACGACATCCTTAAGGCTTCTCCTCGTGGCATCGTATCTGCCAATAGCTTCCACCAGCTCAAGACTCCAGTTTTCAGTTGTCTTACAGCGAAGACAGTCTTCTGTTTCTCGTTACAGCTGCAGCTCTCAAACACCATCTCCATCTCAGAGATCTAATCCATAATCTCAACCGGCTTCGGGCTTCCTGAGAGACTTGGGGGTTTCGCACCCAAGAAATTCTTGTACATCCGCCCATCCTTGTTGTTTCTCCCTTCTGGGCCATCCCTTTGCTCACCTTGAGTCCCAACTTGACTCACTTGGCGGCTGTAGTTCCCTTCCTCAGATTGCTCGGGAATCAGTTCGGGTTGCTCAATGGGCATAGTAGGTCCGTCCCTATTCAACATCCGTCTCATTTCTTCCCTTTGTTCAGCCAACATAGCCCGAATCATGGCTTGAACTCCAGCCATGGTGACTGGCTCAGGCGCAACTTCTTCTACAACAGGTATTTGCTGAACCACTGGGGGTTGGTTCCTGTTCCCATTTGCGTTTACGTCTCCGCTACGGGTCCTTACCATCTCGATCTATACACCGAATAAGGTGAATTTAGACCTTTACTTGACGTTTAAATCATCCTTATCACTCCGAAACGTTTACATGCTAGTTCTAATACCGTAGTCGTACGTTTAGAATCCTAAACACATAAGGTTTCCAGATCCGGTCGGCAACAGACCATAGATCCGAACAATTAACAACATATCATGCACAAAGCATTTAGCACATAAAAGCATTTTAGGCACAATTCCTAAAATAAGCTAGTGCTCACACCTCACAATCATCGCTTAGCATTCTAAGTTTAAGTCTAGAAATAAATCCATATTCCTAGTTCGCTTAAACTAATGCTCTGATACCAACTGTGACATCCCCAAAATCACGGCCAGAAAAGACCGATTTTGTTTATGCTTTATAAAAATCAGAGTACTTCTTTTCATAAAAATGTTGCGGAATTTGTTCCCAGAAAAACACGATAAATACGTTCTTAAAACATTTTCGAAGAAACATATTTATTTCATTTTAAAACGTTTGGGATGTCATTGTTAATACAGAAACATAAGCATAAACAGAACTTACAATTATTTACACTAGTGTTCTACATCTCTTTAAATCTCTCAGTGTAATGTCACTTCATATCGTCACCTGTGATGTAAATAAACTGAGTGGGTCAGGTTGGGAAACCTGGTGAGTACATAGGGTTTTCAACCCACGATAATATAATTGTTATGTTTAATCATCAAACAATTAACCCCATTACCCATCCCCGTTATCTTCTTTACTCTTAAGGATTTAACCTAAGAGTCGTCTATCCTGCATTCGTTTATTCCGAAGTCCCTTACTTCCAGGGTTATAGGACTGGCACTAAATCCATAGCTGCCAATGTTCGTTCATAAAGCACTAATTCCATAGCTGCTATAGTCTATTCATCGGGTACTAAATCCATAGCTACCAGTCTTTATCTAATAGGTACTAAGTCCATAGCTACCAATGTTCAACAGGTACTAAATCCTTAGCTACCAGCGTCTAACTAATAGGTACTAAGTCCATAGCTACCAATTCCCAACAGGCACTAAATCCATAGCTACCAACGTCTAAAAGGTACTAAGTCCATAGCTACCGGTGTTTGTCCCATAGGCACTAAGTCTATAGCTGCCAATATATACTCACGTCATCTTCTATCTCTCATCATTCATCTACCCATCTCATACCCAACATATTCGTATATATAAAATACGTATACAGTTTAAATCCTTTAAAACATGTATAAAACGTTCATCCAACATAGACAGCAAGTATTCAGATAATATGCACACATAGCACGTAAAATACTTCATATCTATGTGTAAGATGAAAGGGACCATGCACTCACTTGAAAGGTGGTGAGTCGGCACTCGGACAGCACTTCGTTACTCTTAAAACAATTATCCCTTGACGAAACCTAGTATCATTACGACTAGAGTTTAGTCTAACGCTTGACGAGACTAATTTAATAGTCTAGCTATTATTACTATTATATAAGCGTTAAATAACACTCAATATAACTCATAATAATAGCCTAAATAATTATTTTAAGGTCCTAACAATGTTACTATAATTAAATAAAATCTATATTAAATATACTATAGGCGTAGCTCACTTACAGCGGGTTTTTATTAAAAACCGAGCTTCGCTGGAGCAGCGTTTCCGAGCCGAAAGCTTTTCTTCTCGGAGCCGTCGGGCGCTCCGGGGCTCTCTTCTCGTGCTAGGGAGGTTCCGTAGACTTGGGAGGGGTTTAGGGAGGCTAGAGAGAAGTTAGAGAGAGAAAGAAAGGCTTATGGTGTGAAGAAAATATGAGGAGTTCACCCTTGTATTTATAGGAAGTGTATAGTAAAGTAGTCTCCAAGCTTCGTCCGTAACTTTTGCATACGAGCTCCGTTTTTGTCTGTCTTTTTACTGTTGAGTTCCTATTAATGAGATCTTCAACTTTCATTTAGACCTCGTTGGCTAATTCTCATTCTATCTCGGATTTACAAAACTGTATCAAATTCGCCGCGTTCGAAAAGTAGGGACTAAGCTTCGTCCATAACTTTTGCATACGAGCTCTATTATCGACGTTCTTTATATCCACGCGTTGGTATTCATGAGTACTACAACTTTCATTTAGATCCCGTCGGCTAAAAATCGACCGATCTAAAATTCAGATTTCGGGCTGTGCACTGCTATGCTAAATCTTAGAAAAATCATAACTTCCTCATACGAAGTCAGATTTGGGCGTTCTTTTTATCGATGTTCTTAGTTTAACATATTCTACGACTTTCGTTTAGATCGCTAAGGCTAAATCTCGCTCTATCGTAAATTCACTATTTACGCTTCCCGGTATCGTGCCAGTTCCGTCGCGAAACTTCAACGGGTCATAACTTCTTCGTTATAACTCGGTTTTCGGCGTTCTTTATATGTACGAAAACCTTGTAAAATACTCTACAACTTGATTAAGGTTATTTATTCTAAATAATCTTTTGTCGAAAAGTCGTTTTCGACCCCTATTGCCTCTAATTTGACTAGCCCAGATTTGCGGGCGTTACAATTATCTCCCCCTTAGGATGATTACGTCCCGGAATCATCAACGAAACAGGGTCGTATAATGACTCCATACGTCATCTCTTCATCCTAGGTAATAATTATAACTTCTACATTCCTTCGATTCTATCTCTTAAACTCATTGACTGTAAGAGTACTCGATCGTGCACCTGCTCTCTACCTCAGGTTAGACTCCAAATTATGACCTTCAAGTCACAATCTCGATCCTTACTGGATACGGACTTGAGATAAGTTCTTTTATTACTACTATAGATCGATGTTTCATATTCTAATGACCTATCATCGTATGTTGCAACACTTAGACTTAGGTCTCTTAGAGTTAAATTCTAAAACAGACTATGCCTTCCTTCATGTTCTAATGTGATATAATCACACTTTAACATTAGGCATTTCTAGCCACCAACTTCTTTAACAACGAGTGTGATACTTCTATTGATCGCTTTGATTTCAACCGTTTGGTTTAAGTCGGACGCTACATCAAACTTGGTTCTCTGAACCACACAACATACTCATCGTAGTCGGACTCGATTCGATATGACCACTAGGGTCGGAATATCAACAATCTTCTTAGTCATTACCGAAACGATGGTAACAACACACTTGAATAAAACGAAATCAATTACTAGCTTCTTGGTAACCTTGTGACTTTCCCTGATCCAAGTGTGAGTCCTGTGCTTCTGGTAGTATAGGCCTCTACTACCATTCACACCTACTCATACTCGTCCCAAGTATTGGCTCGCAGTTTCCCAAGTCACCATGCAGCAAATCACACAATCATTCGACACATCAGATAAAAAAACGAAGGTTTTATATTAATTCTTGAAACGATTACATAGGTGTTCAAGTTCACCCTAGACTATGCCTCTACTAGGCTACATCATAAAATACTATGGCTACTACATAACTTGCTCTTCTGATATGAAGTCCTCATCCGTGATTCCTCGCACGGTTTTCTGCTTCGTCGAGGATCATGTGAAATGCCCTTGGCCTTGGTGGCGTTTCTGGTCTTACTGCTTTATTTTTCTTTGGGCAGTCTCTGGACATATGCCCCTTGCCTCCACATCCGTAGCATACTTTATCATCATGTGTGCAGTCTTTGGAATAGTGGCCAGTCCTCCCACACTTGTAACAAGTCACTTCTTCATTGCACTTCCCACCATGCTTCTTCTTGCATCTATCACACCATCTTGCTTCACCTCCATCTGCTCCTCCAAGTTTTGAGAATTTTCTTTCCTTGTTCGACCTCGAAGATCCCTCAAACTTTCGCTTCTCTCCTGCCTTATCTTTTTCTAGACCCTTTTCTCTTATCTGGGCCTCTACGTTCTTAGCTGCCCTAACAGCTGCTTTCAAGGTAGTTGCCATTTTGACCATTGGGCCAAAGTCAGTGGGCAGTCCGTTAGCAAACCTATCAATCTTGGAGAGTTCAGTAGGCACCAAGTAGGGGAATAGCTTCATCCTCTCGGTGAATGCGGTGGCATACTCATCAACACTCATCTTCCCTTTCTTCAGGTTCTGAAACTCGTTGTTTAGGTCTATCAAATCTACCTCTGAGCAGTACTGCATTTTCAACTGTTCCAAAAACTCTTCCCACGGCATCCTTAAGGCTTCTCCTCGTGGCATCGCATCTGCCAATAGCTTCCACCAGCTCAAGACTCCAGTTTTCAGTTGTCTTACAGCGAAGACAGTCTTCTGTTTCTCGTTACAGCTGCAGCTCTCAAACACCATCTCCATCTCAGAGATCTAATCCATAATCTCAACCGGCTTCGGGCTTCCTGAGAGACTTGGGGGTTTCACACCCAAGAAATTCTTGTACATCCGCCCATCCTTGTTGTTTCTCCCTTCTGGGCCATCCCTTTGCTCACCTTGAGTCCCAACTTGACTCACTTGGCGGCTGTAGTTCCCTTCCTCAGATTGCTCGGGAATCAGTTCGGGTTGCTCAATGGGCATAGTAGGTCCGTCCCTATTCAACATCCGTCTCATTTCTTCCCTTTGTTCAGCCAACATAGCCCGAATCATGGCTTGAACTCCAACCATGGTGACTGGCTCAGGCGCAACTTCTTCTACAACAGGTATTTGCTGAACCACTGGGGGTTGGTTCCTGTTCCCATTTGCGTTTACGTCTCCGCTACGGGTCCTTACCATCTCGATCTATACACCGAATAAGGTGAATTTAGACCTTTACTTGACGTTTAAATCATCCTTATCACTCCGAAACGTTTACATGCTAGTTCTAATACCGTAGTCGTACGTTTAGAATCCTAAACACATAAGGTTTCCATATCCGGTCGGCAACAGACCATAGATCCGAACAATTAACAACATATCATGCACAAAGCATTTAGCACATAAAAGCATTTTAGGCACAATTCCTAAAATAAGCTAGTGCTCACACCTCACAATCATCGCTTAGCATTCTAAGTTTAAGTCTAGAAATAAATCCATATTCCTAGTTCGCTTAAACTAATGCTCTGATACCAACTGTGACATCCCCAAAATCACGGCCAGAAAAGACCGATTTTGTTTATGCTTTATAAAAATCAGAGTACTTCTTTTCATAAAAATGTTGCGGAATTTGTTCCCAGAAAAACACGATAAATACGTTATTAAAACATTTTCGAAGAAACGTATTTATTTCATTTTAAAACGTTTGGGATGTCATTGTTAATACAGAAACATAAGCATAAACAGAACTTACAATTATTTACACTAGTGTTCTACATCTCTTTAAATCTCTCAGTGTAATGTCACTTCATATCGTCACCTGTGATGTAAATAAACTGAGTGGGTCAGGTTGGGAAACCTGGTGAGTACATAGGGTTTTCAACCCACGATAATATAATTGTTATGTTTAATCATCAAACAATTAACCCCATTACCCATCCCCGTTATCTTCTTTACTCTTAAGGATTTAACCTAAGAGTCGTCTATCCTGCATTCGTTTATTCCGAAGTCCCTTACTTCCAGGGTTATAGGACTGGCACTAAATCCATAGCTGCCAATGTTCGTTCATAAAGCACTAATTCCATAGCTGCTATAGTCTATTCATCGGGTACTAAATCCATAGCTACCAGTCTTTATCTAATAGGTACTAAGTCCATAGCTACCAATGTTCAACATGTACTAAATCCTTAGCTACCAGCGTCTAACTAATAGGTACTAAGTCCATAGCTACCAATTCCCAACAGGCACTAAATCCATAGCTACCAACGTCTAAAAGGTACTAAGTCCATAGCTACCGGTGTTTGTCCCATAGGCACTAAGTCTATAGCTGCCAATATATACTCACGTCATCTTCTATCTCTCATCATTCATATACCCATCTCATACCCAACATATTCGTATATATAAAATACGTATACAGTTTAAATCCTTTAAAACATGTATAAAACGTTCATCCAACATAGACAGCAAGTATTCAGATAATATGCACACATAGCACGTAAAATACTTCATATCTATATGTAAGATGAAAGGGACCATGCACTCACTTGAAAGGTGGTGAGTCGGCACTCGGACAGCACTTCGTTACTCTTAAAACAATTATCCCTTGACGAAATCTAGTATCATTACCACTAGAGTTTAGTCTAACGCTTGACGAGACTAATTTAATAGTCTAGCTATTATTACTATTATATAAGCGTTAAATAACACTCAATATAACTCATAATAATAGCCTAAATAATTATTTTAAGGTCCTAACAATGTTACTATAATTAAATAAAATCTATATTAAATATACTATAGGCGTAGCTCACTTACAGCGGGTTTTTATTAAAAACCGAGCTTCGCTGGAGCAGCGTTTCCGAGCCGAAAGCTTTTCTTCTCGGAGCCGTCGGGCGCTCCGGGGCTCTCTTCTCGTGCTAGGGAGGTTCCGTAGACTTGGGAGGGGTTTAGGGAGGCTAGAGAGAAGTTAGAGAGAGAAAGAAAGGCTTATGGTGTGAAGAAAATATGAGGAGTTCACCCTTGTATTTATAGGAAGTGTATAGTAAAGTAGTCTCCAAGCTTCGTCCGTAACTTTTGCATACGAGCTCCGTTTTTGTCTGTCTTTTTACTGTTGAGTTCCTATTAATGAGATCTTCAACTTTCATTTAGACCTCGTTGGCTAATTCTCATTCTATCTCGGATTTACAAAACTGTATCAAATTCGCCGCGCTCGAAAAGTAGGGACTAAGCTTCGTCCATAACTTTTGCATACGAGCTCTATTATCGACGTTCTTTATATCCACGCGTTGGTATTCATGAGTACTACAACTTTCATTTAGATCCCGTCGGCTAAAAATCGACCGATCTAAAATTTAGATTTCGGGCTGTGCACTGCTATGCTAAATCTTAGAAAAATCATAACTTCCTCATACGAAGTCAGATTTGGGCGTTCTTTTTATCGATGTTCTTAGTTTAACATATTCTACGACTTTCGTTTAGATCGCTAAGGCTAAATCTCGCTCTATCGTAAATTCACTATTTACGCTTCCCGGTATCGTGCCAGTTCCGTCGCGAAACTTCAACGGGTCATAACTTCTTCGTTATAACTCGGTTTTCGGCGTTCTTTATATGTACGAAAACCTTGTAAAATACTCTACAACTTGATTAAGGTTATTTATTCTAAATAATCTTTTGTCGAAAAGTCGTTTTCGACCCCTATTGCCTCTAATTTGACTAGCCCAGATTTGCGGGCGTTACAATTATCTCCCCCTTAGGATGATTACGTCCCAGAATCATCAACGAAACAGGGTCGTATAATGACTCCATACGTCATCTCTTCATCCTAGGTAATAATTATAACTTCTACATTCCTTCGATTCTATCTCTTAAACTCATTGACTGTAAGAGTACTCGATCGTGCACCTGCTCTCTACCTCAGGTTAGACTCCAAATTATGACCTTCAAGTCACAATCTCGATCCTTACTGGATACGGACTTGAGATAAGTTCTTTTATTACTACTATAGATCGATGTTTCATATTCTAATGACCTATCATCGTATGTTGCAACACTTAGACTTAGGTCTCTTAGAGTTAAATTCTAAAACAGACTATGCCTTCCTTCATGTTCTAATGTGATATAATCACACTTTAACATTAGGCATTTCTAGCCACCAACTTCTTTAACAACGAGTGTGATACTTCTATTGATCGCTTTGATTTCAACCGTTTGGTTTAAGTCGGACGCTACATCAAACTTGGTTCTCTGAACCACACAACATACTCATCGTAGTCGGACTCGATTCGATATGACCACTAGGGTCGGAATATCAACAATCTTCTTAGTCATTACCGAAACGATGGTAACAACACACTTGAATAAAACGAAATCAATTACTAGCTTCTTGGTAACCTTGTGACTTTCCCTGATCCAAGTGTGAGTCCTGTGCTTCTGGTAGTATAGGCCTCTACTACCATTCACACCTACTCATACTCGTCCCAAGTATTGGCTCGCAGTTTCCCAAGTCACCATGCAGCAAATCACACAATCATTCGACACATCAGATAAAAAAACGAAGGTTTTATATTAATTCTTGAAACGATTACATAGGTGTTCAAGTTCACCCTAGACTATGCCTCTACTAGGCTACATCATAAAATACTATGGCTACTACATAACTTGCTCTTCTGATATGAAGTCCTCATCCGTGATTCCTCGCACGGTTTTCTGCTTCGTCGAGGATCATGTGAAATGCCCTTGGCCTTGGTGGCGTTTCTGGTCTTACTGCTTTATTTTTCTTTGGGCAGTCTCTGGACATATGCCCCTTGCCTCCACATCCGTAGCATACTTTATCATCATGTGTGCAGTCTTTGGAATAGTGGCCAGTCCTCCCACACTTGTAACAAGTCACTTCTTCATTGCACTTCCCACCATGCTTCTTCTTGCATCTATCACACCATCTTGCTTCACCTCCATCTGCTCCTCCAAGTTTTGAGAATTTTCTTTCCTTGTTCGACCTCGAAGATCCCTCAAACTTTCGCTTCTCTCCTGCCTTATCTTTTTCTAGACCCTTTTCTCTTATCTGGGCCTCTACGTTCTTAGCTGCCCTAACAGCTGCTTTCAAGGTAGTTGCCATTTTGACCATTGGGCCAAAGTCAGTGGGCAGTCCGTTAGCAAACCTATCAATCTTGGAGAGTTCAGTAGGCACCAAGTAGGGGAATAGCTTCATCCTCTCGATGAATGCGGTGGCATACTCATCAACACTCATCTTCCCTTTCTTCAGGTTCTGAAACTCGTTGTTTAGGTCTATCAAATCTACCTCTGAGCAGTACTGCATTTTCAACTGTTCCAAAAACTCTTCCCACGACATCCTTAAGGCTTCTCCTCGTGGCATCGTATCTGCCAATAGCTTCCACCAGCTCAAGACTCCAGTTTTCAGTTGTCTTACAGCGAAGACAGTCTTCTGTTTCTCGTTACAGCTGCAGCTCTCAAACACCATCTCCATCTCAGAGATCTAATCCATAATCTCAACCGGCTTCGGGCTTCCTGAGAGACTTGGGGGTTTCGCACCCAAGAAATTCTTGTACATCCGCCCATCCTTGTTGTTTCTCCCTTCTGGGCCATCCCTTTGCTCACCTTGAGTCCCAACTTGACTCACTTGGCGGCTGTAGTTCCCTTCCTCAGATTGCTCGGGAATCAGTTCGGGTTGCTCAATGGGCATAGTAGGTCCGTCCCTATTCAACATCCGTCTCATTTCTTCCCTTTGTTCAGCCAACATAGCCCGAATCATGGCTTGAACTCCAGCCATGGTGACTGGCTCAGGCGCAACTTCTTCTACAACAGGTATTTGCTGAACCACTGGGGGTTGGTTCCTGTTCCCATTTGCGTTTACGTCTCCGCTACGGGTCCTTACCATCTCGATCTATACACCGAATAAGGTGAATTTAGACCTTTACTTGACGTTTAAATCATCCTTATCACTCCGAAACGTTTACATGCTAGTTCTAATACCGTAGTCGTACGTTTAGAATCCTAAACACATAAGGTTTCCAGATCCGGTCGGCAACAGACCATAGATCCGAACAATTAACAACATATCATGCACAAAGCATTTAGCACATAAAAGCATTTTAGGCACAATTCCTAAAATAAGCTAGTGCTCACACCTCACAATCATCGCTTAGCATTCTAAGTTTAAGTCTAGAAATAAATCCATATTCCTAGTTCGCTTAAACTAATGCTCTGATACCAACTGTGACATCCCCAAAATCACGGCCAGAAAAGACCGATTTTGTTTATGCTTTATAAAAATCAGAGTACTTCTTTTCATAAAAATGTTGCGGAATTTGTTCCCAGAAAAACACGATAAATACGTTCTTAAAACATTTTCGAAGAAACGTATTTATTTCATTTTAAAACGTTTGGGATGTCATTGTTAATACAGAAACATAAGCATAAACAGAACTTACAATTATTTACACTAGTGTTCTACATCTCTTTAAATCTCTCAGTGTAATGTCACTTCATATCGTCACCTGTGATGTAAATAAACTGAGTGGGTCAGGTTGGGAAACCTGGTGAGTACATAGGGTTTTCAACCCACGATAATATAATTGTTATGTTTAATCATCAAACAATTAACCCCATTACCCATCCCCGTTATCTTGTTTACTCTTAAGGATTTAACCTAAGAGTCGTCTATCCTACATTCGTTTATTCCGAAGTCCCTTACTTCCAGGGTTATAGGACTGGCACTAAATCCATAGCTGCCAATGTTCGTTCATAAAGCACTAATTCCATAGCTGCTATAGTCTATTCATCGGGTACTAAATCCATAGCTACCAGTCTTTATCTAATAGGTACTAAGTCCATAGCTACTAATGTTCAACAGGTACTAAATCCTTAGCAGCAGCGTCTAACTAATAGGTACTAAGTCCATAGCTACCAATTCCCAACAGGCACTAAATCCATAGCTACCAACGTCTAAAAGGTACTAAGTCCATAGCTACCGGTGTTTGTCCCATAGGCACTAAGTCTATAGCTGCCAATATATACTCACGTCATCTTCTATCTCTCATCATTCATCTACCCATCTCATACCCAACATATTCGTATATATAAAATACGTATACAGTTTAAATCCTTTAAAACATGTATAAAACGTTCATCCAACATAGACAGCAAGTATTCAGATAATATGCACACATAGCACGTAAAATACTTCATATCTATGTGTAAGATGAAAGGGACCATGCACTCACTTGAAAGGTGGTGAGTCGGCACTCGGACAGCACTTCGTTACTCATAAAACAATTATCCCTTGACGAAACCTAGTATCATTACGACTAGAGTTTAGTCTAACGCTTGACGAGACTAATTTAATAGTCTAGCTATTATTACTATTATATAAGCGTTAAATAACACTCAATATAACTCATAATAATAGCCTAAATAATTATTTTAAGGTCCTAACAATGTTACTATAATTAAATAAAATCTATATTAAATATACTATAGGCGTAGCTCACTTACAGCGGGTTTTTATTAAAAACCGAGCTTCGCTGGAGCAGCGTTTCCGAGCCGAAAGCTTTTCTTCTCGGAGCCGTCGGGCGCTCCGGGGCTCTCTTCTCGTGCTAGGGAGGTTCCGTAGACTTGGGAGGGGTTTAGGGAGGCTAGAGAGAAGTTAGAGAGAGAAAGAAAGGCTTATGGTGTGAAGAAAATATGAGGAGTTCACCCTTGTATTTATAGGAAGTGTATAGTAAAGTAGTCTCCAAGCTTCGTCCGTAACTTTTGCATACGAGCTCCGTTTTTGTCTGTCTTTTTACTGTTGAGTTCCTATTAATGAGATCTTCAACTTTCATTTAGACCTCGTTGGCTAATTCTCATTCTATCTCGGATTTACAAAACTGTATCAAATTCGCCGCGTTCGAAAAGTAGGGACTAAGCTTCGTCCATAACTTTTGCATACGAGCTCTATTATCGACGTTCTTTATATCCACGCGTTGGTATTCATGAGTACTACAACTTTCATTTAGATCCCGTCGGCTAAAAATCGACCGATCTAAAATTCAGATTTCGGGCTGTGCACTGCTATGCTAAATCTTAGAAAAATCATAACTTCCTCATACGAAGTCAGATTTGGGCGTTCTTTTTATCGATGTTCTTAGTTTAACATATTCTACGACTTTCGTTTAGATCGCTAAGGCTAAATCTCGCTCTATCGTAAATTCACTATTTACGCTTCCCGGTATCGTGCCAGTTCCGTCGCGAAACTTCAACGGGTCATAACTTCTTCGTTATAACTCGGTTTTCGGCGTTCTTTATATGTACGAAAACCTTGTAAAATACTCTACAACTTGATTAAGGTTATTTATTCTAAATAATCTTTTGTCGAAAAGTCGTTTTCGACCCCTATTGCCTCTAATTTGACTAGCCCAGATTTGCGGGCGTTACAACAAGCAACATGGGTCCATAAAGGTAACAGATCTGAGCTCCTGGAGCTCAATCTTGCCTAGATCTAAAGGCCAATCAACTTATTACGACTTATTTTGCACATACAAGCTTGGGGATTGGCTCAAGAATGACTTAAATGAAGTAATAAGCATAGAAACAGGGGGGAAAACGGGTTATACCTCAAAGGAACTGCTAAGAGAGCACAAAGATGCTTGGATTCCTTCCCTTCCTCTTGATCTACTCCCCTTTTGCTTCAAAACCTTCAAGAACACACAACAATTTCTTCAAACTCTTAATTAACAAGCTTAGAACGAGGGTTGGGAGCTCTGAGGGTGAATATGGGCTAGCCTGGGGCGGATACGACGTTTAAATAGGGTGCAAACCCCTGAAACTTAGGGTTTCATCCAACAGCGGTGACTCGCCGAGTCCAGGATATGGACTCGCCGAGTCGCCAACTTAAACGTGTCCCGGGTCCCGTATCTACTCGGCGAGTCGAACCTATGACTCGTCGAGTCCAAGGCTACAAAAAAAAAGAATACTCAAATAAGATTTACATACCAGGAACCAGGTGCTACAAACAAAACATCAAAGAAAATATTATTTAGCAGAATGTATATAGTTTAATAGAAAAAAATATTGTTAAGTATTTATAAATCGATATGTTACCGTATAAATAAATGAAGTCAATGTTAATGGTTTTGAATATCAATACAATAAGTGTTCAAATGTTAAAATTGCTCTCTTTGCAATTGCAATAATAATACACAATGTAAGACCACAACAGTGAGTTAATGAACATCCAATTTACATGTATAATGAATCTAAACGATCATGTAACCCATTTAACATGTATAATGAATCTAAAAATTCTTGTAACCCATTTTTCGTAAGTAATTATTAAATTGTAATAACACCCTATGTAAATAACAATGAAAAAAGGGCCGAATTGCCCTTTTAACCCATTTTTCGTAAGCAATTATTAAATTGTAATAACACCCTGTGTAAATAACAATGAAAAAAGGGCCGAATTGCCCTTTTAACCTTGACTTATTATGAGTAATTATTAAATTGCAATAATACCCTATGTAAATAAAAACCAACAACCAAGAAATGACCGAATTGACCTTTTAACCATGTTACTATCCTTTCATTTATGGAAACCATGGACATAATTGCCCTTTTAATATTGATTCATTGTGAGTAGATTAGACTAAAGTTCATTTTCATATAAAAAAACAGTTAAGAAATCTAATAATAATAACATTTTTGAAGTGTCAGGGACAATTTGGAAATAGATTTCCAAGATGGTTACATGTAAATCGATATGGAAGATGGATAATAATCGTATAGGTATAACATATAATAATTAAACTTTTATTTTACTACTTTGAAGGGATTTTAAAGATTATAAAGATGCAACCAAGAAAAAAACACACCATAAAAAAAATGCAAAACACAAACAGATCATAAGTATTCAAAATATATAATATTCCTTTTACATGTAATTCGTTTTGGAAGACGGATAATATTAACATATACTATTCGTAATAAGTATCAACATTACATGAAAGACAGATAATATTAACATATACTATTCGTAATAAGTATCAACATTACAGAGTGAAAAAGATTAAAAACATACAGTTGTCTTGACTAATCAGACTCATCTTCTGGAGAAGTTTTTGGACTTGTTTCATGTGGTGGAAGTATGAAAGAATGGTCATGTAAATTAATGATTAAAAATGTATGAATTATATATAGAACTGAATAGGATGAAAAGGGGCAAGTAAATCAACTTAATTGCAATTAATTTTAAATTAGAATATATCATACCTTATCAATTCCTTATTTGCAGGGATTCGATATGAGTGATAACAGCCGTTTCATAAATTTTAAGATGAAATAGAAGAATGAATATGGTAACCAATTAAGTCTTTCCAAACGTGAAGCGATTTTTCAAATCACACCACATTTAAATTTAATTTAAATTGGATATATAAGTTACAAATATCATATGACCTGGACATGTAAACCACCCTGTGATATGAAGGAGGGGCAAAAATGGGATTTCACATTGAATGAATTTCGAGTTTTAGAAGGGACACGTGGCAGAAAGGATTCTTTTATTAGACAGGGAAATATCATATCGATTATTTGCATCGACTCACACAATCGTTTCCATAGATATAAACTGATATTGATGTACGTATTCTTCATGTTTTATTTACATGCATAACTCTTAATAAAATTTACGTCCAAATGAAGGAGAGAAACAGCCGACCAAATTATTTCGCTAAGCAAAGCGAAGTATATACTACAATGATAAACCTAAAAATACATGGATAACATGATGATACAATTGTCAAACAATTTTTAAAAGTAATATTTCAAATCATTAAAATTTAAAACATAATTAAAACTATTGAATTATTTGTCAAATGACTCTTTTGTTGACTTTAATCGCTTCTTAGATCCTTGCATGTTACTCTGCTGCATTTAATCAAAAGATATTACATCATGTAACCTTATTTTCTAAGAATTAATATGGTATTATAAGATATTAAACAAGATGAACTTAATTGATTTATTAAACAATGATGTCGATGTTCTAAAAACAGTAAATTAACTAAACTAGAGAAATTAATTATGAAAAACTGACCTGCTCAAGTTTTGCTTGATGATTGTTGCCCTCCAACATTAACCCAAAATGAATATGAGGAAAATGTGCCCACTGTAATTACATCACACTTCAATTATATTTTTAGTTTTATATATAACTATATATAAAGATCACATAATCTATGAATAAATAATTTTAAATTAAAAAAAATCCGAATTTGCGACCATGCATGTATACTTACATTTTTGGCAGCAGCACTAAAAGCTTCCCTGTGGCTGATATTTGAATTAGTAGCCTTAATCCTTTGAATCTCCTGTCTAATATTTTAAAATAAAATAGTAATTTAAGTTACTAATAACTTTATTCAATATATATCACTGGAATTTAGTATCTGTACTTGATGAATTGGTTATATGCAGATGGAACGCGTGTCCTTTTCTCCGGTGCTGTAAAAAGAATTACTTTTGTCATGATATAATAAATTTATTTATTTAGGTATATTTGGTAAAAAAAAAAAGGTTAGATTATCTACTATAATAAATGAAGGTTTTTTTTGTCATATGTCATCTTCTCCTTCATTTGAGCACATGTCATTTTCTAGAATTTTTAAAATTTCTATTTTTCACTTGTCATTTTATTGTATTTTTCATTTTATTAAATTAAAATTCCACATTTAATGTGTAAGATGATATATATGTAAAATATTTATTAGAAATGGTTTATACATGTAATGTATTCAATATATTAAAGTCTCATTAATTTTAATAATTCAAAGTTTTTTTCATTTTCTTATAAATTCAAACTTTTCAAATTGTTAAAACTTTATATTTATTTTTTTAATTAAACCCATGTAATACATGGGTCTCACACCTAGTGTTTTATAAAAATAAGGTTGTTTATTACTATAATTTAGTGTATTTGATAGAACATAAAACTAATTTGTTTAGTTTATAAAGTATATTATTAAAAGCTAGTTTGAAATAGTTTATTGATAAATAGACTTTTCAATTAGCATACAAAACAAGTAACACAAAATGAAGTCTTGCAACACGGTAACTAAGCCAAAAATTGTATGTTGGAGAGTGTAATTTTTATTTATGTAAAAATGTTTGATAAAAGTATTCAAAAATTTAAAAAAACTAAAATTTCTAAAAGCTCTTGAGAGCTAAAGGGTTTTTGGAATTATGGGCGTGTTTGGCAAAAGTAACTGTTAGCTGGAAGCGGGTAGCGGTTAGCTGATAGCGGATAGCTGGTAGCGTGTAGCTGGTAGCTGGTAGCAGAAAGCTGTAGCTTTTATTTGGTATATGAATGTTTGACAAAAATAATTGGAAGCTTTTGAAATATATAAAATTACATAAAAGGACAATTGATTAAAAATAAAAAAAAAATATATATATAAATATATTTTTAAGGGTAATTATGGAAATTGATTTCAAAAGTTCCGAAGCGTTTTGTTAAAAGCTACATGAAGTAGCTTTTAGAATCAGAACGTTTTGTTAAAACTAAAAGCTAAACGTTCATACTGTCAAACGAAGCTTTTTGTTTAAACTAGAGCGTTTTGTTAAAAGCTAAAAGCTAGAAGCTCCCAAACGCTTCCAAAAGCTCCATGCCAAACACGCCCTATAAGTTATTTGTTATAATATAAAAGTTATAAACACATATTTTCAAAGGAGTTTTTTTTTTCGACGTTTTCTAATAATAAAAATAAAAAATGATTCCTAGACTTTCTAAAGTAACTCCTTGCCAAACACACTTGATATAACGACCCAATTATATATGATTAAATTTGATGCAAAATCAAGAACGTACGAGCATTGATTATTGATTGATCATTGGTGTTTGGAGGAGGAGGTGGTTTCACGGGCATATATCTCGTAGATGAACACAAACCGACCTCAGAATTTGAAGGATTTTCGTTAGGATCCTGTTGAATTACAAAACAAATAATCCGTAAAATAGATAAATTAACATATCAACAAGTTCTTTGATTTTTTTTATTTGGTTAAATATATAAATAAAAAAAGGGAGAATTTCATATATGCCCTTCTTAAACATCAAAATATCATATTTACCCAACTTAATTTCTAAATATCATATTTACCCTTCATAAAATTTCTAAATATCATATTTACCCTTCATAAAGTTTCTAAATATCATATTTACCATTCATAAAATTTCAAAATATCATATATGCCCTTTTTAAACATCATAATATCATATATGCCCTTCTTAAATATCAAAATATCGTATATGCACTTTTTAAACTTCAAAATATCAATGATAATATCTAAAATATCATTCATCTACAATATAATCAACAAAAAAACTAAACAATCAAAATATACATTCAATAGAGAGGGTTGAAGATGAATATATTTTTGTTTGTCAAGAGGACGACATTCCAACAATTTAGAAGTTCGCATTCCATTATCATGGACGTAAGGATAATATTGTTCAATTTTTTAATTATTATAGTAATTTTAAGTTATTAAAAATGATTATAAAATATTAAAAATATTATAAAAAAGAATTTGGGCAAATATGATATTTTGAAGGTTTATAAAGGGTAAATATGATATTAAGAAATTAAGTTGGGCAAATATGATATTTTGAGGTTTAAGAGGGGCATATATGAAATTCTCCCATAAAAAAAACTTTACTAGCCACATAGTTGATTTTTTCATGAAAATTATATTTATTATATGTTTCTTTCCTCCACAAATAAAAATTATGATATCTACAATAATATATAAAATCTATGTATGTTTGTATAATGAAATATAATATTTACAAAAAGAGATTTAAATAACCAAATCAATATTATTAATTAATTTATAATAACCAAAGCCAATAAATAAACATTTTGAACTAGAATTTTTTTTCAAGAAATGTTATTATAGTTCAATTTGAGGTGGAACATTGTTGTGGATATAAATAGGGTGAGCAAAAACCGCACCGCAATAAAATTAATCGTAAAAATCATATGAACCACAAACGCAATAAAAATTGATGGTGAAGTTTTCTGTTTTTCAAAAACCACAAATTTGCGGTGCGGTGCGGTTATTAGCGTTCAAAAACCATAAAAGAACTGTACCGCACATCATATATTATATACAATTTTTTTTTATTAATTACTAATATATTAAATATTAAAAATAAGACAAGTTTCATAGATGAAATAATGATAAAATTCTAGAAGTCAAAAATATTGATTTTTTCTTATGTTTAACTTTAGAAAATGGTGAAATTTGACAATTATAAGAAATTTATTGTTAATTACTAGTGATTTAACGTTTTTAAGATATTAGTTATTTGTAATTTAAGTTAATTGTTTTATATATTACGGTTTTTTATTATTACAAATAATATGTTTAAACTCTTAAAACTATTTGAACTCTAAAGTGCGTTTAAAAAACCACACAAAATAACCGTACCAAATTCATGCGGTTAATAACCGAAACACAAAAAAACAAAACCGCACCACAAAAATAACCGCCTAATCGCACCAAACGGTTTTAAAAATGGATTCACCGCATTTGCGGTTAGTGGTGAGGTTTTGGTCAATAACCGCACTGAACAGCACCATGCTCACCCCTATAGATACAAACCCCTTGAAGCTACATATGTTTGACTAGGAGTTGGTTATTCATTTCATAATCCCAAAAATCTCTAGTCTTATGGCTCCTGAATATCCTATTTAGGAGTGTAAAGGAGTTGAGTCGAGCTCGAGCTTGGTGGCTTGGCTCGACTCATTTAAAGTTTATAGGGGTCGAGCTCGAGTTCGGTTCATTTTAAGCTAAGGTTTCAAAGCACAAGTTTGATTCATTGAGGATTTAAAATGCTCAAGTTCAGCTTGGGCTCGACTTATTTGTCACACAAGCCTAAACAAGTCTAAGCTTGACACGAGCTCACATCTGTTAATAGTAAATTATCAAGCCTGTTTGTGTTTTAATACTCATAAAATACTCGTTTATCATTATTTCATATTTGATATTTGATACTTAATTATTTAATTAAAAGTCTATATATAAGATTAAAAATAAAAGTTATATTATATAAAAATGCATCGAGCCTAATAAAGTTCGGTAGATGAAGCTCAAGCTCGATCTCATTTAATAAATAAACTTGAAACTAAGCTCGCGCTCGAGACTAAGTCTTTTATGAATCGATTTCGAATAGCTCAACTTATTTACATACACACCTACTCGTGCTTAGTGTAGTGGTTCAATTGTTGCAATGGGATAAACGTGTATATATATATATATATATATATATATATATATATATATATATATATATATATAGTGTTAGCTTATTTTGTTTTCATTATCTATTGTGTGCATGTATGACTGATTCTGGACTAATCATTTTAGTTATTTTAAGAAAGTAATTAATACATATTACATCTTGAAGATATAATAGGTATTAATTACATCTTCAGCATTTAATATGCATTAATTATTTTCTTAAAATAACTAAAATGATTATTCCAGAATCAATCATACATACACACAATAGATAGTGAAAACATTTGAACCTAACTTTTTTTTCTCTCTCTCTCTCTCTCTCTCTATATATATATATATATATATATATATATATATATATATATATATATATATATATATATATATATATATATATATATATATATATATATATATATATATATATATATATATATATATATATATATATATATATATAGAGAGAGAGAGAGAGAGAGAGAGAGAGAGAGTACCTGATCACCATGGCGGTGAGAAGCAGAAGAATTTTGGGAGGTGGGATTGGTGAGAGACTGATGAACAGAAACCATTCCCATATTCACAGACAACACATTTGTGCAGTGTCCACATCTCACGGTTACTATATCGAACAAGCTGCTGCATGGTACACTCACCTGAATCCAGCTTCTAAATATTAATGATCAACTCGAGATCAAGATTATCCATTCAGAAAATCAATTTAGAACACGGATCCATCATGCAACTTCTCAAAATGTTTATATAGAATAAGTTAATTAGTTTTTAAACAACTAGGGTTTCAGGCTACAAATCGTACGTAAGATAAAGATTAACCGGAGATCGGAGATCGATGATGTCAAACTGAAATCAATATCGTGTAGCTGAAGATTCCTCATCTAATGATAACTTTTTTTAAGTGGGATTCCCTGAAATTTAAATCTGTGTGTTCTTCA
The DNA here is from genome assembly GCF_002870075.4 of Lactuca sativa. Classification (NCBI taxonomy): domain Eukaryota; kingdom Viridiplantae; phylum Streptophyta; class Magnoliopsida; order Asterales; family Asteraceae; genus Lactuca; species Lactuca sativa. The sequence goes on from NC_056630.2 coordinate 90,656,508, forward strand.
TAATGTAATATTGTTTTTTTAACAATAATTTTTTTCAACTAGAAAAAACATAGCTACAAATAAACAAGATAAAAGAAGTGGCCATATAT